>NC_056044.1:27230914-27877967 GCF_004379255.2 Salvia splendens
CGGGCATCGTCCGCCTTGCTACATTGACTGACGATAGCACGTCCGATGCATTGGGCTGACGATATGGATGCTCTTAGTGGAGTATTTAAAAATGGAGTAGTATTTAAAAGTGGAGTATTTAATTTATCAATTTATAATAATTTATAATCTTACTGAAAATCACACTCGAAAACTGTAGTGTAGATTGGAGGACGGTAATGATTACATGACCGACATCGTGTACACGTGGTAATTTAAGGCTACGTTAGAGATTTTTTTGGTGCAATTAAGATTACTACCGAAAGAGACAACCCACTGTCTTTTTTTGACATACTAAGTTAAATTTTTTATATTAGTACGTGGTGTTTCTTTATAAGTGGAGAATTAAACGTGTTAATTTGGTCGTATCTTCACTTATGAGAGAAGTCTTCAAATATTAATATATAAATCATGCTTCATAGATTTATGCACAAGCTGACTTTGAGTTTTATTTGTTTTATGTAATAAAACACTACCCCTCCGTTCCATAGTAGATATCATACTTTCCTTTTTAATTTGTCCCACAAAAGATGTCACATTTCTTTTTTTGGTAAAAGTTCTCTCTCATATTAATATAAATATATTATTTTCTCTTTCCATTTAACACACAAAACAACACTTCCTAAAATCTCATGTCAATCCCCAAATATGACATCTACTATGGGACGGAGGGAGTATTAACTTTGAGTTTGAACACAGTCAGTTGGACTATATACGAGGCTTCAATATAGACATGTCCTATGAATCACATATTTCAGAGCTACAGTCAACAGATTGATTTTATCAGTATTGCTATCATATTTTGTGTGAAAAAAATTCTATTTTTGATAATGCATGTTAATAGAATTTCATTTAATGAAGGGTTTTAGTTGTATTCCGACTCAGGGAGTGACGCATAACCGTTATGCGTCGTTATTAATGAAACGCACAACTCTTATGCGTCTTCTTGTAATGACGCACAAAGCTTATGCGTCTTTCTGTAATGACGCACAAACATTTTGCGTTTTTAAATGACGCACAACCCTTATGCGTCTTCACTTAATGACGCACAACGCATATGCGTCTTTGTAGAATGACGCATAAGGGTTATGCGTCTTCGACTCGGGTTTTAAAACAGGCAGAAGGCTTCGCACAGAGCAGAAGCAGCGAACAAGCAGGCAGAATTCGTAGAGTCAACTTCATCCGACGAATCCCAGCTATTTCCGGCGAATTTCCATTGTTTTCAAACATATTCCGGTAATTGTTCTTCAATTTGGCTACATACATCCTTTATTGCTTAATTTGTGCAGATTTTCCGTACTTTAGCAAAATTAGGGTTTATGATGAAATTGATGGATTTTTGGTCGATTTTTGTTGTTTTTTTTTGCCTATTTGTGCATTTCACATGCATATAATTCAATAGGTAGAAGTAAGTGATTCAGTTTTTGTAATTGCGCCCCTTTTGTTGCCTATTTGGATCTTGATTATGTTTTCAAATTGGAATATAGCATGTTGTTTTTCAATTGAAGTTGCAATTTAGTTAGATTGTTGAGTTTTTATGATAAAAATAGAATCTTGGTTATGTTGACAATATTTTTCATAAAAATTATGGGTGAATATTTTGAAGCAGATGACATCTTCAATTTCCGAAGAACAGTTATGTTATGGAACTGAGGATCCATCATTACTCTTTCATCAAAACGAACACATTTCAGCCTCATTGTTGGCAAATGACAAATCAAATGTTTTGAGAGTTCGTCGGACGGATAGCAAGGTTTGGGCAGTGCAAATACATGAAAACATGAAGTATTGGCTTGATGTATGGGGTTTCAAAGGCGTGTTGGAATGTGAAAGGCCGATGAGGATGGACAACGAGCTTATCACTGCCTTGATTAAGCGCTGGAGGCCTGAGACACACTGTTTCCACCTACCAGTTGGAGTAGTTACCGTAACCTTACAGGATGTGCAAAGCATGTGGGGTTTGAGAGCAGACGGTCGTGTTTTCACTGGTCGTGACTACCCTAACGGATATGAAGATTGGCCCAGCAAGTGTCGAGATGTGTTGGGATGGATACTTGACACAGAAACAGAAACGAAGCAGGGCGGTTTGTTAATGACATCTCTTATCTACCAAGCGACGATACCTTTGGGAGATGGGCTGCATGATTATGCATACATCCAAAGGGCACGTATACATGCTTTGATCTTGTTAGGGGGCTTATTATACCAGACACCACAGGGTGCATGGTCCCCTTTATGTGGTTAAATGCCTTTGATGATCCGGAAGAAGTGTCTACTATCAGTTGGGATAGTGCTGCTTTAGCATTTCTATATCATTATTTATGCGAGGCTTCTGTAGGCAGACATAAAAGAGATGTGGGTGGACCTATGGTTCTGTTGCAGCTATGAGCATGGGAAAGAATGCCCACATTGAGGCCATCCTTTGTGATATCGCCTATGCACATGCCGTATACCCCGTGTGGAGCCAAGTAATTTTTTTTTACATTAACTCACTTAATTATGTATTTTTTTGGTAACTTTAGACATTAATTTTATGTATAGGTGGCACGGAGTTACTGAAATTGGAAATGTTCCCCGACATTCAGTAGCTCATTATCGTGATCAATTATCACTGATTCGTCCCGGCCATGTGAAATTTATTTTTGTCGTCTTAGTTAATGAATTTACTATAGTATGAAATTAATTGTGATTTTTATATTATTTTTTTGTAGTTTCTGTGGACACTGTATGCATATTGTATCCTGCCTGATTACTGCATTGATTCGACTGCATCCTTCTTGTGAACACTTATTTGGTGTGCTGGTCATTTGTTGAGGCACACGAGGCTGGACGAGTTTGCCGACAATTGAACCACTACCAGCGTATTCCTGAGTATTGTGATAGGATGCTACATAATGCCGGACATTTGTGTAAAAGTCACCGCCGTAGGAGGAAGGGCGCTGATTGGGCTAAGATACATAAATTCTTCATTGATGAATGGGACTTAAGACACGACAGGTTCCAATCAACTTTTGACCATGCAACGGCGACCATGGATGGTCGCATTAATTCGGGCTATATGGCTTGGTACAATACGATCACAGTGTCGTACCTAGTTCAACCTGGGACACAGTCAACTGATGGGATGAACGAGTAAGTCTCTTATATGAAAAAATGGTATGTTATGTTTTTGTATATAAAAATGTATATAGTTTGAAGTTTGTATAGATTGATTGTAATGATTTTGTATTTGTGTTATCTAGGTTGAGACCCTTCAGGGGATATGACATTTGACCTCTGAACATGACATAGACCCTCGGTTACGGCAGATTCGGGAAATGGCTGCTGAGGCCCTTCGTGTGACGAACCATACTGATGTGATGGAGTATCCAACTTCGCAATAGCGAAATGTGGTCATGCCGCCACGCCCACCAACTTCTCTTCGTCATGGACTGCCGGGTGTTCGGACGGGTGGGCACGGGAATACACGACAACATAGGTTGTCGTAGCCGCAACTTGAGTATGCGGTACCAGAGCCCTCGAATCCAGAGTACGATCCCCCAGGTTGGTATGTCTACCCAGTTGAGTGGTGCAAGCCACGAGCCCTCGCAATGGGGAGCACGATCATCATGTGATTTATTATTTGGCGGTGGGTCTGTTGGGATGCAGCTCTAGCAGGACGTGATCCATACTTCCAGAATTATCAATTTGTGGATCCTGTGGGGGAAGAAGAGGGCCAGGAACAAGAGGGCGGGGAAGAAGATGATGAAGTTATATTTCAACCACCGACCGAGGGATCCTCACGACCAACTGTGAAGAGTTCATCAAGTAAGATTGGGAAGGCTATGCACAATGTATTCAATGGATTTTCAACAAGGAAGAACAAAGGGAAAGCTCCAACAAAGTTCACGCCTTCAGGGAAATAGGTCTGATTTTATGATAGGGGTGCCGTCATATGTTGGTATTTGTTTATATTGAAACAGGTTTTGGTCATATGTTGGTATTTGAACATTGTTGATGGGCTGAAACAGGTTTCGAGCATATGTTGGTATTTGTTTATATTGACACAGGTTTTGGTCACATATTTTAGGTGAAACAATATTCATCTGACATAACAACCGTCAACAAAAGTCAATAAAAATCATAATAACTGTCGACAACATCTCAGAAATGTTGATACATAAACATCACACTTTCATCATTGCAAATCACAGAACATGTATAACTCATACCGGAAGCAAAGACTATACATTGTCTCCATAATAATTCTATTGTGTGTTGGTTCATATCTATTCTCATCGCATCACATATCATGGCTACCAATTCAGAATAGGAAACACATGAATTTAATATGATGGAGCTCCTCGCACGAGTTGGTTCATAACCAATACCCATATGTGGTAGTTGAACTACTATACCACCCCAATACAAACTCACAAATACCTGCATGATTTCTGCATCAAAAACATTTAAAAAAACAACAATTATGGACATTTTTCCTACAAGCCCTAATTTAATAAATTGGGTAAAACTAACAAATGAAAGCAAAATAAACATTAATAATGATGAATGTAGCTAAATTAAAGAACAAATACCGGAACTTATGGAGATAACGTTGGAAATCGATCGAAATCGCCGGAAATCGCCTACACCCGAGAGAGGAATTGAAAGTGTATTCTGTGCGCTGCTTCTGCCTTCTGTGTGCTGATAAAAACCGACTGAAAGACGCATAATGGTTATGCGTCATTACACTAAGCCGCATAATGGTTGTGCGTCTTTGCATAATGGTTGTGCGTCATTACGTAAAGAAGCATTATAGTTATGCGCAATGTTTTAAAAACTGGCCGGGCCCGGCCGGTTCGACCGGTCGGACCGCGAACCGGTAGGTAGTCCAGTCCGGTTCACCCCTTTAACCACCACTGCATTGAACCGCCGTGAACCGGTGGAACCGGCCGGTCGGACCGATTAGACCGTGAATCGGAAACCGGTTTTCTATTTTTTTCAAAATTTTTTAAAACTTGTTGTTGGTAGAGGTTGAACTCATGACCTCTCTTCTAGTTAAGAAGACCTCTACCACTCCACCACATGGGCTCATTGAACAATTTGAACATTAAATATTTTTATACATTAACCATTAATTTTATCTACAAAAACTAATAATTCATTTTAATTTTATTATTCTTTAATATAATTGTTAATTATAATATATAATTATCATCCTTTATATTTTAATGATGCTCTACTTACCACCTATATTATTATTAGTACCATATAAGATTCATTATTTACTATAAATAAATTTTTTATATTACATACTTAATTTATATACCCTAGCTATTGACATTAATGAATAATCTTATCTAAACTAATTAATAAGTACTTAATTCGTATTTAATTATATATTATTTTATGAAATAAATTTTCTTAAATTAATATAAACATTATCTATTTTAATACATGAAATATTAAATTTTTTATCTAGACTAACTAATATTAAATATATATATCTGAATATATTTACTAAATTTTAATATTATTTATATTTATACATCACTAATTATCTATAAGGTTTAATGTTTTGTGATATATTATTAATTGTAAATCATTTACTAAATTTAATATATTTTTATATATATTTGCTACAGTAAAACGGTTAGATCGGTGGTTCGACCGGTTGGACCGGTTGAACCGTGAACCAGTAACGTCGCCGGTTCGCTTGCCGGTCCGGTTTTTAAAACATTGGTTATGCGTCTTATTAATAAAGACGCATGATGGTTATGCGTCACTCCTAAGTCAGAATAAAACTAAACTCCTTCATTAAAATGGAATTCTATTAGTGGCCTAGAAAAAAATAGAAAGAACTCTATTTTGTGTTTATTTTTGAGTGGCTGTGAATCGGGTGATAGATTGATAAAAATAATTTAGAATAATTATATATTAATTTATTTGATACATTGGTTAATTTTGCACTTATTAAATTTGGTGACTATCTTATCCTTGACTACCCAATTTAATAGTACCTAACATATGTCCAGAGGCGGACACACATAGGAGATGGGGCTTAGAGCATCCACATCCGTGCTCTTGCCAACGAGTATGGATGTGGGCCCGGCCCCACTTTTACTCCATGCTCTTAGGTAAGAGCACAACACCCACATCCGTGCTCTTCCGTAAGGACGAGCACAAGGGCCCCACCATTCCATTATTCAATTTAAATAAAAATTTCCTCAAAATTAAAATTCATTAAAAATAACCTAAATAATATTACAAATTATAAAAAAATTAAAAATTACATAATTAAAATCCTAGAAATTAAAAATTACATAATTAAAGTCTTAAAAATTACATAATTTAAATCCTAAAAATTAAAAATTACATAATTAAATTCATAAAATTAAAAAAACCCACTACTCGTGGCCGAATTTCGCCCAATGGATGATGAATGTGTGTATTTATATATGATTTTGGGATTAATTTTTTTAAAAAAAATTTAAAAAAATTCAAAAAAATGGTAATAAAATCTGTATATTTTTGGGAATCCGAAAATATATATATTTTAAATTTTTGGTATTATTTTCGATTTTTTTAAAAAAAAAGAAAAAGAAAATGCTAACGGCCAATAGAAACGTACCACGTCGCCCTGCTCGCTGGCACGGTTCCGTGCCAGCGGCAAGAGCGCAGCGGCGGACAAGCGTGTCCTTGCCAGCAGCACGGACGGACGGACGGACGGACGGAGCCTGCTCTCCGATGTGGATGCTCTTAAGCCCTTACCCAAAATGTATTTTTTTTTGTTTTTTCTACTTCTATGTTCTTTTAAATTTTTGAAAAATCATCTATAGCCCCTTACTAAATAAATGTTTTTGAAGTCTAAATCATCAAAAATTATATGACAAAAGGACTGAAATAAATCTGAAAACAAAAATTGAAGATAAAAAAGGACAACAATGGTTGTTCGGTGTTTGTGAAGAAGATGATTCAATTTATAATAATACTACTAGTGTCTAAAAACTGTGTCAAATTTTTTATTGATTTAAAATATACTTAAAAGCTATGTTGTTTATTTATTGTTTTAGAATAATAATGCTACTACTATTTCTTTCATTAACAGATAGTAATGAAATACATAATGATTTTTTTTCTTTTTTTTAACAGATGAAATACATGATGGTATCACAAAATTGCATAGTACAGAGTATTAATTTTCCTTCCAAATTCTTAACCTATTTTCAATAAATTGTATCCGCTTGTCCCAATAATAATGAAACGTTTTCTTTTTTGAATTGTTCCATTAAAAATGAAACGTTTCTTAAAATAAAAATACCATCATCTCTACTTTTCTCTCTCTTAATTTTATCTCTCTTCATTAACTCACAAAATAACACTACATAAAATTTCGCTCCTAAAACAAGCGTTTCATATTAAATGGGACGGATGAAGTACTATATTAACAAATTATAAATCTATCAACAGATTTAATGTTTTGGGTTTAATATTTTTATAGTTGTTGTGTTTGTGATTTCTAATATCTTTTTGTACTATTTTCGCTCCGTAAATGTAGACAATTTTAAAACGATACTAGTTTTAATGTGCAATTTGTAAAATAAAAGAGAGATAAAAAATAATTTAAATATTATTAGTAGAGGACGAAAAAAATAAAAAGATTATTTACTATTCTAGCACTAATAAAAAAGAAAATAGTGTCTTGTTTTTATGTAAAGAAAGAAATATAAATAGTAGTTATAAGATATATAGTCGGCCCCGACTAGGATAATTTTCTGCGTCTGCCTATGCATATGTCTAATTAATATGTAACCAAATCTAGTAACTAGCATCGTGAAAAGCAACTGCAAGAACAATTATCGGTATAAAAGATATTCAGATAACTTCCCACTAGATTAATGCGTTGATAGGTAAAAATGTCCACTTTCTTTAAAATGAAAAATGCCCACTTTTTACAAATGCATACATCCTATGCCAAAACTGAAGTGCACAGGCTATATTACTCTTATTTTGACTTGTTTTATTGGTTATTTTATTAACTCACATTCTTACACAATTATGTTAAAATTACCTTACTGTACATGTAAGAAAAAATGGGGCTTTAATTTTGGGATTTGATTTATTTTTAATTTAGACATTAAAAACTGTGGTTTAGACTATTTCAGCATTTACGATTAGCTTAGGTAGATAAAAGTTGTAATAATGGAGTGCTCATTTCAGTTGGAAGAAGAAGGCAGAAGAAGGAAGCTCGGCTTTGAGCTGGAACTAGCCGAGAAGGGAGTTCGGTTTTTGAGCCGAGAAGGGAGTTCGGTTTTGAGCCGAGAAGGGAGTTCGGTCTTGAGCCGAGAAGGAAGAAGCAACCTAGAGAAACTAGCCGTTAGAGCAGCAGTTAGTTAGCTGAGATGTAGCGGTTATTCTTCTTGTTTTCTTGATTCTTGTTGTAGTTAGTTAGTAGCAGTTGCTACTTGTTTGTAGAGCTTTAAATAGCTCAAAAACCGTGTATGTAGTAGTAGTTTAATCAATAAAGAGTTTTCCAGTTTCTCTCCAAGATTATCATCTTCAATACTCAAAGTGTGAGTGTGTGTGTTTCTGCATTGTGTGATCTCATACAACAGTGAGTGTGTGTGTGATCTTCTTGAGTGTGTGAAAGCCTTGTGTGTGTAAATCCCAACAAGTGGCGCCGTCTGTGGGAAGGGATATTGAAGCTGATTTGCAGAGGATCAAACGGTTTCAGAGATGGCAGCAAGGCTTGATGCAGAAAAGTTCACAGGCAAGAATGATTATAGCCTGTGGAAGATGAAGATGAAGGCGGTTTTGATTCAACAAGGCTTGGCCGCAGTTCTTGCAAAACCAGAGGAGAAAGGAAAGGCTCCAGTGCTTGATGATAAAGCTCAGGCAAAGATGGAGGAGATGCAGCTCAAGGCACATTCTGCAGTGATTCTGTGCCTTGGAGATAAGGTCTTGAGGGATGTTCAAGAAGCCAAGACTGCGGTGGAGATCTTGGACAAGTTGGATGAAGTTTACTTGGCCAAATCCTTGGCTAACCGGCTGTATCTCAAGAAGAGGCTGTATGCCTATAGTTTTTCTGGAGATAGGTCCATCATTGAGCAGCTAGAGGAGTTCAACAAGATCATTGATGACCTGGGATCTGTTGATGTCAAGATTTCAGATGAGGATAAGGCCATTCTCACATTGAATGCCTTGCCTAGCTCGTATGACCAGTTAAGTGATGCAATTATCTATGGAAGAGATAAACCTATCACCTATGCAGAAGTCTATTCAGCCTTGATGGCCAAAGAACTCCAGAAGACAGCCAACAGAGGCTCTGCAAGCTCCAATGTTCAAGCTGCAGAGGCCTTGAATGTGAAGAAGTTCAAGAAGCAGAACTTCAAGAAGAAGTTTGAGGGCCCTAAACCCTCAAGTTCTGATGCTCAGAAGGAAACCAGAGCTTGCTATTGGTGCAAGAAACCTGGACATTTGAAGAAAGATTGTCATGCATGGAAGAGAAAGATGGCCTCTGAGGGACACAACCAATCTGATTGTGTGGAGAGTGCTGATCCCCCGGCTCAACTTATGAATATTAGTGACAGTGGGGTCAGTCACAGGTGGATAATGGACTCGGGGTGCAGCTTCCATATGTGCCCCAATAGAAGCTGGTTTCATGATCTTCAAGAAGCATCGGGTACGGTTGTTCTTGGAAATAATCATACTTGTCAGATAAAAGGGATAGGGAAGGTGAAGCTAAGCCTACAAGATGGCTCTGTGAAGATCCTGACTGGGGTGAGGTATATTCCAGAAGTGAAGAGGAACCTCATCTCATTGGGAATGCTGGAGCAGAGGGGGTTCACTATATTAATGAGTCAAGGAAAATTGTTTGTGAAATCTGGAGATGCAGTGATGATGGAGGCTGACAGAGAGCATATTCTCTATTATTTGAAGGCTAAGGCTGTTGATGGAGAAAGCAATGCTGTGTCAGATGATTCCCTAATGCTATGGCACAAGAGGCTGGGCCATCCAGCAGAAGGAAGCTTGAAAGAACTCATCAAGAAGGGCCTGATCTCTGGAGATTTCAACAAGATGGACCCCTGTGAGCAGTGTATACTTGGAAAAGCAAAGAAGGCACCCTATCCTACAGGTATTCACTCTTCTACAGCCCCTTTAGACTACATACATAGTGATCTTTGGGGGCCTTCGCCGGTGTGTTCAATTGGTGGAGGAAAGTATTATCTAGCTATCATTGATGACTATACAAGGAAGTTGTGGGTATATATTCTTAAGGAAAAATCTGAAACACTCACTAAGTTCAAGATATGGTGTAAGGAGGTGGAGCTAGAGAAAGGAAGGAGTGTTAAATGTTTAAGAACTGACAATGGCTTGGAATTCTTGTCTGCTGAATTTGATATATTTTGCAAAGAGAAGGGTATGAAGAGGCACCGTACTGTTCCTGGTAATCCCCAGCAAAATGGTGTTGTGGAGAGGATGAATAGGACTATCCTAGAGAGGGTGAGGTGCCTGCTTCTTGGTTCTGGTTTGAGCAGCAGGTTCTGGGGAGAGGCGGTGTATACAGCAGCCTATCTCATCAATAAATGCCCATCTACTGCCCTGAAATCTGAAACTCCTGATTACATGTGGTATGGAGCTCATAGTGACTACTCAAAATACAAGGTGTTTGGGTGTGCAGCCTATGCTCATGCTAGGCAAAGTAAGCTTGAAGCTAGGGCTCTGAAATGTATCTTGCTGGGATATCAGAGGGGTGTTAAGGGGTATAGGCTCTGGTGTATTGAACCTGGTAGGCAGAAGGTGGTGGTGAGTAGGGATGTGGTGTTCTTGGAGGATCAGATGCCCTACTTGAAAGATAAGCTGGACTTCAGTGACTCCAGTGAAGTTGAGAGTGATTTCTTCAAGGTGGAGCCTATGGGAGTTGGCCTAGGAGCAGGTGGAGTCACTGACTCAGAAAATGAACCTGATCCAGAGGGTGATGGTGCTCCAGCTCAAGGTAGAAGAAATGATGAGCCCACAGCAGATCCTACCAGAGAGTACCAGATTGCAAGAGATAGGGGAAGGAGAAATGCAAAGCCTCCTGAGAAATTTGCAGATATGGTCTATTATGCACTGTGTGCTGCTGAGAGTATTGATATTGCTGATCCTCTCACCTATAAAGAGGCCATGAGAAGCAAAGACAGAGAGAGATGGATAGAGGCCATGAATGAAGAAATAGAGTCTTTACTCAAGAACAAAACCTGGATTTTGGTGGACAAATCCAAGCTGAATACAGATGGAAAGGAGAGGAAGCTGATCAGTTGCAAGTGGTTGTTTAAAAAGAAGGTAGAGACCACTGATAAAGACAGAATCAGGTTCAAAGCAAGGCTGGTGGCAAGGGGATTTACACAGCAAGAAGGAGTTGACTTCAATGAGGTGTTTGCTCCGGTTGTTAAGCACACTTCTATTAGGATTTTGTTGGCTGTGGTGAATCAGCTAGATTGGGAATTGCAGCAGCTTGATGTGAAGACTGCCTTCCTAAATGGAGACCTAGAGGAGACTATCTTCATGGATCAGCCAGAGGGCTATGTGAAGAGTGGTGAAGAAAGCAAGGTGTGCTTGCTACAAAAGAGTCTTTATGGTCTTAAGCAAAGTCCTAGACAGTGGAACAAGAAGTTTGATGCACAAATGAAGAAGATTGGCTTCATTAGATCAGAGTTTGATGATTGCATCTACATCAAGAGGAAGGGCAAAACACCTATTGCCTATCTATTGCTCTATGTGGATGATATGCTACTTGCAGGACCTTCTATGACAGAAATTCAGCAAGTCAAGGAGGATTTGAAGTCTAGCTTTGAAATGAAGGATCTAGGAGAGTCAAGGAAGATCCTAGGCATACACATTCAGAGAGACAGAGGCTGCAAGAAGCTGTGGATGCTTCAAACTGACTATATTGAGAAAGTTTTGCAGAGATTCAAAATGGAAAATGCAAAAGCTGCATCAACTCCTCTGTCCCAGAGTTTTAAGCTTTCAAAGGAGCAGGCCCCTAAATCTAAGCAAGAGGCTGAGGAGATGGAGTCTATTCCTTATGCTAGTGTGGTTGGAAGTGTTATGTATACCATGATCTGTACCAGATCAGATCTGGCACATGCTATCTCAGTGACTAGCAGATACATGGCTGACCCGGGGAAGGAGCATTGGAATGCTCTTAAGTGGATATTGAGGTACATGAAGTCAACCAGTGGCTGGGGAATTGTCTTCAATGGCTGGGAAGGTGAATCTGAGGAGGTTGTGCAGGGCTATTGTGATGCAGACTATGCTGCAAACCTGGACAACAGAAAGTCCCAAACAGGTTATCTTTTCACCATGTTTGGAACTGTAATCAGCTGGAAATCAGGTTTGCAAAGTGTTGTTGCTCTCTCAACAACAGAATCAGAGTATATAGCTCTCACTGCAGCTGTACAGGAGAGCTTTTGGATTCAGGGAGTGATTTCTGACTTTGGTTTTGACCAAAAGACAATGGTGATTCATTGTGACAGCAGCTCAGCTATGTGCTTGGCTAAACATCCGGGTTTTCATGAAAGGAGCAAGCACATAGACATAAAGTTGCATTTTATTAGAGATGAGATTGAGAAAGGGAGAGTGAAGGTGATTAAGATTAACACCTTGCACAATCCGGCTGACATGCTAACAAAGTCTCTAGGTAGAGACAAGTTTGATCATTGCAAGAAGTTGATCAATGTTTGTGCAAGAACTGAGATGAGCCCTCAGGTGGAGAATTGTAATAATGGAGTGCTCATTTCAGTTGGAAGAAGAAGGCAGAAGAAGGAAGCTCGGCTTTGAGCTGGAACTAGCCGAGAAGGGAGTTCGGTTTTTGAGCCGAGAAGGGAGTTCGGTTTTGAGCCGAGAAGGGAGTTCGGTCTTGAGCCGAGAAGGAAGAAGCAACCTAGAGAAACTAGCCGTTAGAGCAGCAGTTAGTTAGCTGAGATGTAGCGGTTATTCTTCTTGTTTTCTTGATTCTTGTTGTAGTTAGTTAGTAGCAGTTGCTACTTGTTTGTAGAGCTTTAAATAGCTCAAAAACCGTGTATGTAGTAGTAGTTTAATCAATAAAGAGTTTTCCAGTTTCTCTCCAAGATTATCATCTTCAATACTCAAAGTGTGAGTGTGTGTGTTTCTGCATTGTGTGATCTCATACAACAGTGAGTGTGTGTGTGATCTTCTTGAGTGTGTGAAAGCCTTGTGTGTGTAAATCCCAACAAAAGTAATTAGAGTATTTCATCATTAATTAAGAGGATGAGTTGGAACTTTTGAACATTCATCAATATTTTGGCCGCTCACAACCAATTGATCGATAGATTAAATACAGTAGATGCTAGAAACTAGCACAAAGAAAAAAAGGGAAACCAAACAAACGACAGAACAAAACAAATAACTAAATATACTATAACGTCGTAATTTATAATCTTACGATCGCTATCAATAGTATTTTTTATTCGATAATAAGAATATATTGTAATTTGAATATATACATATTTCAAGTGAATATGCGTTTCTTTTTTTTTTAACATTTGTTCATGAAGATATGAATCTATGACATAGTTGCACCATGCAAGTTTTTATTATTTGACAACAATATATAAAAGTAAATATTTATGGGATTGAACGAGTAACGTGATACGATTCCCCAATGCACGAATGATGAGGCGGAGGTGGACGCGTCGGAGGAGCACGGGACGACTCCGCAATGCACGAACGACGCGTCAGAAGAGCTTGGAACAGGCGACGTAGCGCGCGAAGAGCAATCTATCGCGAGATCGAAGCCCACGAGGAACCGACGCCCTCCCGAGAGGCTCGGCGACTTTGTTCCTAAATAAGTCGTTTTTTTTATTTTATTTAATTTTATAGTTTTATTTGTCGGTTTATTTTATTGCAAAAACAATTGCTTTTGCTATTTATTTTACGTAAGTGTCGAGCGTAATTATAAGCTCCGTTTCGGGTTTTCTTTGTTGGTTCTTTCCCGAGATGAATTAGGATTAGGAGTCGAACCAACCCTAGGGTCCTTAGTCTATAAATAGGGCGTTTTGTTCATTATTTCCATCGTGAATAAAATTATTAATTTGGCCCAAGTATCGTTTACTATCTAAACCTAATTGACGCCCTGCCCGACGGGAGAAGCATCCCGCGCACAGGAGCTGATCAACGTCCGCCGACCCAACCTTGGGCGCCGGAGAGTGACTGTTCATCGACGACAGTGATCGTCGAAGCGTTGAGGGAGCAAAACCCTTAACATCTGGTGCTTTCATCCGTGAATTCATGAGTCGTTTCAATAATTTCGGTAAGTCTGCATGGGGCGGTAGTCGCCCGGATACGTTTCATAATGGGGCCTCTCGTCGCCCGAATTATAATATTCGACGCAACGAGATCTTTCAACGTCAGGAGACCGACGATGGCGAATTGGAGGGTCGCCCAACTGGGGAGTCGCTTCGTCAGGACCCCATGAACGAGAAACTTGATCGGTTACTTGACAAAATGGAGAAGTTCGATCAATGGAGGGATACTGCGGATCGCCGTTTCGAGAGTATGGATCGATCGGCGCCTCGCGCGACCAACCCCACCCTAGGGTTCGACGACGGGGACGAAGAGGAGTACGAGGAGCTCAGACGGGGGAAGTCGACAGAGATTGGCGCTCGCGCGAGAAACCCTAATTTTGAATTTCGCGACTATGCGCCGGATGAGAGGGTTCGACGCACGGCAAGGGGATACGGAGGCTCCGACTGGGACCCACCAGGGAATCGTTATGGTCGAACGTGTTGGGACCCCCCCCAACGATTTCAGCCAGCAGCTTCGCGATTGGACAGGAACCAAGTATCGATGAAACCCCCCCGGTTTGATGGGAGCGAGGCTACGAATTGGATTGCCAGAGTTCAGTATTACTTCAATCACCTCATGATGCCGGACGCACAACGCCTTCACTACGCAGTCATGTTGTTCGATCCCCCAGCATCGGAATGGGTATTTAATTATTGCGCGAATAACGAGTTTGTGACGTGGCAGGAATTTCTGGAGGACGTGCGACATCGTTTCGACAGACAGAGCTTCAAGGACTATTTTGGCTTGATCGCTAAGCTGACTCAGACAGGAACAGTTCTGGAATACCATGATACTTTCGAAAAGTACCTAAATCGGGTCCAGGGGGTTCCGGAGGCAAAACTGTTTACTCTGTTCGTGGCGGGCCTGAAACCAGAGATACAGGAACGTCTCACATTACACCGCCCAACATCTTTGGCGGCAGCCATGGCACTGGCATTAGAGATTTCGGATACACATTCGGAACGAGCAAGTCCGCATCCTAGTTCCACTTTCCAGCGCAGACAGTGGAATGGACGTGAAAACCGTCCCTCTGCGGGCCCATCAGGATCACAACTGCCGTCGACAACGGCAGCCGGAGTGAGCCCCGCTCAGGTTCAACCACAACGGCAGAAGGACCAGCCACGCCAGCCAATGATAAGGGTGTCACAAGCAGAGCGATCCGAACGATCACGGCTGGGTCTATGTTGGCACTGCCCCGAAAAATGGGTCATTGGGCACGTGTGCAAGCAGCGGATGCTTTGTTATGCGGACGAGGATGAGGAGGCGTTTGAAGAGGGCGAGTGCGATAGAGGAGATGAGGAGGCGCCGACGGAGGTGGCGCATATTCATTCCCTTGATGGAGGACGGCGTGTGAGACCACTTAGGGTGGTGGGTCAGATTCAGGGACGTGACATCTCTATACTTGTGGACACAGGAAGTGATAGGGACTTCCTCCACCCGGACGTCGCGGAGCGTCTACATCTGCCATTATCCCCGGTCCGCCCCTTTCGAGTCTTTGTAGGGAATGGAGCTGCCTTATTGTGTACTCACATAGCGAAGCAAACAAGGCTGAAGTTACAGGATGCCGTTTTCATGGTGGACCTTCATATTTTACCGATTCATGGCCCGGATGTGATTTTGGGAATGGATTGGCTGGAGTCGCTAGGCAAGATCTCAGCAAATTTCGCTAGCAAGACCTTGGAGTTCGTTCACAACGGCCAGCCGTTCACCCTCCAAGGTATCACGGTCCCACCGCGGAGACTGGCAGCTCATTCTGTAGTAGCATTGCATTCTTCATCAGATGTGTCCGTTTGTTTTGAGATAGTTATGTTGGATCTCGATTCGGAGACCCCGGAGTTGGAGGCGTTCCCTGCGGATTTACCGGTAGGGATAGCGAGGGTGTTGGAGAGTTTTCGATCGGTATTCCGCGTACCTACGGAGATGCCACCAATACGGCAATATGACCACCGAATCCATTTGTTACCGGGGTCCAAACCGGTTAATGTGCGACCTTACCGATATCCGTATTTTCAGAAGAACGAGATAGAACGGCAAGTACGTGAGATGCTGGAACAAGGAATTATTCAACGCAGCAACAGTCCTTTTTCGTCACCTGTCCTGTTAATAAGGAAGAAAGACGGTTCTTTTCGATTCTGCATTGATTACCGAGCGTTGAACCATGCCACAATCCCCGATCACTTTCCAATCCCTACAGCAGATGAACTCTTTGATGAATTAGGGAAAGCACGAATATTTTCGAAATTGGATTTAAGATCGGGCTATCACCAGATTCGGATGCATGAGGAGGACGTATTCAAAACAGCTTTCCGCACCCATGATGGCCACTTCGAGTTCTTGGTGATGCCGTTCGGATTGACTAATGCGCCTTCCACTTTCCAGGCCGCCATGAACTCGATATTTCAGCCTATGCTCCGTAAGTTCGTGATTGTATTCTTTGATGATATCCTGATTTACAGCCCCACCGTCCAAGATCACGAAGCGCATATATCAGCAGTGCTAGCAGTGTTGCGGGAGCATAGTTTCTTCGTCAAACTGTCAAAATGCTCTTTTTGTAGTTCGACGGTGGAATACCTTGGTCACCTAATCACGGACGGTTCCCTAAAAGCAGATCCGACGAAAATTGAGGCGATGACAGCATGGCCTGTGCCCCGAACAGTCAAGCAGTTAAGAGGATTTTTGGGTTTAACGGGCTATTACAGGAGATTCATTGCTCATTACGCCTTGATTGCCGCCCCGCTTACTGATCTCCTCAAAAAGGAGGCGTTTTGTTGGTCACCGGCCGCGGACGAGGCTTTCCTGTCGTTGAAGGAGGCAATGACAAAGACCCCAGTACTCCGTTTGCCTGATTTTGAGAAACCTTTTTGCATTGAGACTGATGCCTCGGATTCAGGGATTGGAGCAGTATTATTACAAGACAATCACCCAATCGCGTTCTACAGTAAAAAGTTGGGACCACGTCGCAGGGTTGCCTCAACGTATCATAAAGAACTGTATGCTATTGTCGAGGCTGTTCAGAAGTGGAGACAATATCTTTTGGGCCGTGAATTCGTAATTCGCAGTGATCAGAAGAGTTTGAAAGAGTTGCTTCAGCAGGTAGTTCAGACTCCGGATCAACAGTTGTACGTGCGAAAGCTCATGGGATATAAGTTCACTATAGAGTATAAGAAAGGGAGTTTGAATAGGGCGGCGGACGCCTTATCCCGTCGGGAGGAGTCCCAGGTGACAGCCGACGCCGCATGTGTGGAGGACGACGCAGCTCAGTACTGTCAGGAGCTGATTGCGGTCTCGCAACCAATCCCCGAACTCCTGGACCTGCTTCGCCGAGAGACAGCCTCGTCGCCAGAAATGCGAGAGCTGACTGCGGCTATTCGAGGGGGAACGGCACCCCCACACCTTCACTTCGTCGACGGGCTGGTATACCATAAACGTCGCATTTTTGTTGGGTCCCGATCGTCCGCACGAGCCATGATACTCACGGAATATCACAGCTCTCCGTCAGCGGGACATCCGGGATTTGAGCGCACTTTGCGACGAATAGGAGCAGATTTTTATTGGCCGCGGTTAAAGAAGGAAGTTAAGAAGTTTGTGGAAGCGTGTATGACGTGTCAGACGACAAAATATTCAACGCAGAAACCGGCAGGTCTTCTGCAGCCGCTCCCGGTACCCACACAAGTTTGGGAGGACGTATCAATGGATTTCATTACAGGGTTACCACAGTCTAGAGGTTATACAGCGATTATGGTTGTGGTGGACCGATTATCGAAATATGCCCATTTCGCGCCACTCCCAAATCGTTTTGACGCTCTGCGGGTGGCTCATTTATTTGTCAATATGGTAGTTCGTCACCATGGATTCCCCGCGACATTGGTGTCGGACAGAGATCCGATATTTCTAAACCAAGTGTGGCGGGAATTGATGCGTTTAAGTGGAACCAAGTTGAACTTCTCTACCGCGTATCACCCACAATCGGATGGGCAGACGGAGGTTCGCAATAGGGGCCTGGAGCAATACCTTCGAGCATTCACTGCGGATCGGCCTTCTAAGTGGGCCAATTTCCTTCCTTGGGCGGAGCTTGCTCTTAACTGTTTTCACCACGCCGGATTAGGCGTTTCTCCTTTTAAGGCATTGTATGGTCGTGATCCTCCAAATTTGGTGTTTGCAACTCCATCGAATTCTACCCCCCCTTCAGTGGCCGAGATTATTCGTCAGCGGAGCGAACTTCTGGTCAAGTTGCGGCATAATTTGAAGAAAGCTCAGCAACGTATGCGCGAGGCAGCAAACAAACATCGTCGACACGTGGAGTTTGAGATAGGGGACTCGGTGCTGTTGAAACTTCGCCCATATAGGCAGCATTCGGTGGCTCGCCCCCAGTCGGCAAAATTGGCTAGGCGATACTACGGGCCTTTTGAGGTGATAGAACGCGTGGGTCCGGTCGCTTACAGACTACGCTTGCCAGAAGGGAGTCGAATACATAATGTGTTCCATGTTAGCCTTCTTCGGCCGTTTGTGTCAGGTGACGCAGAGGGAGTAGGCATGCAGCTGCCAACCGAGTTTTTTGGTGATCACCCAGTGGTCTACCCAGTCCGGGTGCTGGATCGAAAAGTCCTATGGCACGATGGCCGACCCATGGAACACGTTTTAGTACGATGGTCCGACGGGACCGATTCGCCTACGTGGGAGCCGACCGAGTTGGTGCAGAAACGTTTTCCTAATGTGCTCCTTGAGGACAAGGAGGTTGCTTTGGGGGAGGGGGTTGATACGATTCCCCAATGCACGAATGATGAGGCGGAGGTGGACGCGTCGGAGGAGCACGGGACGACTCCGCAATGCACGAACGACGCGTCAGAAGAGCTTGGAACAGGCGACGTAGCGCGCGAAGAGCAATCTATCGCGAGATCGAAGCCCACGAGGAACCGACGCCCTCCCGAGAGGCTCGGCGACTTTGTTCCTAAATAAGTCGTTTTTTTTATTTTATTTAATTTTATAGTTTTATTTGTCGGTTTATTTTATTGCAAAAACAATTGCTTTTGCTATTTATTTTACGTAAGTGTCGAGCGTAATTATAAGCTCCGTTTCGGGTTTTCTTTGTTGGTTCTTTCCCGAGATGAATTAGGATTAGGAGTCGAACCAACCCTAGGGTCCTTAGTCTATAAATA
The DNA here is from genome assembly GCF_004379255.2 of Salvia splendens. Lineage (NCBI taxonomy): Eukaryota > Viridiplantae > Streptophyta > Magnoliopsida > Lamiales > Lamiaceae > Salvia > Salvia splendens. The sequence continues at coordinate 27,250,417 of NC_056044.1, forward strand.
GGGCGTTTTGTTCATTATTTCCATCGTGAATAAAATTATTAATTTGGCCCAAGTATCGTTTACTATCTAAACCTAATTGACGCCCTGCCCGACGGGAGAAGCATCCCGCGCACAGGAGCTGATCAACGTCCGCCGACCCAACCTTGGGCGCCGGAGAGTGACTGTTCATCGACGACAGTGATCGTCGAAGCGTTGAGGGAGCAAAACCCTTAACATAACGTGTCACAGATTTACAAATAGACCTTATATATCAATCAATATCAATATTTAAAATGGAGTTTTCAATTTGCAATCAACTGAAAATTGATTACAGTGAAAATTGAATAAAAATCTAGGTCAAATCTATTTAAAGAAATGTCATTCTCCCTTTCAAAACAACTAATTCCTTGCGGTGAGTGCTCGTATTATTTTCAAAATTATATACCTATGAAAATTCAAATTGAAGATGATCGAAAGAGCTTAAATTTTGCTATATGTCAGTGCGTATTAAAATAAATAGATATAAAATGTTTTGATTTGTATGCTTATGGAGAAAATGGATAACTCGTTCCGCATCCCAGTAGTCATTCAGTCGGATGATTATGTTATCACTCTTGAATTAGTTGATTAATCATTTTTAATCCATATTACATGTTCTTAAAACAGACTTATAAAATTTATTATTAACTTTATTTATTCACAATTTTACGTATTTTTGTATGATTATAAATAAATCCCAATTTATCGTATTTTAATAAAATTCTTCAATTTACCATACACATAACACACCTATCAATAAATTCTAATATAAAACGAAATAATCTAACAGTCAATCTAATTGAACTCATACAAATGCCCCCTTCAAATTCTAAAGGCTATTATTAACTTGTTAAAACTATATGATATAAATAAGTATTATACTATATATAATAGCAGTTCCTCTCACGACAGCTATACAGCTCTTAATCAAGATTGAATATGTCATTAAAAAATAGTAGGAGTAACAGTTACGACTTACCAGTTCAAGAAATTGTGTAGACCTTTTGCCCAACTTTAGTCTGGCTCAACTTTATGTTGGTTTGATTAAAGTAATTGTTTGTATATTTAAAATTTATATTGGTTTTATTGATTAATTTATTAGTGATCCTAATTAGTAGTATTAACCGTAACTGCATACCTAAAAGTATAATAATAATAATAATAATAATAATAATAATGATGATGATGATAATTGTTTCATATGTCAATTTCAATATCAAGGGATCTGGTACTTCATTTCTACCTGTACATACTGATTACTTTAGCAGTTGATTGGTATATTATTCAATAATTTAGTCTGATAACACACGCGTAATTTCCAAATTATTTCAATTGGTTAAGATTGCAATTTATAGCGCGTGGATTCGTCACAATTTTGTTCGTCAACGTAGATTATATTGCGTGGATGTTTTCGGTTAAACTAGAACATAATTCAATGGTAAATTAAATCAACTTATGACAATTATTAATTTATACTATGACCGAACAAAATTAGTAGTGGAATCCAAATAATATTAATCTTAAGAGCATCCGCAGCGGTGCTTGCTGGGATGAACGGCGTCTGTGCTGCTGGCGCGGCAACGCGCTGCTCGATGCATCGAGCTCGTCCGTGCCCTGAGCAGGCTGACGTGGCGGGACGGGATTGGCCAACGGCAAAGCCGTTGGCATTTTCGATTTTTTTTTAAAAATCAAATTTAATTTAAAAGATCAATTTTAAATAAAAAAATATTTTCCCACTTCCCAATAAATTATACTCCCTCTGTCCCGGACTACTTGCACTTATTTCCTTTCTGGGCGTCCCAAGTTATTTGCACTCTTTCCATTTTTACTAAAAATTATCACCTACAGCAGCAATTGTTGACTTTGCTATACACTCATTCCTTAATCTCCGTGCCGAAAAGGAAATGTGCGAGTAGTCCGGGACGGAGGGAGTACTATATGTTTTCTCTCCACTTTTAATTTATTTTTCAATTTTTTCCCCAAAATTCACATTTTCATCTATAAATACCCCCACTTCCACACAAAAAATTTCACACCACACTACACAATTCTCATCTAAGAGCATCCACTACGATGTCCCCCCACCGTCCCTTAAACTACTATTTGAGGGCCCCACTGTACTTTATTCCTCCATCCCTTAACTAAGGGACGGAACCTGCAACGCTCCGTCCCTTAACCTTCCCTTAAATTACTATTCATTAAATTTCATTTTTATTTTTTTCTAACCCAATTCAATTAAAACAAACACACTTTATTAAAATTAAAACAAAAAAATGTCCGGCTTCAGCGATCACTCCTCCACTCCCGCGATTGAAACCACGAATGGTTCGGCTCACAACCATTCCCTAGTCCGGAAACGCAATTCTCGGTCCCTCCTCAAACCCAAGGTTCTCAAGTTCCGGGTGGCTACCGGCCTTACCCGGTGGACGACCAAGATGCCCCCGATGGGCGATACGGGTGGGCACCCGAACCCAGATAGGGAGGGACCGGCGACTCTCAAACTCCTCCTCTTCTTACTCCTACTCCTACTCCTTGTGGTGTCCGCACTTCGTACACTATGGCGGAGAAAGATCAATTATTCAAAACCTATTGATTATCTCCGAAGATTAGGAGGTTGACACGAACCAAAGCAGGGATAGGTTTTGGTGCCGCATCTCTCGCCGGTACAATGAAAACCGTCCGGCTGGAACCATCGAGCGCAATGAGAGTATGGTGCGCAATGTCATATTCAGAGCCAACGAAGAAATCCAAAAGTTACAGGGGTATTATCTCCTGGAAGAGCGGTCGGCGGGGAGCGACAGGAACGAGCTCGACATCATCAGTGCCGCCTTGGCGACCTACCAATCTCTAAATTACAAACCATTCAAGTACCTCAGCGCTTGGTAGGAGGTACGTGTGCATCCGAAGTATAGGGGAGGCGTATCCTCCTCCTCCAGCAAAAGGTCAAGGTCAGTATCCCTATCCGACGCCGACGAGGATGAGGTGGCTAGCCAGCTTGCCGGAGCTAACTTGGGTAGCCCCGACGCCAGCCCGAGCAGTTCCCAACGCCGGCCGCAAGGAAGGAATAAGGCGACGGCCAAAGGCCGTCGCGCCGCGACTCCATCCGCCCCCGCTCCCTTTGTGCCACCTCAACCCCCCACCAACTCGTTGTGGTCCCTTTTGGCCAAACTCAATTTGGCCGATAGGTCAAATATGACCCCCGAGCAACTTGATTCACATTTGGCAATGATATTGGGTCTCCAAAGAACATTGGGGATAGGGCCAGAGGAATAGTCTTCCACGTGGGTTTTTTTTAACCTTTAATTATGTATTTTTTATGTTTAGGATTTTAATTATGTATTTTTATTTTTTAGGATTTTAATTATGTAATTTTTAATTTTTAGGATTTTAAGTTTGTAATTTTTATTTTTTAGGGTTTAATTATGTAATTTTTATATTTAATGTATTTTTAGTAATTGAAGTATTTAAATTAAATAATGGAATGATGGGACTTTTGAGCATGTCTTTGCGAAAGAGCATGTATGTGGGTATTGTGTTCTTGGGGAAGAACATGGAGTAAAAAAGTAATAAAAGTGGGTCCGGGCCCACATCCGTGCTCTTGCACGGATGTGGATGCTCTAACTAGTTCTTATTTAAATTTTCATTTGATAGTTTCATAAAAAGTTAATATATACAGATAATACAGTAAAAATTTACTACAACTAAGCAAATTCGACGTGTGATATGGCTTTGTTTATGATAGATCATAAATAATTTGTGAGCATAGTATCATCTAGAGCTTAACTAACATACTTCTGATTTCCGAGAATCACTTAGTCTGGATTTTTTAAAACCGCAATTCATTTCTAATTTGCAAGCAAAAGACGAAAGATTTTTTATAAAAAAATCAATGTTTCGATTAAAGAACATCATTTCATGTCAATATATAGTTATTTGAAAGAAAAAAATATCTTATAATCACATTATGCACCTCTGAATCTTGAAGCTCCGAGACACCATGATCTTCCAATTCAAAGTTATACTAGATCTTAGAAAACGAATCAATAATTATTCGAAAAGCTTGCCTATCATAGTTAATTTAATAATTTAATATCATATATAAACATTTTAATATTACATCCATTTAAAACTGAGCATTGGTTAAAAGTGAGTATTCTAAAGGGTGTTTGCCCTCAACTCGAGCATTTTTTACTTATAAGACATAGAAATCGGAGTAGGGTTGGGGAAAAATACTAAAATATTGTTCTTATCATATCGAAAAAATATCAAAAATACTGAATTTTCGGCATACCATGATTTTCGGTAAGGTAACGGTATGGATTTTCATATACCGCGGCATACCGAAATTCGGTATATACCGTAATTTAAGGTATATACCGTGAAATATAAAATATATTATATATAAAATATATTTTTTATATTTTTAAATTATAAAATCTATTATGAATTACGAATAAAAATATTCAATATATTTTTTAAATTATAAAATATAAATAATATTATAAAAACTCAAATATTCTATTTTTATTGATGTTGAAAGTCAGGTATACTGCAAAAATACGGTACAACAAATTTCGGTACGGTATCGGTATGGAAATTCCCCATACTGAAAATAAGGTATACCGAAGTTCGATATATCGAAAATTTTGGTAAGGTAAAGGTATGATTTTTTCACATACTGAATTTACGGTAAGATATACGGTATGATGGTTTCGGTAAGGTATACCGCACCTACTCACCCCTAGACAAGAGATATATCCGACACCGTATTACTTACTCGATCAAATTAATTTTTTCAATAAAAACATTGCTATATATTTATTAACCATATAATTAGATGGATATTTAATAATGTAATTATAAAATAATTAAGTTCGATTTGTTGTTAAATGAGAGAATAGATATGGTGTACTAATTATCACATGCTATATGTTTTCACATGCTATATGCGAGAAAAGATTATAGATAAAATATTCAATGTGAGATTAAAATTATAAAATGATATAAACAAGAATTTTGATGAATAAGAACTGAAAAGAAAGGTACAGTCATTTTTTCTATCATATGTATGATTAACATAGTCACTCTTATTTTTGTTATTTAGTCGAAGATCTAACATTTTTTATTTTTATGCATAAAATCTAATATTATTAAATGTACGTAATAGATAAGAGTAAGTACTCCGTATATCGTTTTCTATAATTTAAAATTTATGATATAGTCAGAAAATTTGTCTTTTCTTATTCTGTAATCATAATTTTGCCAATTTTGTGATTTTTTTAATAATGATAATGATAAAACTCAGAGCAACAAGTTGTAACTTTAGACTGATTAATATAATGGAGTAGTAGTTATTATGACATAATTAAGCGTTATAAAGAGTATACTAGAGTACTACATACCCTCTGTTTCATAGTAGTAGAGTTATTTTGACATTTTAGTACGTTACATAGTAGTGAAGTCATTTATCTTTTTAGTAAAAGTCAACACATTTCTTTCAACTTACTTTTCTCCATCTCTTACTTTCTTCCCCTTATTTTTTCTCTCATACTTTATTATCTTTTTATTCAATACATTACCTAACGTTTTTTGTAATTTTCATGCCAGTATGGCAGTATGCTATAACTTATCATAGAAACATTTTGCTGTTGGCATGACAAAATAGAAACTCTATCGATGCACTATTTTCTAAGACTATAATTAACTACAAGTGGATAAAATAGAACCACTTTTTTTTCAAAACTTAATAAACTAGTCAAAACAACTAACCATAACGCTAATCTATTTTCTTATTTCAATTTTAAACTAACGATAACGTTAATCTATTTTATGGTAATTACAGTATAATGTAAAATGCAGTTTGAGAGAAAAAACTTTAACTCCTATAAAATCTTTCAACATGACATTGACTGATAGTTGTATTTTGTACTTGCAATTATTTATCATTTTCGAAGATCTAATGGTCCCAATAGTGTGTATAGTGGGAATGGGATATGTTGACTAATAATATTGACAGTAACTTGTTCATGTGGTGAAGAAAACGAAACGTGTAGCCCATACGATGTTGTATGCATAGACATACACTACAGATGCTTTGATTTAGACCTATTGTGACATTGATATTTATTTTTAGGTAATGAAAATTGTGTAGTCTCTAGTCAGGTCCCCCTATTTTGTGACTAGTGGCAATTAGTGAATTAATTGATATCCTAATTATTGAGGGGCAATTTTGTCTTTGTTAGACAAAATTAGGCAAATTGCGCTCAAATTCAATGATATATTTCTAATGGTTTTTTAGTATAGTAGTAGTATTTTGATCAAAACAGGAATTAATCTTAATATATGCCGATGGTCAATAAAAACGCATTTTACACGAAAGCCATTATTAATCAGTTTTTACGTCATTTTATAATATTATCTTTCTAAAATGATATAAAAACTTACATACAAAAACCTTTGTTTTGTTAAAAAATGACCTCCGTATTTTAGTTCTATGTTTTGTTTTAAGATTAATTTTTTCATAAATCATAAACCTATTACGATAATATATATAAGAATAAAAACAGTTGAATTGGTAAGATACTTACTTTCGACATAGTTGTGAGTGGTGTTATAAGTAAACAATTATTGGACCTTATGAAAAATGTTTGACACTTCCATTTCTGAAGCAAAGATTTTCTTACAACCAAGCAGGATTCTTCAAAGCAGTCACCACAGCTTTCACTTGCAGGTAGTTGTTAAGGCTGTAGATCCCCTTCTCCCTCCCGATGCCGCTCATCTTGTACCCTCCGAACGGTATCCCGGCATCGAACACGTCGAAGCAGTTCACCCACACCGTGCCTGCCCTCAACCCCCTTGACACCGTGTTGGCCGTGTCAATGCTCGATGTGAACACACCCGACGCTAGGCCATACCGCGTCGCGTTTGCTCGTCTTATCACCTCATCGATGTCCCTACACGCCCCAAAATCGATCATTTGTGCAACAATTTTTCCAAATTCGCAACCAAACTAGAGTAGTGCAAGACTTACTTGAACTTCAAGATGGATTGGACCGGTCCGAAAATCTCATCCCGTGCTATCAACATATCATCCTGATTCACACACTTCAATTAGGACCGCAAAAAGGCATGATCATTTACTAAGTCGATGCGGACTAACCAAATCCACGTCGACTTGGGCCTACTGTGATACCATATCAAAATTAATACAGACGGTGTGAAACAGCACCTGTACGTTGGAAAACACCGTTGGCTGAATGAAGTAGCCTTTAGATCCGAACTGCGCCCCTCCACACTCCAGAGTAGCATTGCTATCAATGCCGGATTTTATGTAGCCAAGAACCTTTTGGAACTGCTTTTCGTCGATCTGATAAGATGTCGAAATCAATCATGAGTTTCGACTAAGAAGATCGTGACAATGTACTAGTACAGGAAGCTACCTGTGGGCCTTGTTCGATCTCTTTCTTGAAGGGGTCGCCAACTGTGCGCTTAAGAGCGCGCGCCTTAGCCTTTGCAATGAACTCGTCATAGATCTTCTCGTGGACAAATGTGCGCGAACCAGCACAGCAGCATTGTCCCTAGAGATTTGATGGTAGATTTAAGTGATGAAAGTTGATTATGACATTATGTGATGATCATCAACAAATTAAGGTAGATAATATAACCTGGTTAAAGAAGAGAGCAAAGTGTGCTATCTCCACGGCGCTTTCAATATCAGCATCCTCGCATACGATGAACGGAGATTTGCCTCCTAGTTCGAGTGTCACCGGCTTCAGATTGCTCCGTGCAGCTAGCTCAAGCACGACTTTACCTGTCTCAGTCGATCCGGTGAAAGCAATCTGCATAAGAGCAGCAGAGTTTTCGTAAACTAATAATAAATCAATTTATAGCTTAAGCAGTTTGAAACACAGAATCAACAGTATGTTTGTTTGCAATAACAGCTTAAAAACCTTGTCTACATCCATGTGAGTGGCAAGAGCTGCACCGGCAGTTGGACCATATCCGGACACGATATTGAGAACACCATCAGGAAGACCGGCCTAATGAAAAGTAAAAAACAAAATCAAGGTATGGATGCAGACTTGAATCCTAAGTTAGTTCAGTTGTTAACAGCAAATTCAACGATATCATGAATAAAGAAGCTACCTCACGGAACAGTTTGGCAACGTACAGAGCAGTCAAGGGCGTCTGCTCTGCAGTTTTGAGGACAATGGTGTTTCCACAAGCAAGAGCAGGGCCGACTTTCCAAGCAAACATGAGCAGCGGAAAGTTCCATGGAACGATCTGGCCTGCAACGCCAATTGGCTCGTGCAGAATTTGAACGTGGTGAGGTCCGTCAGCAGGCACTGTTAGTCCATGGATTTTATCCGCCCAACCTGCACGACTCAGATGAGTTTCGCCTCATTGAACAGCGTATAGGCGACTCAAACATTGATCAGAGGATATGTTACCAGCGTAGTAATGGAATAATCGAACAAATATTGGAAGTTCAGATGTCAAAGCTTGCAGATATGGCTTGCCATTGTCCCATGTCTCAAGTTGAGCTAGCTCTTCTATGTTTTTCTCGACTAAATCAGCAAAACGCAGCATTATGCGCGACCTTTCCTATATCACCACACATATAAACACACACACCCACCCTCAGTCATTTAACAAATGTAGGGAAGTACAAATTCATATAACCTTACATAAGCACTCATTTTAGGCCATGGCCCTTCGTCAAAGGCCTTACGAGCAGCTGAGACTGCGCGGTTAATATCTTCCTTATCGCCCTCAGCAACGTGGGCAATGACTTCTCCTGTCCGGGGATCCAACGTGGGGAATGTTTTTCCTGAACAGATGATTCTTGATTGAGTCCATATGCAGAAAATCATAAATTTTAGTACAATGATTGAAGTTGTGATTACCAGATGCTGAATCCACAAATTGGCCATTGATGAAAAGCTTGGTGTGATTAATTTGAACAGAAGGGGCTATTGGTTCCTCAACAACTGCAGCACTCTGCATTCCCCTCCTCAATTCATATTTTTTGCCTATAAAAAACACATCAATTGTCTAAAACTAACACGTACACAAATGTCTTTTAATTTGCATAATATCAAGTTATCAAAAACTATGATTATCAAGAATATCCACACCCTTCAGTTTCAAAGTCCTAAAACACTTGAATCACGAGCAAAAGCACAAACTTGTGATCAAACACATTTTACACTAAGAAAAACACAAAGTGGAGGTGAAGTCAGTCACCAAGTGAAGTAGCAGCAGAGGGGAGAGAGAGAGAACGAGAGAGCATGGTGGAGATTCTGCGAGCTGCCATGAATCTTTTCCTGTTGTAATGAGAGTGGTTTAAAATTTTCCACTCTCACTCTCCACTCTATATAATCTCAAAGATCCCTTAAGGCCTGTTTGGTATCCTTGAATAATTATTTGGCAAAGTATATTCCAGAAATATTTTGTAGAAATAATTGGTTTTATAACTACCTTTTATAACATATGACGTCCAAATCCATATAATATAAGCTCATAGATAAACACTATTTTGTTGTTGTGTGATATTCCATGCATAGAATATTTACAGCAATAGAGAAATGAACCAAACACAGCCTTATTTTCTCCAGAATCCACTCTTTTTTCCTGCATGTGTGTTTTTCTTTCAACCTCTACAGTTTCTGATTAACAGTTATGGTTTACCTTTTTAATGAGGGTTTATAGTTACGTTTAATAATTAATCACATGCCAACCAGAGAAATTGGAGGAACAAAAGAGAGATGTTGCACCAAATTAATTAAAGCAGCTTTTAGTTAATTAATCCGTGGGGACTCTAACCTCTTCTAGACCCCTACTAACAACCATCCTTGTCCATCAACAAATCATCGCAAATAATTTGAAATTTAATAAAAATTGTCTATATTATCTCGTCAGGAACGCCCACTACAAATAAATGCATACATTACAAATGAGGCAAAAATGACATAAAGATTGGGAGGTACTAACATGAAATCGATTTTCAACTAAAACAATAAATTCATTTGAAAATTAGTGTTAGGTAAGGCTTAGTTGGTGGATCCATTTCTCGTGTGTCAAACTCCAGCAGCTGTTACAATTCTTGTCACAGTTTCGATGTTGTTGTTTACCATGATTTTGTTTTGAATTAGTTTGTTGGGCATGCATCACCTAATTTCTTACTCCCTTTACAATTCATTTATGTAGACACTTTAAATTGTGTGTGATCATACTTTAAATTGATCAATTTAAGCAGGGGATTCAAAAAATGGACTCAGCATTGTCTTCTCTATCATCAAATGACACATTCTATCATGGAATTATTTAAACAAATTAAGTGCACAAATCTCGTCGTTGTCCATAATTTTGAATTTTATTGTTATAGGGATCAGATCACTCGGGATTCACTGACTACTGAGATGGCTAATCCCAGAATAAGGGTTACAATCTACAACTATAGCTCAAACAGATCCTCAATCGGACCAGAGCTTCCAAGTTTAAACCGATTGTACATTCTGCACACTTAGCAATAAAGTCAGTAATACAAGAAAGAGATCCTTTCGGATCTTAAACCGGAAGAGAACAAAAGACAAAAGGAACAGAAGATTTTGGATATGGCTCAGGTCGCACACACGACTGCACAGGGCAAAGGACCTCCTCAATCTTCACCAACAAGTTTCAAGGGAGCACAGTGAAACAATCAGACCCCAAAACCCTAGGGATACTCCGATTACTACAACATAGAAGCCGCCGCGCCTCACAATCACGACACGTCTCACAAACACTGCCAAAAGGCCTCAAGAACACAAGAATCTCACGGATCTAAGAAATCAACCGAAAATATTCAACCAAAAGAGCAGACTCGAGCACAACCGTTCGAATCCAAGGAAATCTCCAAATCAACACAAGAGTTGAGAGATTAACACTCAGTTCTCACAAAAACAGAGAAGAGAGTCGCCGAAGAAGAAGATCGGAGCACATTTCGTTAGAGAGAGAGAGGATAGTTCTAGAGAGAAATCAGAGAGTTTTTCGCAAAGATAGAGAGAGAGTAGAATCGAATAAGGCGGATAGATGGGTAGGGTATGGTTTATCACACACAACAAAACCAACCCTACATCCAACGGTCCATATCACTGATCCGCGTGAGATGGCCACATGGCAGCCATCGGAGCGTCCCACTTAAGCATTGGGCCAAACCAATTTGGGTCACCAATAATAGAACGGGCTATACAAATTAAATCAACCCTGCTGATTAATAAGAGCATCCACAATGACTTTCGCCCAGCCATAGCACAGCCACAAACTCCTCATGCCACATCATCAGCACTAAAAATCCTCATGCCACATCATCAGGACAAGCAAATAGCACAGCAATAGCCTAGCCACATCACTCCTAATTATATAAAACAAATAATTGACAATTACACAAAATACGGAATTAAATTTACGACACAGATATGAGAAAATTCAATAATATTATTTAAATTAAAAAAAGTACATTAAGAAAAATACATTAATTTTAAAAAAAGTACATTAAAAAAATACATTAATTTAAACAAAATTACATTATTAAAAAAAAACGACCTCCGCCTCACTCCTCGTCTCCGTCGCAGCCGGTACCCCCCTGGTCTTCAAATCGTCACGCATGCTCACGAGCAATGCGTGAAGAAAGCTCTTCTCCTCGGGGTCCTCTGCCGCTTTCCAATCGGCTAAGATCTTGACCATCTGAGCACGCGTTTGTTGACGCGCGAAGAATTTGAGATCCTCTATCGACTGGCCAAGGGGGGATGCCGACTGGACCTCCTGGGACCCCCCGGCGCCCCCCTCGCCTCCCGTTGCGCCCGCCTTTGACCAACCGGGCGAGTTCGGCGAGCAAACGATGGAGGGGACGGGAGCTCCTGAGCACCATCGGGGAAGTCGTGGGAACCACCGTTGCTGCCACTGTAATCATCGGTATAGTTCAGTCGTTGCTTCTTCGGCCAGCCAGCGTCGACACCTGCCCGGAACTTCTCGGAGTCGTTCAGCACCTCATAGCAGTTCCAGTAGGTGAACTCCTTATACAACCCGGGCTGGGGGAAGGCTTTCTCCGCTATCCTCCTGCAGTCATCCTCTGTTTGGCCACTACTCTGCATGCGGAGGGCGTTGGCGTACAAGCCCGAAAATCGGGAGACCCCAGCCCTGATTCGGTCCCACGCCTTCCGGCACTCCTCCCCGTTATAAAGCGCGTATATATAGTGTTTCGAAAATTTAAAAAAAAAATAAAAATTCGCTCGCCGATCGCTCGCCGGTCTGGAGCCTGCAATGGCGGCGAGCGCATCGCCCAGCGCTGGCCAATCGGCGTGCGCTAGCCGATTTTTTCGCCGAAATGGCGCTTGCCGGTTACAATAGTTCGGCGAGTGAACCGGCGAGCGCCGGAGATCGGCTAGCCAGTCCGCTCGCCGCCATTGTGGATGCTCTAACAAGCCCGCCAATTGGAGTCCATAACATCTCACAATTTTATTTCTTATTTTCTCTAAAAGACAAAATTAAAGGAACTATTTCGATAACAGTGGGGTATATGATTTATGTCGATTAGTGATATTACTTCATGCTATGTTTTAGAAGTAGGAGGGAACATTTTTTTGGTCTGCGAACTTTATCAAGGTATCAATTTTGGTCAGTATTATTTGAAAATATCTTCCAAGGTCCATTAACTTCGATGTAATATCGTTTGAGCTACTTTTTTACTGTTTCATACTTTTTCAGACAAAAATACCCTCAAGCAAATGAGGGCATTTCAATCTATTTATTCTCTATCCTTTATTAAAATATTTAATTTATATCCTTTAATTTTTTTTGCCACTTTATTAAAGGAGATCGGAAAAAATGGGAAATAAGAGAGAAAAAGAGAAAGAAGAAAGGGATGAAAAAAATTAAGAGAAATAAATTAAATATTCCTATGTCCTACTCAAAATGTACACATTCTTGAGTAGCACGAAATTTTAGTAGGAGTTATTATGTGAAATAAGTAGAGATAAAAAAGTGTTGCAATCATCCTTGTGGCAGACCACTTCAATAAAGCACAAGCAATCCTTCTTCTCCGTCGTCGCCGTCTCAATCGCTGCCACCAGCTCCTCCTCACACTGCACCTTCGAAGTCCAGCAGTTTCCCTCCCCCGTTCCACATCGCCTCCACCAATCCCGTGTAGTTCCAGTTCTTGATCACGTTGTACGGCCCGTTGTGGATCTCCACCTCGATTGTGTATCCTCCGTTGTTGATCAAAAATATTATGCTCTTCTGCCCGCACCGTATCATCGTCCACGTCACCTGAAATTACAGATGAGGAGCCAGGAATTAAATTTAGATGGGACAAAAATATTCATAAGCAAATAATTTGTAGGAACTCAAATATGCAAAATTCAACATTTTGAGTTCATTTTAGTAAGGATGACATAAAATGGTTTAATAATGACCTCTGTATTTTTAAAAAGCCGAATTTTAAAAAATGACCTAAAAACGAACTATCAAAGATCTTTGTGTTACCTAAAAATGATTAGTTCTACGCGTTCTGTAATAAGATGTATACTTGTTTTGATCATAATCCCTCAAATAAATGTATAAATTTGAAGAAATATCAGTATATTGTGCAAATTTTTGAGGTTCATGTGGCTCCGCCCTTGCCTAAAAACTCCCATCGCACGCTTCTTCGGCACCCATTGCGCGTACCCTAACGTGGCTCCCACCGACCACCCGATCGATCCGTACTGCATCTGGAATTCATACCTAAAACACCAACTTTTCCCCCTCCAATTATATAAATTAAAATAAAAATAAATGTATAATTAAAACGAAGATCGTAATTACCCGCATCCTTCCGGCAGCTTGAGCTTCTGGCAGTTGAACAACGAGTCTCCGGTCTCGGATATGACCGCGGTCTCGCCGGTGAGTAGCTTCTGCACGTGCTGGAACAGCACATTCACCCTCAGCGCCTCCGCGGGCTCGCTCTTCACAGGCTGCCCATCCGGCACGAAAATCCTCTTATAGTTGTCGAATGCAGCGGTGTGTTTAGTGACCTTTTTGGATAATTCTCTCAAAAAATCTCTCATGAGCACGAAGCCGAAGGCAGGGCCGTTGCCGACGACAACGCGGTCGGGCTGCACGATGATGGCCTTCTCCTTCTTGAGGAGGAGGGAGTAGCCGACGGAGCTGTAGTCGTTGAAGATGGGGCCGACGAAGATGTAGGCGTCGGCGGACTCCACTATCTCGCCGCAGAAGTGCGTGCCCACCGAGCCCCAGTAGGTCCCGATGAAGCGGGGGTGGTGCTCCGGCACCTGCCCCTTGGCCGAGGGCATCGCTGCGACTGGGTACCCGGATGCGTCCGCTAGCTCTAAGAAGGCTGACTCCGCCTTGGCCAGCCGGAGCTTCGGCCCACCTATCATCACCGTTTTGCCCGCCTTGTTTAGGAATTCCGCCGCCGCGTTCACTGCCGCCTCTATCCCTACCTTGTTGCTTAATCTGTAATTTTGAAATCAATCCGAAAAAGTATGAAGTTAAGATTTGTTAGCAACTATCACATAACCATTTTTAAAGTGAAGTTGAATTTGATATGAACCCAAAATCATACGTGGATATCATTGTTTGTTAGTTAAACCATGGTGGCTATTATTCGCTCTGGTTTTCTTATTTGGACGATTCCTAATAAATGTCTCATTTCATTCTTAATATTTTTAATAAGTGGATCTCACATTACATCAACTCATTATACTCACACAATTTCTTAAAACTTGCATCGGTCAAATATAAGACATCTTGAGGATCAGAGTGTATTAAAAAGACGACTTCTTTTGGCTGGAAATATAAACAATACTGTATCATTCCACCAAAAATAGTCATATCTTTTCCATTTTTGTTCCTCCACTAATATTAGTCATATTTTAAAAATGAAAAATTCGTCTCAATTTCTTCTCATAATTTTTATCCTTCATTAGTACTTCATTCACATTTTCTCGTATCACCTACTTTACCTACTTTATTTTTTCTCTCATTCTTTATCAATTTCCTATTTAAGATCGTACAGTCCAATAATTGAACTTTACTAATTTCGTATTAAAACTTGTGTCATTTACCGATGAACATATTTTGATGGACATTATGGCCAAATTCCATGGTTTTCAAACCAGGAATTTGACGAAAATTAATGGTTTCTCAAGTAATTTGGTAGATACTATATCATGAAGGAGAGAGGGAGATAGATTTGAGTTCATGAATATGTATACATACATACCTTGGAGAGAGAGAAAAGGGGATAGGATCTATTGCAAATGTAGGATGAGGCAAACCAGGCAAATTGCAGCTAATGCTAATGTAGTGTGGTGTTGAAATGTGGAGGAGAATAGGTCTTATTTATATAGTGGCTTGGATATCGGGAAATTAGGACTTTCACAATTGCTATGAATTTGGTGTAGTAATTTTGTTAATGTTTTCTCGCGGAAGGAGATTATCTCCCTAATTAATGTGTACCATAAGAGCATCCGCAGCGGTGGCGAAAGACGCCACCGCCGTCCGCGCCGTTGGCAAGGCGCAGGACCGCCGCCGCTGCAGCCGCGCCGCTGGCACGGCGCTGCTCGATGTATCGAGCACGTCCGTGCCAGCGGACGCACACGTGGCGCGCTTCCATTCGTCAACGGCATAGCCGTTGTGTTTAAACTTTTTTTTATTTTTTTTTAAAAATCGGTATTTAATTATAAATAATGCTAAAAAATAAAAAAAAAATATTTTCCAAATCCCAAAAATATGGCCGTTTTTTTCCCGTTTTTTCTGAATTTTTTTGATTTTTTTTTATTTTTTTTTTCCCCAAAATCATCTATAAATACACACATTCATCATCCATTTATCACATCAAATCATCTCTCATTCATCTCTCATTCATAATTCTCATACAAACTATCAACACATTCATCCCCCACTCAAAATCTCAAATGGATTTCACCCATATTATGGCGGAAGCGGAACGCGAAGAACAAGAATACTACGAACAACATCGTGCCGCTTACGAAGCATATGTCGCGGCGAATACCCCTGCTCCTCCTCCTCAACGAACCAGATCAAATCGACGGTACATCCATCGTGACCGGGAGGGAGCCCACGAAAGGCTCGTTGCCGACTACTTTGCCGACCAGCCGCGGTTTCCGGCAGATTACTTCAGGCGCCGTTTTCGCATGTCAAAGCGCTTGTTCATGCGAATTGTCAACACATTGTCCGCACGTGTTGAATACTTTATTGTGGGTTTTAAATGAATTTTAATATTATGGAAATGTTTTTGTGTAATTGAATTTTATATTAATTGTGCTCGTCCTTGCGGAAGAGCACAGTTGTGGGTGTTGTGCTCTTGCCAGAGAGCAGACATGAATAGTACCGCCCGGGCCCACAACCGTGCCGCTGGCAAGAGCACGGTTGTGGATGCTCTAAGAAGTGGAAATGGACCATGATTTTTTTAGACTATATATTTTCTACTCAAATTCTATAAAATTGTCAGGCTATTCGGGTCGGGCCACTTATCACACATTTCTAATTAAATTCACATCCCTAAATGACGTTCTATACATATTGGGCCTGCAAATAATAGCACTCAAGACCGGTGAAGCCCAATAATCACTATGAGTTACCGCTTTATAGAAAAAGAAATGGTGTTATTGTTGACTTGAATTTGCGGAAAGGTAAAGGTTAACACTCACTCACTACTATCAGCAGTTCATCTCTCAAATTCACTGATTCTACATCGTCGTAGCAACCATTACGGAGCGCGAACCATGGGTTTTAGGGTTTCTATTCTACTCCTTTTTCTCTTGGTTACCTTCCTTTCCTCCTCAGCGCAGGTAATCTCTCTCTCTCTCTCTCCAAATAAATAATTAAAATGTGGTACATGAACTAGCATAAGCACGATCATCGAAAACCTTGCTTTTCATCATTTGTAGAAAAAAGCCCACATTATTTGCGTTCGTGCGTGTCGTTGCTTCCCCTTTCTTCAGATTTCTTTTTTTGGCAATAGGCATGTTCAGAAGAAGAATCATCTTTGCCGGAGCTCTCATTAAGACTGTCGTCGTCTTTCTCGAAATCACTCGCTAATCTGCAAAAGGAGATCAAGTAATCCTCTGTGTATTCACTCACAAACACGTGTATTTTGTTCTTACGCAATTTTGTGAGATTCCTCTGCGTTCAACAGTTGAAATTTTTCTCTATACTTAAATTTGTTGAATTCTTCTGTGTTAGCTATACATTTAATGGAGTTGGATTGCTGCGACGTGCAATGACGCACTCCTCCTACTCAGAGGAGAACAACAAGGCTCTCGGTGTGTTGGGAGAAAGTGTCATTGAAACCTCTGTGGCGCTGCAATCACTGAGGAGAGATGTGGATATTTCTGCCAAGGATTTGAACCTTGCGATCTCTGAGGCCTCTAAGGTGGAGGGTTCCTGCAATGCTGATGGAATTCGGCTCGGTTTGCAGAATGTTGTGAGAGTTGCAACCAACACTGATGTCACAGCTCCTTCTGTGGTCTGTGGTGCGTTCCGTGCACTTTTTGGGGCAATTGCAATTGATGCTGGGAGTTCAGATGAGGCCGGGGAGGTCTATGGAAAAATTCGTGCTGGAGTTAGGAGTGCGGTGACAATGTAGGTAAATGATGTTAATATTAGTATATGTGTTTTTGGAACTGTATAATACCACTGATGTATGCACTTGATAGCTCCAAGAGTTGTGATCTTTGCTTGATGTTATGTGTTTGAATTTGGTATATTGAGTGTTCTGTGTGTATTACTTGATTGTGTGTTTTAAGTATGTCATGGTGAAATTGATGGTTGCAGCTTGTTTGACAGGCTAGTTTCTTTAGCTTTTCAGTGGTCTTATAAATGGCTCTTGGTCGGGTTCTTGACCTTGTGCAAGATGATAGTACAAAATTGTAAGCGAAAGGCCTCGTTCAACATTCACAAATGTTTCTTTTACTAAGATCAGTTCATATGTAGGCAGGATAATATGATGTTTAGTTTTCTTCAACCACTTTGCTCAAGTTTCTTTCTTGTGTCTTGTTATTTCTCATACACAGATGCAAGCCTATGATAAATTATCCATAATTGGATGTATGTTTACAAGTATACAAGTTTTGATACGTAGAATGTATGTATGGTGAGAAACATATAATGAAATGCTATACTAATTTAGGAGCTGAAATACATGATGGACGCCCGATGTAACTTGTTTGTGCAATTTTGATATCTCTTGTTGGGAACATACATAAATTCAGACAATAGGCTGACCTTGTGGAAGGTAGACAGACAAGACAGGATGGCATTCATAAGACAATATACTATTTCATGTATCAGTGTACAGAATCTTGGTAAATCAATAGGAGTACTTCATTCTAGCTAGAAACACTGCATTCATATGTGAGTATGTGAAGGATTTAGTTGTAATAAAAAGATTTAAAGATCTTGGATAAGTTACAAAGCAATGCGCAATATGAATGCAATGAATCCTTTAAATATTAGTTTGATTTGTGACAATGTTTTGTGTTTGGTTAGTTGTGACCTTATAGCATCTAGCTACTTAAGTCAGAATGAATATTCCAGAGTCTGGGCCTCAACTTCCTTGCAACCAGATATGTTGTATCGGTAGGGATAGAATAAATTGTCTGCTTGTTGCTAGTAAACACTCCATTGCGCATCTTCATGTTAATATTCTTTGAGAATGACTCGTGTATAATCGTGCGAACATGTTGGATACGATAGGTATCTCATTCGGGACATCTGATTCGGTCTGTCAATCCTCTTGGTTGCGATACTTTCGGACATTGATGAAGAGCTTACTTAATTTAACAAAAGTGTCTAAGCAAATATTTTTACAGATTTTTGTGACATTTCCTGGTTAAGCATCTCGTGAAGACCAGTACAGTAGTACTCTCAAATTTTTGCTGGAATAGGAAATAGTGAAATCAGTCAATCACTGTTTTAGGCTTTTGGCAAATATAGTACTTACTACATACGGCAAAGGGCACTGATATTATTCCACAAAAAAATCAAAATTTAACAAAAGTGTGTTTTTATTAATTATATGGAATGATGATTAGAGCATCCACAACCGTGCTCTTGCCAGCGGCACGGTTGTGGGCCCGGGTGGTACTATTCATGTCTGCTCTCTGGCAAGAGCACAACACCCACAACTGTGCTCTTCCGCAAGGACGAGCACAATTAATTTAAAATTCAATTAAACAATAACATTTCCATAATATTAAAATTCATTTAAAAACCACAATAAATATTACAAATGACAAATAAAATTAAACATTACATAATTAAAATCCTAAAAATGAAAAATTACATAATTAAAATCCTAAAAATTAAAAAAACCACTACTCGTTGCCGAATTTCGCCCACATGTGGTTGAGGAGGATGAGCGGGGGTATTCGCCGCGACATATGCTTCGTAAGCGGCACGATGTTGTTCGTAGTATTCTTGTTCTTCGCGCTCCGCTTCCGCCATGAGATGAGTGAAATCCATTTGATGTTTTGAGTGAAGGTTGAATGTGTTGATAGTTTGTATAAGAATTATGAATGAGAGATGAATGAGAGATGAATTGATGTGATAAATGAGTGATGAATGTGTATATTTATAGATGATTTTGGGAAAAAAAATAAAAAAAAATCAAAAAAATTCAGAAAAAAGGGAAAAAAACGGCCATATTTTTGGGATTTGGAAAATATTTTTTTATTTTTTTTATCATTATTTATAATTAAATAACGATTTTTAAAAAAAAATAATAAATGTTTAAACACAACGGCTATGCCGTTGACGAATGGGAGCGCGCCACGTGTGCATCCGCTGGCACGGACGTGCTCGATACATCGAGCAGCGCCGTGGCAGCGGCGGCGGCGATGGACGCCACCGCTGCGCATGCTCTTATATCTAAATAAATTCAAATGTAAAGTCCCGAAATGGGTAATAAAATCATCAAATGCCACCTGTCTGAATAAAAGTGGATTTCAGTAGATAAGATTTCAACGGTCAACCACAAACACATTCTCAAATCTCAATTCATCTCCTATCCTTGGTTCGATATAATCGAAGCTCTCTACTGAAATTTGATTGTTGTCAAGCAACTTCTTTCACCATTACCAATTTTATTCCTTCCGTCACCACCAACTTTGATTGCAGCAAAATGACTGCTTATGGTGCTGTGCTTTCTCTTAGGAATACAATTAACAATATTCTCCATTGTTCTCGTTTAAGCCTTGTTGGTCGCTCTCAACAAAGCTTAGAAGTCGTGTACGACGAGTTGGAGCCATTGAGAGGAATTCTGGAAAAATAGGACTACACTAGTCCAAGCAGAAGCAGGAAGAAGGTGAATGCTTTGGATGGAAGAATCAAACAGGCATTATGGAAATTTGAAGACTCATTGGAATCCCTTCTCATGGAACATATTCCTTCACAATTTGAAAGTATTCCGGAAATAGTCTTCATTGATCTGCAGAATCTGCAAAATGATGTTAATACCTTGATCCGCTCAATGATATGGTGGAGAAGGACTACATTTATGAAGTTGAGAATATGCCTCAAGATGAACCCATTTCCTCATTAATTGGTTTTTATGGAACCAACTCAAAGATGGTTGGATTATCAGACCAATTCCAACATGTCAAAACCCATCTTCTAAGAGGATGTAGCGGCTGGATTAATTTCTACGCACTTTATGGAACTGCGGGAGTTGGGAAGACCACTCTTGCTATGCAAATTTATCAAGACCCACCAATTCAGAGCAAATACGAATGTCGGGTGTGGGTCACCGTAGGCAGAGTACCTCAACCGACTAATCAAATTTCAAGAGGCATTCTAGCTCAACTGTCTGGGATTAATCAAGGAGATGAAGAAATAAGTGACTGCTTGAAAGAAAGATTCCATGACAAGAACTGTCTCATTGTGTTGGATGATGTTTGGGAGACAGATGTATGGAAATTCTGGTGCAGAATTGGGGCTGCCGGAGCTGAGAACGGCTACCGGAATCGCACCTATACAAATAGAACTCGGCGAGAGGGAAGATAGATTGAGAGGAGAAGAGTTTTGCATTAATATTTGAATTGAATGAATACAAATGAGGAAGAGATCAGCTTATATAGCTGAATGTGTAACTAATCGACAGTTAACAGCTCTAACCGCCTCTAACTAACTTGATTTCAGCTCAACTAACTCTCAACTACACAGCTAAACATCATTCCTCCCCGCTATAAGTATCATTCCTCCCAACTACAAGTATCATTCTTCCCAGTTACAAGTATCATTCTTCCCAGCTACAAGTATCATATATCAAATTCATGGAAGATTCATCACCATTCTTCCCAGCTACAAGTATCATATATCAAATTCATGGAAGATTCATCACCATACATAAAAAGTGGATGTAATCTGGTATTGCTTACTGGTCGACATCGAAAATTGATGAATGATGGTGTGCGTAACGAATCTTGGTGTGAGGTGCGGTTTGGTTTTTGAACGAAGAAGAAAGTATGGATCTACTATGTGACAAGGTGTTTGGGGATTAGGGTTGCCCTCCTCAACTTCACAAAGCTGCCACCAAAATTGCCAAGTTTTGTGAAGGTCTCCCTCTCATGATACTCGCAGTTGCTGAGTCTTTATCAAGATCAAAAAATAGAGATCCAATCTACTGGAATGAAGTAGCACAAAAGAGAAATTCACTCTTTACGGATGCATATAATGAAATATCAAAGGTACTTTTCTCAAGTTACGACTACTTACGTCAACATCTTAAAATGCCTTTTCTATTTCTCGGAGTTTTCCCTCAAGATTATGACACTCCACCTTCCAAGATCATCTTTATGCTCGCCGCTAAGGGGTTGTGGGATGATTGGGAATGTTTGATGGAGCTAGCTATCGACTACAGTCTTGTTTTACGCAGCTTGAAGAGCGTGAATAAAACTTATAGTGAATTTTCTGTTAGCGAATACAAAACTTGTCGGCTTCATTCTTCGTGGTGGCACGTGTGTAGAGGAGAAGCTAGTAAGAACAAGTTTTATCATGTCCTAAATAAGTTAATTGATGCCAAAGAAAAAAGTCTTAAAGGTCAATGCGGCTTGTGTCTCGAAAATAATATTTTGTTTGGCATCAAAGAGTTTCGCGAGTCAGTAAGACTAAATTGTGCTTTCTCTACACGTTCTCTCCTTTTGTACGGTCCTTACCACCAATATCCGATCCCTATAGATGTTGGTTTCATGTTATTAAGGGAAATTGATATTCTTACACAACGCGTATATACTTTTCCAATAGAAATTCTTTCACTAGTCCAACTGAAGTACCTTGCTCTAACTTGCAACGGAGAAGTTCCTGCAACTATATCCAAAGTTTTCAACCTTGGAGTCTTGATTATCCATCCACATCTGATTATTAGACATTGTAGAGCTCCATCATATGTACCAATACAAATATGGGATATGCTTAAGTTAGAGCATATTTAGATACTGGGAAAGAGTTTTATTGCTCCATCTTATGTAGCTTCTTTGAAAAAGCTCTCAACACTTTTAGGAGTGAATGCTAGTATTTGTACAATCTTAGAACTCTCCAGAAAAATTTCAAACATAAAGAAATTAGGAATACAGATTGAGCTAACGCCTTATGACGACCATAATGATATTTTGAATTGTTTTGGTTGTATTTCAACACTTGGAAGTTTGGATACACTCAAATTGAGTATCACAAATCTCGTGGTCAAACATGATCATGTTTTCCCAGTGAATCTTGGGTTAATGAAGTTGCCACATTATTTGAAAAAGTTACATTTGAGTGGTATGGGTTTTGCTTGGAAATACATGGATGTCATTGGCTCTTTGCCGTACCTTCAAGTGCTCAAATTGCGATCTTACGCCATTCAAGGGTCATATTGGGAAACACAAAGGCGAAGTTTTAGGAGCCTTGAGTTTCTTCTAATTGAAGAAAGTGATTTGGTGCAATGGAAAGCGGTATACGAAAGCTTGGCCAAATTCCACAAAACTACCTTATGGGAGCTTTAATCCGCCGTTTGTACGCTGAAAATAAAAATTTCCAAGGAGGGGAAAGACGCGAGAGAAATTCGCGTGTTTATTTAAAACACGCATCAAGCTCTCGCGTGTTGACTTAAAACACGCATTCTTCTCTCGCGTGTTTTACTCATACACGCGTTAGGCAAACGCGTGTTTGCCTTGGTTCCATCGCTGCTTCTGCCTCTCATTCACAGAGCACCCAAACCAGACCGGGCGCGACTCCACTTAAAATATGAATTGGAGCAGCTAGATGTCGGATTAACTTCGATTTCCGCCGGCTGGAGACGTTGGGAGCAGAAGGTGTCGCGCTGAGAGGTGTCGCGGTGTGAATGAGGAGCGAGTTCCGTAAGGATCTGCCTTCTGGTGTGGAGATCTAACCAAGGCAAACACGTACTACCGTCTCGCGTCTTTATCAATATACATGCATGAGCTTCTCGCGTGTATAAGGAAGAGACGCATCAGCTTGATGCGTGTTTTAAATAAACACGCGAATTTCTCTCGCGTCTTTCCCCTCCTTGGAAATTTTTATTTTCAGCGTACAAACAGCGGATTAAAGCTCCCATAAGGTAGTTTTGTGGAATTTGGCCACGAAAGCTTCCCTGTGCTTAAATACCTAAGCATGAAACATTGTCACAAACTAGAGGATTTTAGCTGCAGGCCTTCTTTTCTGCACCAGTATGATTGTACCATAGAGATTGAATTAGAAAACTGCAATCCTTTAGCCTTGGCTTGGGCCAGCCAATTACAGCCAAGTCTTGGTGTTACACTTCGTGTTATTGCCTCCACTTCGTTTGACGAGAAACCAACAACTTTCAAACCTGAAAGGTTAGTCTCCTAACGGCAATTCAATCTTATGTCTTAGTCTTATTATATACTCTCAAGATAATTAATTGTGACTGCGAGATTTTCAAATTCTAATTAGGCTCACAGTAGATTGAATTCAAATTTATAGTATATTATATAATACTATCAAATTAAGTGTTTTAACAAGCTAGGTTGTTTCCGATGATTTATGTGTCAATATTCCGGTGCGGTGGCAAGTTTATAGCTGAGGAGCTGGAAAGGTGAGACACCACATTTTGTGTCCTCTTGTTAAAAATCAGTAGTTGTATTATTTGGGTAGTTACAGATAAAAAGTTGAGTGAATTATATAGAATCAAAACTGCTCATTGTTCAGTTTTTCTGAAAATATAAGTCCCCTAGTTTGTGATTCAAGGATGGTATTTATTTTTGTGTTATGCATGTTTTTCACTTTGTTTGATATCACTGAGTAATTTCATTGCATATATATCGTTGTTTTGAAGTATTTGTCTAACTCATGTAACTGATGTTTTGCATTCGAGGCATAACCAAGGACAACCTACAAATCACTTTGCTACAAATTAGATGTGACTGCTGAAAACATATAAATTAATGTCAATTTTAACTGTGTACAGTTGTTCTCTTTCGAATTTATTATTGCAGACCGAACATTTGAAGATGAGGAAGAGAATGATGATAATAAAGAAATTGCCATTCGGATGAAGGTAGTATTATACATGTGAATGCTGTGAAACAATTAAGCTCTGTAGTTTGTAAGAAAGATGTGAATGCATAAGAAAGTGGGATGATAGGTGATCTTCTTAAGTTATAACATTGTGACTTATGATTTTGGGTTGGATGGTTGTGTCTAATTGAGTTGCAGTATGTTTCCATAAAAGCTCTTTAAATCAGAAGGAGAGAACATAGAGTGGGAGTGTTGTATAGTTTCTCAAAAGATGAGAGAACATAAAGCTCTTGTTTGTTTTATGTAGAAGCATGTAGTTTGTTACTTAATGTTGTGTTTGTTTGTTTGTTTGTTTGGGCAGAGGAGTGTTGGAGAAGATGGTAGGATTATGCTGGAGTGCCAATGTCAAAGAGCATGTGGGTTAATAGGGCCATTATTTGATATTCTGTTTGGTTGTTTGGGCTTCAAGGTATTTCTTCGGCATCAATTAAGCAAAAGATATGATTCTTAGTAGTTGAAAGTGAACAAAACTGATGTTATCCACATCTGATTTGCAGGATAGGAGGGCTCTTTGAGCCCTTAAATCTGCTGCTACAGAATGATACACACATGAATCAAGTTATGAATTTTACTCATTCAATTCAATAACTTCTGCAATGATGTCTTGGTATTTTGGTTTGATTTTCAATAAATAAATCATTTGCATTATTGGGTTGTCATCTGATTTCTGCCAAGGATTTGAACCTTGTGATTGCTGAGGCCTCTAATGTGGAGGGTTCCTGCAATGCTGAGGGGATCTGGCTTGGTTTGCAGAATGTTGTGAGAGTCACGCGCAACACCAATGCCACAGCTCCTTTTTTGGTCTGTGGTGCTGGGAGTTCAGATGAGGCCGGGGAGGTCTATGGAAAAATTTGTGCTGGAGTTAGGAATGCGTTGACAATGTAGGTAAAGGATGTTAATATTAGTATGCGTGTTTTGAACTGTATAATACCACTGATGTATGCAGTTGATAGTTCTAAGAGTTGTGATCTTTGCTTGATGTTATGTGTTTGAATTTGGTATATTGATCGTTTTGTGTATATTACTTGATTGTGTATTTCATGGTAAAATTGATGGGTGCAGCTTGTTTGACAGGCTAGCTTCTTTAACTTTTCAGCTGTCTTATAAATGGCTCTTAGTCTGGTTCTTGAACTTGTGAAAAATTAGTACAAAATTGAAAGCGAAAGGCCTCGTTCAATATTCACAAATGCTTATTTTACTAAGAGTAGTTCATATGTAGGCGCAGCATAATATGATTTTTAGTTTTCTTCAACCATTGTTCTCATGTTTCTTTCTTGGGGCAAGGAAAGGGAGTTCGGGTCTCTTTGGATTCTCATATTACAGATGCAAGCCTAGGATAAACTATCCTCTTATATAACTGTCAATACGTAGTATATGTATGATGAGAAACATATAATAAAATGCTATACGGAGTACTAAATAAAGAGCTGAAACGGACGATGCATGTCCGATGTACCTTGTTCGTGCAATTTTTTGATCTCTTGTTGGGAACATACATAAATTCAGACAATAGGCTGACCTTGTGGAAGGTAGACTAGAACAGAATGGTTCATAAGAGAATATACTGTTTCATGTATTAGTGTACAGAATCTTGGTAAATCAATACTTGGATGCAAAAGTGTGTTTCAACAAACAGACACAATTTTTGTGACATTTCCTGCATTTAGTAGAAAGTGGGATATCCTGGATTTAATAGAAAGTGACATTTATGTAGATTTTTGTGTTAGGGAGATAACACGTTGAAATGCACATAACACCTAGATATTGATTCTCACTCTGCATTTCTATTTTTTGTTCCTAGATATTGTTCTATAGT
Organism: Salvia splendens; assembly: GCF_004379255.2. Taxonomy (NCBI): domain Eukaryota; kingdom Viridiplantae; phylum Streptophyta; class Magnoliopsida; order Lamiales; family Lamiaceae; genus Salvia; species Salvia splendens. Next base: position 27,276,854 of record NC_056044.1, read on the forward strand.
TTGTTTTAGATGGTTTTTCTTCTTTTGGTGATATTCTAGTATCTATGTGGTTATATATGTATGCTGTATGCTTGCCTTGTCTTTTAAAAAGTTGTGTGTGTGTGTGTGTGTGTTACTAGCTGGTATATGCATTGCCAGTATTGAAAATTTGAGAACATGTTATATTTATGAATAGACATTGGGTACAGCTGCCGTAGAGGGTAAATACAGACATAGGATACAGCTGCTGTAAAGTCTCAAGTTAGTTAGTTTTGCCATCTAGCTTCTTAAAATAATCTGGAAATTTTTAAACAATCATATTTTAGCATATCTTGGTTTTTAGTTAAAGGAGACTTGTCTTTTAAAAATGTGTTTTCTTTAAAAATGCTTTTTGTTTTGGCAAAGTTGGTGGCTGTCTTCCTACAATTACAATTAATAACTTTATCAATACTTCATTTTAATTAAAACTTAAATAACTTAATTAATATTCAAATCTAGGTAATTAATACTCTCTCTTCGTCCACTAAAAATGGTGTACCAGTCGGAGGCATGAGTTTTATTGCGAATTTGGTAAAGTTTGAGATAAGAGAGATATATTAGTTTTGATGGACAAATAGAAATGAAAAAATGAAGCTATTTTTGTTGGATTAAGTAGAGAGTAATATTTAAGTGAAGAGCGGACCATACATGCTGTTAGAAAAGTATTTTGCTTTATTTTATATACAATAGATTAATATTTTGTGGCTCCCGCTATCTTATATCCAAACTAACTCTTGATAACAAGTTAATCAAAAACATAGTTTAAAAAGATAGTTGTGAAAGAGTAAGTTTGGATCTAATTTGTTGAATTTGAATCTAATAATGTACTTATTGACAAATCAAATGCGATGTAAAAGACCCATTAAATTTATAGATCTAATTGGCCAGAGATCAATACAGTATACTCTCATGCTTGGTGACAAAAGAAACAAATTTGATTATTTCATCATCGAAAGTTTAGTGTTGTCTAATCTTAAACATTCCGTTTACAAACATGAAAGATGCTCAAATGTTAATACTCCATGATACTCGCAAGTAAGATACGAATATCAGAATATGCATGACTTATGAGTATCATCGTCCGGTCTTTTAATAATTATATACTCCCTCCGTTCCATAGAAATAAGTCATTCAGGATTGACACGAATTTTAATGTGTAAGGTATAAAGTAAGAGAGAAAGATAAAATAGTTGAATTGTATAGTGGATGGTAAAGTCCATAAATATTAAAGTAAAAGAGAACAAGAAAAATGTTGTCATAAATAAATATATACTCTCTCTGTCTCATAAAAGATGTCACATTTTCATTTTTGGAAAAAAAGTACTCTCACATTAATATAAGGTCATGTTTGGTTGTCAGGATTCTGTCTGGAAAAGTAATTTGATTCATTAAATTTTAAATTCCTGTGTTTGTTTCGGTTTTTAACCAAACTAGGAAAGTAATCAGATTCCCGATAACAAGGAAAGTTAGTACAACTTTACAGGAATCTAAATCCTAGCTTTTCTTACGTATTCTTTTTCCCAAGTTTAGGACTCTTACATATTTAATGTAATATATTATTATTATTATTATTATTATTATTACTATTATTATTATTATTGTTATTGTTATTATTATTATTATTATTATTAATTATAATGTTTTAAAAATAATTTAAAATTATAACTCATACTTAATTTCAATAATAAATAACTATAATTAAAATTATCATAATTATAACTATATTATTATAATATTTATATATAATTGTTTTTTTATCATGATAATAATTAATAATTAATTAAATAACTAAAATATAATTATATAATAATAAATATTATTTATTATTTAATAAATTAATAAATAAAATCACAGTGAATTTTTAAATTATAAAATTTATTTAATTATAATATCTGTAAATATAATACTAATAATAATAATAATTATTATTATTATTATTATTATTAATATAATTATTTATGATTATAATTGGCCATATTCTAATGCTTGTAGCACCATAATCCAAAATTAAGACCAAATCTACACCCTTAGATTTTAAAATGAGTAGATGAGATTAAATCTTACGAATTTCAATAAACAATAAACAAAATATCAATAAAAGGGGTAAGATCGTCATTCTGTTATCATATCATAATTCTTGTGTTTTTTTATTTATATCAACATAGTGTATAACAAATATCAACACATATTTATTGAGATTTTTACATGGTTTTATTGAGATTTTATATGCATTTTATTGAAAATTTTTGATGTATTTGTTGATAAAAATCTACTTATCCACATTTACGAAAACTGAAATAAAAAATATCAAATTTCATCATCCGAACGTTGTCGGAACATATGCAATTGAAATCTCGTTAGAATCCTTATAAAATTATCTTTAATTTGATATAATTTTTGTGAAAAAATAATTTAAATCGAGAGAGTTATTTAAATTTAAAAGTTTTGAGATAATTTTAATAAAAGAGAATTGACATTAATACCCTTTAATTTTAATTAATAACTATTTAAATTTAAAATATAATCCAGCATTATATCAACCACTAGATCTCCTAATCTAATGATTAAGAATTAATCTAAATTTTAGATTGATAATTAGTTAGCAATTGATCATTTGTAATAGTCCATGTTACAATTATATTATTATAATTATGATGGACAATCCATATTCAAACAATCTGTCATAATAATAAATATAAGAATATCCTATTATCATTTGTAATTAATAATTTATTAAAAATTTTATATTATTATTCTATTTTATAAATAAAAAACATAATAATAATAATAATCCAATTACTATTATTGGGGCGATATTTTTTACCCAAACATCCGCGACGCACCGTTTACCACTTTAGCCCTATTTCGGCCGATATTATTCCAAATCAATAATTATTCTCTTCAGCCGTTATGTGCTGTAAAACCAGAGCTCTCGCAAACACATTTCATACAAATCGAGAGAGATATGAGTGAAAAGAAAATACTTCGCCGACCATAACAATCTCCCCCGCGCTGCCTATACAACTCTATATATACAATGGATCCTCGCAAAACGCCGATCCAGATCACACAACCGCTACACGATTCCTCTGAATCGCTCTTCCGCCGCCGCGGCTGCTTCAGCTTCCCCTGCTTCGACCGGAACTCCGCGGGCCCCACATGGTGGCAGAGAATACGCCCCGCGGAGATCTCCTCCAGCGGCAACTCCTTGTGGCTTCGCGGCGTGGGCGCGATGATGAAGATCCGCGAGTGGTCGGAGCTGGTCGCCGGCCCTAGGTGGAAGACGTTCATCCGGAGGTTCAATCGGAACCGCAGCGGCGGAAAGCACTCGAATTTCCAATACGATCCATTGAGCTACGCCATGAATTTCGACAACGGCAGCGGGGAATTGTCGCCGGAAGGGGACGACGCCGACGGCTACTATTACGCGTCGCGGAATTTCTCGTCAAGGTACGCCAAAGGCTCGATGGACCTCGGCAGCGATGGGCCCACCTTCGTCTAGCTGTACACGCCACATTAGATACTGTAGTTGATCTCAAATGCAGGCTCATCCGACGTCGTTTCTTTTTTTGTTCGTACTATTGTAGAATTTGTATTTGAATAATATATGTAGATGCGTGCAAGCTTTAAAGATTTCATTTTTTGTTTTATGTGTGACTAATGGATTTAATTATTATTGTTGTTTCTTGTTGGCGGTTTGATGTGGATTAGTCAAATTGGAAGTGATGCTTCTTTTTCGTGAGTTTTTTAACATTATCTCATTTATGACAGGGTGGTGCTTCTTTATTATTCTTGACCTCAAAATATCCACTTTCTTAGTGCGCGAATTTTGAAGCCAAATAATGGAGGAAGACGAATAAATCAAATGTTGATTTTTTTATTTATTTTTAAAGAGAATTAATATTGTCTCTCCATTTTTTCCAAACTCAGAACATTCAAATTACTGGATGGAGGAAAAACATATCTTACTAATTAGATTACGTTTTATAATCAGATCAAGAGCTGATGTTCTCATCAAGTATTACTATCATGTGAATATAGCAACTTAGTTAATTGTTGAGTAGTACTTGCCATTGGCAATTCAAACTTTATTATGAACATTAACAATTCAACTTAAAAAATAAGTCACATCTACATGGTTCCATCATTTATCTTCTTAATTCATTTATTTTCAAATTAAAATTAAAATATCTTAATGTAGTTTTTCCTTCCAAAAAATTATGTCTACACATTATATTTTAATACTATTAAAACTTTAAATTAATTTATTTGATAAAGATCAACTTGCCAAAAACATACTCCCCGTCGCACAATAATTATCACTCTTTTTCATTTCAATCTGTCCCACAATAATTATCACACTTCATTTTTACCATAAATGGTAAGTAAATCCAACATTCCACTAACTCGCTTCGCTCATATTTTATTATAAAACCAATATAAAAAAATAAATCTCACATTCCACTAACTTTTATTTACATTTCTTAAAACTCGTGTCACCATCAAGAGTGACAATTATTATAGGACGGAGGGAGTAATTACGTAGAATATTAAACCTAAAAAGGATAAAAAAGGTTGAAAATAAAAATCAAAATAAAAGACAAAAAAAAAAAGAAGTTGCGAGAATTATTTGGACATGTTGCAAATGCAGAATAGCTAACAGTGATGATTAGTAGTGGTCCGTAAAATAAACACATTCATCATCGGCCACACCAACCAACGAGCCCTACCAAACTTTTTTTTTTCTTTTTTTTTTTAACATATGGCATTGCCGAATTTTTGGCGAAACCCCTGTCATCACAACGAAATTTAAGTTAATTTCGTCTCGAAGTTCTGGAGTTAAAATTTAGAATATATAGCCCTTGTCGAAATAAATAAATTTCTGCATCCGCACCTGCATGTCACTCAACAGAGTACTCAAGCAGCATCTTACTTTTAGCTTCCTTTATGTCCATTAAGATATCACCCACACTCCATGGAAACCCTAGGCAGTTCCGGCTGCCACTCGAGTAGCTCCGGTGGTACGTCACATAATACCATGCCGACGCCAGCTTCTGCTGCTCCTCGCCCTCGCTCCCGCAACAGCTCCTGAACCACCCCTTCACCTCCTTCATCAAGCTCTTCACTGACACCAAGATCCGCTCCCTCACCTCTCCATACCTCCGGTTATCGTACTGCAAGTACCCTGACTTGCGATGCAGATTCCCGGTTAGAATCTCCACTTCGCTCTCTGCATCGTAGTAACTGAAAAGCGCATTCATCCTGTCTATGTACTGTTCCTTGTGACTCTCAGCAGCTGCAATGAAGGACTCGTAGCCATCGACGATGAGATCCGGATCAAACGCGTCTGCTGGGATCTCATCTGGAAAGACCGGGTCCGGCTTCATCTGCTTGATGAACTGAATGGTGGCGCGATAGAGCTTGCCTAACGCGCCATGTGAGACGTAGGTGGGCTTCTCCCACCTCTCCATGAAATCGGGAAACTCTCTTGGTTTTAGATACCTTGGCATCTCAGCCGGAGCACCTGTTTTCGCAAAGTCGACTGCCATAGAATGAAGGTTTGCTAACTCAAGACATTTGGGGCTCAGAGCTTTTTCGGGTTCACAGTCCGCGTGGACCAAATGTGCGTTAGAGATTGCGCCCAGAGTGTCGCTTATCATGTAATCGGCGAAGAACGTTTGTATTTCCTGAAAAAAAATGCAGAAAAATATGTATTGGAACAAATAAAAGCAAGAAAAAAAACAAGTTTCAGAGTTCAGACTACCTCTATGGTCACTTCATGGTCCATGATGCGTGGCCGTCGCCCGGTGTAGTCCATCGGGGTCACAGTTCGAGGTGGGATAAGATCTACGTCCCAGCTTATGAAATAGAGATCACCATCAAGATCTCCACCGGAGCATTCATTCGGATGAGGCCTGCAAAACCATCGGTTTAATTCTTAACCGAAACTAGTATAGCTAAAAGTAAGAACCTAGGACAGAAAGAAAATTGTACCTTTCTCCTTTCTGGGGGAAAACAAGGCAATCCACCATATTATCCTCCAGTAGTTTCACGTCAAATATAGCTTCAAGAACTCTGACATCACCTGGATGGAGGCATGGGTTTTTTGTCACCACAACTTTGCCTTTAAGGATGGAAGTAGTCTCATCCACCCTTTGGAAAAAAGGCTTATCTCCACCCTCCAACTCGGCTGTATTCATGGTTAGTCTAACGAAAACCTGGCCATACTCCAAAGTCCCGGACTCATCTAGGCATCCAACTAAAACACGCCCCTTTGGGACAAAGATGCGGCCCCTGCTTCGTATATCTGAGATCTGGTTCTCAAGATGCGATTGTAGCATTGTCAGAAGATATGGCTCTTTTTTTGGTTCATAGCCCTGGAGCAACATTCTTGCCATGAAGCTTTTCATATCACCCCCACCGGTGCTCTCCAACACGTTCAGCGCTGCCTTGGCGTTAGTTAGCATTGTTCCCAGCAGTTGTAGTTGCTGGTCTTGCATTGCCAAAAACACGCTATCCTTGACTCCCAAAGTTGAAAACAAAGTAATGATTTCCCTGTTCAAGTAGCACGGCTGAGATTCACTCCACTTTGTAATGTTGAGCATGCAATTCGAGGACTCAAATTTAAGCATGCTGCTTCGCAGTGAAAGCTTCCGGAAGGAATGTCGGTCGACAGCTATCACCCCTTTATAGCCGCCATAGCGGATCTGAAATGCCGATGGGATATGAGACAAACCCAACTTCCTGACAACTTCTCTAGCAAATGCAGTGGAAATCTTTCCAATTCCATCTGAGAAACAATGTTTCACGCCATCGGAAATAGCTTCAATGTCAGGAATAAGCTCTACATCCCTCGGGTTGACCTGCAGAGTTTGCACCGACGAGCTGAACATCTGACCCATCCGCGCTGCACATTTTGAGATGCTTCGGATCTTGTTGAAACATCCCATCCACTCTCTGATATCCTCTGCTTTGACATGATCGTTCGAAGCAAACATCCAAACTGAGTTCGAACGCAGTTGACTGGCAGAAAAAGCCAAGAATTCGAACTTTTTGTCTCCAATAACAATCCCATCCCGGAGAACAGAAACTATTCTGCGATAGATGTCTGTTCTATAAGGCTTTGCAAAGATGCCCTTCATTATGCTCGTGGAAACTGCACTCACAGAAAGCCTGCCCCAATCTTCATCAACAAACGTGACTCTCATGAAGTCTGAAGCGTAATCAGCAAAGTTCTTCACAATGTAGTTTGAGGATTCAAGTTCAGGACCCAAGCAAAATATCTTAGTTGGAGTCACCATAACTCTATGACAGCTCATTATGTTATGCTCGATCAGTCTCTTGGAAGCCGCTGAAGGAAGATTCTTGCAATTGTGAGTGGTAATGGAAGGTTGGTTCTCGATAAATGACTTAGGTTCATAACAAGTAGAGTGCAACTTGTGCATTTCCTTGAGAATTAACAGAGCAGTATCCATGTCCATTTTGCTAAGGACCTGAAATACATCGTTGTTTATCGCTGAAAGGCTCAACTTTTGACGATGCACCAGTGAATTAATCTGAAAAAGGACCTCATAAGGTACTTGAAAATCCGAGTTGTTTTTCACAATTGGAACTAAATTGGAGGCATGTTCAAACTGCACTTCCTCAAACCATAGTTCAGTCACATCTTCTGTGTAGTACGGCAAAGATGTGTATAGGTCTAAATTTGAGAATCCTTCTTCAATCTCCCAGCAGAGTGCGGACAAATATCCAATTGACTTGATACCCGAAAAATCAGTTGTTCGAACCCATATAAAGTCATTATCTTCTTTGCAGATGTGATACCTGTCAGTAGTGAATCTTGATGCAATCTTTGGCCCAGAAACCTTTTTGAATACTTTTGGTGCATGTCTAAGCTGGGGAATAGAAAGGAAAGAATAAAGCTAGACTGCAACTAGAATTGACTTATACAAATTCTAACTAAACAAAACAAACAAATCCAAACAGAAAAATATCAATGCATGATCTTTAGACGTAGAACAAAGAAGACTTCAACTTGGACATGATCAGTCAATAGTGAAATGGGTGCAAAATGAAAACAAATAAATGGCACATGTATGGCCATAAATATAAACACAACAAGCTAAGTAAAGCCTTCATAGAGTATACATGACCCAGCTCACTATCTTTCTGCAGTTGTTTGTTTGTTAAACATTGGTCAAGATAAGCAACAGTTAGCTCTCTTGGAATTCAGAGAAAAAGATTCAAAAGCAATGAACCTAAGGTGCCAACAAGTGGGAAGAGAGGACACTGTGCTCATCTAAGTTCCAAACCCAAATAAAGCCAATACAAATCTTCAACCTTAGTAACAGTTTCTCCACATCGCATTACCATATATAAGCTCTTCGACCAACGTATGTCCATACATCTATTAAAGAATAATAAGCCTTAAACACAGATCTCCATTAAGAATAATAAGCCTCTACATTACCTAAGTGGTACAACCAAATAAATCAATCATAACTAACTCACAGCAACCAAACTTCAAGAAATCATCGTGTTAGACGCCAACCAGTTCATGTATACATTAATTCATCATTCTGATCAAACTGGAATAAAATAAACACGAAATGCCAACTGTTAACAAAACCAGAAAGCCCTACTCCAATAATCAAATTAAGAACAATAGAACTTGATCACCACCCAAACAGTAACTAGAAGGAAACTCTTACCATTACAGCATTCATCATCGCACAACACTTAAAGAAACACATTATAAAGGAGAACTTGTGCAGAACCCCCAAAACCTTAAGCATAGAAATCCAAACCACTAAAATTTTTTAAAAAGCCATACCTTCAAAAGAATGGCGTTAACCTTCTTATGAGCCTTATCCAAGCAACACGGTCTGCTCTCCAAAACATCCCCAAATTGCACCTCCAATTTGTAGCTTTGGAGCGCGTGTTCCACAAAAAAATGGATGCATTTCCTGTCAGGCATAAACCAGAGCTTCATTCCACCCCAAGATTCCAAAGTCCCCATGCAATCAGGCCTAATCATTATCCCAGCAAACAGGACGGAGCCAGCGCCGCCGCCGACCCGGTAAACCGGGTCGACGGGTCGAATGATGATTTCTTCCAATGAGTGGGCGAGTGTGAGGTAATAGCCGTTGAAAAGGAGGTTCCTGTGTTGGGAGAGGGATAAAGCTTCGATCTTGGCTTCTGGGGTCTCGAATTGGACGCGGCCATGGCCTCTGGACTTCCAGTTGTCACGCTCCGTGAAGATTTCGACGGCGTAGAGGGTGTCTGGTCCGAGGATGGACTGGAGGAATGCTTGGAGGTCTTTGGCAATGGCTATGGGAGGGATGTTGGATACCTTTAGTGTGAGAGTGGGTCTTGCCTCTGCGAGACAGGGGATGATCATGGTGAGCGAGGGAGAGAAAAAGAAGAAGAAGGGGTGGGGGGTGTTTGTGTTTGTGTTGTGTGAATATTGATGGGACTTCAAAAGGGGGGAATTTTGAGAAACCTTCAAGTGGCGGCCCACGCACGCGTTTGATGTACACCAATACTATACAATTTGGGCGCGTACAGGTCACGAACCCAATGCGTGACTAAGCGAGTGCCCTCCGTATTAGTATATTTCTTTTTATCTTTTCTTTATTTCTGTCTGTTATTTTCCTTTCCTCCGTCCGATCCTACAGTTTTTCCTCTTTTGTTTTTTCTTTCCTTTTTTTTTCTTTTTCGAATCATATTTGAAATTAACTAGATATATATGACTCCACAATGGAAAGAGTTTGGAGGAATGTGAAATTATGAAATTATTGATGTTCTATCCAGATGGGTAAGAAGAGAGGTTAATTGCTCAGATTTTGATTTGAGTTCGTGTGGGTGTGACTTTTAAATTTAAATTTATTTATTCTTCTAAGAAAGAATGAGTTTGGACAATTTGGCCACTAAACAAGACGCACACAAAATTCACATCAAGTTGAGATGGGAATTTTCAGGTTTATCTAGAAGGAGAATGATGGATGAGTAGACTGTAGACCTCTTGAAGGCAATTTTGGTAGCATCTCAATAGATCAGATCAATTCATAAAAAATCAGAACCAGGAAGATAAAGAAAAAGAGCCAAGAGAGATTAATTGTGATATAAATTAAAAAGAAATAAAAATAAGAGATGATGACAGATTTTAAAAAATACTATTAGTAAGTAAGAAAAAGTAGGAATGGAGACCTAGAGCATTCTAGTCTTTCTCTATCTAATACGAACTATGCTGCATTTACTCTAGCTAACTGTGGAAGATATATACTCCATTTGTCGCAGGGCCGTAGCGCAGTTGGCGGAGGGGCAGATCTTGCTATATATACTCCATATCCATAGAGCTAGTTATCCTTGGCTGTTTCGAGTTTAAGAAAAATTACTACATTTACATTTACGGGACATGTCTAACACAAGACTTTTCAATTATTTATATATTTGTCTTTAAGGTTTTATAGATTTATTGAAATCATAATGTGTCTAGTGAACTACTCCATAATTGATCATTCTAGATTAAATTATGTTTTTTTTATTTTGTCTAAAGAAGGATTATAATACAAATACAAATACAATAATAAGATCAATCAACTAAAAATCACTCCACAGATAGCAAGTGGGAATCCAATTCCAGTCACAGCTTTCACCACTAAGAAGGAATAAAGTTTTCGACATGCCTCTTACTTTGTGGCCTTCCCTTTTTTCCTCTAAAGGTGCAACGAAAATCTTCTTCTTTAAGCATTGTACTAACTTTTTCATGTTTACTTTATTGCTTGCCATTTTTTTTCATTCCACAATGCACGAAAGGTATTCAAATTCAACACAGTCAAGTAGTCCACCACTTGTAATATCTGAAACATTTTTTATTACTCAAAATCCTCACAATTAGAATCACTAATACACAATCCCCAGTTTACTGGTGATCAATATTGACCAAATATTTAGTCAAAAAGGGTGGAACATAAAAAACAGCATATTATCAGCAAACAGCAACAAGATACCAACATCTTGAGAAACAATCCGGGATGTGAAAAATGACCACATACTTGTTTACCTCCATCTAACAAAACTAGTTATAGTAAAAAAAATTAATCATCTTTGCTGCTAAGGTAAAAAACTAATGCTGTGTGTATAGTTTACTATACTTTTATCTCATCTAACACTATAATAAAACAACCCCTTTTTCATACTAAATCACTTACTACTATATTTTCATTTGCTTGTGATGAAGTAGTGAGCTTGCCTTTCTTGGACCATAGCCAAATCTTGGATACAGAGAAGCTATCCCCTCTACTCCTACCACCGATCTTTTTCCCATCCGCTTCCACATTATCACTCCCAAGTGGCGCTTTAGCCCTCGTTGCAACGCCACTGCCACCAGGCAACGCCACTTAAGGCTGGCCTCGCCAACAACGTATTGAAAAGCACCCATAGAATAACATCTCCTAGCATCAATGCTGCTGCTAGTAGCCTCTTTTTGCATCTTCATTTCACTCTCTACTCCTTCATTAGTGCTCCTAAACTTCCCAAGACGAATGGAGAGCGTCCTGCCCAGGCCAGCATTGCTCGTCTCTGGCCTACTGTGGGCCAGAGACGCGCCACTAGGGAAAGACAAGCTGTTCCATTGGTGATCCAAATCACAAGTACTGAACAAGGGGTTCTCCATATAATTCCCAATTCCGATTAGGCTTCGACACAGAGGGCACGTGGAGTTCGACAGCAGCCATGTTTCGATGCAGTGGATGTGAAAGGCATGGCTGCAATTAGGCAGGACCTTGGGCTTGTCAAGAAATGACAATTCAGAGAGGCAGACAGCACAATTAAATGGCTCCTTCAATCCTATGATGTCCTTGTAGTAGAAAAGTGGCAGAGCATCAATGAGTGACTGATCAAGGCCGGAGTCGTGCAGACGGAAAAGGTGCTGCAGCTGCCTCTGGAATGTGTGGGAAGCAGCATCAGGGAGCCTGCTGGAGTGTGAGATTGAGGAAAATGATGGCCTCTTCATCACAAACCTAATCACAAACTGTAGTGATCCAAGTAGGAAGAAGCCAATTGCAAGAATCACTATCACTAGGAGAACTAGTTGGCTGATTCTACCCATTGATGACACAACTACTGAAAATGAGGGCTATTCACAAAACAAGAAAAACTTGAACAAATTGCCCTTCAAATGGAATTCAGACAGGAAGATGTTCAAACAAGGATATATATATATAACATGTCAAAAAGCACACTGGTAAAAGGATTCAAGAACTGTAATAGTAAGAGAGGGAATAAAAATCTGAACTTGCAGGCAAACTAAACTGATTTAAGCTGACAGGAATTGTGAACAATTAATCCACTCAGGGATTTATTTATAGGGTTGGTAATAAATGGAACTATTTTTGAGAATATCAAGATTGCCAGAGAAAATATGTCCAAACAAGATTGGCATAGAAAAATAGATAAACTACTCACATATTGTGCTAGTGTGTATAAAAATGGAGTTTAGAGTGTGAACTAAAATTTGCAACAAGATTTGAGAGGAGGCAAGGTTGGGTGTAATGACAAATTTGAAACTATGGTTTCTGTCTTTTAGTTTACCTGATATCAGCATAAGGGCTCCTTCATTTGTCGCTTTCACCAACCTTATGGTGTGTGTTTGAGGAGTTTCTTTTCTTTATCTAAGATTTAATTAGGGCAATCTTTTTGTCTTCAAACATTATTAGTCTTGTCCTTCTATGAATAATCCTCATGCTGACTTCACATTCTATTTTTTTTTTCATTTCGTAATTTAAACATGTAAAAAGCTAGGAGTATCAAATAAGCAATCAAGATCCAGTAATGAATCATTTTATTGTAAGAGAATATATATTTAAAGGGGTGAGAGGGTGGAAATCAAAGGGTATAATAAAACTATGGAGAATGGCATGACTAATGCAGAGTAAAGCATTAAATTAGTTACATAAGCATTGAATAGATAAATTTTGATGATGATATGGAGGGTCCATTTCAATAGGAAAAAAACACTGCTAAATTTTGCCTTGCACGCATGCCAACTACTCCCTCTTCAAGAGGGTGATTATGACTAATCATAATTTGCATTTGTTTTCATGTTTTTTGTTGTTTTTTCCTCCAACTGCTGAGTCACTGAGAAGCAACCCCTTTGGTAAAAAGCATTTGTTCTTTTTGTGTTTTATAGGTGAAGTATAGAGTACTTGTTCTTTTACATATCATTTATGTATGCTTGTAACATACGTTGTTAGTCAATTGTGGAGAAGTTTAGACAAAGTTGTCGTAAACATATGATCGTTTTCTTAAATTTTATTACAACAGATAAAAAAAAGTACAAAGGTCAAAGTCTGCTCTCAAGAAGTTATGTTTGTTCTTATTGTGAGAGAGAGAGAGAGAGAGTGGTATATGGATTGTATTTGTATAAGATTGATTGAGGATTTTAATGACCTGCATCTGCTCCTTGTTCGCGCTTTCTGATCTGTTGAGAACTTCAGCTGTTACCAAGTCTTTTCGAGTTGTGGAGTTCATCAACTTAGCTAGACATGTCCATTGTGGCTTTGGACCGGCTTTCCTATGAGTAGCTTGAGGTGGACCAGGCCGGAGCTGTAAGTATCTGCCTCGAACGCCTTATTTTGGGCTACAGCTGCAGGCAAGTTGTTTGCTTGAAAGCTCTTGATTCTATCAAGAAAGGATAGTCTTGTCTCACTTATGCAGGACTGTCTTTCGTCGTTATGTAGTATGTTCGATGTTTTATGTTTCCATGAGGAATCCATCAGCTTGCAGCCCCTCATGCATGAAAGCTAGTGCATTGAAGGTTTTGCCTGCAATGTTCCAGCTTGGCCAATCCAATGATTCGACGTGTTGGATTCCTGGAAATTGGCAAGAATGTCATTACTTTGCTGTAAAAGTAGAGGGAAGTTGGACCAACAAGCATCATCAGAATGATGGAAATTCAGTGTCACAAGAAAAGTTATGACCTTATTTAGGTGTTTCTGATAATAACTCAACGCATTATAGAATCTGCAAGAACGAAGGAATTTTTTTCTTCTCAGCTGGGGCAGTAGAAGCCTAGTGCAGGCATCACATTCGATGAATCACGAGGTCCTTATGCTGCATCCTCGTCTTTAAATCAGATACAGAAATGCCCCAGTCCTTGATTCTTTTCACGACTAGAGCCATCACCTCGTTTATGAAAACTCCAAAGACATGATTGGAGCTTGAGGTTAAGAACAGAAATAGCCTTGGTCACACACAGAGGCAGCATCTTGCTCAAGCAGTGAGGGTGGCCTCAGCAAGATCGATTATGTGGATGAAGTTTTTCTCACAAGTCACGCCTTTCCAGCCAAAGTTGCATGGATTTGCGCTCGTATTCCAGCCCCATTTCACTTCTCTCTGATTCTATCCTGGAGAAAAAGTGCTGCAATGAACTGGACTAGAGCATCATCCCTTGCTTCTGGTGTTTCTGTATTTGTCACTGATAGCAACAGATGATCAAGATGAATGGTATATCTACGCAATCCATATCACACATCAGCTGAGATGATGTTATGTAGTCTTATTATTCTGCTCAGCTGAAGTGAACAGGTTCCATGTGAACGAAGAAAAGAGCTGAAAATGGTTACAGAAACTGCTGCAGACTGACTATCAATTGGCTTAGTTTACCTTAGAAACAAAATACAACGGACAGAGCAAGAGTCTGCACTTGAAAAGCTATCCTATTACTCAAATATGTTCTCTAATAGCTCTAAATTAATTTCAAGAACTAGTCAGACAATGTATTTTTCTTCTTTTGTGTCAGTTTGTGTGTGTATTCTATTTTATGTACTAGCTCATTTACATCCCTACAGTGTATCCGAATGACTCAACCAAGAAATCAAGAAAAGCTTGCTAATGTATAGCACTAAATAGTTGTCATTCATATCCGTACATTGGGCTAAACAATAGTAGTTACAAAGATATTACACCATATCACAACCACAAGATGGTGAGGATTTCTGAAAGCAAAGACCACCAAAAATTATGTGGTCAGTACTGCCGTATTACTACAAAAACCATTGGAGCCTTTTGTAATTCTCTAATCTGAGCCAAGACAAATCTACTTCATCGCAGAATTGAGTAAGTAATGAACTCAGTCGAAGTGAAGTGAAAAGGTTGGTGGGGGATGGGATTCCTGCAATATATTAGACAATAATGTCATTTACTTGTACAGGGAAAAATACACTTTTAAAGATAGTCATTGAGCTAGAACTTCAACTCACGGTCGAGGTCCATAAACTTTGATTTGGCGCAGGTGGGTATCCCTTCCGTTCAAATGATTTGACAAAACAGCAATTTGCAACATGAAGGTATTCACAAAAGTTTCCCTGAAATAGTCATCATCAATAATCTTCTTACAATGAGGGCACATTAAGGTTCGTGTCTTTGGCAGTAAAATGATTTGTGTCATAAAAAAAATCATATAAGAAGGCGGCCTCAAATTTTTCGAGGATGATTAACCAGTCTGAGAAGAAAGTCCTGACATGCTTCTAGCTTCTTGTTCTTCTGTGTGTGAGTTAGGACAATATTTTAGAGTTTGAAACTAGCATGTAATAGCTACTGCTACCAGTTTAATCAGCAAAGAGAAAGACTAATGAATCTATTACACTAATGTATGTTGTTATCAAATGATGAAAAAACATAGTACTACTACTATATTATCAAGATTAAAGAAAAGGGTATGCTAGTCACCTCGGATCAGTCCCAGACAATGATATATACACCCAACCAGTTGGTTTAACAAGCTCCACTGTTTTTATCTCCTGAAAATTTTATTGGATACATCAAACAAGAACTTGAGCAATCTTTGGCAGAGTTGATGAATCGACAGTATATGTGCATATAAAGTGATGTGACCCATACCGAAACTGATGTATACAGCATTCAATTCACAATTACCTTCAAGTTGTGGAAACCATCACCAGCTCGAATCGAGATTTTGCTAGGAGTGTAGCTCTCATCAAGCTTGAAATCGACATACAGAACAACTAATTGAAGCTTAACTTTCTTTTGGAACTGGATGTTAACAAGATGAGGTTGTGCACCATCCGACCTAAAAATGAATCAAAAATTAAAACTTTAAGCATTTCGCCTCAGCCAAACAACATCATTACCGGAAAATTCAAACATTCATGAAAGGACTCGTATACACAGTGACAAATAAGCCTCAATTTCATAAAAAAAAGCTTAGAATTTAGTCTAAAGATGCAAAGAGTGAAAGGGTAGTAACTGCCAGTAGGTATCGAGATTGTCGTCGCGGAGGGAAGTGACGCCGTTTCCGGGCTTGCAGGAGCTGACGCTCCAAGCGGCCTTCTTGGCCATATCGCGAAGGTCATCGTCCACCACCAGCTGCGGGTTTCCTCCGGTCAGCTTCCCTTCCTCCTCCCCCTCTGACGACTCAGCCATTTTTCACCGTCGCACCTGATTTGGGTTTTTAGGGTTAAGCCCTAAATTCGAAATTTGATTTCAACTTATAAGGATTAATTCGGTTGAGCAGCAAGGCAGGTGGGCGGCAAGGCGGCGGGTGCGGCTGGTGAGGGGCGGCGGTAGGCGGCAGATTTCGCTGGAGGCGCCACTTTAAAGTAGTTTGGGAGTTAATTCTTTTTAATTAAATAGAGATTTTTTGTTAGGCCCCTTTTATGTGATGGGCTATAAGAGCATCTCCAATGGTGGGGTGAGCGTAGGCACGCCGATTTTTCGCGGACGCCGGTGCTAACATCGAACCATTGCAGTCGGCGTCAGCGAAACCGGCGTCAAAATCGGCGCGCCTACGCCGATTCTTGGACTGACGCCGACTCTCACGGCGCCATTGTAGGCCCCGAATCGGCGTCAGAATTTTATTTTTTTTAAAAAAATTTCGAAACACTATATATACGCGCTTTGGACGTCATTTTCATTCGCACCACTTGTATTAACGAGTACTCTCTCTATCTTAATTTCTGTACAAGATCAACAACGAGAAATGGAGAACAACTACTTGTGCTCCATGAGTCGGAGAAATTCCGGACAGGTGTCGAGGCTGGCTGGCCGAAGAAGCAGAAACTGAACTATACCAGTGAGTATAGCGGCAGCAGCGGTGGTTCCCACGACCTCCCCGAGACGGCCCAGGAGCTCCCGACCCCTCGTTCATTCGGTCACCGACCTCGCCCGGTTGGCCAAAGGCTGGCGCAACGGGAAGCGAGGGGGGGCACCCCGAGTTCCCAGGAGGTCCAGTCGGCGTCCCCCCTCGGCAGGTCCATCGATGAGCTCAAATTCTTCGCGCGTCAACAAACGCGCGCTCAAATGGTGAAGACCTTAGCCGACTTCCGGTCGGCGGTAGACCCCGAGGAGAAGACTTATCTTCGCGTATTGCTCCGAAGCATGCATGAAGAATTGGAGGGGTTTCAGAGGGATACCGGCGGGAGTAGCGGCGGCGTTGGGGGCGACGGAGGCGGCGGCGGCGACGACGAAGGGCTGGGCGACGACGGAGGCGACGACGGCGGCGAGGAGTGATTTTTTATGTATTTTTTTTTGTACTTTTTAATTTTTGTATTTTTTTAAAATTAATGTACTTTTTTATAAATTATTGTACTTTTTTATAAATTTTAATATTATTATTCAATTTTCCTGTATTTGTCTCGTAAATTAAATTCAGTATGCTGCTACGATTGTAAATTAAATTATATAATATTAGTGATGTGGATAGGCTATGGGAGGGCTATTGCATGTCCAGTTGCATGTCCAGATGATGTGGCAGGAGAATTTTAGTGCAGGTGATGTGGCAATGGGAAGGCTATGGGAGGGCTATTGCATGTCCAGAACCATTGTAGATGCTCTAACTGTGCTAGTTTCATTTTAGCTAGTGTTAACATCTAGATGAAAGATTTTTAAATAATGAGGATATATTAACTTAAAATAAAGAATATAAAAATATAAGTATAAAAATATATTTAAAGATAAGAACTAATTAAAATAAGTATTTATAATATTATAAATAATTAAAAATATTATAGACAACAACATAAAAATATTTGTACTTCTTTCGAACTCATTCTTAATGAAACATTTCATATTTTAGCAGATGATTGTATACTCCATTCGTTCCATAGTAATGGAGGCGTTTCTTTTTAGCACACAATCTTTGAAAAATTGTTTTAAGTGAGTTAAGTAAATGAAGGATAAAGTAAGAAATGAAAAAAAGTAGAGAGATGAAGGGAGAATAAAGTAAGAGAGAGTAAAGTAAGTAAGAAGAATATGTTGACTTTACTAAAAAAGGAAATGACTCCATTATTATGGAATGTATCAAAATAACAAAATGATTTCATTGCTATGGAACGGATGAAGTACTATTTTAATATTTGATAGGAGTGTGGTAATATAAAATAAAAGAAATAACAAAAGAGGAGACATGTGAATGAAATAGAATAAGACATACAAATAAAAAAAATGTAATACTACTATTTACAAAAGAAAAAAACTATTTGAACGAATAAATAGTTCACCAGTTTCGATTAACAAAACATAAGTATTCATAAATGCAAACAAAAACAAAAAATAACACAAACAATAACAATCCAGTAGTTCGTAAGTTTTGAAATTGCAACGTAATTGTTTATAACTAAAAACATATTTTTTTAGAATTTAGTAGACATGATCAAATGAATAAAATAAAATCACAATTAATAAATGCATTTTCATCAAAATTAAATTTAATAGTACATGATAATATTTTGAAAATTATAAAAAAGAAATAGAACTCAAAGTCATAAACAAAATTATCTTATCTAGTAGTAGAATAAATCAAATTGAAGACAAATTAATTAATATATAAATTTAATTACTTAATGAAAAATAATAATTTGGACAATATATATTATACAAAGTACAATAAATTAGTAGTCCATATTAAACCTTACTTTTAAAACATAATAATATAGCTCTAACTTTAGAACTATATTCAAATTAAAAAAAAATCATATCTATTTAATTTTAATTGTTATTCTAGATAAAGAGTAAGATTGCGACACATTATTTTGTCATAATCTTATCCGACAATTCCATCACCCAAACATTATTGTGTAATTAATTTGTTAAGTATATTAGTATACTACTATGCAAGTTTAGTGGTTTTTCTTTAATTTCTCTAAAATTCTAAAATAGTAGTAGTATTTTTTTTCTCTAAAACTGTAAAACATACTAAAAAACTCATAAAATTGCAACAAATATTAGTGAAAGTCTAAATTTGAACCCAACTTTTAAGATATAACTAGTATCACGCCCGTGCGATGCACGGGTCATTTTAATTTCTTCATATTTATTTCATTATGCGAAATAAAATTTGTGAAATGATAAACAAAAGAATATTCGACATCCTCTTACTTATGATTATACTTTTCCAATCACATTAACCCCACATGGTCACAAGAGAGTGCGTTTAAATACTAATTTTTATTAAAAATGTCAATACGATCACATTAAAATTTGAACACATATTTGTGTTGACATTTAAATACCAGACTTAAAATTAAAAAGAATTTTAATTCTGTGAAAATATGAATTAACCGTTGAGGTATAATTGCAGGAGCAAGTTTACGTTGCAATAATTTAAGATTGCACTGGTGAGACACTTCATAGTCGAGCTTCATTTCATTGCAATATAGTGACCCTATACACTAAAAACCAAAACCTTGAAACCTAAATCCTAAACCCTTAACTTTAAAATATACTCATCATGACCAACAAATGAGCCAAATATCAATAAAATTCTCCCTCCGCCCCTGTTCAATTTTACTTTGTTGATCACTCAAACCTTGGTTGAAATATTTAAAAACATCAATACTTATGGATTCTCAAAGTTGTATATAATTAGAAATAATATTATTTATAAAAATGATAAACAAAAATGTATATAATAAATGTAATAATATATATGAAACAATTAACGCATACTACAGTATTCTATTATTAAATCATACTAAGAGATAAAAACCTATTATATTAAAGAATTAAATAAAAGAGGAATCAACTACTCCATAAATTTTGGAAAACTTTGTTATACACTATATTATATGTAAAAGTAATCAAATATAATTCAAGTTCTTTATTAGTATTGTAAAGCATAACTAATTGGAACATAAGTTATATTCATGGCCTCATGGGCGCATTTTTTATGGTTAAAAAACTAATATAGGCGGTAAGTTGCACTCAATGCACAATAAACTTTAAATAATTTCTCAATCACCCCATAATTTTACACAAAGCATATAACATATTTAAAGTAATTGATCAATACATCCCAACCCTAAATCAGCGCCCAACTTAAATTAATATAGTGAATAAATAAGAAAAACATCGCTAGAATCAGCCCTCAAAATTCGCTACCAATAAAATTTTCTATATAACTTTTTCTTTCCAAAATTAGTAGTAGTAATTTTTAAAAATATCATACACCCTACTTTACAATTCTCAATACTGCAAATTTTCTTTTTGTAAAAATATACTTAATATAATATATATTTCACTCCGCATGATCACCTATAGATAAGATAATTAGATTCTTTATATAAAATCAGTTGTATCCCTGAATAATTAAGTGCTAAAGCCTAATTTCAACAATAGTATTATTAGTAAAGTAACATTTGGTAGTAGACTATTTTATTTTATTTGAACAACTAATTGTTTGATCAACTCGATTTTGATAGGTTTAATTATCCCATCGCAAATATACATATTATATGCACCACTTATTAATTCATCATAAGTGATAAAAAATAATTTTTTGTGTGACACCACTTAATATAATTATAGCGCTATAAATATACAAAAATAATAAATTGCGTAAAGATGAAGATAAATATTATATATGTTTCAAGTTTAGGATGTTACAATTATCCATCTCTAAGAATTGTAAGATATATTAGGATAAATTCTTGAACCATGTACAAGCGGTACTCTAACTATTGTTATCAAAGAAAAAAAAAACCCCAAATGTAATGGAAATTACAATCAAAATTATAAAATAAACCAAACTATAAATCTAGTCGAGAAAAACCCTCTTTCCGCAGCAAGACAAATTACATCACGGTTAGTGCTCTCGAATGAGCCGGCCACCGCTTCTCTATCTTCTCTTTATCTTTTTTACTTGGTGAAAAACTTTCCCCTCAGAAATCGCCTCCTAGCCATTATCGGTGCAATTGTTGCAACCACACACAATACATCCTTTTTTCTTCCTCTCTTAATCCTTGTTGAAGAAGATTTAGATTGAAGCTCACAATACATTCCTTCTTCTTCCCCTTTAAGTCCTTGTTTAAGAAGATTAATGTTAAAGCTCATCTTTTTTTTGAATAACGCAGATCAATACGAAGAATCATGACCTGATGTAAAGCTTCTCCCAATGGTAAAAATAGAAACACCACATCACAATTTTGCATAAAATACAATATAATGAGTGATCGGATTTGTAGGTATCAAAACCATATATTTATAATGATCCTATATTAAAACATTTTGACTCCCAAAACCTGTTCATTTCCCTCATTTATCACAAGAATCTTATACAATTGTCACTCTACTCAGCTATAAAAAAAACGTATTTCATAATATTCGTTTTAATAACAATCATTCATTGTCCATCAAGATTTGAATTGAAAGCCACAGCGAGCGGTTAATTCTCTATTAAAGGCTATAATTAGATTAATTAAATTACAGTTACCATCATTAATTTTTATTAGGCATGAAAAGTTGAAAACGTGTCAATTGCAGTTACCATCATTAATTTTTATTAGGCATGAAAAGGTTGATATATGAAACTGTCCGATTAAGATCCATAATTTCAATAACAAAAATCAATTTAAATTAAATTATATTTTTAATTCAAAATGGCAATCATGTAAATATCCCCAAAACTTAAAAACGTCCATTAATCAATAAACAATGATTGTAAGTAATTTAATTTTATTTAATATGTTAAATATGATAGTTACTGACTTTAAATTTAATAATTTTCTCAATTGCATTTACATCCCTTGCATAAAATAGCTATTCAAAACGTCCCAAAACTCAACTTTTATATATGTATAGATAATAGAGTTCAACTATACTGTAAAACATACTTAGTAGAAATGTACGAGTATAAAATTATTATATGACTATTATTACTCCATTTATTATAGAAAATACATTAAAAAGCCCATTACAAACCCCAAATATCATACTACATTATTCATTCAAACCATAAGAGCATCTGTAACGCGCTGGGCCGGGCCGCAAGTCGCGAGTCCCGGCCCGTCCCATGTGTTACACGGAGGCGAGTCACGGCCCAGGCCAGTCCCGGGGCCGCGTTCCCGGCCTGGTGAGCGTCCCGCGTCCCGGCTTGGGACAGCGTTGCACGGTGACGGGCCGCAAGTCGCGTGTCCCGGCCCAGCGTTACACGCTCTTCGGGCGGCCGGGCCGCAAGTCCAATTTTTTTTCTTAATTCGATGTCTATAAATACGAGCCTTTGTTGTGCATCAATCTTACGTGCATTCCATTTCAATCCTACATTCCATTCAATCCTCTATTATACCCTTTGTTTCAGCGTCAATGGATTGGTTCAACAACGATGAACGTGAGATGGACGAGTTCGTTAACTCGAACAATTGGTACATACCGGGGTCGCAACCAACGCAGCCACAGCCTAGTCCGGGAGTCGGTAGCAACGTTGATGTAACATCGCCGGTCAACACCGATGAATTCGAGCTCAGTGAGATGGAGCCCGCTCAAGAGCGGGGTAAGGGCAAGGTCGGCGAGGAGGATGGGCCGAAGAAGTACAGTCCGCAAGAGACAATGTGACTTGCGAGGAACTACATCGACATCGCCGAGGATCCTATCATCGGCAACCAGCAGACCAGCAAGGTTTTTTGGGAGCGGATTGCTGAGAAGTATAACGCTGGTCGTCCTAAAGGGTCGATCGAGCGTAGCTACGTGAAGCTGCGCAAGCATTGGGGCCGGGTCCAGGCGGATATGAGCAAGTGGAACGGAAAGTGGGCCAACGTAGTCCGGATGTGGCCGAGCGGGCACAGCGAGGCGGACCTCGTCGAGAAGGCGAAGGATGCGTTCTTCGCTGACGGGAAGAAGGCCTTCAAGTACTTCGAAGTTTGGAAGCTCGTCGAGAAGAGCCCGAAGTACACCAGCGGTGCCGAGCCGACGACAACTGGGGCGGCGAAGAGTACCAACGTTTTCGCCTCCGGAAACTACTCTTCGAGCGAAGGAGGTTCCGCGATCGACCTCAACGTGACGAACGACGACGTCTTCTGCTCCTCTCCTAGCATTCAGAGCCGCCCGATTGGAACAAAGGCGACAAAGAGGAAAGCAAAGGGGAAGGCAGCTACGAGCAACTCGGCTATGGTGCCACCGCCGACCAATCCGTCTCTGGATAAGATGTCCGACACTTTGTCGGAGATGAGTATTACATGGCGGATGAGCCAGCTGACGGAGTTGACATCGAGGGATACATCGAAGATGTCGGAGGACGATCTCGAGTTGCACCGTGAGATGATCGCCTACCTTCGCGCCCAAATGAAGAAGTAGTGGTTGTGGCCAGGGTTTCTAGTATTTTAAATTTGCTTCGTCTAGTAATGTAATGTTAATTTCTAATGAATGCATTTTCCCAGTTTCAATTGTTCAACGAATTGCGTTTACGAGTTAAATATGTTGAAGTTGTGAATAGTGTCATTTATTAGTTGCGGCCTGCAGGGTTACAGCAGTTGGGGCCTGGGCCGCAACTGTAGAGGAATGATGACGTGGAGGGGACTTGGGGCCGGAAATGAGGACGAGGTTATTGATGCCCTAATATTTCTCTAGACCTACAGAGGAGGCGCCACCATTTCCTCTTCTCTATCTCTCTTTCTCTCCCTCATCGGTGCTCCATCCGCCTCGCTACTTCGCAGCCCGCCTGCCCCGGCCAGCCTCGCCGCCCTCTCTGTGGTGTGAGCCAACGCTCCTTCGGCCATGTCACATCGGCGTTCCTTTCGCACAGCCTCGCCGCCCATGCCGCCTGACTCGCAGCTCCACCGCCCTGCTTCAACGACGTCGTGGAGTTCTTCGTGTGTCTGAACGGGCACCTCCACGGCCTGTGCTGGCTGGTGCTCCTGTCCTCCGACGCCGGCAATGAGCCAGCCGCCGCCTTGCCGCCACCACCCCTCCTCCCTCAGCCTTGCCGCGCTCGTCATCCGTCGTCAGAGCTGTCGCTGGATTCCAAGAGCTTTTCTCTGCTGCAATCAAAATTAAAAATAAAAAAATTAGAAATCAGTACCAAAAAAATGCAGATTCAATCAATGAGGTGAAAGTGTGTTTATATAAGTGTTTAATATGCTATGAGAAGCCTCTACTTATTTTTGCCCAATCCCCCCTCTCGTTTCTCTATCGATCTCCCTCTCTCTCTCTATCACATAAAAAAATAGTAAATAAGTGTGTTTATATAAGTGTTTAATATGCTATGAGAGAATCAACAACCGTGCGCTTGCCAGCGGCACGGTTGTGGGCCCGGGCGGTACTATTCATGCCTGCTCTCTGGCAAGAGCACAACACCCATAACTGTGCTCTTCCGCAAGGACGAGCACAATTAATTTAAAATTCAATTAAACAATAACATTTCCATAATATTAAAATTCATTTAAAAACCACAATAAATATTACAAATGACAAATAAAATTAAACATTACATAATTAAAATCCTAAAAATGAAAAATTACATAATTAAAATCCTAAAAATTAAAAATTACATAATTAAAATCCTAAAAATTAAAAAAACCACTACTCGTTGCCGAATTTCACCCACATGTGGTTGATTAGGTCTTCTTGTAGTTGATTGTAGCAGAACGAACGCCCTCGCAAAAATTCTTTAAACAAAGGATTCCAGTGGACTCACCGATATGCAAATACTCGTCGAAGATGTCGGCCGTTTGCCCAGTAGCGAGTTGTCGGATGGCACACGTACACTTCTGCAACGCCGTGATACTTTGCCGGCCGGCTGCATCTACACCTGTTTGAAAGTATTCAACACGTGCGGACAATGTGTTGACAATTCGCATGAACAAGCGCTTTGACATGCGAAAACGGCGCCTGAAGTAATCTGCCGGAAACCGCGGATGGTCGGCAAAGTAGTCGGCAACGAGCCTTTCGTGGGCGCCATCCCGGTCACGATGGATGTAGCGGCGATTTGATCTAGTGCGTTGAGGAGGATGAGCAGGGGTATTCGCCGCGACATATGCTTCGTAAGCGGCACGATGTTGTTCGTAGTATTCTTGTTCTTCGCGCTCCGCTTCCGCCATGAGATGAGTGAAATCCATTTGATGTTTTGAGTGAAGGTTGAATGTGTTGATAGTTTGTATAAGAATTATGAATGAGAGATGAATTGATGTGATAAATGAGTGATGAATGTGTGTATTTATAGATGATTTTGGGAAAAAAAATCAAAAAAATTCAGAAAAAACGGGAAAAAAACGGCCATATTTTTGGGATTTGGAATTTTTTTTTATTTTTTAGCATTATTTATAATTAAATACCGATTTTTTTTTAAAAAAAAGTTTGAATGCAACGGCTACGCCGTTGCCCAATCCCGTGCCACCACGTGTGCGTCCGCTGGCACGGACGTGCTCGATACATCGAGCAGCGCCGTGCCAGCGGCGCGAGCGCAGCGGCGGCGGATGGCGTCCGTGCCAGCGGCCCGGACGGCGGTGGCGACGGACGCCACCGCTGCGCATGCTCTGAGAAGCCTCTACTTATTTTTGCCCAATCCCCCCTCTCGTTTCTCTATCGGTCTCCCTCTCTCTTTCTATCTCTCTATCACATAAAAAAAATAGTAAATACACCTACTTTTATCATTTTCCCTCTAAAAATGGAATTATAGTAACTTTAACCAACTGCCACTTTTAACTTAGTATAAATTTAAAATTTTAATTAATTAGACTTTGTATAATAACAGATTAACAGTAGTATATATTTTAAAATTAATATTTTTACTATTTCAGTAAATGAGTGTAAGTACATATTAATTTACTCTCTCCTTTCACCATTTAAAGAGTCGTTTTGATTCGACATGAATTTTAATAAATTGTTTGAATTTGTGAAGAAAAGTAAAGGGCGAAAGTGAGTGGAATGTGAGACCTATTTAAAATATTAGTTTTATATTGGATTATGAGTGTAAAAAGTTGGTGGTATGTTGGGTCCGCATGCTAAAAGTGGAATAAAGTAAATGGTTCTATAAATCGTGGACAAACCAAAATGGCAAAAGAGTTTTTTAAATCGTGGACAGAGGGAGTATTAAACATGTTTCATTATTTTTAGTATCTGAAATTATTTAAGGTTTATATTTTTACATCACTAAAGATAGTATACATAGTTAGAATTGATTATCATTCATTTGAAAAGGATTTAAAAACGTCTTTGTATCAATTTTTATGGTGGGACGTACAAATTTATTTTTATTATAATGTTGGTATATCGAATTTAATAGGAGTATCGAATATTTCTGATTAGTTACACTTAAAAGGTATAGATGTAATTTTTAATTTTTAAAATTTTAATTATGTAATTTTTATTTTTTTAGTAATTTGTAATAGTAGTCCGAATATTTTGAATACATTTTAATATTATATTATGGAAATGTTAAAAGTAATTGAAGTATTTAAATTGAATAATAGAATGGTGGGACCCTTGAATAATGTAAGAGCATGCGCGGAAGAACATGAATGTGGGTGTTGTGCTCTTGCAGAAGAGCAAAGAATTAAAAATGAATAAATGTGTGCCGGCCCCACATCCATGCTCTTGCGGATTAGCATGGATGTGGATGCTCTAATTATTAAGTTCACTCTTTATTAATAAACTGCATAATATAATATTTAAAAATTAGAATTCATATTTTACCAATTATTTCTATTTATTTTCTTTTATATTTTTTAAAACTCATATGGAATTAAAATGAGACATTTAATTGGGACGGAATGTAATACTTTTCATTTATTTATAACATTATACTTGTAATAATCAAATACTCCTTCCGTCCCACCGAAGATGACTCACTTTACTTTTTCGTCCGTCCCAACCAAGATGACTCCTTTCTTATTTAGGAAATATATAAAATACTCAATTATATATATTTCTTCTTACTTTATTCATCTTTCTTAGTTTTAAACATCTAATAACATTTTCTCTCTTACTTTTTGCATCTCTCCTACTTTTAAATATCAACAACATTTTATCTCTTTTACTTTATTCATCCCTTCTACTTTTAAACACCCAACAAATTTCTCTCTCTCTTTTTAAACACTTTAAAAATAGCATGCATAAAATCCCGTGCCGTCCCAAGAAGGAGTCATCTCCCTTGGGACGAAAGGGAGTACATTATTTTCACTATTTTGGTGGATTGACCAAAATGAAAAATGTTACTGTTTTTTTCATATGAACGGAGTATATGCATATTATCATGCTTTGAGATAATCCGACATGGCTAAAGCTGATGGTATGCAGTGAGTCGCCAGAATGTCCACAATTGCGGCTTTAGCAGTCTTCGTCTGGACCACAAGCTGCACCACCAACAACAACAAGATTGAAGGTGTTCAACAAATTACTAATATTACAACTAAAAACGATTATCAAACTATAAAAGCTTGGCTATCACCCATACTTCCCGATTGCACATTAAATTGACTTGTCTAAAAACATGCACTACAATCATTACTGCAAACATAGTTGATGCATATGAGTACTAATGATATTTTTAATTCATTGAGTTCTTTTATAATGACTTTTCACCATCATTTGTGGTGTTAATTAAAAAAACAGAAGAAAACTTAAACCAATATATTTTGGATTCCTGTCATAATCTCGGATGAAGTGCATAATGACCGGTGTTGGTATGACACGACCAATATTCTCAACATCCTCGCCCTTTAGTGATTGAAACGCGATCCCAACACACCATCTCTTATCATTGAAAACAGCCCCCCCCCCCCCCCCCCCCCCCTAAATTTCCAGAATTGATAGCTGCATCAATATGTAACAAACAAAATTTCAGAATGGTCCATTCGGTATACGGAATTGAAATTGAATCTACGGAATTGAATTTGAATGAATTGAATTAGTATTCAATTTCAAATCCTTTGTTCAGTAAAAATGATAGTAAAGCGTGCGCACAATGTGTAGTGTGTGTGCGGGCAGTGGGCAGTGTGTACAATATGTTTTGTGTGCAATGTGTATGATTTGGAAATTAATTGAAGGAGCTCTTATAATTGTATATACCTGCACTCCCAAAAGATCCGCTGATCCGTGAACGTACGAAACAATTCCTATTCACGAAACAACTCCACTCGTTACACTTACACAGATGGTATCGCCCTCGCCCCCAATCGGATAGCCAACAACGGTCACCGCATCTTGAAGCGCCGGCAGATTCTACCGGCGAAACTCCTCATCCTCTACTGTTAGCAAAGCTGTCCAGTATCATGCAGTTAGTTAATGGAGTTTGAATTTTCCCACGTAAAAGTTGCAAACACAAATTAGTAAGAAGCCTCACTCACCAATATCGCATTCTTCCCCAATTCTAAGCACAGTAGCTACATAATTGGTATCCGAACCCCTCTTCTTCATCTTAACCTGCGTATAGTGCTCCACGGAATGTGCATTCGTCAAAACCCTCCTGCCCTTGATAATAAAGCCGCTGCTGGTCGAGCTGTTCTGCCGATTTCTCTGCTGGAAACAAAAAACCTTAACCACCGCGTCCATCGCTTGAGGTTCAGGCTCGGGAACTTCACAGGGACGGCGATCAGGGCCAGGGGTGGGCGTGATGATGAGCTCCGCGGATGCGGTGGTAGTGGGAGGGGAAGCTGTGCTATTGGTGTTGGGTTTCGCTGCACATCGTTGAATATTGGTTGACCAGACTTTGGAGGAAATTGGCGCAAGAGATTTCTTACATGCCTGTATTTATATATGGAATGTGGTAATTATCATATTTATTTCTTTTTTTCATGAAAATTTATTTTTCAATTGAAAGAGTATTTGGGAAGATAATGATACTACTAAAATAGTCTTACTTTGCCGATTTGGGATATCTATGAAAATTAGTCTTATTTTAAAAATGAAAAAATTCCTAATGCTTTACTAACTTTTTCTTATTTTCTCTTTTAGAGCATCCACAACCGTGCTCTTGCCAGCGGCACGGTTGTGGGCCCGGGCGGTACTATTCATGCCTGCTCTCTGGCAAGAGCACAACACACACAACTGTGCTCTTCCGCAAGGACGAGCACAATTAATATAAAATTCAATTACACAAAAACATTTCCATAATATTAAAATTCATTTAAAACCCACAATAAATATTACAAATGACAAATAAAATTAAACATTGCATAATTAAAATCCTAAAAATTAAAAATTACATAATTAAAATCCTAAAAATTAAAAATTACATAATTAAAATCCTAAAAATTAAAAATGACACTACTCGTTGCCGAATTTCGCCCACATGTGGTTGATTAGGTCTTCTTGTAGTTGATTGTGGATTCGAGTATCGCGCATTGTGTGTCTTGTCTCGATCCTCTGGCCAACCGTCGTATGCTCGCCTCGGCGTAGGGGAGACCTCGCTGTTGAGCTTCCGGCTTCGTCCTCGTCGTAGAAGCTAGCCGCCCTCGGCCCTTCGTCGGCTATAATCATGTTGTGTAATATAATACACGTGAACATGATGTCGGCGATATTATTCACGTACCACAGCCGAGCCGAGGCCTTCACAATGTTGAATCGAGCTTGAAGGACCCCGAAGGCTCTTTCGACATCTTTCCGCGCTGACTCTTGACGCTGCGCAAAAAGAACCCGTCTCGGGTCGTGCGGGTTGTGGAGCGTCTTCACGAACGTCGACCACCTTGGGTAGATATGGGTGAAATCCATTTGAGATTTTGAGTGGGTGATGAATGTGTTGATAGTTTGTATGAGAATTATGAATGAGAGATGAATGAGAGATGATTTGATGTGATAAATGGATGATGAATGTGTGTATTTATAGATGATTTTGGGGAAAAAAAAATAAAAAAAAATCAAAAAAATTCAGAAAAAACGGGAAAAAAACGGCCATATTTTTGGGATTTGGAAAATATTTTTTTTTATTTTTTAGCATTATTTATAATTAAATACCGATTTTAAAAAAAAAAATAAAAAAAAGTTTAAACACAACGGCTATGCCGTTGACGAATGGGAGCGCGCCACGTGTGCGTCCGCTAGCACGGACGTGCTCGATACATCGAGCAGCGCCGTGCCAGCGGCGGCGGTCCTGCGCCTTGCCAACGGCGCGGACGGCGGTGGCGTCTTTCGCCACCGCTGCGGATGCTCTTACTTTTTCTCTTACTTTATATACTTTTTCTTTTATTTTATTAAACTCGTGTCGTTCACAAATAAGACTATTTTTTTTATAAAGGAGAGTAATTTATTTTTTATTTTGAAGAGTATCTTTATTTTTTCTTTAACACAAAAGGTAAATACAGTACTACATCCATCAATTATAACACGACCACTTTTATTCTGGCACATGGATTAAGAAATAGTATTAAGGCCATCCGCAGTGGGGCGCGCCACGTCAGCATTTTTATCCTCCTCATTCTCCACCTGCAGTGGGGCGCCCTAAGGCGCGCCCTATGGCGCGCCACATCATCAATTTTGTAATATTTACAAAATACATGCGAATTAAAAAAAACTAAAATACATTTAAAATACGAATTTTAAAAACTTCATTCATTTAATAAAAATTAATACATTACAATGCGAAATAATAAAAAATGCAAACTCAGCGACGGCGGTTACGAGCCCACACTTCTTCAATCATGTCTCTCATGAGCTGCGCATGCTCCTGTTGGTTGCGCATTGAGGCCTGCCTAGATAAAACCTCATCGAAACCTAACGGTAACCCTCTATCGGGTGTCTCGGTTGATGTGCCGGCAGAGCTAGATGCACGGTCGTCGTCATTCCAATCGGTGATGCTTCCGCCTTCACTCTCGACTATCATGTTGTGCATGATTATGCATGCATATATGACATCGGCGATGACTTCCTTGTACCAGAAACGAGCCGGCCCATTCACAATTGCCCACCGTGATTGGAGCACCCCAAACGCCCGCTCTACATCCTTCCGCGCCGCCTCTTGCTTTTGCGCAAATAAATCCCTCTTCTCACCAATCGGGCAGCTGACCGTCTTTAGGAAAACTGGCCACCGTGGGTAGATGCCGTCGGCCAAGTAGTACCCCATATGGTATTGGCGTCTGTTGGCAGTGAACTCTATGGTCGGGCCGTTGCCGTTACATTGGTCGGTGAAAAGGGTGGACGAGTTGAGGACGTTGATGTCGTTGTTCGACCCGGCTACGCCGAAGTAAGCATGCCAGATCCAAAGCCGATAGTCAGCGACGGCTTCGAGGATCAACGTCGGGTGGCTGCCCTTATATCCACTTGTGAATTGGCCTCTCCACGCCGTCGGACAGTTCTTCCACTGCCAGTGCATACAGTCGATGCTCCCGAGCATCCCAGGAAACCCGTGCGCCCTCTCGTGCATCTGCATCAGACCCTGGCAATCAGTGGCTGTCGGCTTGCGCAAATATGTGTCGCCATAGGCCTCTACTATCCCCCGACAAAAGTACTTCAGACACTCGCGGCCTGTAGTCTCGCCACAGTGGAGGTACTCGTCAAAAAGGTCCGCCGTGGTGCCGTATGCCAACTGACGAATAGCAGTCGTGCACTTTGCAATGGTGTAAGGCCGGGTTTCCCGATGCCGTCCTCCCGAAACGTGAAGTATTCTTCACGTGAAGACAATGTACGAACAATGCTTAGAAAAAGGTACCTCGACATTCGAAACCGGCAGCGGAACACAGTCGGGCCCCAACGTGGTTGATCGGCAAAATAGTCTTCAACCAGACGCCTGTGAGCTTCCTCGTGGTTGCGTCGGACATACGTCCTATGTCGAATAGGACGATGGACTTGCTCAGCCGCCGCTGCAGCCGCCGCCTTCTCGCGCTGCATTTACGAATAGCATGCCGTCATGGCCTCTTCAACGGCTGCATCTAATGCTTCGTCAATCGAACGACCGGAATCAGACGAACTAAAACTATTGGTGTCTTCATCGGGATTCATTTTCGTTGGATGTTGAGAGAGAATATGTTGAGAGATAGTCGATATGTTCGTATGCACAACTGAATGAGAAACGAGATTTATATAAAAAACGAAACTGTGTGCCATCATCTGCGGCCTTCACAATGGAGCGGACGATGGCGCGGACGATGGCCATCGTCCGCGGTTTAAGTCGCGCCCGAAGCATAGGCCGCGACTATCGTCCGCGGCCTATGCCACACACCCACAGTGGGGGCGGACGATGAATGGCGCGGACGATGCGCGCCATCGGGCGTGCCATCGTCCGCCCATTGCGGATGGTCTAAGAAAAGTTGAATGAAAAAGTTAGTGAAATATGATTCATACTTTTATATATTAGTTTAATAATAAAATGTGAATGCAATGAGTTAGTGAAATGTGAAATCTATTTACCATTAACCGTAAAAAGTGAAAATGGACACTTAATTGGGACAGACCAAAATGGAAAAAATAGACCTTTAATAGAAGACGGATGGAGTAATTATTTTTGTACTATACTTTTTTCAATTTAATTTCTTTCCTTGGAATTCAATACGTACTTTTTAGGAAAGCATATTTATCTTCTTGAAGAGGTAAATAAAATAATAAATCTTCTCAATTTACCTATTTCCCTTAAAGATGCTTTAAGGCACTGTTTAGTAATGGTTTTATGAAAAACGAATCCAATTCAATCATCTGAATTATTCGACAATCCGTAATCTGAACTATGAAATATGATCTAATATGAGAAATAGAGTAGTACAAAATTGCGTAAGATATACTCCTTTCATCCGAAGATAGTTGAGTCGTATTCCTTTTTCAGTTGTCCTAAGGTAGTTGGGTCATTTCTTTTTTTACAAAAACTTTTTCATCTCTCAAACTTTACACTCTTATTTTATTCATTCTCTTACTTAACTCTCTCAAATTTAACTTTAATAGTACACCAATTTCTTAAATCTTGTGCATAAAAATGCTTCAACTACCTTCAAACGGAGGGAGAATAAAAATCCGAAAATCTGATAACCGAAATTATGACAATTTAATTATTGAAATAAAAGAATTTAATATCAATTGAATTGTTCTAACACAATGGTTCTATAATTCACATATGTTCTATGTAAATTAAAAACATTTTAAATGAATAGTGATTTTTAATCTAAATAATAAAATTATAATTACCAGCAGGTAGCATGATTCCATGGTAATTTGAATAATAAAAAAATATTTTACTAATTTTAGTACTTCCTCCGTCCCAAGGTAGTTGAAACATTTCTTTTAGGCACGAGATTTTAAAAATTGATTTATTAAAGGTTAAAATGGAGAGACTAAAGTAAGAGAGATTAAAAGAGAGTAAAGTAAGAGAGACAATAAAGTTTGAAAATTGAACCAAAAAAGAAAATGACTCAACTACCTTAGGGCAAGCTAAAAATAATTACGACTAAACATTGGTACGGAGGGAGTATAAAAATAGATTAATTTTAATAGTATTCACCTCTTTCTAAAGAGAAAGTTATCTCCCATTACATTTATTGTAGTTTGCCAATATAATTTTAATGTCCTTGTAATTTAAGAAGTTTCTCAAATTCGATTAGTTCATCTGTATCACGTGCTAGAGATAAAAACGTAAAAATTTGTTTGCCAGATTTTATTAGTTCATCCGCATCACGTGCTAGAGATAAACGCTTAAATATTCGTTTGTCAAATTCGATTAATTCATCCGCATCATGTTCTAGAGATAAAAAACTTAAATATTCGTTTGTCAGATTTGATTAGTTCATCCGCATTACGTGCTAGAGATAAACGCTTAAATATTCGTCCCTTTGAGTGTTTATCTCTATCTTTAGAATTTATGTACGCACGAAATTAACTTTCTGTCACATGCGTTGTCTGTTGCAACTAAACATGCCCACGGTTCACGAACCGGCGGTTCCGGTTCGGAACCGCCGGTTCCGGTTCGGTCGTCTTCGGAACCGGAACCGAACCGTGAGGCTATTTCACGGTTCCGGTTCCGGTTCGAAAACCGGCGGTTCCGGTTCCGGTTCGGAACCGCCGGTTTTCCGGCGGTTTTGGCGGTTCCGGTTTTCGAACCGGCAGAACCGCCGGCTCAATTTTTTTTTTTTTTTTTAAATTTGAAATTTGGCTTTATACAATAAATCGGAACAAGACAATGCATAATTCAAGCACAAATAAGACGAATAAGGAGAAAATGAAATAAATTTTATTGATTTTGAGTTGTAACGGACAACGATACATTACAATTTACAATACATAAGTATACAATACAACAACATACAACAATATAATATAATTTACAAGTGTCGTCGCCTCGTGGGACTCGGAAGGTAAATAAAAAAAACATGAAATGGGGGGGAAAAAGGAAAAATTGAAAAGGGCTTGGGATCAACTTAAACTTTCAAAGTTAAACTTTTCAAATTTAAGTTGAGTTGCCTACGTATCCACAATTTTATTGAGGAATCAAAGCCCACGTAGTTCTCTTACCTTAGGATCAACCATTTTTTCTTGCAAAATGTTGCCCATTTTCTAAGCAAACACATATCAGCACGCCATATACACATTGCTGCATTTCTAATAGGGGCAATTTGATCTTCCAAAGCAATCAATGCATCTCGAACACATTGATTGCTTTGGAAGATCAAATTGCCCCTATTAGAAATGCAGCAATGTGTATATGGCGTGCTGATACGTGTTTGCTTAGAAAATGGGCAACATTTTGCAAGAAAAAATGGTTGATCCTAAGGTAAATTGTACTTGAAGATCATTAAAATATATTCCCCATTTGATAAATATCTTATTGGTGAAAAAGTGGGTATCTTTGAGGCAGATGGTACTGGAACACAAATTTATATATGGAATCTGGATGATACTTCAAGATCATATATAAATTTGTGTTCCAGTACCATTTGCCCCAAAGATATCCACTTTTTCACCAATAAGATACATATCAAATGGGGAATATATTTTAATGATACATTACAATTACAAATAAAAAAACATGAAATGGGGGGGAAAAAAAAATTGAAAAGGGCTTGAGCTCAACTTAAACTTTCGAAGTTAAACTTTTCAAATTTAAGTTGAGGTGCCTACGTATCCACAATTTTATTGAGGAATCAAAGCCCACGTAGTTCTCTTACCTTGCTTACCTTTTTGGTCGGCTGTGCTCGCCGTTCACCGCCCCCCGTCGACTCATTGCTAATGTTGAGTGCTCTCGCTTCTGACCTCGTCATCGCCATCGGAAGAAAATTCTTCACCATCACTCTCTACACGGAAGTCGAAATCCGGCTCTTGTGCTCTCATGTCCGCCTTTGCCCAATCGTCAAGTAACATAGTGGCTTCCATGTTCTTGGCGGAGAGATTGCTCCTTCTGTTGTCTAGGACACAACCGCCGACACTAAAAGCTTGTTCAACGGCGACGGTGGAAGCGGGAACGGCGAATATCTCCTTAGCCATGATGGAGAGTATCGGAAACTCTTTGTCATGTGTTCCCCACCAATTAAGGACGTCAATTTGTTGAGTAGGAGGACCTGCATCTTGAAAAATAGAGCGCGATTCCAAATATATATCTAATTCACTAGTCGCTCTAGTCCTATTGGTTGTAGTACCGTATAGATCTTGCAATTGTGATACTACGTCGGGATCAATCATGATATTGGTAAAATCCCCTCCACCAAAATCAAATGTAGACGGACTAGGAGGAGCACGTACCTGGTGAGCGGTGTTATACCGCATTTCATATTCCGCGTAGAGAGAACGAAGTGCACTATCTAACCTTAGTTTGATTTCATCAACATCCGGAATACTTAGTTCGAAGCATTCTCCTCTTGTCAAGCCCATTTCGCGGAGTTAAGAAAAATCCAAAGCGTGCAAACAACCATAGTACATGTCTAAAATTTTATAAACACCATGCAACTTCCACTTTGGATCCAAGCATTTTGCAATCAAAAACACATTTGGAATACGTGAAAAATATTTTAACCATTTTTCAACCATGTAAAACAAAATAGCCTTCAACTCAATGAATTGAGTATTTTTCACACAAGTTTTAAAACCAATTGCCACATACATGCAATGCTCCAAAACGCGCACAGAAGTAGGATAATAAACTCCGGATAACTCAACAGTGGCATTTTTGAAAGCGCGGAATAATCGAAATAAATCCATGCTGTGGTCCCAACAAGCGGGTATCAAAATCAAATCAGAAGGAACATGAGGACAACTTCTAAAAAAATCACATAAATACTCAATGTGGTTCAAAGTCGACTCCAACATATCATATGTCGAGTTCCAACGAGTTGAAACATCCAAACGAAAGTTGGTGTACCTGCATTGCTTACCATGACAATATCTCTTCCAAGCTCTACCAATAGGAGCTTTGTTATGAATCAACTTCACAGCAGTTCTAATAGGATCAACATACTTTTGCCACAAATCGATCGCATCTTGAACACACAAATTCAAAATATGGGCAATACATCGCACATGAAAATATTTACCATCAATAACAGGAGAACATGCACTGATTAGTTCATCTATGCTAGCAGTGTTAGCGCTAGCATTGTCAAAACCAATAGAAAAAATTTTATTGATCAATTGAAATTCATTCAAAACTTGAATGATCAATTGAGCAATTGCTTGTGCAGTGTGTGGTGCGGGAAATTCCCGAAATGCAATCAAACGTTTGTTTAAAGTCCAACTGTGATCAACGAAATGCACAGTGATGCCCATATACGAATTTTTACAAAAACAATCAGTCCACACATCAGAACAAATAGAAACTTTATGCCCTAAGTTAATAATAAACGTACCTAATTGCGCCTTCTTTTCCATGCATTGTCGAACAACGGCCCGAGTCATTGAAGTTCGACTCAATTTTTTTGCAGCGGCATTATAAACTTGCCGCATACTCGACTCAAAAGCATCGTTATCAAAAGCATTGAATGGAAGATGTTTCATAACGGCAAATCTAGACATCACATTAAGAGCATTTTTGTGATCATATTTCAAAAGAGTATTGCTACACGTACCTGATGTTTGGGATGAACCCGTCCCACTACCGGTCCCGACTCCATGTTGAAAGTTGAGTTGAGTTTGGGTTGGAGCGATACCAAACTCGACCGGATGCGCTTTCTCCATGTGACGGGTAAATGTACCGTATCCTCCACCCCTTCGGAATGTGTATACGTTTTCGCAATAGTTGCAATACACATTATAAGTGTTAGGATCGTTACTATCTTGTACCTTCTTGAAGTGTTTCACCATGATGTTGGAGGTTAAAGACCTGTCAGCTGGTCTAGGAGGTTGAGGAGGACGAGGTTGTCCACGACCACGCCGACTCCTTGGTGGTGGTGGGGGTGGCATTTCTTGAACCTCTTCTACCTCCTCCTCCTCCTCCTCCTCGTCATCATCATCATCGTCTTCATCAACATTCACAGGGGTTGGACTTTGTTGGGAATAGGCACCGCGACCGGGAGCACCACTACCGGTACCAACATAAGCATCGCCTTGGTATTGAGAGCGAGAGAGAGCAATAGCATGTGCCACATCTTGCTCTTCTCGAGCCTACAAAATAATATTTGTATTGTAAATACAAAATAAAATTATGAACAATAATGTAATGTAATTCAAAATTAATTAAATTAGTAGATAATAAATATTAACCTGCCACTCAT
This sequence comes from Salvia splendens, assembly GCF_004379255.2. Taxonomy (NCBI): domain Eukaryota; kingdom Viridiplantae; phylum Streptophyta; class Magnoliopsida; order Lamiales; family Lamiaceae; genus Salvia; species Salvia splendens. The sequence continues at coordinate 27,314,713 of NC_056044.1, forward strand.
CCATGTTCATTTGAGAAATTTCATCAATAACGGATCTCCGAGATGGCCTCTTGGCCTTTCCCTTTCCCTTATCAACACGACCTTCTCGGGATGAAGACATATTGCTATGTAGAAGTAGAAATGTAGAAATATGGAATAATATTTTTTTGTTTTAGCAATTGAGAAAGGAAGACAACTTATAGAGAACTACGGGAACAAGTATAAGTGTATAACAATGCGTAATAAGAGTAGCACTTGCGTAATTAAATGGAAGCACAATAGCACAAATGAGAAATTGGAGACAAAGAGAGAGAATTGGGAGATTGAAGAGAGAAACTCTTATTAACACAAGAGTGGGGTGAATGTAAATGAGGATAGAGGGGGGTATTTATAGATAAAAATGGGGGGAAAATGGAAGAATTTCGAATTTGAAATTTGAAAAAAAAATTCAATTTTCGCAAAAACCGGCGGTTTTTGGCGGAAAACCGCCGGAACCGCCGGTTTTCCGGCCAAAACCGCCGGTTCCCGGGCCGGAACCGCCGGTTCAGTCAACGAAACCGTCTGCAAAAGCTGCGTCATGTCGCCTCGTTTCTCGCGCCGCATCCGGAAGCCCTGAACCGGCGGTTAACCGCCGGTTAACCGCCGGAACCGGCCGGTTTTTCAGCTGAAAAGCTGCCGCCGGTTCCCCCATCAAAATGCCTCGAAATTAGCACCCGAACCGGCGGTTCGGCCGGTTAACCGCCGGTTCCGAACCGTCCGGAACCGCCGGTTCGGTCACGGTTCCGGTTCGAAATATCTTGAACCGGAACCGGACCGCAACCCGAATTCCGACGGTTCCGGTTCGGGAAAAAGTCCACGGTTCCGGTTCGGAACCGGAACCGGCGGTTCCGGTTCGGCGGTTAACCACCGGAACCGGAACCGGTGGGCATGTTTAGTTGCAACGTCGTGCTTAACATCATTACATATGCAAATAATTGATTAGATATGAGCTGTATATTCTAAATTTTGAAATTTGAATTTGGAGATTATAATTTTCATACTACTATATTTTAGTGACTAAGTGTGGCTGTTGATTTTCGTACCATATCAAAACTTGGACAACGTTACAAAAAATTAAGAATAACTTGACATGGGCTTAAGCCCCCAATTGAACCAAATTGTGTCCACCAATATTGAGCGTCGTAGCTTTGGGCCCGCGTTTATATCTTCGCTCTCTTGCACCGCTAAATCCGTGTCGTAATTTGGGCATATATTTTAGGTGACTATCCCATTTTTATGCAAATAGAAGGTTTTTGGAATCACATTGGATTTCGTAGTTTGGATTTTAAATTGTTTAGATCGGATTGGACCAGATTTCATAATTCGGATTTCAGATTGTTTGACTGTTTAGATAATCGAATTGGATTCACTAACGACGCCTTAGAGACTTGAGTTGCAAATGTTTACAGATAAACCCACTTCCCTCTGAATTGCTTCAAAACAAAATAAAAAAAAATGAGCAGCCAAACCAAACACAGCTACGGCGACGACAACAACAACAATAACACACACACAGCTTCCCCGCCAACCACCACCGTCACAGTCGGTAACGTGGAGCTCATCAACACGAATTATTAGATTATCTCTCGAGAAGCTGATCATCTACATGGAAGCTTCGAGAAAGGAAACTGAGGTGAAGGCTTGAAGAAGCTCGAGTTCACAGCTGTCATAGAGAGTTAGAGTGTTATTTTTCTGTTATGCAGTTGTTAGTTTAGATTAGAGCTTTTATATTCTGCTCTTGTGGTATGATGTACACCAAGCAAGCATCCTTGTAGTTGTATGTATATAAGGGGCTCATGCTTGTATTGAGAAATATTCATTCAATAATACAAAATCAAGTTTCTCCACTATTCTACTCTTCTTCATCCTTCGGTATCATGCCATCTTTACCAGTTTATGAGGAATGATGATCGCAAAGCGGCTAGGGCTGTCCCAGCGATGGATGCGGTGGTGAAGGTATTTTGTTTCCACACGCAGCCCAACCGTGGCAGAGAAATCGGCAGTACAGTTGGACCAGCAGCGGCTTTGTTATCGAGGGTTTTGACGAACGCACACTCACCTGAAGAAGAGGGGCTCAGACACCAAATATGTAGCTACCGTGCTTGCAATTGGGGAAGAATGCGATATCGGTGAGTGAGGATTTCTTACTGAGTTTTGTTTGCAGCTTTTACCCGGCAAAATTCAAATTTGTGGTACTCCATTAACTAATGCTTTACTATCATTTTGTAAACACATTGTGCACACACACTTCACTCATGCTTTACTATCATTTTTACTCAACAAAGAATTTGAAATTGAATACTAATTCAATTTATTCAAATTCAGTTCCGTAGATTCAATACCGAATGGACCCGTTGTGAAATTTTGATTGTTACAAACCGATGCAGCCATCAATTCTGGGGGACCTGTTTTCAATGAGAAGAGAGGGTGTGTTGGGATCGCGTACGAGGATGTTGAGAATGTTGGTTGTGTCATACCCACGCCGCTCATTATGCAATTCATCCTAGATTATGATAAGAACCGAACATATACTGGTTTAAGTTTTCTTCTGGCCTTCTCTTATTTTTTCGTGGTCTCTTTCTAGTTGGATAGCCAATATTTGTTGACAGAATTCTTCTATCTTGACTCTTGAGGGAGAATGGTGTTTTAGATTTTGGAAAATGATATACTAATAGACTAAAATATATTTTTAAAAAAAGTTTTACTCTGTTTGTCCCAACTAAGTAAAGGCATTTACCTCTGTCCCAACTAAGTAAAGGCATTTCTTTTTTTGATAAAAAATAAAACATCCAATTAGTATTATTTTTTTTCATCATCTACTTTACTTCTCTTTATCTTTCTTACTCTATTATTCTCTCATACTTTTCAACACAATTTCTTAATCTTCGTACCAAAAATTTTGACTCAACTTAGTTGGAACGGAGAGAGTAGTATTTTAGTAGTATACTATATAGGTACTTCCTCAAGAACGATTAAAACTCAATGAAAACAAGGTGGATTTGGATAAGGATGGATGAATGACGAATGGCGTGGTATGAAGGAACCGTTGATAAGTCAGGAACTGGAATGATTGACTCCACAAATGATTGTGAAATGTCATTTAATAAACCAGATAAAATAACTCAATGAACTGAAAATTTAAAAGAAAAACTCAAAAGAGATAAAACTCATCATAAAATTACTATTCAAAAGGTGCATCTTTGTAGTCCAACAATGAGAATTTTGTATTGACGAAGAAATCATAAACTTATGATAAAATAAAACTTTAAAAAAATAACTAGAAATAAATTACTAAGAGGAAAAACCTAATTAATAGAAGAAGAGAGTATCAAAATCAATTAATATTGATTAATATCTTTTCATCTACCTATTCTAATTATCTAGTAAAGTTATCAAAATATTTTAAGGATATTAGAAAATTAATGTATGCATCAACCATGAGCACTTGTTTGCAGTTCTAATGATTATAATATACCATGTTTCTAGACAAGGAAAGTGTTAGAAGTGACCGTCAAGTTGATCAAGCTGTTGATCAATTTGGCATAATGCATCTCAAGTCACTTTGATCAAGTTGCTGATCAAGCCGCTGCATGCCAAGTTGATCAAGCTACTGCATGTAATGCTGAGATTACTAACCATGGTGATCAGTGTATGGCAACAAAGCAAGATGCACGTGATAAACAAGTGATCAACTCCACACGAGCCAAGGTGATAGATAAGACAAAAGAGAGGACAAAAGTTGGTACATCAAAAGAACCAATCAGAGAGCTCACACGAGCTACAGCTGTGATTGAGCCAAGCATGCCAGCTAAGGTGGAGGACCACCGTTGTACTTGGAGAGACGTGTTGCTCAATGGAATGAAGAAGAGAGAGAGTTTGCAGAGTTTGTTTTGATTAAGAAAGTAAAGCATGTTTAACTTAGCATAAAAGTAGATTAGTACAATGTTCTAGATCATTCGAATGGAGAATATATGTATTGTATCATGTTACATTTGAAGATATAAAAAATGTGGAATTGAAAGCTTTCTCCAAATACATTTCTAGCATGTCTTATTTCTTCTTCATAGCTTCCGCCGCTTCTTTTCATAAAGGAAATGAAATTAATATACTAGTATGCATTAACTATCAAGTATTATCTCATGCTGTTTTTGTTCTTATTATTATTAATATACTTCCACTGACTTAAATTTAGCAATTATCTGCCTAATCCTTATTCGGAGTCACTGACACGAAGTATTCGGGTTCCCAGATTTCGGGGCTGAGTGGCAAAAGCCTGAAAATCCAGACTTGCGTTTGTATGTGGGGATGAAACCTGATGAGAAAGGTGTATTGCAAATGATGGAACAGGTATATGCTGACTATAACTAAGTGAATTACAGTGCTACAAGATTCATAACAATAACATCATTTTTGGGATGCAGTTCCATTTAGGCATGGTGAGCGCATACTGCTGTAATTCAAGTTCTGCGTAATGCTCAAACTCTGAAGCTCCAAGTCAAGTCAAACTTGAGATGCACACAAGGAGGCTCGTTCCTGCTCACACTAAGGGGAGACCTCCTTCATATTACATTGTTGCTGGTTTTGTTTTTTCAACTTCCATACAACACCAACAGCTAGCATGTATTAACATCCAATAAGGAGGGGTGTTAGTCTAGCTTTATTATCTTAATTACTTTTCTATCCATGTCTCCGGTATGGAAATGATTACGAGTGCCAAACTCCAAACAAGTTATTGGACAAACTTTCACATGGATGGAATGCCCCAGTCACGGGATGAACAAATCGTCATTGTTTCTCAGGTTAATCTTGACTACACCATAATGCGTATGTTCAATGTTGCAATATCGGCTTGTGAAACTTGCAAAAGGTGCTTGCGGCTGACATCAATATTGGATATGAGAATATCTTCGACACCCAGGTTAGTGGTCAAGGATAGAGATAAATGCTACTATCAACACAAAAATGAGTCTATATTTGATAAATTGATATGAACCACTTGTGTTTGTATGCGTTTAGATTCTTGCATTCAATGGTGAGCCTGTGAAGAACTTGAAGAGTTTGGCTAGCATGGTGGACAGCTGCAATGAAGAATGTTTGAAGTTTGATCTGGTATATGAAAAGGTGAGCATTCTATGTTGGTTGTAGTATTGGCAAGTATAGTTATTTGTTGAACGCCTTCAATCTTCTTGTTGTTGGTGCAGCTTGTGGTCCTCCGGACGAAGACTGCTAAAGCCGCAACCTTGGACATTCTGGCGACCCACTGTATACCATCGGCCATGTCGGATGATCTCAAAGCATAATACTATGCATATACTCCGTCCAATCGAAAAATAGTCACATTTTTTTTCATTTTTAATCCGTCTAACCAAAATAATGAAAATAAAGTATTGATTATCGCAAGTATTATGTTATAAATAAATGAAAATTACTCCATTCGTTCAAGATTAAATATTTCACTTTTACTCGGTATGAGTTTTAAGAAATTTAATGAATTAATGTGTATTCTATTTTTAAAATTTTATTATGTGGTTTATTATATAAAGAGTGGAGTTCATAATTAGTAACTAGAAAATAAGGTTTGCACTTTTTTGGTCCATGAAGTAGAAAAAATCACATTTCAGGAACTTGCAGAAGCAAAAATCACACTCAAGGTGTCTCGTCTAACTATTTTGCCCCAGAGGCCATGACGGATGCATAAGTCATTTTGTTCATCTCATTATCACTTTGTCACATCAATCATTTAGTAGTGTGATAACTAGAAATCAAATCTCAACTACTAGATCAAAAAATGGAAGGTTGAGATTGAGTTTAAAATTTTTCGAATTTGAAAACACGGAATTTACTATAAGAGCGTTTTAGTTCATAAAATCTGCTATTTATTCAAAATGAACTAAAACACCATTGGAATGAACCAAAACACCCTCAAGATTTGGATTACTTCGGATTTTAAAATATTTCATCCGATCAGAAAACCCAAATTCATAACCGAATTCTAAATTTCAATTTGATTCAGATCATATTCTTGAATTTCAGTTTTTTTTTGTTCTAACTCTAATTCAAACCACCTAGGTGTTGTGGCCGAGAGTCCAAAACAGAATACAAAATTACAAGTAATGATACAAAAACAGTGAAACATAGAGAACGAATTAGACATGAGAATTTACTAGAAATGCCATCTTATTAGGGCACCCGCAACGCTGTGCCGTTGCGGTTCCTATGCCGTTCCGGCGGAACGGTTCCGCGGCGGCACGCGTTGCAGCCTACGTTCCGTCGCCATTCTGTGCCGCCCTCGTTTCTATGCCGTGCCGCGTTCCGTTCCAGAGGAACGCGGAACGAAACGTTCCGCCACGCGCCTAGGCGACGTGGCGGCCTCCCATTCGACGCGTGAAGCCCACTCGCTGCCCCGCGAGTGGGCTTCGTCCCGGTGACGCAATAATTCAATTTTTTTAAAAAAATACGAATTTAATTTTTTTTTTGCAACGGTAATGTGACCGTTTTTTTATATCCGTTTTATTTTTTTATTATTATTTATTTATTTATTTACTCTATAAATACTCCTATTTCATACTCATTTCAATCACAAACACACATCTATTCCTCTCTATTTCCACCCCAATTTTCATCTCAAATCAACTCTCGTTTCCTTCTCCTAAATTTAATCAAACTAATGGATCCTTTTGAACAAATGCGTCAAATATTGCAACAATCACTTGAAGAAGATCGACGACGGGAGGCCGAAGAAGCCGCGCCGCCCCAACGACGCTCCCGTACGTACATCCATCGTAACCGAGAGGAAGCCGCTGCAAGGTTAGTACGCGACTACTTCTGCGATAACCCGGTTTGGGGAGATACGTACTTCCGTCGCCGTTTCCGCATGGGGAAACCTTTATTTCTCCACATCGCGAATACTTTGGCAGTCCGGGAAGAGTTCTTCCAGGAAGGGTACGACGCGGTCGGCCGTCCCAGCCACACGACGCTGCAGAAATGTACTGCAGCAATCCGCCAGCTTGCCACTGGACAAACGACCGACATGTTCGACGAATACCTCCACATCGGAGACAGCACTGGGCGAATGTGCTTGCTCAAATTCTGCAAAGGCGTCCGGGCAGCCTTCACAAACGAATTTCTCCGGAGGCCAAGCACGACCGATTGTCAGTTCCTGCTCGACCTTCACGAAACAGTGCACGGATTCCCCGGGATGCTCGGCAGCATCGATTGCATGCACTGGCAATGGAAGAATTGTCCGGTGGCGTGGAAGGGGTCCTACACGAGCGGCCACAAAGGCACCCACCCAACCGTTATACTTGAGGCCGTTGCCGACTACCGCCTTTGGATCTGGCACGCGTACTTCGGGGTCCCCGGGTCGAACAACGACGTAAACGTGCTCCACCAGTCCGACCTCTTGACCGAAGTTTTGGATGGTAAAGCGTCGGCCATCAACTTCGTCGCCAACAACCGGCTTTATAAAATGGGGTACTATCTCGCCGATGGCATCTACCCGAAGTGGCCTACCTTCGTGAAGACGTGCAGTGGGTCTGCGAACCCAAAGCAGGCTCTTTTTGCGCAGAAGCAGGAGGCTGCTCGCAAGGATGTGGAGAGGGCGTTCGGGGTTCTCCAAGCGTGCTTCAACATCATCAAAGCCCCGGCTCGTACGTGGTTCATGGAAAACATGGTCGACATCATGTATACGTGCATAATCTTGCACAACATGATTGTCCAAGACGAAGGACCCGAGGCGGGAAATTGGTTCGACGACGAATCCCCCGGAAGCTCAACCGCAAGTAGTCCGCCTCGAAGTGGAGCGCATCCGTCTATACAAGAACGGTTATCTATTCGTGCAAGGACACGCGACTCTAGTGCCCACACCCAACTCCAACAGGATCTAATTGAGCACATTTGGGCAAATTTTGACGGATGAAATTATTAAAATTGTGTACTTTTATTTTTTTAGGATTTTAATTGTGTGCTTTTTATTTTTTTAAGTTTAAGTTGTAATTTTTTTTAATGTTGTGTGTTTTTTAATAAAGTGTGTTTGTTTTTTATAAAGTGTGTTTATTTAAATTGAATTGGGTTGGAAATTAAAAAAAATGAAATTGAATGAATAGTAATTTAAGGAACGGTTAAGGAACGAAGGGTTGCAGGTTCCGTTCCATAGTTAAGGAATGGAGTAAAAAAGTACAGTGGGACCCTCAAATAGTAGTTTAAGGAACGGTATAGGAACGGCGTTGTAGATAGCCTTAAGAATATCTATAAGAGACGATGAGATGGCATAGATTATGGAAATCCACACTATTGTCAGACCACTCGGTACACATGGATAATCTCCATCGACCACGTAGTACCATTGGCTGAAAGATGAGGTGATTGACAGATTCCTCATCCTCCTTGTATGTACTTGTTTACTTACATTTTCTATAAATATATGTCATCTTTAACAACCTAGCCCATTTCTGCTCTCGTTCTATGCAATTCGAAAATAGGTTAGAACAGCAACCCAACATGAAGTACAGCAAAGCCATCACAGCTAAACCTTCATATGAAAAACCATTAGCACCAAATTCGACAGAAATCTACTCGTAAATATGTGGGTGAAAAAAGAAGAATAAAAAGTATAAAGAGAAGAGAACGATGGGCAGTAAAAGCTCAAATTCACAAGGGCTTGTATAACTATGCACATCGATCTTCGGTATATCTTGGCGCCAAAAGCTTGTGCTTCTCCAGCAGTCTATGTACATGTGGATTAGGACCTCCATCCTTCCACTAGGGAATGATATCACTGATATTCAGAAGAGGACTTCAGCGACCGGGTGGATAAGAAATGAGTTTCCCAAACAACTCCGCGGTTTGAAGATTATTCCAGCTGAGGGGCTCAGAACCTGCTGCAGAGCTAGGACAATTAAGATACTTCAATTAGGTCCACATTAAACAAGTCCAAAGATTTAGATTTTGAATGACATGGGTTTGCATAGGTAAACTGCAAAATCACAAGTAAAATTTTCCACAAATTTAGTATTGTAAAAAAACATATGGACTAAATAGCTATTGTCGGCATCAAAATCTTTGAGACCCTACACATTATGTAAAGAAAATTATCAGAGGATATGTGGGAAGTCAAACCTAAATGGAAGGGCTGATTTGAAAACTCTGCTTTAAGAACTATAGTGTTTACAAAACACACCGTTTCAAGTGGCAAAAAGTATATTTGGCATCTACAGCATTGTAAAGACACGTTACTGTTATAATGAGATTCCTCACAGACAAAAGCAAAAAAGTAACCGTACGCTATCCCATGTTCATTGAGAATTGGGGAACTTAGAAGACTTCAAACTTTGGGAAGCTATTGATACCTCTAGGTTTAAAAGTATACTCCATTTTTAGCCATTGCTCAGCAAATTATAGACTCAAGTGGAAAACAAACTATGTTTCATATGCACAGAACTATATCTAGATCAGTCATGCCGAACAGTCAGCAGCATAGAAACAAGTAACTGTATTCACATGAAGTAACACCACCCACCATCAAAGTAAGAACAGGAAAGAGAAGCAAACTTACAGGACGTATGTTGAGCATGTAGCCCAGAAATTTACATTTCCTACTGCCATGATGGCTGCTTGTATCTGATCGTTTCTTTATCCCACCCTCCGTCAGGTTCCGCCCTCTTCACACCTGAAACTGGACAGAGCCTAGCTTGCTCCTCTGCTTGAGCATGCGAATTGATAACAGAGTGTAGACTTGATGAATGAGGCAAATTGTCTTCCCTGACATCACCTTCAACCGCTCCAGGGCCAGCATTGAGGTCTAGACCTTGTCTAACCCACTTTCGGCTGTTTTCCAATCCACTGTTACTGCTATTATCTGGAAGACCAACCATTATTGGTCTCTGAAATTGGGATGGAATTGCACTAACTGGTCCCAACAATTGAGAATTCACAGGAGGTGCAAAAAGCCTAGTACCAGATGAGGCATCTGCAAATGAGGTTCCGCCAATGGGAAAATTGGCAGATGATAGAGGAAAAGAGTGCCCATAAGGGAGCACCGGAAACTGGAAAGGACCAGACGGGAATGAGACAGCAGGAGATGAGGACAATACTGATCCACGGTAAACATCAGGCGTAAATGGAGATATGCCAGCATGGCCAAACATTCTCTGGGATGCTCCAGGTGGAATTGCTTGAAATGATTGGTCAGTTCGATCAAGTATATTTAATGGAATTGCCGCAGCTGAATAAGTACTAGCTGGAGGGAACCAAGACGACAAACTACCAAGTCCAGGATTATTTGCTCTAGGACCAATATAAGGCAACTGGGATGTCAAAGCAACTTTGAATTGTTGAGTGTTTCTTAAGTGCTCTGCACCACCATCATCAAAACCAGGCTGATCATTGAGATCAAAACCCCTTTGAACATCAGCATACGGTAAGCCTCCTGAGGGTTTGACAAGTACTACAGAACTCTCTTCATTATAACTCCGGCTGGTAGAACACTGTCCATTCTCATTAGATTCATCAACTCTATTCAAATCCAAATCCAGTCCACCAGAGCCAAGAACTGGTATAAAACCTGAACTTTTATTAAGCAATATCGAACTATCGTTAACCAAATAACAATCTCGAGAAGCTGTCTCGAAACTTTCATCTGGCTCATTTAGGTCTACATTAAGATCTATATCCAACATAGCACGGCCACTTTTACTGGTAGAAGCATCACGTGAGAATTTGGTTGTAGCCAAAGGCACTTCAATAACCTTTCTTGGTTCGGCTGGGCGAAATGCACTAGTGGCAGCAGATCCCTTCCAACCCAATTCCCCTTTACTTCTCAAAAGGTCCTCTGGAGGAACAAAGGGGCCTTTTGCAGCAGCAGCCACTGTAATGGAAGCAGGATGGAGAGTAGGAAAATGGTTTACAGAAGCTTGCAGGCTGTTGGACATCTGAACAGTTGTTGAAAAAGAGGCCGCCAAACTCCCTGGCTCCCCATATTTTCCATCATCAACACTAAACCCTTCATTCAGATCAAACTTTACTCTTGCATCTGGATCTGCTCTTGCTGCAGCAGAGGGCACTTCTGAAGCAGATTCTACTTCATCGACTTTAATTGCAAGAGGTTTTGATCCTCTAATGTTTTCATTTGTATGCCCTTCGAGAGAAACAGAAGCAGGAAAGCCTGTCTCAGGGAGTGAGACCGGCTCGCTGATCTCTTTCTTTTCTGTAGCTGTTTCCATATTATGACTTCTAAGACCATCACCAGTGGAACATGAACTAGCAGTACTACAGCCATCAATGGCTGTGTTTCTGTCAACTCTCCGATTGATGATAGCCCTTTCAACATCACTAACACACGTCTTGATATCCTTTTCATCCATTTCACTGACTTTGACTGCATCACCAGCTTCAGAAAATATCAGGTGTGATGAGGTATGATGTGTCTTCTCATCACTAACTCTTTCTTTGAGTTCAGACTTTACAACTATAGCAGTGATTTTCTTCATCGAGTTAGTACCCACCATCAATGCATCCTTTACATCACTCTTGCAGTCCATATTACACAATTGATTCGTAAATGCATCTTCAGCCATTGCTATCCCCTTAGCTGTGTCTGAGGGATCATCACCAGACTTGTAATCAGTCCCAGCAACACTAGTTCCATCTTTTTTACAGTCGCCAATGTTATCCATGCCATTGCCTGATGGGGTATTTTCCTCCTGGAATTTTTTATCAACTTCATCTCCAGTCTTCTGATTGGCATCAGTCTTTTCAGTCAAATTCTTACTAAACTCCCAATTAGGGTCAGCAGTGCTTCTAGAATCTCTGCTAGCAGCGTCATAGGGTTTGCTTCCCTCTCCAGCTCGCATGTCTGCAGAAGTATGTGATGGATGACAATCTACGTCCGTAGAGAATGATGCTTGTTTAGACAGATGTAATCCATCTTCAGAGAATGAACCATTTAACAAAACCTGTTTCTTGTAAACACCATCTCCGTCATTGCAAACCTGCTGACTTTCAGTTCCTCGAATTTCATCTTCAGGGGAAGGCTTTGATTTTGCATCATCATTAAAGCAAACTCCCTCTGCTGCAGGTGTGCTTCTTTCAGTTGAATCAGAGGGCGAAACAATTTCTGATCTTGACATTTCCCCAGTTGCCACACTAGCCAGTAAGTTCATCCCTACATCATCCTCGGGGGACAATGAAGAGTGTGCTTCAGAATATTTAACGCAGCTTTCAATTAAAGCATTCATGGGGCTAAAAGAAGTTTCATGCAACTTTCCACACTTCAGTTGGTTCTTTTTTGGGCCTTCCATAGGTCGACCGGAGTCTTCGGTTGATATACTTTTCTCTTCTTTGATATGTACAGCAGCTGACCCAGCTCCATCACCAGATCCAGTCACTACATCTTCCTTATCATTAACTCGACAAGATTCAACATTCGTGTCAGGGCTAGCATTACATTGGAGAGCATCACTCTTCGCCCTTGAATTATTGTCAAACTGATCAAGTTTGTCTGAAATCACAGGTTGAGATGTTTGGCTACTCAGAGCAGAAGGATCTTCGGGAGATACTCCCCTGACACCTTGACTTGGGCTCTGTGACCGGTTTGGTATCTTAACAATTAGCTTAGGATTGCCTGCTTCAAGCACTGGTCCATCGCTAAACCTTTCACTCACCATACCAGATTGAGATACTTTATCTGAGGTAGAATTTCTTATAGATGATAAACTTCTGCTAGAGCTGCTGTCTTTCTGAACTCCACTAACCCCTGGAAAACCACCACCTTTTCGATTTCGAGAACTACTGCTTGATATCTTAGATGCAGAAACTGCTGTCGAACTCTTTGCCTCCTCTTTTGTTGAAACTGAAGGACTGTAACTATGAGACTGATTTGAACTGCTGCTCCTATCCTCCCTAATTAGAGGGGCGTCAGGAGTGCCACTGCCACCGACAGAAGTTCCAGGTTGGCTCTCCTTAACAGATGCTGGCGGTGAAGATGGTTTTGCTGGACCAGGAGATGAAGAAGCAGACTTTGTGTTATTTTCTCCATGTGAGGACTTGACTGAAGTAGTTTTAGACGCAGAATGAGTGATAGAGCTTCTCATGGCAACATCAGATCCACTCAGTGTTCTGCTAGCAGCATGGGAAGCCTCTGGGGGGCGTGATTTGGAAGACCATACAGGTCCACCTTGGGCAGAACCAGTCTCTGCGTCAGTACTAGTCATTTCCGCCTGAACGCGTTTCTTCCACGTGTCAACTAAACTTCGAGCCTTCCTTTGAATTTCTACATTTTTATGTGATCGTAGATGATTCACAGATCTACCAATGTTGCATGTTTGAAGCGCAGGGAGGTTCACAGGAAGGTTATCTAGAGCGCGAAGTAAAACCAAAAGAAATTCCTCCACAGGTTTGTCACCATCCTTTGAATTGTTACCACCACCAACCTTCCCCTTATGGATCTCCTGCAGCCACTCATCAAATACAGATAAACCCTTCAACTGCACAAAACGATTGAGGCACTCAATCTTCTCAGTTGCAGCTACTACACCAGCAAGCATGGCACGGCTATTTAAATCCATTTTCTTCTCCACTCTATGTTGCATTAATTGTAATAGCTTCTCAACTCCTTCAAAGTCTACAACTCCACCTTTCTCTGTTATCTTTGCAATATCAGATTTTTTTTCAATTTTGTGCTGACCAGAGGCGCTATCATCTGTTTTTGAGAAACGTTCCCGTTTGACAGGATCCACTGAATGATCTCCTCTTTCCCTCTTCTTAACCTTGGTTTGAGAAGGAAAGGAAGTCCCACTATTCTGAGCATTCTCAGAACTAGGTTTTAATTGGGATGCTGAAGTTAGGCCATTAGCTTGTTTCGGGGATCGGCCACCAGGCTGCAATGTTCCATGCATTTCTGTCCTTGTTTTGTCTAAAAGCTGGTCTACTTCTTCTTGACGCTCCTGCAAGTCATGCACAAATGCGTTTAGAAAAAGATTCTGAGAGGATGAAAGAATCAGCATTGTGATCTTACCCCATGCGTTCCCTAATCAGTAAACAATATTACTAGTTATTAGTAAAAGAGAACAAGATATTGACAAACAACAATGACAACTAACATTAATGTAATCTTGATCTGTTAGCCACCATAAACACTTGTTTTCAATGTCATAGACGCGCCAGCAAACAAAAGAGGATGTCCCTGGGGGAAGTTCAGCACCTCTAGGAAGAAATGCAACTTTACAGGGATGAAGTAAAGAGGCAGCAAGAATCTCGTCTTTATGAAACGAGTAAAAGATTTCGTTTGGTGCGCTTTCCAAGAGAGAGCCTTTTCCGAGCTTTAGCTCAGCAGGTCGATAAAGCCAATTAACTCCTACCCACAAGTTATTATCTTTACTTAATGTCAACCGACGAATTAAACCAATAAAAGGCGGAGAATCCTGAGGGGGTTTGAAAAGACCACAATCACCAACGTTGATTTTGCGACCATCCTGCAAGAGAAGAAGATGACATGTGGTTGTCAAGTCAACTATTTTCCTGCAGTCTTAAAAGATAAACCTGTTGACAAGCCATACTAAGTAGCTGAAAAAGATGCAGCAGTTTCTTTTGGATGTGTAGTTCAGAAAATTATTCCAAATTACACTTGGTTGAGATTACCATAATACCATTCACCAAAAGCAAACATCATTAGATTCATCAGAAGTCAGAAGCATGCGTTAATGGCAAAAAGTATCAGTTATGTAGTATCATATAGGTAATATAAGGTGCACAGAGCCAACTTTTTCATACCTCTCTGAGAAATATAAAAAGTTGAAAACCTGATAGGCAAACTCACCTAATACAAATACAGATGAGGAACCTAATCTAATTCAAAAAACAGTGTCTAGGCATAATATGATCACCTCATAGCTCATTTCTTTCTTAACCATTATTGGTTATGAAGTTTTAGATAACCACTTTCAATTTTAATGATCTATAGTTTCTTAAGCAATCCTTACTCTTATAAATAAGATTTTCTAGGTTGTGCATGTTTGTATATAGTTGGTACTTAGTACCAATACTAATGTGACATGGTAAAGGTGGTAAACTACTCGCTATTAGAGGAATAAAGTTGCTTCTTTTGAAGTTTTGGCTAGTTGAACACTTGACTGTCCACTGCCAACAGAAAAATGCAAGATCCTGCCCCATCGGTAGAACTGGTACAAAATCCATTAAATTTGTACATGAAGCAGAAGGATTATTTTCATCTACGCATATGATTAACATAAATTTGTTTACAATTGAAAATAATCATGCCAAATCACAAAAAGCACATGTGAAATGTTTTAATGGTAAAACTTACGGATTAATGCATAAAACATCAATAGTTGTGACAGCCAGTATTGAACCAATCCCAAAAACTTGTTCGGCGAAAAAGTAAGTTAATTGATAGGAGACATGTATACGCGTATATAGGCATCTATATAACAGCACCCAGTAAAGTCTTCAACTGTTTGCAACGCTGCTCACGATGACAGCAAGTATATGATCATTTCCAAAATTGTAAAAAAAATGATTGAACGATTCTTGATATATTCAATCAAAACAACAGACCGATACAAGTAAAGAATCCAAAACTTTGACAAGAAAAAAAAAAGGAGTCCGCACCTTAAAAAACGAATTTGATTCCGCAGCAGTTACAGTTGGGTGCATATGCCAACTGATACTACGTTGTAGACTTCTGCAACTCCCCTCACCTTCCCTCCGAAACCTCCCACGCATAATAAAAATCCCTTCTTTGCATTTTTCCGAGATTCGACACAACCACAAAAACTGCCTTCAACCATCAATTCAAATCAATTGCCCTGAATCTTCACCCTCTCCGCTTCTCGCAAATCCAAAACCCTAAATATCTCGATTATTTAACCTCTTAACGAAACCCTATAAATTCCAGATTGCCAATCCAAAAACCCTAAACCATCCGAAATTAATAATCGGAAACGGCCTCAACGTCTGAAACTAGCTGCGTCTTCAATTGCACGATCTGCAAAACGCGGAAATCACAACTCATTTAACCTTCTGATCGAGTCAACATGCCATATACATAAACACAAATCGATGAATTAATCAGTAGATTTTCGGGATTTGGTGAGTCTATAAATAGGGCACAACTATGGGATTAGATGAATCTGATACAAGAGGGAATTTGTTTAGAAATGAACAGAGTGACGAAGGGAACGACGCAGTTCTTATTTTCTCATTGGGAGCACGGAATTTTGGGATAATTATGAATCTACTCCTTTCCAATTTAGATATCACATTTGTCGCCCCTATCCATTTCCATAAATATTTGTTGACTAATTTTCATTACTTTGATTTTCCTATTAAAGACAATTATTATTGTTCCTTATTTACTTTGATGGATTAATATCCATAATCTAAAAATGAAGAAGGAATAATAGACAATTTAAAAACGATATTTGGCACATAAGCCAACTTACCATCATCATTATTTATTTATTTTTATTCAACTATCGTGAAATTCTATTCTATAGATTTGGATCTGCAATTAATATTCACATCATCTCATCAATATAGTCCATTATGTTTTGGGGGGAAATTCAATTTATTGTGAAATACTACTATTATATAGATTTGGATGTACAATTAATTATCTCTAACCATTTTATATCAACATATTTTTTAATATTTGTGAAAAAAATAAATAGAGAATAAATAATGGTAATTGGAAAAACTGTGCATTTCCAAAAAAAATTTATTTTGGTGTAAGTGTGAAAATTAAAATTGGACTAAAATGATGGAGTATATAAATCTGACATTCAAAATTTAAAATAAACCAATGTATTTACGGCTTGCTTGGATTCCCGGTTGTCCATTAGGTTCTTTATTGAGAAATTAGAGTACTAATTAGTTTTATTCTTGTCACGACCGCCCTTTGGGGTTAATAAATACGGGCGATCGTGATTAGAAGAACTTAGTAAACAGACGAAGGAAACTAGGGTTTCAATAATGAGTTTGACCAATAATTAATATTTAATAAAAATGGGCCAAGAGGTTGACATTATCCAAATAAATTAGGTTCAAAGCTAAAAGATTGATGAGTAAAAACAATGTCTCAGCGGAAGCGTTCAAGAGAAAGAGTGACGTCATGTG
Source organism: Salvia splendens (assembly GCF_004379255.2). NCBI lineage: Eukaryota > Viridiplantae > Streptophyta > Magnoliopsida > Lamiales > Lamiaceae > Salvia > Salvia splendens. The sequence continues at coordinate 27,331,861 of NC_056044.1, forward strand.
TGGAGACACAACGACACTCGTAGATGACAACTAACCAAACCATGCTTCAATTTTAAATTTGCTCAACACCACCAATTGCTCGTCGCCGCTCAACCTGCACATAGGGAAAACACTTGCAGGGCTGAGTACTATAAAAATACTCAATGGGCTCATGCCGAAAACATTTTAAATAAAAATTGGTATTTTATCATGCCATACTTAAGTAACCAATCGGGGTTTAGCTTTAGAAAGGCCCGAGGCACTAAAATCATTTCTCATAGTAAAAGTCGACTGATCAGTCATTTTCCCATAGACGTTAGCCATATCTGTCAATACATGACTTGGAATGTGGCCACAAACCAAGCCACTAGACCGGCCAGCCCGTACGCTAGCACACGATCTACCATAGGTGTACACTAGTCTAAGTAGGGTTTGCGGCCCTACGAGGACCCGAATTCGATTTATATAACAATGGCGCATAGCCATATCAGATAGGCACGTTAAAACACAAATCACGGCATGATAAATACAGTTTCATTTCCATCGATAAAATATTTAGGACGTTGTCCTTATTTAAAAGAAAGCCCACCTTTACTAATTCATCCAATTCTAATTAATGAGGCCCAATCATTTTAAACCCAAAGCCCAAATCTTAAAAGAACCAAGGCCCAAATCCTATTAAGACAAAAGAGCCATTTATTCACCATCATCTCCACGCTTTTTTTTCTTTCTCTCTCCCTATCTCTCTTCTTCCCCCCTTCTTCTTCTTCTCTCGACGAAAAAAAGATTTGCAGAAGCTTGACGCCTCCTCCGACTCGCCGTTGCGCCATCGCGCCGCTGCTGTCGTCGTTCGTCCAGCCGGGAGATGCCGCCGCCGTCGTCGTGCAGCCGTCGCTGGGAGGGGCCGCTGCCCGCCGCCGCGAGGAGCTGCGACGCCAGCCCCGGCTTCGCCTCTGCCATCGTCGCTGCTCCAGCCGCCCCAGCTCGCCGCCGTTGTTGTCGGCTGATACCGCGCCTGCCCGACAGCCTCCGAATAGCCCCGACCGACTCCGATGCAAACCCAAACCAACCCGATTCACCCCGACGTAAGTTGTTCATTGATTTCATGAATTAAAGTCTGATTCTTTGATTCAGTTTGCTTCGGTTTATGCGATTTGAAGATTGAATTCAGATCGTGGTTATTGGTTTGATTGTGCGATTTGATTGAGTGAAAACATGCTATGCTGTTCATGGATTGAAAAAAAAATAGATTGGGGAAAAGAGATTTACCGATTGTGAATGAAACAAGGACGAAACGACGTAGGGCCTTCTCTCCTAAATTTGGCTTTTCTCAGTTTCTGCCGGAAGGAAAAATAAGTGAGTTGATTTCAATCATGAAAAAATAGAGGAAATTTGTAAGATTACCTTGAGTAGAAGTTGAAAGAATGAATGCTTGTTTTCTTTGTTGCACAGAACGGATAGGAGAAAGAAGATAAACTGTTTTGGTGATTTAAATTAAAGGGAGAGGTAGTTAAAGATGTGGGAGAGATTTAGGGAGTGAGGAGAGAGGGGAGAAACGGTTTAGACGTGTGAAATAGGGTAGAATTCGATTTCTTCCTTATTTTGATTTAATTGAATTTATTTGGCATTTGTTTGCAGATCACGGAGGAGGAATATCTTTTCACGGAGGAGGATAATACCTGTAGAATCTTTAATTAAAAAATTAAAGCCGATTGATGGCCAAATCAACCGGGAAAATAAATTAAGTTGGTTTAATTCACGGTCCTTTGTATTTTATTTTAATTTGTGCAGTCCGCAATTTATTTATCACGGACTGGATTTTATGTTATTTATTTAATTTATCGGATCCAACACGAAATTGAGTCCAATAATATTCCTCACGGACAGGAATTAATTAAATTCGCGCAGTCATTTATTTCTCAAATCTCTAGTCCAGCAACAATTAATTCACCGACAATTAATTCACGGACTTCGCAAAATAGCATTAAAAAAGTAATTTAGGGTTCACAAATTAGGTTTAGAAAAACGGGGCGTTACATCCTACCAACCTTAGCAGAAATTTCGTCCCGAAATTTGTTACCCTCACGTAAATAGTTCTGGGTACAATTCCATCATTTTATCCTCATTCTCCCACGTGGCTTCTTCATGCCCATGATTTTCCCATAGTACTTTCACACAAGCAACATTTTTATTTCTCACAATTTGGATCTTTCGGTCCAAAATAGATTGGGGTCTCTCTTCGTAGCTTAAGTCCGGATTCAACCCGACTTCCTCAAAATGGATCACGTGCTTCGGGTCGAACACGTATTTTCGTAACTGTGACACATGAAAAACATTGTGAACATTTCCAAGGTTTGGTGGGTGCGCCAAACGGTATGCAACGGGGCCCACTCCTTCAAGAATTTCATAAGGCCCAATAAATCGCGACTTCAATTTGCCCTTGACGCCGAATCGTGTTATCCCTTTTGACGGGGATACTTTTAAGAAAACTTTGTCGCCAGCCTGGAATTGTAAGTCAGTTCGTCGGGCATCCGCGTATGATATTTGTCTGTCTTGAGCTTATTTTATCCTTTCACGAATTTGCCGCACGATTCCCACCATTTCTTCAACTGCATCGGGTCCAAGTATTCTTCTTTCACCAACTTCGTCCCAGTAGAGCGGTGATCTACACTTTCTTCCGTATAATGCCTCATACGGCGCCATGTTTATCGTTGCCTGGAAGCTATTGTTGTAGGCGAGCTCGATCAATGGTAGTGCTGCCTCCCAACTTCCTCCTCGGTCGAGTACCACGGCTCTCAGCATATCTTCGAGAGTTTGGATCGTTCTTTCGGACTGTCCATCGGTTTGCGGGTGAAATGCCGTGCTGAAGTTCAATTTGGTTCCAAGCTCCTTCTGTAGACTTATCCAAAATCTTGAGGTGAATTTTGGGTCACGGTCGGACGTGATAGTCACTGGGACTCCATGCAATCGGACTATCTCCTTTTCGTTATTTTGAGCTAGCTTGTTGGACCCATAGCTTATAAGAATCGGTATGAGATGCGCACTCTTAGTAAGTCGATCTATAATTACCCAAATGTCGGTGTTTCCCTCTCAGAGTCCTTGGCAAACCTGTCACGAAATCCATGGGGATGTGCTCCCATTTCCACTCGGGAATCTCTAGTGGTTATAACTTCCCATACGGTCGTTGATGTAGAATCTTCACCTGCTGACAGACTAAACATCTCTCGACGAATGACGCTATGTCCCTCTTAATACCATTCCACCAAAAGGACTTCTTCAGATCTTGATACATTTTCGTACTTCCTGGGTGAGCGGTGTAAGGTGTCTCATGAGCTTCACTCATCACCTCGTTTTTGAGCCCCTCGTTATCCGGCATGCATAATCTTCTTTCGAAAGTAAGGGCATTGTCACCTTCTTCACTAAAGTTCCCAGATTCCCCAGTTCGCACTTCTATCCAAATTTCCTCCAAGTTCGCATCCATCCGTTGTGCTTCAATAATCCTCGACCTTAGATCAGGTTCAACGACTAAAGTGGCGATTCGGGCTTCCACTGTTTCAGGTGCCCTCACCACTTCCAAACGCATCTTGTTAAACTCGCGAATCAAGATTTCTTCTTTGGTGATAAAAGTAGCCAGCTGGGAATGATCTTTCCGGCTCAAAGCATCCGCCACAACATTTGCTTTGCCGGGGTTGGTAATTGATGCCACAATCGTAGTCCTTCACCAATTCGAGCCATCTTCGTTGTCGTATATTCAAATCTTTCTGCTCGAAGAAGTACTTCAAGCTTTTGTGATCCATGAAGATCTCACATCGGACTCCGTAGAGGTGATGTCTCCAAATCTTTAAGGCGTGTACTACCGCTGCTAACTCCAAGTCGTGGGTTGGATAGTTCAACTCGTGTGGCCTCAATTGTCGTGATGCATAAGCAATCACTTTGTTGTTCTGCATCAACACACATCCAAGTCCCACCTTCGAAGCGTATGTGTATACCACGTAGTTCACTCCATGTTCTGGCACAGCTAGAATCGGTGCACTAGTTAGCTTTTCCTTCAACAGTTGGAAACTGGCCTCACACTCTGGGGTCCAATTGACTTTTACCCCCTTCTTGAGTTGTTGGGTCATGGGTCTCGCTATCTTGGAGAATCTCTCTATAAAACTTCGGTAGTATCCTGCCAAGCCTAGGAAACTCTGAATCTCGTTTGGTGTTGAAGGTGCTTTCTATTGTTGTACCGCCTCGACCTTGGCGGGATCCACTCGAATTCCTTCCGTCGACACAATGTGACCAAGGAAGTTTACTTCCTTAAGCCAAAACTCACACTTGCTGAATTTGGCATACAGTTTCTCACTCCTCAACGTCTCCAAAGTGATTCGCAGGTGCCCCTCGCATTCCTTCTCATTCCTCGAATAGACGAGTACATCATCTATGAATACCAAAACGAATTTACCCAAGTATGGGTGAAATACCCGGTTCATCAAATCCATGAACACTGCAGGTGCATTCGTCAATCCAAACGGCATCACCACAAACTCATAGTGACCATATCTCGTGCGAAAAGCAGTCTTCGGTATGTCTTCTCGTCGAACTCTCAACTGATGGTATCCGGACCTTAAATCCATCTTAGAGAACACACCAGCTCCTCGAAGTTGATCGAATAGGTCATCTATTCTCGGTAGTGGATATTTATTCTTGAGAGTCATCTTGTTCAACTCTCTATAGTCAATACACATTCTCATCGACCCATCTTTCTTCTTAACAAAAAGCACAGGCGCCCCCCCACGGTGAAACACTGGGTATAATGAAACCCAAGTCCAAGCTCTTGAAGTTGTATCATGAGTTCTTCCAACTCTTTTGGCTCCATTCGATATGAGGCCTTAGACACCGGTGCCGACCCTGGCTCTAGGTCAATTGTGAACTCCAACTGTCGATCTGGCGGTGGTCCAGGTAACGCTTCAGTAAAGACGTCTGGAAATTCTCGTACCACAGCGACATCCTCCACTTTCCTTTCCTCCTTCTCATCTCCTTGTAGATAGACCAGATGGGCAGGACGCCCTTTTCTCAACATCGTAGTGGCTTGGAGCGCGGAGATGATAGAATTTTTTTTCCTGTTCGTCGTGATTCCATGATACACGATTGGTTCTTTTCCAAGGGCTTGTAATGATATTTGTCTCTCCTTACAACGAATAGTAGCAAAATTCGCGGTTAACCAATCCATCCCCAAGATTACATCGACATCCCTCATGGCCATAACTTGTAAGTTGTGCGCGACTAGCTTAAGTTCCCCCATGACAATTTCTATGTTCGAGCATGTTCGAGAAATCTCTATTACCCCTCCCACTGGTGAGGTCACCATCATCCTATGTTCAGATTGATTAGCAGACATACTTAATGTGTCCACGCATAGTTCTGCCAAATTTCCGCTCTCGTGACTCCCTTGTTCAGTCTTGGTTTGTCTAAAACTCAGCGCATATGCTCTAGCCTGGGAGGGAAGTCTTGGGCGGTGAGGTTGTTGTTGTCGCGGAGATTGATCACGATTCATCCTTGGTTCCACCAGTGGTGCCCTAGACTGCGGACGGAATCCCTGATTGTTCTGCCTTGAACTCATCCCCACGTTCTTGCTCGGACACTCTCTAGAGGAGTGGTCATTTCCCCCACAGTTAAAGCACTTGGTAGTTTTCCGCACTCTACACTCTCCCAAAATGGTACCTGGAGCACACATTGCATTGTGGTGGTTTGGGTCGGAAGTCACCCCTCTGGTTAGAGAAATTGTCTACCCCCATGCGGTGGTCGATTTTGATTGGGTTGGTACCTCTTGTTTTCTTAGTGGGTCTTATTTCTATCCCACTTTCTCTTCTCTCGAGAATAATGTGGTGGAGGCAGTGCCAGTGTAGTGTTCTCCGTCACCCTCTCCTTGGGCATAGCTGCCTCAACATCTAGCGCGAGGGCCAACGCCTCCGCATATGTAAGCCTCCCATGACTGGCTAATGTCATCTTGATCTCATGCCTTAGACCCTCACGGAACTTTTTGGCCAGTTTCTCATCAGTGTCAACTTGTTCAGGTGCATGCCGAGTCATATCGCGGAGTGTGCGATCATATTCAGTCACCGACATACGCCCATGGTTTAAGTTGTAAAACTCAGCCGTCTTTTCCTTTTAGTAGCTCTTTGGTATGTACTTGTTATATACCCAAGTCATTCTACCCACTTTCTTAGGGGTCAGGTCCCTTGCTTGGTCCCACCTAAAGTCGGCCGAATCCGTGAGTTGGTAGGTTACATAAATCAATTGCTCTTCCTCGGTGCACTTCAAGAATTCGAAGATGCTCTCCAATACGCGTATCCAAGTCCCGGCCTTTGCTGGCTCTCCTATCCCATTGAATATAGGAGGATTTTGCTTTAGCAAAAATTATTCAATATGCCATTCTGGCTTAGGTGGAGGAGGTGATGGTGATGGTGCTTGCCTGCGTTTCTCCATTCGATTGTTTCCCATTTTAGTTGATTCAATTTCGCCACTTGCTGGTCAACTTCCTCTCGTCGACGACCTTCATTCGTATATCTTAATCTATCAGGGTGCTCGTACTTTCATTCCAATACTGTCGTACAGTGATGATCTTATGCGACGACCTTCTCTAAGTTGTTATCCGTATATCCCTTGATCAATCACTTACATAAATTCTGAACCGCAAAACATGATCATTTGATGTGCACGGCTTCTCTCAGCTTTTGTTTCTCAAGACCTAATGTCTGGTATGGCATAAAGTTCGATTCTTTGGCTGCTTGCTACAACATATCATAGATGCGAAAATATTCGACTCCTCGTGCTGTTGGTGTATCGTTTTGTATGTGTCTCTTGAAACTTATTCCTCATATGTGTTTGCAGAGATCGAGCCATTGTCTTTCTTGAGAGTCTTGTATCAAGAATTTAGAAATCTATTTAACAGCCTTACTTGGATCAGAACGGGTTTCAACATGAGAAGCATTATTCAAATTGCCCTTGATTAGAATGGCTCCGAAAATGACTCAAGAGGAATAAGAATGAGTCACTACTTTCATCAAAAGGAAACAGTGATGCATCACTTGCAAATTGCAGGTCAATCAAAGGTTTTAAATGCACGAAAAGAATACCATTGTCAAGAAGCTTCATAGAAAGAAATTTATGAGAATCCAAGTAAGTACTGTCAATTAAATTCATCCATTCTAGCTACAAAGGTAGCACTCCGTCATCTCCCGAAGATAATAGAAGCGTTCTCGAAAACTCTAGATGCTAAGTCAAGATTCTCAGTGTCGTTACATCAATTAACTGTTCGTGTAGGTCACATCTTCATATTGTTTTTGGCACGCCCTAGCGGTCATTCTCATCAAAACATAATAACCCTCCTGGCCTTAACGTGTCATAAGTGTTGTCATATTTGTAACGCGTAGTCGCATTAACATGTTATGCACGATTGCATTCACTTTATTTGATTGCAGGCACAAATTCTCGTCGTTGTAAGGATACATCACCTAACATTTCTTCTTGTCTTGATCTCGTTAGAAACTTCCTTTCGTTTTGTTCTTATCATCCAGGGAAGACAATAGACAATTTCAATAATCCGTCTAGTTCGAAGTATATGTTTTCGTTTGTCCCATCACTCAGGAAAGTGATATTGTAGTCATCAATTTACAACTATGTTCAAGCACGTTCAACCTAGCATACTTCTTAGGCACTCTATGTTTTCCAGACATAGTGCATAGTCTCATACTTCAACACATATTCGATCGTTGCTTAATTCAAGCTTCATATGGGTTCTACGTTTGCAACGAAGTTCAAAATTCCACATTTCAGTTTCACAATGATTCTATACAATACCCCGTACTTCATCAATCATGAATTATCACACAAAACGTCATTTATATATTGCGCAATCAAACATGTTTATCCACATAAACCATTTGACATTCCATGGCATTTCATCCGGCGTATATTAATATTTAAAATAATAACTCAATCAATCCGTCGCCCATGGAATCACATTTCATAAATCATACAATTCATGTCCATCTATATCACAATCACATAATTGCAACTACACACGCGTCATACTTTGCGTTTCAGAGTTCCAAAATCATACAATTCCAACAAAATATGCATTAGAATTTTCGCAGTTCAAGTAATCAACATATATGTTCTTCAAATTAAATTCGCAGTTCAAACATGTAATAACAAGTCTCCGCCTCAAGCATGCGATTCATATTCACACTTCAATATCCATAACATTCAACACCTTCAATCACATACTCCCATAGTGTCTCACGTCCCATATGATCACAACATTTCCCAAAAGCCATAGCATTCACTTTAAATTTCCAATAGGCCCAAAATTGCCATTTTCACAAGGAGACCATTTTCCCATCGAATTTCAAAATTTTGGTAAATCATTTAAAAGTCGCCAAAATATTCTTACCTCTTCTTTCGTGGTTGGGCGTGACGAGTTGTGGTGTTGAGCCTTCGATGTTTAACACTTTAGCCAATTAATGCAATGATAGATTTTGACTCCAAAAGACTCTTGGGTCCAGAGCGGAAAGAAACTGAGGCTCTGATACCAAACTGTCACGACCGCCCTTTGGGGTTAATAAATACGGGCGATCGTGATTAGAAGAACTTAGTAAACAGACGAAGGAAACTAGGGTTTCAATAAGGAGTTTGACCAATAATTAATATTTAATAAAAATGGGCCAAGAGGTTGACATTATCCAAATAAATTAGGTTCAAAGCTAAAAGATTGATGAGTAAAAACAATGTCTCAGCGGAAGCGTTCAAGAGAAAGAGTGACGTCATGTGTGGAGACACAACGACACTCGTAGATGACAACTAACCAAACCATGCTTCAATTTTAAATTTGCTCAACACCACCAATTGCTCGTCGCCGCTCAACCTGCACATAGGGAAAACACTTGCAGGGCTGAGTACTATAAAAATACTCAATGGGCTCATGCCGAAAACATTTTAAATAAAAATTGGTAGTTTATCATGCCATACTTAAGTAACCATCGGGGTTTAGCTTTAGAAAGGCCCGAGGCACTAAAATCATTTCACATAGTAAAAGTCGATTGATCAGTCATTTTCCCATAGACGTTAGCCATATCTGCCAATACATGACTTGGAATGTGGCCACAAACCAAGCCACTAGACCGGCCAGCCCGTACGCTAGCACACGATCTACCATAGGTGTACACTAGTCCAAGTAGGGTTTGCGGCCCTACGAGGACCCGAATTCGATTTATATAACAATAGCGCATAGCCATATCAGATAGGCACGTTAAAACACAAATCACGGCATGATAAATACAGTTTCATTTCCATCGATAAAATATTTAGGACGTTGTCCTTATTTAAAAGAAAGCCCACCTTTACTAATTCATCCAATTCTAATTAATGAGGCCCAATCATTTTAAACCCAAAGCCCCAAATCTTAAAAGAACCAAGGCCCAAATCCTATTAAGACAAAAGAGCCATTTATTCACCATCATCTCCACGCTTTTTTTTTTCTTTCTCTCTCCCTATCTCTCTTCTTCCCCCCTTCTTCTTCTTCTCTTGACGAAAAAAAAGATTTGCAGAAGCTTGACGCCTCCTCCGACTCGCCGTCGCGCCATCGCGCCGCTGCTGTCGTCGTTCGTCCAGCCGGGAGATGCCGCCGCCGTCGTCGTGCAGCCGTCGCTGGGAGGGGCCGCTGCCCGCCGCCGCGAGGAGCTGCGACGCCAGCCCCGGCTTCGCCTCCGCCATCGTCGCTGCTCCAGCCGCCCCAGCTCGCCGCCGCTGTTGTCGGCTGATACCGCGCCTGCCCGACAGCCTCCGAATAGCCCCGACCGACTCCGGTGCAAACCCAAACCAACCCGATTCGCCCCGACGTAAGTTGTTCATTGATTTCATGAATTAAAGTCTGATTCTTTGATTCAGTTTGCTTCGGTTTATGCGATTTGAAGATTGAATTCAGATCGTGGTTATTGGTTTGATTGTGCGATTTGATTGAGTGAAAACATGCTATGCTGTTCATGGATTGAAAAAAAAATAGATTGGGGAAAAGAGATTTACCGATTGTGAATGAAACAAGGACGAAACGACGTAGGGCCTTCTCTCCTAAATTTGGCTTTTCTCAGTTTCTGCCGGAAGGAAAAATAAGTGAGTTGATTTCAATCATGAAAAAATAGAGGAAATTTGTAAGATTACCTTGAGTAGAAGTTGAAAGAATGAATGCTTGTTTTCTTTGTTGCACAGAACGGATAGGAGAAAGAAGATAAACTGTTTTGGTGATTTAAATTAAAGGGAGAGGTAGTTAAAGATGTGGGAGAGATTTAGGGAGTGAGGAGAGAGGGGAGAAACGGTTTAGACGTGTGAAATAGGGTAGAATTCGATTTCTTCCTTATTTTGATTTAATTGAATTTATTTGGCATTTGTTTGCAGATCACGGAGGAGGAATATCTTTTCACGGAGGAGGATAATACCTGTAGAATCTTTAATTAAAAAATTAAAGCCGATTGATGGCCAAATCAACCGGGAAAATAAATTAAGTTGGTTTAATTCACGGTCCTTTGTATTTTATTTTAATTTGTGCAGTCCGCAATTTATTTATCACGGACTGGATTTTATGTTATTTATTTAATTTATCGGATCCAACACGGAATTGAGTCCAATAATATTCCTCACGGACATGAATTAATTAAATTCGCGCAGTCATTTATTTCTCAAATCTCTAGTCCAGCAACAATTAATTCACCGACAATTAATTCACGGACTTCGCAAAATAGCATTAAAAAAGTAATTTAGGGTTCACAAATTAGGTTTAGAAAAACGGGGCGTTACAATTCTAGTATGATAATTTTTTTTGTTTTACGTATCCATCTAGACGCTATTAATTCTTAATTGTCATGTGTCTAGCACAGTTTTTTGTATAGATTGCTAACTTGCTTTATTGTATTCAACGCTATTAAATTAAATCTACATAATGCGAAAAAGGTTTTAATATGTACTGAATGATATTTAATCAAATACAGAAAAAAGGCATGCATATACATTTATAAATCTATTCTCTATTGCTATAAAAAAATTAGGGTCCTTCGATATATGAATGGAAATTGTATTAATTAAATTTGAATGAATTTATTTCAATTCAAATTCAAAGTAATTTATTACTCCGTATAAAATTGAATTTGAATATATGTACACATACACAATATACTTACGCGACACACACACAACAAACGCGTTGTATACATTACACCACCTACGCCACATTGCAACCACACACACTTAATATACACATTGCAACCACACACACTTAATACACACAACATGCAACCATGCACAATACATAAAATGGTTAATTCAGGAACCAGAAATGAAATACTCCATTTAATAATAAAATTAATACTCCTTCCGTCCATTTGTAGTTGAGTCGTATTCTTTTTTGAGTTGTCCCATTGTAGCTGAGTAATTTCATTTTGTTGGCAAAAAACAACTTATTTAGAGTGTCCACTATTGGACCGCCGCGCCTATAGCTCCGGCGGGGGCGGTCTATAGTAGAGGTGACGTCCGCCCCCGGGGCGGACGAGGAAATGGGGGCGGTAGGCGGCGGACGGGCAATCGGTGACTTTGTGAAGAAATTTTAATGGTGGAAATGGAATGCGTTTGAACAGATGGTGAAAGAAGAAGAAGCACCGCAGAGTTGTGTGGAAGATGAAGAAAAAGCAAGTATTATTATTATTTTTTTTCTTTTTTGTATTTTTAAATCTGAAAATTGAATGAGTATATAAGAAGCAATCCAACTGCTTTTCAAATACTCGACCTCTAAATTTTCGTTGTATAATTTTTCCTGTACTTTAATAGGACGAAAATTTAGTGTTTAATTTTAATTTCTTCACGTATAGCCGTTTTCTTCTAATTACGTATAGTTCGACAAATTTAATCATAATTGCTTGAAACATTAAAATAAAATTTGGTTATAAAATTTTGGGGCTATTGGTGTCCACCATAGTAGCGGAAACTAAAATTTGGGGTTGTGGACAAAAAAACTGGGGCTATGGACAAAAACTGGGGCGGGGCTATTTAGGTGTCCGTCTTATAGTGGACACCCTTATTCTCTCTTCATCACTCTTCATTTTTCCTTTTCCTACTTTATTCTCCTTTCATTTAATTCACTTTTAACACAATTTCTTAAATCTCGTATCGAAAAGAAAACGTCTCTACTAGTGTACGAGGGTGAAATTTTAGTACTCCTATATTATTATTATTATTATTATTATTATTATTATTATTATTATTATTATTATTATTATTATTATTATTATTATTATTATTATCATTATTGATGTAGCTCTAAATATAAGATAAATATGGTTGTACACGCATATTATTCATCTAATGATTATGTATCAATTTAAATTATAATGATTTGATTTTGAAAGATTTCAAAACAAATTTATTTTTATACTCTGAACGGAGTGATCAGAGACATTTATGCTATTCGGGCAATTGAGAGGGGTGGTTGTGGGCCGCCCCCTCTAAATCTGCCACTGACTGCACACACACTGCATTCACATTGAAATCTTCATTAAAATGGCAAAATTGTTAGGAATTATGATTCCTAAAAGTATGATTCATGTCAGATTATTTAGCCTTTTTTATCTTCTTTTGTGCATGCACCTACATTCCACGCGTCTTTTGAGCTTATCGGACCATCCATGATCATATTCATACCCAACAACAAAGCATCATTGTGCCATCATCTTTTCAGGGTTTTCACTATATCAAACGGTTTTAAAAACATTACAACTGTAACACTATGTTTTACTATTAGTTTAATATTACTATTACGTTCACCGAAAAAGTAGAGAGTAGTCACCGATGCATAGACTCAAGCATAGAGTGTCTCCTATGAGCGTCTCCTAATTACTCGAACCCCGACCTATTAGTTGAAGGAGAAACATCTTATCAGCTGAATTGTGTTTCAATAGTCTTTTCATCAATTTTAAATGCTAGAAAAGGTGCATCTTTCGTTTCAATTTCCATCCACGATTATTTAGTTGTATACACAATTATCACACTTCACATTTATATTAAGGTTATCTCCCAAAATCATAGATGTTGGATTTAACTTGTATCTACAAGAAACTCGGCCCAACTTCTAAGGAATTAACACACATTAATTTCAATGGGCTTAATCCATTGGATTAGGATGACGACCAAAACCAAAAAAAAAAACTAAACAAAATATCACATGTATGTAGACTTAGTGCAATTCATAAAGTTTTTGTACAATAATAAATGTATTTCGAAGGTGTTTGAAGTTTTATTAAAAGTGGCTACTGACTTAGCCAATATGCAAAATAAAGTTTTAATAAAAGTGCCTTATTATTACACAACGAAAGTGGTTGATTATGTACATTGAATTGATTTCGTTAGCAAGTTTTGTTGAAGCCATAATAATTAATAGTCAGAACAAAAATGCCTTACATTTATTAGTTTATTGATAATATAGCCAATTCGTTCAGTAGTGTACTTTATTTTCATTTAACGGTGTTAGTTGAGCCATAACTCTGGAACTATTCTAAAAAATAATGTCCATACAGCTTTGCACAGTTCATAAATAATTAGAAAAATATCGAAACGAGCATCCACTACGCCGTCCCCCACCGTCCCTTAAACTACTATTTGAGGGCCCCACTGTACTTTATTCCTCCATCCCTTAACTAAGGGACGGATCCTGCAACGCTCCGTCCCTTAACCGTCCCTTAAATTACTATTCATTCAATTTCATTTTTTATTTTTTTTTCCAACCCAATTCAATTAAAACAAACACACTTTATTAAAATTAAAACAACATTAAAATTCAAAAAAAATAGAAAATGGACATAATTAAAATCCTAAAAAAATAAAAATGACATAATTTAATTTTCTCCGCCAAAGTTTTCCCAAAAGTTTCTCCCAGTGGTGTCTCCGATGTGGAGGTATTCGTCGAACATGTCGGTCGTTTGTCCAGTCGCAAGCTGACGGATTGCTGCAGTACATTTCTGCAGCGTCGTGTGGCTGGGACGCCCGACCGCGTCGAACCCTGCTCGGAAGAACTCTTCTCGGGCCGCCAAAGTATTCGCGATGTGGAGAAATAGCGGTTTACTCATGCGGATATGGCGACGGAAGTAGGTTTCTCCCCAAATCGGGTTATCGCAGAAGTAGTCGCGTACTAACCTTGCGGCGGCTTCCTCTCGGTTGCGATGGATGTATGTCCGGGAGCGTCGTGGAGGCGGCGCGACTTCCTCCGCCTCTCGGCGTCGATCTTCTTCAAGTGATTGTTCCATTAGTTGACGCATTTGCTCAAAAGAATCCATTTGTTTGAGTTGATTTAAGATGAAATTGGAGTGGTTATATAGAGGATTTTAGAGGAATAGATGTGTGTTTGTGTGTGAAATGGGTATGAAATAGGATTATTTATAGAGTAAATAAATAAATAAAAAATAAAAAAAGAAAATAAAAAATTAACGGTAACATTACCGTTTGAAAAATAATTTTTTTTATTAAAATTCGAATTAAAAAAAAAAGAATTATTGCATCATTCGTGACGACGCCCACTCGCGGGCCAGCGAGTGGGTGTCACGCATGCATCGGGGGCGCGTCCCTTGTCTCGCGGATACAGGCTACGGGACTTGCTGGGGACGGGCTACGGGACGGGACGAACGTTGCAACGCGTCCAGCGGCGGAACCGTCCCTCCGAGACGGAACGCAAGCCACGCGCGGGACGCGTAGTGGATGCTCTAAACCACCAACAACATTACAAATTTGTAATTAGTATTGGTTTGATCGGAAAGTATTATTAAAGATGATTTCACGTTATTTTTTGTGACAAAAATTGATGTAGCGAAATAACCTTTTCTTGTAATTTGCATGGGCTTGACATATTGGGCCTTAAAAGGGGTAAGTCAGCCCAGTAGTAAAAATAGTTAAAAATGGATCCAATAATAGCTTTAAAATCCATCCGTAAATTAAATTATTAATTTCATTTACTTTTTTAACCATAGAAATATATAAACCAAATATATGTAAGAGGGGTGGAGTAGTTTCAAAATTATTTTTTTTCTGTTCTCCCCATGGGTATAAACTCGACATTTTTATAGCAAACATCTTATTAACCAAAAGTTAGGACAAGTCTAAAATTCTCTCCTTTATAGTCGTTGTATTTATTTATCTGAGACTAAGTCCTAAAATTCTATTGCTTGGTATGCTTTTAGGAAAAGTGAAAAAAAAGAGAGAGACATTCTCCCTTTGAATCTTTTGTAGCATTATACAGAATAAAAGGGAGGGGATTCAAAAGTTGAGAGAGTATCCACTTTTCGACCAAATAGAATCAAAGCATATTAACAATGCAACTTCTCTATCACATCCACACACGATTTTTACATATTAGACTTTGCTTAAGATAAAATTAGTTTAGTTTAATCAAATGTAAAGAGCTTCATAGTCTTTGATCTAAAAAAACAAAACAAAAAGAAAAAACTTAGTACAGACTTGGGTATTTTTTTACCAATGATGCTAATGACTTACCCAAATATAAAAGAAATAAGCATTTCTAGTACAAAACAAGAGGAAGAGCAAAAGTAAGGTAACCCCAATTAGTTCTCTCAAGCTTGTGGAAGTATTTAAAGCTATTGCTGATCTGAATAATGCAGTTAGAATTTTCCAAGATATGTTATGATCACACACTGTGATGAGGCTCTCACACTCAGACAACAAAATGACAATGATTGAGGAGGATGCGAAGCTACCATGGGAACAACTACACGGGTTGTAAAACCCGTCCGACCCTACCTAGGACCGTCCTTGTGTCTAAGGCATATATACCCGACTTTGATGTGGTTATATATATGACAAATGATTAGTGAGAATGATAACTATTGGTTGAAAAATCAAAAATTATTTTCACAAATATTTACAATTGATATACTTCTGTGCTAAACATAAATTCAAATATTATCAGGGGAAACAATATACTATACTCATTCATCTATCTATTTTTGAATTTTATGTCTTCATTCAAATTTTTCTTTCTTATGTAGAATCAAATTCTCATTGGATTCATACCTATGTCATGTTTATTTTTTTTCTTAGTCCTTTTCGTAAGATATGGTGATGACTCCTCATCAATTACTAATAAACTAGACGAATAAGAAAAATGGTTCCTTATAGTGCAGGAAATATCTATCCGAATGAAGTTGTTTAATACTAGTAAAATGGTTCCTTATTCATCTATCTATTTCCTTATATGTATGCATTCTCATTTTCTCTCAACAAATAAATAAAACAACCGAAAATTTAATACGTGCATGGTAATTTAGATAAAATCTGAGAAGACACAAATTGGCTAATTTTTACTTGAAAACGTGAAAAGATCCTAAGAGCATGCGCAGCGGTGGACGGACGGCGTTCGTCCATCCATGCCGCTGGCACGGACAAGCTCCACCGCCGCTGCGCTCGCGCCGCTGGCACGGCGCTGCTCGCTGCGAAGAGCATGTCCGTACCAGCGAGTAGGCGACGTGGCGGCTATGCCGTTGCCTTTGAAATTTTTTTTATTATTAAAAATCAGTTTTTAATTAAAAAAATCGATAAAAAATAAAAAAATAAAATTTCACTTCCCAAAAAAAATATATCCGTTTATTACCGTTTTTTACCACTTTTAATTTTTTTTTTATTTTTTCCCCCCAAAAATACACATTTTCATCTATAAATACCCACACTTTCACACAAAAAAATTCACACCAAACTACACAATTCTCATCTTCATTCTCCCATATCCATTCTCATCTTGATTCTCCCATATCCATTCCCAATCTTTCTTCCACTCCTACACCATAACAATGTCCGGCCACGGCGATAACCCCCCGGGCTCCGGTTGGAACCCTGAATGGTTCGGTTCACCACCGTTTCCTAGTCCGGAAACGGAATACTCGGCCCCTCCTCAAACCCAAAGTTCGGGCGTTCCGGGTGGCTACCGGCCATACCCAATCGACGACCAAGGTGCCCCTGAAGGGCGATATGGGTGGACACCGGAGCCTAGGCCGACCGCCCGCTCCCAAACTCCGACTCCTCCTACTCGCGGTGTCCGCACACCGTACACTCCGGCGGAGATGGATAAATAGTTCAAGGCGTACTTGGAAATCTCCAAAGATCCGGTGGTTGGCCTGAACCAATCCGGCGATCACTTTTGGTGGCGCATCGCTCGCCGGTACAATGAAAACCGGCCGCCGGGAACAGTCGAGCGCAACGAGAGTATGGTGCGCAACCCCATCTTCCGAGCCAACGATGAAATTAGCAAGTTTAATGGTTATTCCCTCCAGGAAGAGCGGAATTCGGGGGAGCGGCCGGAACGAGGTCGACTTCATCACTGCCGCAATGAGCACCTACCAATCCATGAACTACAAGCCGTTCAAGTACCTCTACGTTTGGCAGGAGACCCGGACGCACCCGAAGTATATGGGAGGCGTAACATCCTCCTCTAGCGACTCCTCCAAACGGTCAAGGTCGGTATCCCTACCCGACGCCGACTCCGAAGAAGTAGCTAGCCAACTCGCCGGAGCTAACTTGAGTAGCCCCGACGCCGGCCCGAGCGGTTCCCAACGCCGACCGCAAGGAAGGAAGAAGGCGGAGGCCAACCGCCGTCGAGCCGCGGCTGCAACCGCCGGTGCTCCAGTTCCCGCTCCCGTTCCATATGAGCCACCTCCACCCCCCACCAACTCGTTGTGGCAGCTTTTAGCCCAACTCAATATGGCGGATAGGTCCACTATGACCCCCTCGCAACTTCGATCGCACGAGGCCATGATATTGGGCCTCCAAAGACAATTGGAGGTAGTGCCGTCAGATGAGTAGTCGTCCACGGGGGTATTTTTAGCTTTTAATTATGTAATTTTTAATTTTTAGGAGTTTAATTATGTACTTTTTAGGATTTTAATTATGTCTTTTTTATTTTATTTGTTACAAATTTATTATGGTTTTTTAATGAATTTTAATATTATGGAAATGTTTTTGTTTAATTTAATTTTAAATTGAATTATGCTCGTCCTTGCGGAAGAGCACAACTGTGGGTGTTGTGCTCTTGCCAGAGAGCAGGCAGGAATAGTGGCGCCGGGCCCACAACCGTGCTCGCTAGCAAGAGCACGGTTGTAGATGCTCTAAACTCAAGGCTGAACATGCTCAAAAAGTGTAGTTTGGGAAATGTGACTTTTATAAGATCCATCAAATTATGTCGTCAATATTTTTTCCATTCATATCGTTATATAACTACCCACATCTACACTACTTTACATTCATATCCACTTATCAAATAATAATAATAATTATTATTATTAATACTAATACTTGTATGTTAGAGCGATTAATTCATTTTTGAATATAAAACACTTACATTTTTTTGAATACCACTTCATTTTATTGTTACTTACAAATACATATATAATTGACGACATTTAACACAGAAATAATGTTATCCATTATTACATGTCCTAATAAGTAATAGTGGGTGGCAGAATAAGAGTAGGACAAGCAAACAAATGCTGTTAGAGTATGTATGTATGTGACCATATATTCATGAAGAAATTACAGTTACCAACTTTAATTATCATAGAGTCGCAAAAGGATAGCTAATAAATACAAATCCCAACCCCTACACTAAACGTACTATATAGAACTAGTAATATATGTACCACAAAATTAAACAAAATATGAGATTCAATAAAATCAGTTATGTTTATGTATTGTATATTTGTATTTTTCTTGGGACTAGGACATTTAATAAACATTTGTTTTCTTGGTGTATCTTAAAATTCTATCCCAGTGCAAGCTGTAAATTAAGATGAAAAGAACGTGTGGGTGAATATTGTTTGCTATCCCAAGTCGCACTCACTTTTTTGGCATCCCAAAATTCCTTTTTCAATGCTCCGATTTTAATATGTTAATTACAATCTCTATTTTTTATATAACTAGGTGATGTACGGATTTTGTTGTTATCGAACTTAAAAAACTAAATACGTATAAATCACACACTTATTGTTACCATCTTACTCGTGCATGCATCTCAAACAATTAATAACCATTCATTCTACTACTAGACTAACCCACACATATCTCACATATGCTACTTTTTTGTGAAACATATCTCAGCATGTCATAATATTAAAATAAATTGATATAAACAATTACAAATAATAGATTAAAAACAAAAAAAAGGCCATTATTATTTTTGAAGGGAAAATAAGTCCACCAAGTAATAAGACTACCTTTGAAATCAATTGTTTCTCATACATCAGTCTGCAGCTGAATGCCTGACTTTGGACAGTCATCAGATATACACATTGAATTTTCTTGGACTCTGTTTTATTGTTTATTTCAGCAATTCAATTATCTAATTACTTCATCTAACCAAGAGCACATATGTGTTGACGAGTAGTGATTGCAGAAAGCCATACATTAAATAAGCCATTAAATTTGGCTACACTGTCAATAGATTCTCACCAGTTTATGTTCCCAGTTATTTTTCTTACATTTGCAGAGAGAGAATAGGCCATTGAAGCATAAACTTGGGACCAGTTTTTCATCTTTTTATCGTCACATTTTACACTTCTTTTCCCTTTACTTTGTTCAAGAAATTGTTCTCTTAGCTATCTACAAAGTTCTTTCCCTCTTTCTGTTTATATACTTTAACATTTTCTTGAAGTAATTACAACTCTTTTCCATATCTTCCCCTGAATTCATGTTCATGTCTTCTTCATTTCACTATTAGCAGAAAACAAAGGTATGCTACAAACTCTCACGTCAACAGTTCTCTTGATTCTTATGTTTCTTTGCTGCTTATAAAGTTGCAGTCTTTACATCATATATGCTTCTTTTTCGACGTTTCATAAATGTTTTTTCATCTGCATTGCTGCTGAAGGATGACCATTTAACTTGATGTTTGCAGAGAGAGATAAGGAATGGCAGCAAAGCTAGATGAACCGGCGCCACACCCGCCTAAAGATCAGCTTCCAAATGTTGCATACTGCATCACCAGCCCTCCTCCATGGCGTCAGTATTTTCATTTCTTATCCTAATTAATTCAACTTTTTAGTATATTCTGTTTTCTCTCTTTGTGATTGTGGTTTTCTTGGGTCTTAATCCTCTGTCTGATTGTGCATATGTGTAGGTGGTCAGTTTAAGTGTTCTGTTTCTTTTCTGCTCTTTCACCAAGTTTTGATCTTTTTAAAATTGTGAACTCTTATAACAAAATCTAGCTGTTTGATGTGTGCATTAATATGATAAAAAAAGATCCCACTTGTTCATTTGGGGTCATTAGCTTCACATGCTTCCCAATACTGAATTTTACTGTGTTTGCACTATTGGTTTTGCAGCTGAGGCTATCCTTCTTGGTTTTCAACATTATTTGGTGGTGCTCGGCACGACTGTCCTCATACCCACTGCATTGGTTCCTCAAATGGGAGGAGGAAACGTGAGGCGAAACGCAGTTTTTGAATCCGAGTTTTGCTTTCTAAATGATACCTTTCTTCATTAGTATCATCCGCTTGCATTTATGCAGGAGGAGAAAGCAAAAGTCATACAAACTCTGCTGTTTGTTGCTGGGCTCAACACCCTCCTGCAAACATGGTTTGGAACTCGGTTACCTGCTGTGATCGGAGGCTCATACACCTTCGTCGCGCCCACAATCTCAATCATCCTATCTGGTAGATGGGATGATCCAGATCCAATCATGGTTTCTGATCTTGATCCTACCTCTAGTAAACTTTTGAATTTTTCTTAGGCAGCTTTAGCCAAAACGCGTTATCATCTTTCTTTTAACTTCAATTGTGGTCTCATTTTTTAACTGCAAATATGTGCAGAGGTTCAAGAAAATAATGAGGGCCACACAAGGCGCGCTTATTGTTGCCTCGACCATTCAGATAGTGATCGGATTCAGTGGTCTTTGGCGTAACGTTGTGAGGTAAAAATCTACACAACATAGCAGGCTCTAATTTACAGTCAAGTTTTGAAATAAGCTATTAAACTTTGTCATGTATTATTGCTATGTCAGGTTTTTAAGTCCAATTTCAGTTGTTCCTTTGGTTGCTCTTTCTGGTTTTGGGCTCTATGAACTCGGTTTTCCCGGGGTACGTGCAAGCTCACTCGCCTCCTTAACTGTATATTACAAACCAATGCGACTTGATCTCTCTTCCCTTGCCTGTTCAGGTTGCCAAATGTATTGAAATTGGGTTGCCTGAGCTCGTTCTTCTGGTTTTCTGTGGTCAGGTATAGTTTGAACTGGTTTCCGATTTCATTTCTTTTACTTTCATGAAGACTAATCCCACAGCATAATGTTTACTGCAGTATCTACCACAACTGATTAAACCAGGAAAGCATATATTCGAACGCTTTGCAGTTCTTATTACTGTGTCAATTGTGTGGATTTACGCGCACATACTCACGGTTGGTGGTGCCTACGACGGGGCATCACCAAAGACTCAAGCAAGCTGTAGAACTGATCATTCTGGACTCATCAATGCTGCTCCATGGCATGTTCAAATTTTCTGCTTATCGGTGATTGCCACCATATCTACAGATATAACTACGAAGCTTTACTTATAAACGAGCTTGATTCATGCAGGATAAGAGTCCCGTATCCCTTTCAATGGGGAGCACCATCATTTGATGCTGGTGAATGCTTCGCGATGATGATGGCTGCATTCGTTGCTCTTGTTGAGGTCTGTTGTCAGTTAGTCCTATGCTGTCTTTCTTTCCTTGAATTATCCAAAGTTTATTTCTGTATTATGTACATTTCTTTTTGTGGCAAGCGCAGGCAACCGGTGGCTTCATTGGCCTATCTAGATATGCTAGTGCAACCCCATTGCCACCGTCCATTCTCAGCCGAGGCATAGGCTGGCAGGGCGTCGCCACCTTGCTGTCTGGTCTATTTGGAACGGGAAACGGATCATCAGTATCCATGTAAAATACACACAACTAAAAGCTTCTTATCTCATATAAACAAGACAATGCTCATCATTTCAGCATATAATACTACTAAAACTTTTCTTGGCTTTGTTGTAGAGAAAATGCAGGCCTTATAGCTGCAACTCGCGTTGGCAGTCGAAGGACGGTGCAGATATCTGCTGGATTCATGCTTTTCTTCTCTGTTCTAGGTAACCTTTCTTCCCCTTCTCTGTACTCAGATTAGGAATCTCTCTTTAACACAATTTATATCATTTGCAGGCAAATTTGGAGCAGTTTTTGCTTCAATCCCAATGCCTATAGTGGCTGCTTTCTACTGTGTCTTCTTTGGCTATTTTGGTAAGCATTTTTCTAATATCTTATTTTCATACATAACTTAAACATAACATTGTTATTACAACTAAAAAACAGGTGTTGGTGGCCTAGCTTTCCTCCAATTCTGCCAGCTAAACAGCTTCAGAAACAAGTTCATATTAGCTGTTCCAACTTTTCTGGGCTTGTCTGTGGCTCAATACTTCAACGAGTACACGGCTATCAAAGGATACGGCCCCACACACACGTCGGGGAGATGGGTACGTGCAGCCACTACTCTTTCGTTATTATGATCAAGATCGAGAGTAGTGATGCTTTGTCTCTTTGACTGATTGTGTGATTGTTTCGTGGCAGTTCAACGACATTGTGAACGTGCCCTTCGCCTCCAAGGTGTTTGTGGCGGGCGTGCTGGCTTTCCTCTTCGACAACACGTTAGACAAGAAGGATCCCCAGATAAAGAAGGACAGAGGCAAGCATTGGTGGGATAAGTTCAAGGATTTCAAGACTGATAATAGGAGTGAGGAGTTCTATGGCCTTCCTTTCAATCTCAACAAATATTTCCCATCTGTTTGAGTAATCTATTGCTTATTGGTGAAGCTTTTTAACCATTGTTTGTTGTGAAATGTTTCATTTTGGTGTGTGAAAATAGAGGGTATAAATAGCCTGACCCATTTTCTTGTTGCTGCCTGTGAACTTAATTTGCTCATTGAGCTTTGATTTCATTAATAATCACTATAAGTTTTCACTAGATTGGCCTATCCCATTAGAGGGTATAAATGACCTGCCCCATTTTCAGTTTGAAATTAAATTCAAGTGAAATTTTATTTGAGAAGCCCAAATTATGATGGGTTGGAGAATCTAGGATAATGTAAAAGATTTTTGCTTTTCTAAGTAATTGGGCTTCATTTCTCATCAAAAAAGTATTTACTATATAAAAGCACTATATTCTAACAAAATTTTAAAATTTTGAATTTATAAATCTTAAAACAGATGTAATGTGTAGAAAATAAAATTTTAGAATAATACGAGTGTTCCTAGGGGTTGTTCGGTTTGCAAGTTTATATCTCAGAATTAATTAAATATGTATTGTGTATTTGTGTTTGGTTCATGAGATTGAATTGCACAATCTAATCTTAGATGGATAATCATGTGATGATTAGTCATAGTTATCCTCCTCTAACTAAAATAATTTCACAACTTAATTCTAGATGGATTATTCTATAAATAATTAGTTATGACAATCAAATGACACCTTATTAGATTATCAAGTTAGAGTATTTAATTATGCTAGCTCTAGATCGATAAATTGCTAGATAATAAGTTTCAGCAAATTTTGATGTGTACATGAATATTTTCTTTGTAACACTACTGCATTAAAAGAAAATAAAAATATCAAATCAAGTATAGAAAATCAAATGATTATTAGGGGGTAGGTTAGAATATATGTTGACCACAAATATTGTCTTCAACCACTATAATTTGCGAAAAAGTAAAGAAGATATTTTGGATATCACATACAAAGTACAAAATATATTTAGAATATATCTTTAGACAAAAGAAAAAAAAAGTTTCATTATCAGTGTCACACACAGCCCGATTTATGCCGAAAGTGAGCAACGATAGTATAATAAAACTTTTAGTAATTCAGATGCAAATTAAAGACATCCCTAATAAAAGCTGATATCTTTCCAGTAATGGTATGTTTGAAGATCCAATGTACATTGTATCAAAGTTCAAAACCAAGAATGAAATTTATGATCATGTGAAATGAAAGTATGAAACATCCAGGCTTTCGTTTGTCTTAAAACACTTTTTTATGTATATTTTATTTTATGGGTGGCTAACCACTTGTATTATTGCATGAGGCCTAAATTATTAGATTATTGTCTACTTATATCCGATAAAGTTACATATATTGGCACCACATATTATATTTTGAAAGTATTTATTTCCATAGTAGTATTATTTAATTTTAAAATCCCCCAGTTAATATTATTATTATTTTAATATAATTGTAATGGAATTAATTATTACTAGTAGTTACATTCTCCTTAACATATAAGAACACAGTGAAGAAGTTTTGCAGCTTTGTCTCTGAAATTAGAAACCATTAAAGCCAAAAGTGGTGCATGCACTGATTCAAGATTTTTTTGCTTTCAAAAGCACCACTGCAATCTAATTTTAAATCATTAAGAAGATTGCTTGACCAAATTGCTGTGATATTAAATTGAGTTTTAATTATAAATATGTGGACCACTATGAATTGTCATTCGTCTGATCTGAAGACACAAACCTCACAAATTAATTGAGCAAAAATTAAATAAATTATTGCCATTATTTTGTTTTCATTTGGAAAGGAAACCACTTGATCCACTCCTCTTTGTTTGCAGCTTCCAAGCTCCCAACCACCAATAATATCACTTTTACATCTGATAATTTTAGGAATTATTTATAATCACAGTGTGATTTCTATGAAGTTTGAGGTGTTTTACATATGCTCACAAAGTATTCAATATTTTTGCAATATAAACTTGTCTATAACTTTTGTTGCGGGCAGATCAAGTCTTTAGCTGATAAAAACTTTTAAAACTTTAATGTGCCTTTTGTAATATCATGAATTATAAGCTCTAACGTAACTTAGTGATATTTGTCACGTTGAGAATTTAGAGTTCAATCTCTAAAATATATTCTCCCACCTCAACTGACAAAAATTAAAAAACAAGCAAATAAAAGAAACTTAAGTATTTGTTGAAAATTATTAAATGACTCAGGTCAGGTGTGTGACATGAAGCTTAAATAGTATAAATTTAAATGTATAATCGGACCAGATTCGTGTAATGAGCATCACATTAATGTTAGAGAATTGAAGTAGGTATACATATATAAAATTTGCAAATAATATTCATTAATTATATCATAAACAAGAAACTTTCTTCACCAAAATAAGATTCTTTACACCAAACAACTTGACATCTTCGCTTAATTGATTTCACTAAAAAACAAAAGTACTGAACCGTACCATAACTAATTACTAAAAATTATTTGGAGATGACATTTATAAACTTGTTATTATTTCTTCTAGTAATCTCTACCTTTTACATAGCACATGTATTCTGAATTTTGAAATAGTTTTGGACCAGTGATTAATTCCATCTTTTTATTATAAATGTCAATGGACTTGATTTACATTCGGTCCTACAACTAGGGCTGGCAATTTTTGACACGACACGATAATCTGACACGAATCCGCACGAAATTATTGGGTTGGGGTCAAGTCTTATTGGATCCATGTCCTTATCGGGTTGACCCATTAAGAACCCGATAATTTCGGGTTGGGTTCGGGTCGGATGCGGGTCGGATACGGGTAACCCATTAAGAAATAATATTATTATTTTTATTATTATTTAAAAATATATATATTACTTTAATTTTTTAATTTCTTATAAATTAGGTTTAAATAGTATAAAACGAATTTTAATTGTGTAAATTAGGTTAAAAATTAAGGTTTAATCGTGTAATATTAGGTTTTAATCGTGTAATATCAGGTTCGGGTTGTTATCGTGTCGTGTCAACCCATATTATATCGTGTCGATAACGGGTTCGTGTCGGGTGCGGGTCGTGTTCGGATTTGAAGGTAGAAGGTTGGGTTCGTGTTCGGATTTACAGTTTCCTTAACAGGTCGGGTTCATGTTAGGCCTTATTGGGTTGGATCATTATCAGGTTGACCCGATAACGACCCAATCCGCACGATTTGCCAGCCCTACCTACAACGGGCTTCTAATTGTTGAAATAGTAGATTATATTAATTCTAACATATTTTTTGATAAGTTCGATGTTCATATCTTGCTATATTGCTTTGAAATATTACTCCATATTTATATATAGTTCACGGTTTATGATTGGACTCTTCATTATTCATTAATACTACTATACAATGTTTAGATACATTTATTTAATTTTTTATCGTATAAAATGGTCGGACAACTATTTTTATTTAAGATCTCCTATATAGCATTTTAACTAAATAATCAATTGTAACAATGGTATTAAAATTATCATATATTGTGATGGCGATGGTACAACTATAAAATCATTAATTCAATCAAGCTTATGAGATGATTGTAAAGTTAGAATGACTTGCGAAAAATAATTTTTATTTTGTGTATCTTAAAGGAAAGGAAACATCAATTTTGTAATGAAAGATGCGCATACAATTTGAATATAACTATAAGCATGTTGATTCATAGGTCGTATTCACAATAATTCAATTCCTCTAATATGAGTCTATGTATATAGAGTAGGGGTAGCTATTGATGATAAAAAAAACCATTTAATTATTTGATTAAACCGTTCATTTCAATTTATTGCATCTTCATTGGTGTTGACCACACTTGGCGCAAAAACAAAGAAACAAATTAATACTACTATTATTGATGGTTGATTTATACAGTTTTGGACGCATGGGCAAATAGAGCTATGTATGTATCATGATTAAGATCATGTCACCCTCAAAATTGATTTCTTTTTTATTTCCTAAAAATAACAATAAATAATTTTATAATAATTTAATTTGAACCTCAAAAATCTAGTCAAACATAGGTCATGCACAATTATTAGAAGCAAGGAGTGCTGCATTACACATCAATGGGTGGTGGTGCATGGGCAATAATTAGTGTCTTACTTGAGGTGACTGAAATCTATAAACATGAATATCCAAAATCCAATTAATTATAAAAATAAAATAAATTTCAAGAAGAAGAAGAGAAGAAAGTAAAAGGGGCAAGTAAAAAAAATTTGTAGACAGAGAGTGGGGTTAGCTAGTTTGTGTTCCATGTTTGGGAAACAAGATTAAGATGAAAAGTCAGAAAACGAAGAGGGATTGTTAGTAGTAATATTTTGGAAATGGGTAATGTTTGATAAAGGAGGAAGTGGGCATGGACAAAACCTGCACATTTTTTTTAATTTTTAATGTTGCTGGTGAGGCATCGATGGTGCGATGTAATCCCACAAAGATAAAACCAAAAACTTCACATGCGACATCCACTTATTGTTGCTTTTCTTTGTTGGATCTATTGCTTTTGCATGCCACACAAAGAGATATATATATATAGCTATATGTTCTAAAATTTCTCCGTCCAAGAATATTGTTGAGATTATCTTCTTTGAATGTAGTAATTATTTTATTCCAAGTGCAAAACATTGAGTGAACAACGGAATTAGGGATTATATATTAAAAAAATTATTTGAGTTTCAATAAAAAAATCACAGGCGCTTCTTGATGTTGCTTGCTACGAGGGACGAGGCTCGGTGTGTTTGGCGTTGGAATGAAGATGACATAATTAATCTAAGGAGAGAAAAATCAATATAGATTAATTGAAAATGGAGAGAAACTATTTTTTTATAGTATAATTTAAATATAATCAAATAAATTGCTACTACTTGTAGTAGTATTTTTTTTATGATTTGAAAGAAAGAGAAGTGTCCCTCTCGAGCCTTGGGGCGCTCAACCACGCTCGCACTCCAGTTAGATATTGATCGTCAAACCATGTGGGATTTGCACTCAATTCACCAACAACAATAAATTTAATAATCCATAAATAGCAAACAAATTGATAATGCTCTATTAAAACAAGCTTAATTAGTCGGAAAATACAAACTTAATATACATATTCTGCTATTTTACTATTTACATAGATGAGATGATATCACTACCTATACAAATGCATACCAGCTTGCTTGTAAAAAGTTAATTATGGCATAACTTGAAATAGAAAAGCCCACTTTATTCGTCAGCAAATTGCATTGCTGCATAGTAAAAATAAAAGATTCTAACCGTAAAAGTAAATAGTGTGAAATAAAAAAGCAACACTCTGCATTATGGCTCGCATGATTTCAACGTTAATAAAAAAAAGTTTTACATTCACAATTTAGTACTAAGTGGTCCTAAGCAGACACTACCTCATCATCTTCTTACATGTATCTAGTTTTTTTGTCATAAAACACAGTAAAAAACCCAAGAATCCCCAATTTTTTACCAATCTTGTGTGTAAATTACAGTGAACATGACGTCATATATCAACACTCACACGTGGCTATTAATCAAAAACCATGGGATGGGGGTGGGGTTTTTGTATATAAGTATACATAAGGAGGTGAAGTCATGGTCAAGATTAGTTGGGTGTGGCTATAAAGAGGCTTGCTGAAAATTCACATCTTCTTCCTCAACAAACAAAACTCATTTACCAAATTAAAACTATTTGGAGAAGAAGATGGGAAACTGTCAAGCAATTGATAGTGCAACTCTGGTGATTCAACACCCAAATGGAAGAGCAGACAAGCTCTATTGGCCTGTCTCCGCAAGTGAAATCATGAAGATGAATCCCGGCCACTACGTTGCCCTCCTCCTCACCACCACCTTGTACTCCTCCCCCGCCGCCGCCGCCAAGAATAATAGCACTAGTGTAGATAGCAAGAACATCCCTCTTCGAATAACCAGGATCAAGCTTCTTAGGCCAACTGATACACTTGCTCTTGGTCATGTCTATAGACTTGTCTCATCTCAAGGTTTGTTATTTCTTTCTTTCTAATGTTGTTAATTATCATTATTTTCTTGAAATCGTTTTTATTTAATTTTTTAATTTTTGTTCTTGCAGAAGTGATGAAAGGGTTGTGGGCTAAGAAACAAGCTAAGGTGAAGCAGCAGGGTGCTGACAAAATCATGACAGAGAAAATAAGTCCAGAATTTGAAGCGGAAATTAGGAAAATTTCTGAAATTGAGAAGGCTGAGAAGGTACTTATTTAATTCTTTAATTAACTAATTGCAAGATTAATTTATACTGCCAAAGTACTTTTGAGATTCCCGTAGTTCTGTTAAAAAAATCAAGTGATTTAAGAGCTAGTAGTAGATCTTGAAGGAGTTTTTTAGTTAATTAGTAGGACTATTATTGCATGATTAAAGAAAGTGGAAATTAGTACACATACAGTTCAACAAAGTGATGATTCAGATGACAAAAAGCAGGAGCTCTTACTACTTTTGTTCTAGTCTAGTAATGGAATTCCATTTTAATGAAGAGGTTTAGATGTATTCCGACTCAGGGAGTGACGCACAACAATTATGCGTCGTTATTAATGAACGACGCACAACCCTTATGCGTCTTTGGTTAATGACGTACACGGGTTATGCGTCGTTCAAAGACGCATAAGAATTATGCGTCTTACCCTAGTGACGCATAACCCTTATGCGTCACACTGGTAAGCATTTCCGCTTGCCACCCAGGAGACCCGGGTTCGATCCCTGGCAACGGCGCAGTTTTTTAAGTGAAGTATTTGATAAAAATGAGTTATTCTAAACATTTATTTTTGGCAAATAGATATTACTCTTATAAAAGAATTATGCGCCTTTGCCGAGGATCGAACCCGGGTCACCCGGGTGACAGGCGGGAATGCTTACCAGTGTGACACATAAATGTTATGCGTCATTAGGGTAAGACGCATAATTCTTATGCGTCTTTGAACGACGCATAATCCTTGTGCGTCATTAACCAAAGACGCATAAGGGTTGTGCGTCGTTCATTAATAACGACGCATAACTGTTGTGCGTCACTCCCTGAGTCGGAATACAACTAAACTTCTTCATTAAAATGGAATTCCATTAACATGCATTACCCAAAAAAGAATTGTTCCCAAAAAGCAGTGATATTAACTGGCCTTCAAATAAATTTATATTAGCAACCTGCAGCCAGATATATAGTTTCAAGCTATACAGCTACTGTTTCCAATAATTTTAACAATTTTTCTAATGATTTATTTCAGGTGAAAGAAAGGCAGAGATCAAGAAATAATTCATCAGTAAATTCCGGAATATCAAAACCCAGAGGCTGGCAGCCATCATTAAAAGCAATTTCTGAAGCTGGAAGCTGAATTACTTTTTAATTTTTACTATCTATTTTAATTTTTTTTTTGGCCTGTTGTTGGATTGAAGATTGGAAAGTAGTAGTTCAAAACAGGCAGATTAAAGAAGGTTAATTTTGAACGGTTAATTCAGTGAATAGCAGATCCTGTGTTGTGGAATATATACTTTAATCATCTGCTGCCTTTCATGTATATACAACTCTCTCTTTATATTTATCTTTCTTTCCATTTTAAATTTGAGGAATCAGATTTCCGGTCGAAATAAATTAATTTCTAGCAATTTTTTGTTGGTTGAGCTCGAGTTATTTTTACGTGTCACAACTTATGAATATGCTTGAATAGAATTTGTCGATATGAACAATGCTATATGGAATTTGTCACCACCACGTCTTATGTATACTTTTGTTCTTTGTATTATTGTATACTTTTGTTCTTTGTATTATACGTATGTCTGGTTAGATAAATTTATTGTTCATTTCTTATAAATACAGAAGTAAAAATTGTCCAAGATTGAGATCGTGGAGTATACAATTATTAAATAAATATAATAATATTTTTTAAGTACTGATATTAATTTTCAATTGATTACCTGGCTCTTGAGTCTTGCCTCTTGGTAGTTGGTACGGGTCCTTGATACGAGAATATCTATATATCTCCCATATCTTTATTATTATATTATCATATCTTTTCCATCTATTTGTTATCTTATTCACCAAGTTAGGTTATTCATAGTCCTATTATAAATAGGACTATTGTCATTCTCATTATTCAATCAATGAAATAATCGTTTATCGCCTTTCTTGTTTTCTTTATCGTTTTTCTGCAAACCCTAGTTGTCGACGGGATTTCACCTCCCGGGACTTCTAATCTATCTTCCGGCATCACGTTAAGGAGATTATCCTTAACAATTGGTGCTTTCATTGTCGAACTCACCTTTCATTGCCCATGACGACTTGTGCGGGGAGCCGCACGGAATCGATCGTTGTGACGTCTGCCGGAGTAATCCGCAATCTGGAGCAGTTTCTGCCGGCGAGTGGAGCGTTGTATTCCACGTCGCTTGCGTTTGAGCACGTGTTGGCGTCGTTGGCGCGCTTGGAAGCGCGTTTCGACGCTTTGGAGAGGCGGCATGCCATCGCTCAGCCGCCGCCTAGGCCCGATCCTGACCCGCCTTATGACGATGGACTGCGAGAGAGGCGACGCATGGAGACGCCCGACAGCGTGGGATAATCCGGCGCATAGCTCGGAGCATCGATCGGGCAGACCCATGTCGACATGCGATAATGGATGGGGCCGCCTGGAGGGAAGGGGCTATTCTGCCACGCCCCGTTTGGATCAAGTACGTTTCGAACAACCGCGCTACGACACGCCCCGTTTGGATCAGCTTCGTTTCGAACAACCGCGCTATGAGAAGATGAAAGCCCCGCGTTTTGACGGATCTGATGCGGCGAATGTCAATTTTGCAGCGACGACGAGGACGGACGGGGCAGGGGGTTTCTTGGCGGCCGGTGGCTTTGAATTGGTTTCTCCAGATTCCGTTTCGAGTGATGGCTGCAGGTTACCTGATGATGCGAGTCACTTGCTAGGAAGCTCGGATGTTGAGGGCGTTGACGAGGGACGTATTGTTGTTGTACCGTGTGATAGTAAATGTCTGCCCAAGGAGAAGACCGGGAGCATTGCTAATGCTGGATTGAAAGCAGGGGATGCCATGCCGGAGTTAGACGCAAATTTGACTGGGATTCAAAAAGTTGAATGTGTCAAGCAAGAGGCAACGAGCATGTACCTTCTCAGTTGTTTTCAGAAGCCATCACCTCCTGTTCCGGTACTGTGTGGGAACAAATCAATTGAAGAATTTGTTGTTAAATGGAGCTATAAGGCTGAATGGAGGCATTCAACTATTCCGTTATGTGCGAAACAATAATTTGGTGCGTTTGATCCAGGAGGGAATAGCCCACCAAAGCTTATGTCCAGGATGCTTTTCATTGTGTCGTGGTTCCCACCTTGAGGACAAGGTGAATTTTAACCGTGGGGGAGTTGATACGAGAATATCTATACAAATATCTCCCATATCTTTATTATTATATTATCATATCTTTTCCATCTATTTGTTATCTTATTCACCAAGTTAGGTTATTCATAGTCCTATTATAAATAGGACTATTGTCATTCTCATTATTCAATCAATGAAATAATCGTTTATCGCCTTTCTTGTTTTCTTTATCGTTTTTCTGCAAACCCTAGTTGTCGACGGGATTTCGCCTCCCGGGACTTCTAATCTATCTTCCGGCATCACGTTAAGGAGATTATCCTTAACAGTCCTCCCTGACAAAAAAAAAATAAAAATATTACAACATAATATAATACGCTACTTTGTAACAATATTCTTATCGACTTGACTTACGTAACAAACAAATGATAACGTAAATAACAAAGGAGAATGCAAGTAATAAAATTGGGTGGGACGTCCTTTTAAATTCGTGAAATGCGGAAATACTGGCATATATTGATAATAAAATTGGGGGGAAATTAATTATATCAATTGGCCATATAATAAATGAATTAATGAAATTGAAGCTCTTTCTCGGAATCTAGAAGAAGAATGTGATTATTTGACAATGGCTAATATTTGCATCTGAAACACGTGAGTATTTATATTAAGTAAATCAGACCCAATTTTAAAATTACAACTACAATACATTTTAATCTGAAAGTCTCCCCAATAGTTTATCAAATGTATGTATTTGTCTTTATAAAACAATTTGAATCACACATCATATAATTAATCAAGTAACTCTTGGTTGTTAAGAAGAGAAATATTCATTGTGAAGACAAAAGTTGAAAACAACTGTTTGCCAGAACAACCATGACCTGTTGCTAGGACCATATTCTATAAATTCTTCAAAAATAGTAAAAATACAACATTCTCATCTTGCATGTCCTATCTAAATTTACAATAAATACTCCCTTGTCTCCGATTAATTGTCGCTATTTTCCATTTCGGTCCGTCTCTCAATAATTATCACACTTCATATTTACCATAAATGGTAAGTAAGTCTCACATTCCACTAACTCACTAACTCACTTCACTTACATTTTATTATAAAATTAATATTAAAAAGTGAGTCCCACATTCAGTGACATTTTCAACCAACTTTTCTTTACATTTCTTAAAACCCTTGTCCGGTCAAAGAGCGACAATTAATCGGAGACAGAGAGAGTAACCAAAAAAACTACTACTCCATCCGTCCCATGTTACTTGCACTGTTGCTTTTCGGCTCGTCACAAACTCCTTATACTATTTATAGTTTAAGTTAGAATTAATGCATTTAATTAATATGTTAGTTTAAGTTAAGAGCTTCTTTATTAAGTGATGTTTCATTACACTTAAAATTCTAATTTAATTACACTAAAAATCAATCCCAAATTTATGGCCTAAAATGAAAAGTGCGAGTAACATGGGACGAAGGGAGTATTACATTGACATAACAAAACAAATTTAGTAATATAGTTCAAATGCTCCACATTTGTTGATATAACAGAGAATGTGGCTATTTCATAATGAAATTCAATGGACAATGTTCACCATATTGATTGGTATGATATCACTATCATTCAAAATAATTAAATTACGAAACAAGATAAAGGAAAAAATAAACAAAATATCTGGGTTAAGACATTCGCATGTCACAGTCATAAAATAAGAAATTTAGATACATTATCTACATTGACTTCATCGCCTATAGCAGATGGATCCTATACTTTATCAAGGCTAATAGTAGTACAAATGGAATAAAAAGGCAAAATTGAAGGCATATGATAGCATAATAAAATTTGGCTGTCACAATCTTTAAGAATTTAAACATCTAATCTTCATTGAGTTCATTGACAGAGACCAGAATGTGTCTCTTGTCATAACATTCTTCAATGAAAAAGCACAAAATCTCAAGAGCCAACTTAATGTAGTGATAATGTTTTTGAACCTACCTTTGGGAACTGCACAAGATACCCTTCTCTGGACTGGCTGAACGTCGTTGCGGATGTTCCAAACAACTCCATAGCATCATCTATAATGCCTAGAACACGGAGATTGTCTCTCGATAAGATGAATACTGAAAATCAGCTAAACGTATATGCAAAGAGGCTGATACTTTTATGTGATCATGTTCTAAAAACAGAGGAAAACATCTGCTATTCATCTATTAGAAAGTTGTTGTTTGGCTTCTCTGGCGATGTGAAGCACATATCATTCAAAAAATCCATCACAATGAAGTAGATTTGAGTACCTTATGTACAACATTGCTAAATTTCTGATGTTAGATAGCTGACCACTACCAGTAGTGTGGAAATCCTTAACTATGATTTCTCTATCACAAAATTTGGGGATGGCCTTGAGAACTGCAAGGCAGTCCTCACATGTCCTCGGATTCTTCATTGTTCAACAAAATCGAACAAGATGTGTGTGGCATCAGCAGCATAACCAACTAGCTCTACTCTTTTAAATATCTCATATAACTTCTCTTGAATCACAGCTATCTGAGGATAAGCACATCAGCAACTCTGAACTCATGAACAACACTATCTACCTCTATCCAGCTACATCCGATATCTGCAGAATTGTTCTGCTTTCCCATAACCTTCCAGACTTGAGATTCTTTTCCCCATTTACAAGTTGGAGAGCAGCACATTAGTTCCGTAATATCTACCACAGTCGAGTTGCTCAAAACAAGTAATTATGCGCTCTCCAAAACTATGATTGGAATCAATTCTACAGGCACTGAATGAAGCCCTCCATACAGCCACATCTGGATTCGTAGGCATGCTCTTGGCTATTCCAAAAGCCTTTCCCAGATAGCCAGCACGGCCAGGCATATCAACTTAACAGCCATAGTGCTCAATCTTAGGCACAACCCCCATGAACTCTCCATGCTGTAAAACATTGATGAGCCCTGCTGCACAAGAAGACCTGAATGGTTGCATCCATTGAGAACCTGCCAAATAATGATATCTTTAGAGTTCAGTTTTCAGCTCATATTTGCTGAAACACACGTATAGCTTCCTTGCCGTGCCCATGGATTGACAAACCTGATATCATACTAATATAGTTGTGAATGCCTCGTTTCGTGTCAAAAACACGATATAAATCCACAATTTAAAAATTATGAATCAAATCATACAGTTGATCAAACAAGTTCAAGTTCAACAATCCAGCACTCTAAATGCTACCCTTCCCTTCCATGATAACATTATCGTTAACCTACTCTTGATTTCTTTCGGATTGGACTAACATCTAAAACCACCCTCTTCCTAAATTTCAAAACAAT
This sequence comes from Salvia splendens, assembly GCF_004379255.2. Classification (NCBI taxonomy): domain Eukaryota; kingdom Viridiplantae; phylum Streptophyta; class Magnoliopsida; order Lamiales; family Lamiaceae; genus Salvia; species Salvia splendens. Next base: position 27,367,365 of record NC_056044.1, read on the forward strand.
GAACAATATTTTCCATCCCTTTCTCCCACCATCAACCACCTCAGGGCCATGCTCGTAACCAAAGGCATCGCGTATGAGATCATCAACGCCTGCAAAGAAAGCATCGTCTCCAGGAAAGCTCATCATCGGGTCGAAACTGTGACATGAAGTGTCCAAATGTATACTACTGCTCGATCCGCCAATATATGGACTCAACCCAGCTAGGTGCTGCTGAAGAGAATTCTGATAATCAAAGGCCTTTCCCTGCCCCCAATTCTGGCAAGCAGATGCTAACAGTTTATCGGCATCAGCCTGTCATTCAAAGTGATGACTCTTGATTTAGTAAGATAGTTATAATAGATATGCTAGCAAATACTATAAAGTAGAACAAGTGTATGTATGTATGCCTCTTCTTGCACGCTTGTCTGATCCGGAGGTAGTCTTACCATGTCTCCTAGAATATCTGAAGATCAAGTAGAAGAACAATTATTTAGTCAGAAACGTCTCATCTTTATCAAATAACAAGGTAGACTCACATTTTTCATAAAATATAATGCAGATCGGACCTGAATTATGAAGAGGGGTGAGTTGAGCATCAGGTTTGGACACCTCTCCTCTTTCTTTTGATCCAATTGGGCATGTAAACTCATTTTCATCATCATATAATGCAGAGGCTCTTTGTAATACAGATCTCAGTAACTTGAGTGCATCATCCTATTAGGGGTCAGTAATTCATTAGTACAAGTAGGAGTAGGAGACACCACAATTGCATAAACGAATCTATTCACAAGACAAGATAGGCCATCACCTTTTTATCAGCACACATATTATCAATCCCAACAAACTGGGACTCTATCATTTCCCCCTTGAGTTTTCCCACACAATCATAAATAACACATCTTTGAGGTTCACTCGATGATTCGTGACAAAACATCTTTTCACAATCAATTTTGCAGTCCTGAGCATGACTCACTATTGTCTTCCAGCTGCCATCACCGACATCTAATATCTGTATGCATGTTGCAAGTTGGCTTTAAAAGCGACTAATAAACCACGATTACTAAACCTAAATCGATAGAACTAGCAACAAAACACAGCATGAATCCTAGTATGCAAACAAAATCTGGTTTCGCACTTAATAAATCAAACGAGTATAAATAGTTAACGAGGGCTATTACTTTGTTTTGGAGCTCTTCAGGATTGACATGGTACCAAAACAGAAAATCATGCACAGTTTTGATGTGATTCTTTTCCAGTCTTTCACAGCGCTTGCCTTTCCTGGAAATTTCCTTCAATCTCCAAACTTCAGAAGTAAGATATGGACAGGGATATTTCTCATTCTCTGCAAAAAGGAAACCATCAATTATATGGAAGTTTCTTCATCCACATTCAGATTAAACTTTAATGGTCTTGTTCTTTGCATAATCTGTGTATCTCAACACAGTAGGAGATGAGACTAAGAACTGCAGCAGAAGCAGCCGTTTGATAGATATGAAGAGTTAGTTGGTATAGAACAGTAAAACAAAACGATGGTTAAGTTCAACTCAGAGTGAGAAGAACATACGGTTGCCGCGCTTATCTTTGACCTTAAATGGTGCAGTCCATGCTTCATGCACCGTAATTCCTTTAAGATTCTGCGCAATCCTAGCCCCAAGCCTGCAACTGCACAACCTACTCCATTTACTGTCGTGTCCCAACTTAGTATCATTCAAATCCGCAACACCCTTCTTGAGCAATATATACTCGACACTTTTTCGAGAAAAGTGTGGCCTCTTCTTATCTCCTGTTTGAATGATGCTTCTCTCAAACTTTTCAAGAGTCAGGTTGTGTTCATTACTATCACCATTGTCCTCAAGAAGTAGTATCTCCACCTTTGCAGAAGATCCAGGGCCATGAGTCACAGTATGCCCGTTCGAATCAAGCAGAGCCAACTTCAGGCACTCACCTTTTAACCCTTTAAGCTCCTTCCCTGTCACAGTATCGGCTACTTTATTATCTAAGAACTTCAGCTGTAGACTCCTTTCCTCGGAAAACTCATTCCTATCAGCACATTAGAAAAGTTACCAAAATTTGTTATCAACCACTAGTGTAGGCCGTTTTATGATCCCAAAATAAGAGAAAAAATGAGTAACCAATTACATAAATTCTAACCGAGTCCCTTTACGCAAAAGCCTCCCAGCAGCAGGCTGAAAACCTTCAATTACCTACAACAAAGGATATCTGTCAAATATACTAATTTGCAAATCAACCATAATAAATTTCCCAAGACTAGAAAATATCGAGATCCACGACATTTTAAGATTTTATGAAGGGTATATCTAGAAGTTGAAGTATAAGTTTTACTATTGAGAGACAAAAGGCCCTGGTTCATGAAGTCTCAACTTGTAACGATCTAACAGGAAAAGAAACATTGAGATGGAACAGTCCACAAAGTTTGAACAGAAACTCAAGCTAGGCTAAGGGTTAAATTAGGCTGGTATAGTGTTTTATAACATACTACAGTAATATATAATCAATCATGATGTTGAGACTTGAGACATCCTCTTGACAAAGTCAGACAAAGAAGAACACCTACAGCATGCATCAATCCTAAGCAAACCTCCTTTGACAGCAATCAATCCTTTGCAAAATGGAAATATAGCATTCATTAAACATAGAAGAGAAGATGTGCATGCAACTCACTATTCCACGAACTCGATCGAGAGAAACTGGACATCCTTCGCTAAACGCTTGGCTATGCAAATATATAGCCACATCTTCAATAAAGCTAAAGCTATCATGAAGGGAGTAAGGAAAGATAGAAACATGTCAAAGTAATGAAGCAGTAATATTGAAAACTTAGTAAAATCAAGAATGAATAAATGAAAATTCCTAATTAACAATTTTCGATATTTTCAAGGAAGCAAATCAAATTAATGAACTTAAAAGGCTAATTAAAGGATTCAATAAATCATAAAAGATACACCAACTAAAAGAATATACTTTGTTAAAGACAAAAATTGGGCAGCATCTGAACATATCAGAAATTGGACACCACCTGCTGCTCTTTTTGTTGCTCAAAAGTATGATCATTTCATAATCACCCTCTAAAGTTGGAATAATATCCGTACATATCAGAAAGGGAAACGAAAAAAATAAAAGGAAAGTTATTTTAAAAGGGATTATAACAGCAATTCTCCTTAAATAAGCACAACCCATATCTTCTCCAATCATGCAAAGACAAAGCAAGAAATGAAAACACGCAACGGTACTCCAAATTAAGATGAAGAATTTTACAAGTGAAAGAGCCTGAAAAGTACAACCCCATCTTCAAAATGGGGCAAGCAGAATGAAACACCCAAATCAAAGAGATAATTGCTCCAAATCGACATACCTTCCTAGAGTTGGAACAAGACGAGCATATGAACAACTTGGGTGCTCAGATGAACCGCCGTTTGGATCACGTTCCATCTCTTAAAAGATAAATGCTTGCTTCCTAGCTGAGTTGAATCTTCATCGATATCATTACTGAGTAGTTTCATATAAATAGGCGGAAGGAAGCATCAGTCAATGAGTATTGCCCCTCAAAATACCGCGTGCCTGCATCGACCACATTGCATCTGTGGTAGCGTTAGCGTATGTAGATTTTCTCACCCAAAATTATACTCCGATGCGTGTATTCTATAAAATTTTATTTTGATTGTAATTGTTTATGGAAGTTTAATCCACTTTAAAGCATCTGCAATGGAGGATGTCCCGCTGAACGTCAGACCGGCGTGTCCGACATCCGAACAAGACGTCCCTCATTAGGCGAGGGAGGGACACCGCACATCCGCGGCTTTCCGGCGATGTCCGTCGACGTCCGCCATTGCGGTACCATGACCGACTTCCGTGCGGACGTCCCGATTTTTTTTAAAACTCTATATACGGCTAGTTGCAAACTCTATATATACAATTTTTTAAAAAACTCTAACGCATGTATTATCGTCGAAAATGAAGGCCTAAAATAAAAACATATCATGCAAACCTCCGTTCTGTTAGTGACAAACTATAGAGATTAAAGGCATAACATGTACTTTGTTTGAATCGTTTTGTTGTTTGGGATGTTTTTTTTGTGAACTATGTACTTTTTTTAATTTAAATATGTATGTTTTTTTAAAATAAAATCATTGCATTTTTTCCGTATTCGTGTTAAGATTTTAATTCCGTAAATTGCATATTTGTGAATTTGTGAAGTTTTATTATTGTGGATGTCCATCGGGATGTCCTTGGGGATGTCCGCCATTATGCAGTGAGATATCTTTATGACGTGACAGTGTAGTGAGAGGTCCTTATGACGTGACTGAAGATGTTTTTGGGAAGTTCGCCGGGACATCCGCACCATTGCGAATGCTCTTAGCTTTATTTGACAGGAGTTGTTTGTCGGGGAAAAAAATAAAAAAAAAATCCATGTATTTACGAGCAAATAAGCCTATAAAAAACTCATACTCCTACTAACTTTTAAAATGGGAAAATACATTGTAATCCATCCGTACGCGATTTATAATCTCACTTTAACTCGATACAAATTTTAAGAAATGTGAAGGAACTCAGTGCAAAGAGTTAGTGGAATGTACGTCTAACTTTTTATATGCAGTATAAGTTTTATAGTAGAACGTGTGAGTTTAAAAATATTAGTGGACTATAAGGTCACCGCTAAAATGGAAAAAAATAATTTGTGCAGAAGTACAGAGTAATCCGTCGCATCTATTGAATATAGATGGGCAGTTGTGCTTATTTGTGCATGGACGTAGAAAGTAATAAATTTTATCTCACAAAACAAAAATTAATAATACATACAATTTTTTTTAATCTAAGGCATTTGTTTCCAAATAGATTTCAGCTACTCTGTAAGAATATCTACCACATTTTCTTCGAAATGAATAAATCCTATCCCCATCAAACAAATTTGAATTGAACGAAATTATGAAAGCATATTTAACTTAGAGTAGTGCTAAATGGCCATATTATGGCCGGCCATAAACTTAAAATATTAATAAAAAATTGTACATTTATTGCTGATTCACTTTAATTTATTTCATCTAGAAAGTAACAATTTGTTTTTGACTATATTATCCTTGAACATGAACACTCTAGTAAATAACAAAGGAAATGTAAGCCTCTTTCAATTCTTTAATGTTGATTTCATATCACTTTTTATATTTTTATTTAATTTGTATTATTATTTAAATTTTGTGTGAAATAAATTTTAAAGTTATAATATAAATATCTAATGATATTATAATTCAATTGTTACTAATAATTTTTGTCTCCTTTATAGCAAAACGTCACTTTTTAGCCATGAAGGATAATGAAAAGCAATAATAACTGTGAACTAGCAAATCGTCAATTTAGAATATGGAGTTTAATGTTTATATTTCTAGAATTCATTATTAGTGATAATAACATATATACCAATAAAATAGCAATTCCTCTTGGGCATCCACATAACATAAGTAGTTTCTTATTCTACAATTACTCTCCAATCTCCATCCAAATGGAGTCAGAATGCTTCATAAAATTTATGATGATGCCTATTCATCGCTAATTTTATAATCGAACTCATTCGTCAACATTATTTTCTTAATTATCATGCAAAATTTTTGTTGTATATTATTATGGAGAGAGAATGTCATAAATTTAAATTTGAAGTAAAAAATTATAAAAAGGGTAATTAAGTAAAATTATCTTAGCACTAACTAGTACTATTAATTTATTGCATTGACTTTTATAATTATTTACAAAAATGCCATTGTGGGCTGGCCACATTATGGCCGCATAGCATTACTCTTTAGGGAAAAGCTAGGTAACCATATTAGGTACAACCATAAAATGGTTTAATTAGAAAAAAAACCGGTTTACTTATAATTCTGGTTTAATAAAAACTAAATTTACCATTATATCCTTTATTAAGTTTTCCGCCAAATTTTTGACCTCCCCAAAACTGGCGCTGCTTTTCTCTCTCTCCCATTCCATTCCACCCCAAAAATGACACCTGATTTCCCTCTCATTTCATTTATCTCTTTCATTTATTTCCTATATTATAGGATTTAGTTTGTAGTTCTATTATTCATTTATAAATAAATAAAATCTAAAAAGATTTGCTCTCTTTCTGTGTTATGCGTGCGTTCTATAGGCATTGCCCATTGTATAAATTTTAAGATTTATTTTTTTTGCTTTCTATGCTACATATTATAAGATTTAATTTTGTTTGAAATATTAATCCTTTATAATCTAGCTTCGACTTTTCTGTTATGCGTTGCTTTCTGCACACCATACTAAATTTATTCTTTATTTTCTGTTTTGGATAGATTCAATGTAATAAGTACAAGAAGTTGAGATTTATTTGATACGTGCACAGCACTTGTTTGAAGAAATGCCCAACTGAATTTGTACTTGGTTTTTTTCCTATAAAATAGTAATACAGTACTTTATTGTATTGGTGCTAAACTTCTGGTGTTGAAGAAAATATGAATAGCTTAACTGAAACAATAAATACTAGACTGAAAAAAAATGAAATTAACTTGATAGCTGCAAAAGAACATGCGAGAACAAAATTTATGAACACTCTACCAAAGAAATAAAAACCAAATTATCAACTAGCTTTAACACAGCAACAATCCAAATTGTTCACAAATCACAACCAGATGAACTACAGACATATGAAGAAAAAACTTAAAAGCAGGATACAAACTCAATGTTCACTTCGAGCAACAAATCGTTTTAACAAGCACATAATCAACTAGCTTTAAAACAGCAGCAATCCAAAATGTTCACTAATCACATCCGGATGAACTACATACACCTGAAAAAAAAGGTTAAAAGCAGGACACAAACTCAATGTTCAAAATTCCAAACTAGAATCACTTCGAGCAGCAAATCATTTTACATTATGCCACTTTCAGAAGGGCCATGACCTCCACTTCGACCACGACCGCGACCTCGACCTCGACCTCTCCTATTTTCAGCTGGATTTTTATATCGAGCAGTTCTTGGCCTTCCTTTTCGAGTGACAACAATCGGATCTAAAATAGGAATATCACCTCCATCAATTTCTATTGCTTGAGAACTACTTGGCCTTGTAAGAGTAGTTGCGCTGGCAGGATTCCAACTCTTAAGGTCTCCATAAATTTCTTTGAGCCTATCTTTGACAAAATTGATTTTCTCCACTGAATCAATGGCAAAATCGCTGCATTTTATAAACTCTAGCTCCATCTCTTGAAATTTTTTATACTCCTCCGACATGTGTGGATATGCACCTGCAAAAGAGATGCTAAAATGCGGTCTGTAAACATCCTTCCTCCATCGCCGCAAAATATATCCCTCGCTCACGTGATCAATCTTTTTGAATACCAAAACCTTCAATATATGACAGCATTAGCAACAAAGAGGACTTTTGCATGGTGTCAATGACAACTTGATAATTTCATTCATAAAGGATAAACATATCCGATAACAATACCAGAAACAATTTCATTTTTCATTTCATATAAACTCTCTGCCACATAAACTCATATTTCAGTCTATGTGTCTTACTTCATATAAAAAGTTTTGACTAATTAAAATGAACACCAAATTCTTACTATTAGATGAAAGTGGAGTCTCCGGGTTCGCATGATAATCTTGAGTCGAAGTTGATGGAGATGCCATTCCTCAACTCACTATCCAGAGACAAACAGCTTCTCGTTGAAGAAATTTACAAGATTTCAGTCTGATATTTGAGATATAATCATATAATAATGGCAATAGTCACTTCTCTAACTAAAGAGATAAAAAGTAGAATGATGTAGTATTAATTAAAGAAGCGGTTGTATCCGTATTGTATTAATTAAGGAAACTACCATGATTACAATTTATTTCAAATTTCAATTTGAACTTCAAAGCATGCTCTCTGTGTCCATGCTATACGAATTTATTTCAGATTTTTTTAAAGTGCTTAAGATTTAATAATACAAAAATAGATAGATTAATTGGTGTATTATTGTTTAATTAAATACTACATCCATCCTGAAAATTTGTCACATTTTATTTTTTGCACCCATTTTTGTCACATTTTATTTTTTGCACCCATTTTAGAAAAATGATACTATAAATAGCTAAAGTGTAAAGAGAGTAAAGTAAGAGAGATAATAACTGAGAAGATAATCTTCTCTACCTCATTGATTAAAATGATTTTTGAATGTGCTTAAGATCTAACATTACAAACTTGATACTAATTGGTTCGTAAGAGAAATACTAACGACCTTAGTCTTGATTGAGATCTCATGTTACATAATAGATACATCTAGTGATTTATTCTCATCGAACCTCTTTTGATTTATAAGAGAAATTCTAATCATGATAGTATTTGATTAAATGATTTTTTGAATGTGCGCAAGATCTAACATTACAAACTTGATATCTAATAATCCGAAATTCAACCAGTGATATATTCTCATCCAACCTCTTTTGATTTATAAGAGAAATTCTAATCACGATAGTATTTGATTAAATGATTTTTTGAATGTGCGCAAGATCTAACATTACAAACTTGATAGATCAATCAGTAATTTATTCACACCCAACCTTTTCATTCACGAGGTACGTTGCCTAGTTGCTGTATACTCATCAAACTCTTTGGTTCGTAAGAGTAATACTGACGACATCGGTCTTGATTGAGATCTCATGTTACATAATAAATATATCAATTAGTGATTTATATCATCCAACCTTTTGATTTATTCAATAAATCTTAATAAACATTACTGTTAGACTAGATAATTTTTTTTAATATGCTTATTATCTAATAATCTGAAATTCAATCAGTGATATTCTCATCCAACCTCTTTTGATTCATAAGAGAAATTCTAATCACGATAGTATTTGATCGAATGTGCGCAAGATCTAACATTACAAACTTGATAGATCAATCAGTAATTTATTCACCCAACCTTTTCATTCACGAGGTACGTTGCCTGGTTGCTGTATACTCATCAAACTCTTTGGTTCGTAAGAGTAATACTGATGACATCAGTCTTGATTGAGATCTCATGTTACATAACAAATATATCAATTAGTGATTTATATCATCCAACCTTTTGATTTATTCAATAAATCTTAATAAACATTATTGTTAGACTAGATAAATTTTTTTAATATGCTTGTTATCTAATAATCTGAAATTCAATCATTGATATTCTCATCCAACCTCTTTTGATTCATAAGAGAAATTCTAATCACGATAGTATTTGATTAAATGATTTTTCGAATGTGCAAATCAGTAATTTATTCTCACCCAACCTATTCATTCACACTAATAATGAACGTAGGGATGGATCGTCTTCTAAGACAAACATCGCATATATATATTTTGATTTTAATTACATAAAAAGTAGGGATCGTCTTCTGAGACAAACATCAGTAATGGTAAAAACACACATCCATATGAACGCATGAAGTATAAAGATGAAAAATTATATTGAAAGTTGTGTTGTTGCCAACAATATTAAATTCTTGAAGATTTCAAAGCAAACTCAGTTAGGGTTTAGGGTTTCAAACTCAGATTTCAAACGTCCATATTTTCACTATAAAATGGTGAGTCGTATTCTCTTCCCTCCAAACATTCTTCATTATTCATCTTTAACAATGGTTGATCATAAAAGCTCCAAACATACTCCATTCAAGAAGAGTACTCCTACTAAAAGCCCCAAACCCAATACCCCAAACAGAAACATCACTCTTAAAAGAGAGCCTGGTACAACCTACGCAACTCCAACAAAGAAGACGAAGTTGAGCCTTCATGAATCATCGCCCTCCACAAATTTGGAAGCTATGTGCAGGAACTTCAAAGAAGCCGAAACAAAATTGAAAAATGAAGTGAACGAGTTATTCCGCCGGCTGTCATCGGCTGGTAACGACGTACCAATTGAAGGCTTCCTATTGCACAACCCCCCTTTGGTAAAGTTGTATGATATACTCATGGAAATGAAGCTGGATACTACATACAAGGATCAAGAAGGAACTTCCAGCCCCATCCCTGTGGTGCTAATCCCAGATAGCTCGAGCGATGTTTAATTTGCTTTACTATGTTCTAAGTATTTTGTTTGTTTTGTTCCCTGCCGGACTTATTTCTTTCTATGCAATATGGTTTCAATATCATCGTCTTAATTAGTAGTACTATTTGTTCTTTGTTATGTAATCGGTTATCTTCATTATGTATCTTCATTTTTAAGCCTATATATGTTTGATTTACATATCATTCCTCAACTCCAATAAATCAAAGATAATAGTTTAAAATCTTGGCAGGTGTTGAGTTAACCCTAACAACTAGTTGAAACTTTAATTGAAGTTAATCATGTAACTTTAAATTACCGACAAACATTTGACATCTAAAATTTAAGAGATCTTTTCACAAAGTTTCAAGTGATGCACGCTTATAAGTTTGATTAATTGTCAAATGAACAATAGGCATATGATATACCAATTTATATTTGAATAGATAGATGTGATCATAAGCAAGAATAAAATCGGTTAACATATGAATATTTTCTCCAACAGCTAGTAGAAGGAATGTTATGGAATGAGTCAATGAGTTATGGAAATTGTAATTAGAATATGAATATTTTCACCAAATAAACCCACATCTGTTATTTCATATTTTTGGAATGGAATGAGTTACTATGTAAATAGTTATTAGTATATGAACATTTTCTCCAAAACAATAGGTATCTAATATCATATTTTTGTGCTAGAATGAGTTATGGAAATTATTAGTAGGAGTATATGAATATTTTATTCCAAAATAATCGGCATCTAATATCATATTTTTGTGCTGGAATGAGTTATGGAAATTTTATATATGAATATTTTTCCCAAAAAAATCGGCTAATCTTTATGGAAATTCTCTAGTATATGACAATTTTCCAAATGGTAATACGGTTGTTATATATGAATATTTCAGGATGAGTATTGTATGTAAAGATTTTGTCATATCGGTTGTTGCTACAATATTATATTAAAGATGGCTGCTACAATATATATTGAAAACTTGGTTATTGATTTTTTATTTTTTTTGGGAACTATAAAATGTAGTAGTAGTAGTAATTAATGCATTTAATTTGAATTCAAATTTGAAAATGAAAAGGATGAGTGATGATGCAGAATCAAAATGGAACGAAAATGAGGCCGAGGGTAATAAAGTCTTTTGAAATTGTCCACTAACTATAATTGATATTTTATTATTTAATTAACACTTAAATTTACTTTTATACCCCTGTGTGGTTGTCCACATTATGGTTGTTTAGCATCACCCTACTCTTTAACTTAACCAATAAGTCTAACATGGCTTAAATGAACACCTACTTCATCTTGTGAATGTCATTGACTCATTAACTTAGTTCAAACCAATTAAATGGCACTAATAGTTTGATAAATTTGATTTGGTAGCTACCTTTACATATTTAATATTTAAATAGCATATTGATTATGAAAAGTGCACGAAGCCATATAGGTCAGGCACGATCATGCTTTCAATTGTTACTAGTAGATAAATCAATATACTAGGTTAAAGCATGATTGGAATTTACAATGGCTGGTAAAATCACTTAAAAGTGAAATAATTTACAAATTATAACCACGTTCCACCTCTCATAGTAAGATAGTGTACTAGTTTACAATAAAATTTAAAAATAGGCACTAGTATTACACCTTACGACCCCAGTTTTTGATTGTGATATGAGTTAAGAAATGTACGTTAATTATAGAAACACTAGTAGTATAATTTTTAATTTGATACTCATAGCGCAGAAAAGTTTGACTGTTTCTGCAAAAGGAGGCCACCCAATCCAAATTTATTTCATATAAATATAGTCCTTTACGTTAAAAGTCGTAGAAAAAAATAGTCTAAGGTCGTTAACATATGGTTCAATTAATTAAATTTTTTGATACAGTATTTCAGGACATAAAATAATAAGAAATGAATTAGGTTTTACATAAATTTGACTGTACTACTTATCTTTTCGTAATACTCCTAGTATTTAGTTATAAAAAGTGTCACCAACTACCATAACGGAATTGTCCTTTTTCGCTTTCTTCGAAAAAACACAATAATGGAGCATCCATTTCTTTGGTGGGCCCTCTTGTGATTAGAGAATATAAATCCACAATTTAAAAATTATGAATCAAATCATACAGTTGATCAAACAAGTTCAAGTTCAAGTTCAACAATCCAGCACTCTAAATGCTACCCTTCCCTTCCATGATAACATTATCGTTAACCAACTCTCGATTTCTTTCTGATTGGACTAACATCTAAAACCACCCTCTTCCTAAATTTCAAAACAATGAGCAATATTTTCCATCCCTTTCTCTCACCATCAACCACCTCAGATGCTGCATTCCACCCGTTCATTAGGCCATGCTCGTAACCAAAGGTATCGCGCATGAACTCATCAGCGCCTGCAAAGAAAGCTTCTCCAAGAAAGCTCATCATCGGGTCGAAACTGTGACATGAAGTGTCCAAATGTATACTACTGCTCGATCCGCCAATATATGGAATCAAACCAGCTAGGTGCTGCTGAAGAGAATTCTGATCATCAAAGGCCTTTACCTGCCCCCAATTCTGGCAAGCAGATGCTAACAGTTTATCGGCATCAGCCTGTCATTCAAAGTGATGACTCTAGATTTAGTAAGATAGTTATAATAGATATGCTAGCAAATGCTATAAAGTAGAACAAGTGTATGTATGTATGCCTCTTCTTGCGCGCTTGTCTGATCCGGAGGTAGTCTTAGCATGTCTCCTAGAATATCTGAAGATCAAGTAGAACAATTATTTAGTCAGAAACGTCTCATCTTTATCAAATAACAAGGTAGACTCACATTTTTCATAAAATATAATGCAGATCGGACCTGAATTATGAAGAGGGGTGAGTTGAGCATCAGGTTTGGACACCTCTCCTCTTTCTTTTGATCCAGTTGGGCATGTAAACTCATTTTCATCATCATATAATGCAGAGGCTCTTTGTAATACAGATCTCAGTAACTTGAGTGCATCATCCTATTAGGGGTCAGTAATTCATTAGTACAAGTAGGAGTAGGAGACACCACAATTGCATAAACTAATCTATTCACAAGACAAGATAGGTCATCACCTTTTTATCAGCACACATATTATCAATCCCAACAAACTGGGACTCTATCATTTCCCCCTTGAGTTTTCCCACACAATCATAAATAACACATCTTTGAGGTTCACTCGATGATTTGTGACAAAACATCTTTTCACGATCAATTTTGCAGGCCTGAGCATGACTCACTATTGTCTTCCATCTGCCATCACCGACATTTAATATCTGTATGCATGTTGCAAGTTGGCTTTAAAAGCTACTAATAAACCACGATTACTAAACCTAAATCGATAGAACTAGCAACAAAACACAGCATGAATCCTAGTATGCAAACAAAATCTGGTTTCGCACTTAATAAATCAAACGAGTATAAATAGTTAACGAGGGCTATTACTGTGTTTTGGAGCTCCTCAGGATTGACATGGTACCAAAACAGAAAATCTTGCACTGTCTCGATGTATTTCTCTCTCAGTCTATCACGGCGCTTTCCACTCCTGCCAATTCCCGTCAATCTCCAAACTTCAGAAGTAAGATATGGATAGGGATCTTTCTCATACTCTGCAAAAGGAACCAGAAATTAAAATTTAATGGCCTTGTTATTTACATAATGTATCTATCTCAACACAGTAAAACCACTGTGGTATCTGTAGACCATGACAGAAGGAGATGTGACTAAGGGCAAAATAGTCTGTTCGTGAGCTACGGCGTGTTCGTGGCGGACAAATGTCCGACGTCGAATCGGCCTCGGGATCTGCTCCGCCGCCTGCTCATGCTCCATTTCGGCTAAGGATTCCGCCACAGCCTCATGAACACAATCGAACAAGGCCCGAGTAACGCCCTCCGAGGTACTCCAGTCGTCGCCGGGGCTCATTTTTTTAGTGTGAAAGATTGGGAGAGAAATATTGGTGTGTGGGGAAAGTGAGAGATGAGAGAGAAAATTTGGTATAGAAAATAGAATGAGAAATGAGGTTTAAATAGATAAAAATTCGAAAAAAAAGAAAAACGCATTGCATCGTCCGCGGTATCGTCCGCCTCGCCCACAGTGGGGCGGACGATGCGAGTTCCAACGCTATCGTCCGCGGACGATCTATAGGACGTGGACGATGCATCGGGCATCGTCCGCATAGCTGCAGTGGCGGACGATAGCCCGCCCGATTCATCGGGCGGACGATGCCCTAAGAACTCAAACTTCTATGACACTAATTTTCATACTTTTCTGCAACAGAAGCAGCCGTTTGGTAGATATAAAGAGTTACTTGGCAAAGAGCAGCAAAACAAAACAACTAACACCGAGTGAGAAGAGCATACGTTTGTGGCGCTTATCTCTGATCTCAAAGGGCGCGGTCCATGCTTCATGCACCGTGGTTCCTTCAAGATTCTGCCCAATCCTCGCTCCCAGCCTGCAGCTACACACCTTGATCCAATCTTTGTCGTGTCCCAACTTGATACCTTTCAAATCTGCAACACCGTTCTTGAGAAATATATCGCCACTTTTAGGAGAAATGTGAGGCTTCTTCTTATCTCCTGTTTGAATAATGCTCGTCTCAAATTTTTCATGAGTCATGTTACTTTCATCACCACCACCATTGTCCTCAAGAAGTAGTATCTCCACCTTTGCAGAAGATCCAGGGCCATGAGTCACAGTATGCCCGTTCGAATCAAGCAGAGCCAACTTCAGGCACTCACCTTTTAACCCTTTAAGCTCCTTCCCTGTCACAGTATCGGCTACTTTATTAACTAAGAACTTCAGCTGTAAGCTCCTTTCCTCTGGAAACTCTTTCCTATCAGCACATTTGAAACAATACCAGAATTCGTTATCAACCACAAGTGTGGGATTTTTTGTTGATCGAAAAATAAGAGAAAAAAACAAGTAACCAATGACATAAATTCTCACCGAGTCCCTTCGCACCAAAGCCTCTCTGCATCAGGTTGAAAACCCTCAATTACCTAAATCAAAGAACATTGAACAAAAATATTATGATTGGAAAATTAACCATAATAAATTTCTCAAGTGGTTAGGCTGGCTTTCTTCAAGTGGTATAGTGTTTTATAACATAATAGGAGTATATAACAAATTAAGATGCTGATAAAGTCACTTAACAATGCATCAATCCATAAAAATTCACCTTTAACAACAATCAATTCTTTAACACCATATGTTCAACAAACATGGAAAAGAAGATGTGCATGCCACTCACCATTTTACGAATTAGATCGTCAGTAACTGGCACTCCTCGCCTAGCCATCTTCGATACTTGGCTACACGTTTTTAACACCATATGTTTGCTCTCTTCTTCCAGTATCCTACCATAAAGAGAGTAAGGAAACTTAGAGCCATGTCAAGGTAAATAAGGAGAATTAATGAAAGATTCCCAACTGTGGTAATTACCAAATCAAATGAATCAACTTACAAGGCTAATTGAATGATTCAATAAATAATAAAAGAAACACACACTAAAAGAATAAACTTCCATGCTGAATAACTTTAAAGACAAAAATTTGGCAGCATCTGAATCCACCTGTGGCTCTTTTAGTTTCTCAAAAGTATGAACATTTCATAATCCCTCAAAAGTTGGAATAAAGTCTATACAATCAAAAAGCGAAACGAAAAAGTAAAAGAAAACTTATTCTAAAAGTGATCATAACAGCAATTGTCTTTAAATAAGCAGAATCCATATCTTCTCTAGCATGCCAAATCATGCAATGACAACTCCAAATCAAGATCAAGAAGCTATGATTGCAAGAAAATGAGTTAACCAAAAGGTAAGTCAACGGATATACATATTAAGCAAAAAGCACAACCCCATCTACAAATGGGGAAAAATGAGGTAAGCAGAATGAATCAGTAGAGAGATGCCGTAATCAAAGAGATAATTGCTCAAAATCGACCTACCTTGTTACAGTTAGAACATATGAACAATTTGGGTGCTCTGATGAGCCGCCGTTTTTATCAGCCTCCATCTCTCTCCAGCAACTACAGTTCCACAAAATTAGAGAAGAATGTCTTTACGATAGATGCTTCTATCCAGGCTTAGCATTTATATAGTAATTAGTTTATAAGTGGGGCCAACCCAAAAGAGCGCGTTCCTTTTTCAGCCACATTGCGACTGTGGCAGCGTATGTAGAATTCAGCCACATTGCGACTGTGGCAGCATATGTAGAATTTGTACGCATGAATTCGGGAACTAAATTTATCTTTTTATTTAGTCCGTTGTCCCGAAAAGCTCATTATCTACTAATAAAACTTTAATTATTTTTCACTCCATCCTTCTCTTAATTTTTCAATTTTGGACTAAAATTCGTGACAAACTCAAACGGCATATTCTTTGGAGACGGAGAGAGTATTATATTAAATAAATGTTCTATAATTTGTACTCGTAGTATTTAACTTGGTTAACATGGTTAAATGAAAAACAACTTCATCTTGTCAGTGTCCTTAATTTCGGCCAAACAACTTAAATGCACTAATAATATGCCATTGTTCGATAACCAAGATTTGGCAGCTGCTTTACATATTTAAATACTACTCCCTCCATCCATAAATAGGAGTCTCGTTTTTTCATTTTAGTCCGTCCGCAAATAGGAGTCCCGTCCGGTTCACTTTTACATTAATAGTACTCCCTTCGTCCCCAAAGAATATGCACTTTGGGTTCGACACGAGTTTTAATGCAAAATTGGTAAAGTAAGAGAGAAGTAGAGAGAAAAAGTAATTAAAGTATTGTTAGCGGAGAATGGGTCACACCTCAATAGAGAGAAAAGAATTTCTAAAATTGTAAAGTGCATATTCTTGTGGGACTTATTAAAAAGGAAAGCGTGCATGTTCTTGTGGGACGCATGGAGTATTAGGGTCTCACCTTCAACTAACTCATCTCACTCACATTTTATTTAAAACTAATAAATACAAATGGGACATTTATTCCACTAACTTTTTTCTACACACTTTTCTTAACATTTCTTAAAACTCTTGCCGCCAAGGAATATGACTCTTAATGGCGAACGAAGGGAGTACTACGTAGAGGTGTGATCAATTGCTAACTTTTTCTTAAATTGTTAACTTGTTAACTCATCGATACAATATTTTAAAAATATCAACACGATAACATTAGGGCACTCAAAATGGGTGAGACCTATCCCATGCCTTATCCCTATTTTCCTCCTGACACGTCAGCATTTTCTCTCATTGCCCCATCTTCCTGCAACACTACACCTATATCACACCCTATCTTCATTTTCACATCAACACTATTTTTTTATTTTTTTGTAATTCTCTATTTAATATGCTATTAAATAAATTAAATTGAAATACGAAAATATCATATACACAAATCTTCGTTGTATTACAAAATTGAAAAAAATACAACGAGAATCAAATTTAAAATGCACGAAATCGTACTATTGTGTTGGCCCCTTTCCCAGAGTGGAGGCCGATCGGTCCCCTATTGTGAGTGATCTTAGTTTGTTAACACAAATTTAGTTGATATATTTATGTCTTTGTATTAACATCTATTTTTATAAGTCAATACCAAATATAAGCATGTCAACTAAATTTGTGTTGACATACTAATGTCTATCGTGTTGGTATTGTTTAAAGAGTAAAGGCCAAAACTAGTCCTGAACATAGAGGTCTTTCTTCTTTTGTGCTAAGAAAGTAATGGAATTCCAATTTAATGAAGGAGAATAGATTCATTCTAATTGAGGGAGTGACGCACAATGGTTGTGCGTCGTTCTTAATGAAACGCACAACCCTTATGCGTCGTTATTTAATGACGCACAATGATTATGCGTCGCTTAACGACGCATAAGGGTTGTGCGTCTTTAATTAACGACGCACATTGGTTATGCGTCGTTAAGGCGGCTTTTAACTCCTTCCAGGCAGACGCAGATCACAGAACGCACCTTCACACACTTTCATTTCCTCTCTCGGCGATTTCCGGCGATTTCTCCATAAGATCCGGTAATTTGTTCATCAATTTAGTTACATTCATCATTATTCATGTTTATTGTGCTTTCATTTGTTAGTTTTACCCAATTTATACAAATTAGGGCTTGTAGGAAAATGTCCATAATTGTCGTTAGTTTATATGTTTTTGATGCAGAAATCATGCAAGTATTTGTGAGTTTGTATTGGGGTGGTAGAATAGTTCAACTACCACATATGGGTATTGGTTATGACCCACCTCGTGCGAGGAGCTCCATCATATTAAATTCAGGTGTTTCCTATTATGAGTTGGTAGCAATGATCTGTGATGCGATGGGAATAGATATGAACCAACACACAATTGAATTATTATGGAGACAATGTATAGTTTATGGTTCCGGTATGAGTTATACATGTTCTGTGATTCGCAATGATGATAGTGTAATGTTTATGTTCAACAATGCTCAAAATTCAAGTGGGTGTATTGAATTATTTGTTGAGTATTCACCTGTGAGGAGTGAAGAAATCCCACCAGTTGTTGATTATGGTATTGGAGCATCTGCGAGGTTTGAACAAATGAGTTTTGACTGTGGTATTGGATCATCTGCGAGGGTGGACCAAATGAATGAGCAGAGAGATGTTGTAGATGTTGTAGATGTTGCTGATGTTGGTGTTGGATTGAATGATGAGGTAGATGATGCAGATGATCTTGATGAGCCAAGGCCACTATCCGAGACAGAGCCAGACCCCGATCTCAGTGATGGTGATGGTGCTGATGATGTCGGTGCTAGTTCTGATGATGAGATAGTACCATGTAAACCTGTTATGCAAGGTGAACAACCACTTCCGGAATACAATCCTACTGGGTTTAGATTCTTTCGTGAATTACCAAGTCATCCTTCTGGAGTATCGGATGATGTGGGTGGTAATGAACACAGCCTTTTGTATTGGAATGAGAATGAGCCGCATCGGATTGTGTTGGGAACAAAATTTGATTCCAAGCTACACGTGAAGACTGCTATAACTATGTGGAGTTTGTGGAATGAAAAACAGTTTAAGGTTGTCGAGAGCAAATTAAGAAGGTGGCATGCTGTATGCAAATTTCCAGCAGGAACGACAGTAACAGGGGCAGGCCTCATCAGCACCACCGACGCTGAAAAAGCGAGGGAATGTAAGTGGGAGGTTTCAGTTACACAAAGGTCGCATGACGATATGTGGGAAGTTAGGAAGTGGAAGAATCGACATACCTGTATAGGCCATCGTGCTAATAGAGATCATGCTAACTTTTCAGCCCCAATGATAGCTCTGTTGATTCGACATCATGTGCGACAATGTGCCGATTTCAAGGTCTTCTCAATAATAGCTGATATTCAAGACAGATTTGGTGTGTTAATCAGTTATAAGAAGGCGTGGTATGCAAAGAGAAAGGCTATAGAGTTTGTATACGGTGGATGGGAGGAATCGTTTAGGCAGTTGCCAAGCTACATGTTTGAACTCCAGTCACAGAATATGGGCACAATTGTTGAGTGGAAGCATAACGATCTATTGAGTCAGAGGCGTACAATGGTGTTCAACTATGTTTTCTGGGCATTTGGGCCTGCAATACATGCTTTCCAGAAGGCCGCACCGGTGTTAACAGTGGACGGGACTTACCTCCGAGGAAGATTTAAAGGTAAGTTGCTTGTTGCTTGTGGTTTTGATGCTAACAAGACATGCTTGCCTATTGCATATGCTGTGGTGGATGAAGAAACCAATGACAGTTGGTCGTGGTTTTTGGACCATGTCAGAACTCATGTAGTGAAATACGAGAGGGAGGTGTGCATTATATCAGATAGGCATAAAGGACTATTGAATGCAATGGAGTCTGAAATCATGACTAGGGCCCCGCAGATATACCACAAATTTTGTTTGCTTCATGTGAGGGCAAATGTGTTGAAGAAGCACAAGGGCCCCAATGTGAAGGCCATTATATGGAAGTTGGGGGTCAGTTCTCAGGAACGTAAATTTGCCAGAAGACGTCGAGCACTATATGATGTCAACAGTGGTGCGGTTCGAATGCTGAATAGGATTACAAAAGAATGTTGGTCACTGTGCTACGATGGTGGACTTAGGTGGGGGGTGGCCACCACAAACATGTCGGAGTGCTACAATAACGTCTTGAGGGGTGTGAGAGAGTTGCCGATTAGAGCGTTGGTTGATTTGACATTTTGGAGGACGGTAAAATGGTGGGCGGAGAAGAAGACAACAATAGAACACACCGAAGGTGAATTAACCCCATGGGCGAGGGACAGACTTGCTAAGAATGACTCAAAGGGGCGAAAACATTACATCACTGTCATTGACCGAGATATAGGGAAGTACCATGTCCGAACTCGAGGAAGAATCGTACAAGGAGTGTCAAAGGGCAACAATGTTCAAATAGTCAGGTATTTGAATCGAGTTGCAGTTGTGGTAAGTGGCAGATGTGGAGAATTCCTTGTTCACATGCTTGTGCGGTTGCTAGAGACAGAGGTCATGTTATGATTGACCTCATAGATGAGAAGTACTACCTAGGTACATGGAGATCACAGTACTATAGTGAAGTTTCATTTGATGCACCAAGACATGAAGAGTATTGGGTTGCACCTTCATGGAAATTGTGCATCACCCCTCAGCAGTTGATTCCTAGAACGCGTGGCCGAGTTAGAAGAAGGAGGATACTTAATCAAATGGATGTCCAGGAGGAAGATGCACCGAGAGCTCCCCGCCGTTGCAGAAATTGCGGGATAGAGGGGCATGACCGAAGAAATTGCTCAGCCGGTGCCGTTCAGTAAAGTCATGGTAGCCATTTGCATTTGCGTGGTGTATTTGAGATGTTATGTATGTATCAACATTTGTGAGATGTTGTCGACAGTTATGATGTGTTTTATTATGCCTGGACTAAAAATTTTGTAACATTATGTGTTTCAAAAAATGTTCAAAAATGTGAAACGAAATGTTTCTGGACTTAAAAGGGTGAAACGAGATTCATTTGGTGACGCATAACAGTTATGCGTCGTTCATTGGTGACGCATAAGCATTATGCGTCACCAAATAACGACGCATAATTGTTATGCGTCACCAAATAACGACGCATAATTGTTATGCGTCATCGAAGCAATGTCGTTCAGCACTGTTGGGTCCAGAAACTTCGCCCGGTCGGGCGATTTTAAGTTCCTAAAACGCCCGGTCGGGCGATTTTAGGTTTAAAATTTTTTTATCAAATTCAAAATACGGTTTAAATTTGGTATTTGTTTATATTTGTAACCGAATTTTATATCAAAATCATAATACTTCGCTCGGTCATATGTTAGTATTCGTTTATATTTGTGGTTATCAAAATCATAATACTGTTCATTCCACCATAGAAAACATGGAGCTTTATCCTATTTTTTCATCACATAAAAAATCATAATACTGTTTCAATAGACACAAATACCGACATATGACCGAAATCTATCTAGATGGAGGCGTGAACTTTGTCGGAGCCTTCCCTTTGTTCTTCCTTGTTGAGAAGCCCCTGAATACATTCTGCATAGCCCGCCCAATCGTACTTGATGATCGTGAGGATCCCGCAGTCGGTGGTCGGAATATTACTTCGTCATGTTCCTCCCCGCCCTCTTCTTCCCCGCCCTCTTCTTCCGGAACCTCTTCCTCCGGACCCTCTTCTTCCTGACCCTCTTCTTCCCCCACACGATCCATAAATTGATAATTCTGAAAGTACGTATCACGTCCTTGTTGAGATGCATCCCAATCAGACACACCTCCAAAGAATGAATCACATGACGCGCGTGCTCCCCATTGCGAGGGCTCAATTCTTGCACCACTCAACTGAGACCATCCTGGGGGATCGTACTCCGGACTCAAGGGCTCTGGTACCGCATACTCAGGTTGCGGTTGCGGCTGCTGCGCCAACCGATGCTGTCGTGTAATCCCGTGCCCACCCGTCCGGACACCCGGCAGTCCATGACGAAGAGAAGTTGGTGGGCGTGGCGGCACGACCACATTTTGCCGTTGAGAAGATGGATACCTCATCGCATCAGCATGGTTCATCGCACGAAGTGCCGACTTCGCCATTTCTCGAATCTGCCGTAACCGAGGGTCTGTGTCATGCTCAGAGGTCAAATGCCATATCCCCTGAAGGGTCTCAACCTAGATAATAAAAATATAAATGACATCATACCACGTGGAGCAATACAAACTTTAAACTAAAGACATTTTTATATACAAAAACATCACATACCGCCAATAAATTAGAAGAGGCTGCCTCGTTCATCCATTCAGTTGACTGTGTCCCAGGTTGAACTAGGTACGACATGGTGATCCTATTGTACCACGCCATATAGCCCGGATTAATGCGACCACCCATTGTCGCCGTTGCGTGGTCAAAAGTTGCTTGGAACCTGTCGTGGCGCAAGTCCCATTCATCAATGAAGAACTTATGTACCTTAGCCCAATCAGCGCCCTTCCTCCCACGGCGGTGACTTTTACTCAAATGGCCGGAGTTATGTAGCATCCTATCACAGTACTGAGGAATACGCTAGTATAGGTTAAATTGTCGGCAAACGCGTCCAGCCTCGTGTGCCTCGACAAATGACCAGCACACCAAATAAGTGTCGCACAAGTACGATGCAGTCGAATCAATACAGTGCTCAGGCAGGATACAGTCTGCATACGGTGTCCACAGAAACTACAAACAAATAAAATTAAAAACACGATTAATTTCATACTACAAATTGATAATTCATTAACTAAGACAACACAAATAAATGTCACCTGGCCAGGACGAATCAGTGATAACTGATCACGATAATGAGCTACTGAATGTCGGGGAGCATTTCCAATTTCAGTAACTCCGTGCCACCTATGCATAATATTAATGTCAACCGTTATCAACAAAACACATAATTATGTGAGTTAATTTAAATAAAAACATTACTTGGCTCCACACGGGGTATACGGCGTGTGCATAGGCGATATCAAAAAGGCTGGTCTCAATGTACTTTATTTGAAGATGGTGATGGTGCAAATACATTCCGTGCTTTTAACCCAACTCAAGCCGAAGAAACTTATTCCATGGTCACCGCTAATCGCTTTTGGTCCCAAATCTTTGGGGTTGCTTTTTCCAATAAACGTTGGTTACATTTCTTTATGTTATTTGTACCAGTAACCGGTTTATGGATGAGTGCTCTTGGAGTAGTCGGTTTGGCCCTGAACCTACGTGCCTATGACTTCGTTTCTAGGCATTCTTTCCCACGCCCACAGCTGCAAGAGAACCATAGGTCCACCAACATCTCTGCTCTGTCTGCCTACAGAAGCCTCGCACAAATAATGATACAGGTATGCTAAAGCAGCACTACCCCAACTGATATTAGCTACATCTTCCGGATCGTCTAAGGCATTTAACCACATGAAGGGAACCTTACACCCTGTGGTGTCCGGTAAAATAAGCCCCCCTAACAAGATCAGAGCATGTATACGTGCTCTTTGGACGTATGCATACTCAGGCAGCCCATCACCCAACGGCATCGTCGCTTGGTGGATCAAAGCCGTCATCAACAAACCACCGTGCTTCGTTTCTGTTTCTGCATCAGGAATCCATCCCAACAAATCTCTACACTTGCTGGACCAATCTTCAAATCCAACAGGGTAGTCACGGCCAGTGAAAACACGACCGTTTGCTCTCAAACCCCACAGGCTTTGCACATCCTGTAGGGTTACAGTAACTTCACCAACTGGAAGGTGGAAACAGTGTGTCTCAGGCCTCCAGCGCTCGATCAAGGCAGTTATTAGCTCATTGTCCATCCTCATCGGCCTTCCACATTGAACCACGCCTCTGAACCCCCATACATCAAGCCAATACATCACATTCTCATGTATTGGCAATGCCCAAACCTTACTCTCCGTCCTACGACTTCTCAACACATTTGTTGTGCCATTCGCCAACAAGGACGCTGAAATGTGCTCGTTCTGATGAAATAGTAATGATGGATCCTCAGGTCCATAGCATAACTGATGTTCGGTACTTGCAGATGCCATCTACTTCAAAACATTCACCCAATATATCATTTTTTTTCATAACATCTCAACAATCTAACTAAAAGGGGCACAATTACAAAAAATTAATCATTTCTTTCTACCCGTTCAATTATATGCATAGGAAATACCCAAATTACGGAAAATCGATCAACAAATCCATCAATTTCATCATAAACCCTAATTTTGCTAAATTATATCCATATAAAATACACAAATTACGGAAATTCGACCAAAAATTCCGTAGTTTGTGTCATAACCCCTACTTTCATCATAATCCCTAATTATATGCAACAAAACAACACAAATATACCTAAAAATCCATCAATTTCATCATAAACCCTACTTTTTTCTACATTACGGAATATCTGCCCAAATTAATCATTAAAGGTTGTATTTAGCCAAATTGAAGAAGAATTACCGGAATACGGTAGCAAGAAGGTGGAAATTCGCCGGAAATTGCTCGGATTCGTCGGAAATTGCGTAGGTTGCGTCGCTGGTTTCGGTTTCGCCTCCTGCTTCTTCGTTCGCTTGGTTTCTGTCTCTTTCTGCCTTCTGCCCGTTTTAAAACGCAATGGAAGACGCATAACTATTATGCGTCGTTAGTTAGTGACGCACAAGGGTTATGCGTCGTTAATTAGTGACGCATAATGGTTATGCGTCTTTTAACGACGCATAATGATTATGCGTCTTTAAGTTAACGACGCACAACCCTTGTGCGTCACTCCCTGAGGTGGAATTCATCTAATGCTCTTCATTAAAATGGAATTCAACTAATGCTCTTTACCAAAAAAAGAATTGTTCCCCTGAACATATGCCCATTTTACTATTTTGGTCCTAAACATTATCTTTTGGATTTTTTGGGCCTGAACATATGAAAATTTGATCATTTTGGTCTTCCGTCAATATTTCCGTTAATTTTATAACGGTCAACGGGTGTTTAGCCCAATTTTGACCAATTAAAACTCTTAATTACTCATAGTAAAACAAAACAAACATATTAACAACAAATATACTAAAAACAAATAAAATTAAAATAACAAAATGCAATTCATAAATTTGTACCCACTTTTATAATTATAATTTGTACCCACGGTTTCCAAGCTGAACCCTCCGCCGTAACCCTGCCCGATCCCGACTCCGGCACCGGCTCCGCATCCAGTTCCGACGCCAAATACCAATCTAAGATCATTCCACGACGAGCTGAGTAAGCCGGCGCCGCCGATCACTCCGAACCCCAATCCAACGCCGCAGCCGATTCCGGGGCCGAGGACGGCGTCGTCTATCTTCTCGTGGAAGAATTCCGTCACCGGATAGAGCTTGCCCTCGGGCTTTCTCGACTGCAGATCGATTCATTTCCACTTCCACAGAGCATTAGAATTCGATTCCGTATTTTGGAAACCGTTGGCGAATATCATATTTCCCTTCATTTTTGTTTTAGGCCTGGGTACAAATTTATGAATTGCATTTTGTTATTTTAATTTCAATTTGTTATTTTAATTTCAATTTGTTATTTTAATTTCATTTTTATAAACATATTATTTAATTTAATCACCGTCTTCACATTCACGCAAATCCATTTTTAATTCCCCTTTTCACCACTGCCTGCAGCAGCTTCCCCTTTTCCGGCAACGGGTCTTTGATCAACTCCACGGGCATTCTGTCGGGCGACGAAGCGATGCTCTCCTCGCAGTCGGAGGAGGACAATCCGTCGATTCCTTTAGCGGGTTCGTCTTCTATGCTGGAGATTGCTGAATTGAGGGCTGATTGGTGGACGAGGATCTTCTCCAACAATATCTTCTTGCAGTTTTCTCGAGCTTCGTCGCGTTCTTTAATGGCAGCGGCGAGGAGCTCCTTCAGGCGGAGGATTTGGGCGTCGCGCGATTTGAGGTCTTGGTCTGCTCGGACCCTGGTTTCTTGGAGCTCCATGCTTAGCTTAAACAATTGCTTCATTTCATCCATGCTCTGCTTCAACATAAATTGATTGGAAAATTGAGAAATGGAATTAGATGGAATTGAAATGGAATCCATTTTTAATTCCAATCCACACACTCTCTCTAAGAAAATAATTAGGGAATTAATTAGGGAGTAAAAAATCAGAATTAAAAGTCTAATTTGGTCAAAATCGGGATTAAACCAGTTGACCGTTAGTTTTTAACGGAAATATTGACGGATGACCAAAATGATCAAATTTTCATATGTTAAGGACCAAAAAATCCAAAAGATAATGTTTAGGACCAAAATCGTAAAATGGACATATGTTCAGGACCAATTTTGACATTTACTCTTTTTTAAATATTGCATTG
Organism: Salvia splendens; assembly: GCF_004379255.2. Classification (NCBI taxonomy): domain Eukaryota; kingdom Viridiplantae; phylum Streptophyta; class Magnoliopsida; order Lamiales; family Lamiaceae; genus Salvia; species Salvia splendens. Next base: position 27,393,743 of record NC_056044.1, read on the forward strand.
ATAAGTTAGCAATTTAAGAAAAATTAGCATTATAACGCACCCTACTACATATTATTATCCCGAATATGAAAAATGCACTAAATCATAGGAGTAGTATATTAAGTCAGGTTCGAGTAGTAAATTATAGATGAATCAATGTAGTGGAGAGCAAGACTATAACCACTAGTAGTACTATTTTACAAGGACATTTAAAAAGTTATTTTATCCTGTTATAAATTATTCTCTACGTCCTATAATAGGAGTTACATTTAGTGTGAGCACAAGTTTTAAGAAATAAAAAAAAATGAGTTGGAAAAATTAGTGGAATATAAGTTCTATTTTTTTATATTGATTTTATAATAAAATATGAGTTAAGTGGGTTAGTGAAATGTGTGACTTATTTATCATTTTTGATAAAAATGAAATATAATTCTTATTGTGGGAGAGATAGAAATGACAAAATTATGACTCTACGGAGGAGTACTAGCAAAGAGTACGTAATTATACAAATTTAATTCAATAAATCAGTGCGCAGACAAGTTAGATTATTTCAGCAATAAGACGGCCGCCAATTCATATTACTTCAATTAGGTTTTTATGTAAAAAGTCGTCGTTCGATATATAATCATGAAGCGTGATTGTAATAACCCTATGCACAACTGATTGACTCATGGACTCGATTCCATAATATTAGGTGATATTAACAAATAAAACAAATTATTTAATTTAATATGAATAAATTAATAAGAGTAGATGTTTGACGTGGAGTATTAAATAAACAAAATTAATATTTAAACTATATACTTGATAAATTTGTTTGTATTTAAGTTTAGGGCGTATTCAGTTTTTGCTATTCCAAATGTATTGATTAAATTCCTTTACTATTTGTATAAGGTTGGGCCCACATATTCTTAAATCAATTCGCGTGTTCGGGGAGGCAGAAATAAACTCATATTTGCATTTATGGTATATTTATTTATTTCCTTTTTACGAGTGTGTTCCCAAAAATATCTCTTTTTATGAGTATCGAAAGGGGTACCCAGATCTGCGAAGGCCACAATTTACTCCAAAGTAACAAACCGTCCCCTGCGTAAAGACGTGCAAAATTAGACCAAGTATGGTTCAGTGAACATTGAATTGAATGTTACACGACTAAACCGGGGAGTATCTCCTCCCTTATTCTGGGTGTTCATTGCCACTTTGCATAAACTGGTAACGAAGCCATTTGAAACACACCTGAGTACTGATCGGGAGACTATTTGTGTAATCGATTTCGTCGCCTGCCCAAAAAAGCTCCGTGTCAAAAGTCACGAAGAATTGGTATTTTGAGTGTGCCGCCCAAAGAATTCCGCCGCACAGAGGAAATGAGAGGGTTCAGATGAACCTAGCATTTTGGGGAAAGTGAAGCTGGAAGGTAGGAAAATTAATTGCGGGGGCATAAAAGTAATCTTGCACTGATTTATGACTTTACAGCTCTCTCCAATTTTCAAATACCAGCTTCACACGGAGAATTGAATTTTGGTAAATCAAATAGGAACAGTGCGGGCTTTGGCAATATATTCGGGCCGATCAAAATTAGTTCCATGAAGATGAACAGATGAAATCTCCCAAAAATAGCACCAAAACTGGCTATATTCAAAAAAACTGAACACGCCCTTGGATTGTCTAATTGTATTAGAATATATTTTCTATATTTCAAATCAAAATCAGAAGTTGTAAAATTTGAAGGCGATAAGATAATTTAAGTTTGTTATCATGATAGAATTTTCATGTAGATTATTTAACTCAATTACTTGATGAGTTTATTTAACACATTAAAAAATAAAAATTAAGACGGGTCGAAAAACTAACATGGGAAATAATTTAACCAACATACCAAGCATCAAAATAATTAATTATTTTGGATACAATATTTCCGGACATTTGAAAACAATTAGGTAACTTTTTGTTATCATTTCGTGTGATAATTATTGTTGTAATTAGTGTGGCTCTCTGAAAAAAGAAAAAAACCGGAATGAGATTTAGTCAAAATGCTTTGTAATGAGATGCATATATTTGGCGTTATGGAAGGATCGATGACTAATTTTGTCAAATTAACTCTTCTTGAAATTCAATAATAGTAACTTAAAAATTCGTAACCTTAATGATCGATCACAAGAGTGTGTGTTTTCAACACAAAACAGCTTCAACAGTCCAGGGGTATAAAGAACACCACCACACTAACCAGGTCGAATTGGACTAACTTCTAAAACCAGCCTTTGCCTAAATTTCAAAACAAAGAACAATATTCTCCATCCCTTTCTACTAACAATCTTCTGCCAATTCTTATTTGGTGAATTCACAATCTACTGCAGGCCAGTTTAGACCTATTTTCAACTGAAGAAGCAAATTAGCAATACTTCATTTGTACAAAGGCAAGATTGGATACCAAAATTCTTCATTTGCACCTTAATTAGACATTTCATTTGTCATCTGAGGAGGGAATACAGAAGAAACTTATGGATTTTTGAGGCGTTGAATGAGGAAATCCTCCACGGTGCAGATGTTGTTTTCTAGAAGACTGCTTATCGATCGCACCACGCCTCCAAATACAATCTAACCGCCATACTTCATCAGATAGAGATGGATTCGCATGTTTCTCATTATCTGAAGATCAAGTAGAAGAACAATTATTTAGTCAGACACATCTCATCATTATCAAATAACAAGGTAGACTCACCTTTGATGCGGAAATTCTTGAGGGTGAAGGCCTCCTTTACACGAGCAGAAGCACCAACAACTCTCGCGCCTAACTTGGAAAAGATTCTCGCTTTCTTTGATTCCAACCCTTCTTCGACCTTAGCAGAATGTCGCGCATAAAAAAAAACAATTTGCAGGTTATTTAGCATCTACAAACATGTGTGTGCTTACTTACAATTAGCATCACCTCATCCATCAACATCATTCTCTAACTATTCTGTTTCTTGTCTATTCTGTCTGAAAAGGGAGCATCAGAATATAAGAAAAAGAGGGTGATGATATTAAAGTATGTGTTAACAGTGTCTGTCAGCACCCACATTTGGCCAAAATGAAGTCTCGGTTTGTGTTGTTGTGTTTCAGTGTTCTTTGAATTTTGATTTTTTTTTCTCTACCATAGTTTTTAAAATATTCAACTACACTAGATTATTTAATCACTTCCATAGTCAAGATCATGGTTTCCCAGAAACAGATAGGAAACTACCTCATTTCCTGCAAAAAAATATCGCCACCAAAATCAAGAATGGAGTCTGAGACCTTGCTGCAAATCTCTCTGTTGGTGCATAGGCAAATTTCAACATGAGAAATGCAATCTTGAAGGTTGTGTTAAAGTCAAAATGGAATTTTGACAGAAATGATGAGGAAGCTGCCCAGCAACTTCTTCTACAATATGTCCTCACTGGTCAATATTTTCGAGCATTCCCGTTCCTCAACTCCAGTTTCGCCTTGAGCCGAGCTGAAGTTTGATTCGCATCTTTGAAATAGCTCTAAAATTAGACAAGGAAACTCAGTGATATTTCTTGATCAAGAAACACAAGTTACTTGTCACCTGAATTTACCACATATGCTCCTTTTTTTTGTTGATTCAGTTTCCTTAGACCTTGGCAAGCCTTCTCCCTCTTTCCAATTCCAATTCCAATTCCAATTCCTCTTCAACCTTGGTAAACCTTATCCTCTTATCCAATTTGAAATATCCGATCACCCGAACAGGATGAAACCAAACGTTCGCAATTTAGCATACTTAAGATTGCTTATAGCATTTACATGTGTACATGTGCTAAACAATTTTCATCAACTCATAGATTCTTTGAGAATGAACAAATGTCCGAATGAAAAATATACTTCTGTAGGAAATGAATGTTTATTCAACTTTTCTGTTCTGATGCAAATGATGAGAGTTCCCTTCAAAAGGAAATTCCATTCCATTTCCAAACAAACTTTCAGTTATCAAATCTGCAGCTTTACATGGAAGTAAGGGTCTATTTATTATTCACATATTGAATATGTACAGAAAAGGTAGTCCTTGAATGGAAAACTAGACCACCCCTAAAACACTACCATATACAATTTCACACTGATGCTTCCACTGTTTGCACTTACAGCCTTGCTTATTGTATATTTTTTCACAAAACAATCAGCTAAATCTGTATATGCATGCATATATAAGAACTCATAAATTCTCTTCACATGTAGCTGCAGAGGATCTCCAAAAATCGTCTTCAATCGTAACCGTATTACCCACGATTCTTCTTATGGAGAACCACCATCTTAATACAAAGACTGGAATGTTCCACCCCCTGTTAGATTTACCGGTGGGAACACCAGAATATGGCATATAAGCACTGATGTCGCCCTGTATATCTTCAGATAATTCCAGAAGAGGACTGTGGATTGCCTGATCCATCTCAAAGTATCGTAGTTCGTCTGCACACAATGCTCCATTCAAGGTGTCAGCATTACAGATTAGGTTGTTTTCAACTTGGTGCAGGCAATCTTCAAAGGTGCCTAAGCCTTCCAAAGAACATACCGACTCCATGTAGGTTGGAGAAGCCTCTTCTTGCGCGCTTGTCTGATCCGGAAGTAGTCTTAGCATGTCTCCTAGAATATCTGAAGATCAAGTAGAAGAACAATTATTTAGTCAGAAACGTCTCATCTGTTGGGTCGCGATACCGCCGATCTCACACACGCACGAACGAGGAAATAAAGCACGCAAACGATATAACGTGGTTCGGTGATAATCCACCTACGTCCACGGAGAAGATGACCGGAATCTTATTGACGAACTCTTTACAATTACAACGAACTCACACTCACACGCTACCGCTCACAACTGCTTGCTATCTTGAGATTTAATCTCTCTGAGTGTGTGTATATGGTGTAATTCTGCTCTCTCACTACTGAGCTCTATCGAGCTATTTATACAAGATGCAATCAAGAAATAAAATCCAACTAACTCTATTTCCCAAAGTTAGTTATAACCGCTGCTCGGCTATCAACCGAACTGCCTTTCTCGGCTATCAACCGAACTGCCTTTCTCGGCTATCAACCGAACTGCCTTTCTCGGCTATCGACCGAACTGCCTTTCTCGGCTAGCTCAAAGCCGAGCTTTATTTCTTGATCTCTTCTCGGAGCTGCCGAGGCTCCACCACTCGATCACAACCGGACTCAAAGCCGAGCTTCATTTCCGAGCTCAGAAGCCGAGCTCCAGTAGTTTGCATGGACACACTTTCACAAATCTCCACCTTGTCCTTGCAAAACTCCATCAATATCTGGATTCCCTTCTCAATCCTTGTTACAAGCTTCAACACTCCACAATCTCAACCAACTTCAAACAATGTTTGAATTTCGAAGTTGGCAGAGATTTTGTCAACATGTCTGATGCATTTTCTTCGGTAGGAACTTTCACCACATTGATCTTTCCACTTTGAATCTCATCTCTGATGAAGTGTCTCCTCACATCTATATGCTTCGACCTCTCATGGAACATTTGATGTTTTGCTAAACATATAGCCGAGTTGCTGTCACAGTTAATCTTCACTGCTCCCAGCTTCATTCCTAGATCTTGTAGTATCCCTTGCAGCCATTTTCCTTCCTTTGCAGCCTCTGTTAGCGCAATATACTCAGCCTCGGTCGTAGACAATGCAACCACAGACTGTAGATTTGATTTCCAACTCACTGCTGTGCCAAATAACGTGAATATGTAGCCACTTTGGGATTTTCTGTTGTCCAAGTTGGCAGCATAATCCGAATCACAAAATCCCTCAAGAACTTCATCCTTTTCAGACCAGGCTCCACCACCAAACTTCAAACCAATCATTACAGATCCCTTTAGATACTTCAAGATCCATTTCAGCGCGGCCCAGTGCTCTCTGCCCGGGTCAGCCATGTACCTACTGGCCACGCTTATAGCATGAGCAACATCCGGCCTTGTACAAATCATCAAGTACATCACACTGCCCACTATATTCGCATAGGGTATCAGACTCATTTCCCTTCTAGCTTCATCTGTCTTTGGCTCTTGTTCTTTGCTAAGTTTGAAATGGCCTGCCAATGGAGTGGAGACTAACCTTGCATCCTTCACTTGATACTTTTCTATCACCTTCCTGATGTAATCAGCTTGAACCAACCTCAGCTCCCTTTTTCCTCTGTCTCTGATGATATCCATCCCTAGGATCCGCTTTGCCTCCCCAAGGTCTTTCATTTCAAACTTCTGCTTCAGTTCCTTCTTGACAATCTGCAGCTCATTCTTGCTAGATCCAGCCAACAGGATGTCATCTACATACAGCAATAAGTAGGCAACTATCAGATCTCCCTTTCTCTTGATATACACACAGCTATCAAAGTTTGATCTCTCAAAATCCATCAGCTCCATCTGCTCATGGAATTTCTTGTTCCACTGCCTACTACTTTGCTTGAGGCCATATAGGCTCTTTTTCAGCAAGCAAACTTTCTTCTCCTCTCCAGGTTTCTCAAAGCCTTTAGGCTGCATCATGTAGATTGTTTCCTCTAGATCTCCATGTAAAAAGGCTGTCTTCACATCGAGTTGATGCAGCTCCCAGTTAAAATGAGCAGTCATGGCCAACAAGATCCGAATGGAAGTATGTTTCACCACTGGAGAGAACACCTCTGTGTAATCAATTCCCTCCACTTGTGTGAACCCCCTAGCAACCAGCCTTGCCTTAAAACGTATGCTTTCAACCTCCCCCACCTCTACCTTCTTTTTGAACAACCATTTGCAACTGATCAGTTTCTGTATCCCTGGATCAATCACCAAAACCCAAGTTCCATTTTTCAATAGGGACTCAATTTCTTCTTCCATGGCCTTGATCCATTTCTGACTTTCCTTGCAACTCATGGCTTCTTCATAGGTCGAGGGCTCTGAAAACATGAGTACTTCTGCTACACATAGAGCAAAGAAGCTCATATCATAATCTGAAAACCTACTAGGCAAGCCTGCATTCCTCCTCGGATTCCTTCTAATTTCCTGACTTGCAGCAGCTTGCTCCATTGGTGGATCATGATCACTCGCATCCTGAGCTGGTTGAGGATTAAGTACTCCACCTTCTTCTTGATTTTCTGTAATATCAGCATCCTCATCTGTATCTGTCCCACCAGATCCTTCACCAAACTCAAAGTTCTGCATACTAGAGCTGCTGCCACCATCAGAGGCTCTTCCATTTTTCTTGAATGGCATTTCTTCTTCATTGAATATTACATCTCTGCTCACTATAACATTCTGACCTTCTCCATCCAAGTTCCACAATCTGTATCCCTTCACACCATCTTGGTATCCTAACATTGCACATTTCTTGGCTCTTGGTTCTAATTTATTCTGCCTTATATGTGCATAAGCTGCACATCCAAAAATCTTCAATGCAGAATAATCTCCCAAGCTCCCATACCATCTCTGATCTGGGGTCTCATCAGAGATTGCTGAAGAAGGACACTTATTGATGAGAGCAGCTGCAGTAGAAACGGCCTCTGCCCAAAACTTCTTTGGCATTCCAGAATAAAATAGCATACATCTCACTTTCTCTAGCAATGTCCTATTCATTCTCTCTGCCAACCCGTTTTGTTGGGGGTTTCTTGGCACTGTCCTATGTCTCCTTATTCCCTTCTCCTTACAGAAGCTATCAAATTCAGTAGACAGAAACTCCATGCCATTATCAGTCCTAAGATATTTCAGCACTGACCCTTTCTCATTCTCATATCTAGCATGCCATTCTCTAAACTTCTCAAATGCTTGGGACTTCTCTTTCAGGATATATATCCATACTTTTCTTGAATAATCATCTATGATGGAGATGAAATACTTACCTCCACCTATGGATTCAGTTGGAGATGGCCCCCAAAGGTCACTGTGGGCATACACAAAGGGTGCGGTTGAAGTGTGCTTCCCACCAGTGAATGGCAGCTTCTTCGCCTTTCCAAGAATGCAAGATTCACACTTACTCAGTTTCTCTGATGTACCTAACTTCATCACACCACGTTTGGCCAGCTGCCTGATGCCCTTTTCACCCACATGTCCCAGCCTAGCATGCCAAATATTAAGATTCTCTGACTGAGCAACATTCACTGCATCAACCACTGTCTCTCCCAGCAAGTAGTACAAGCTATTCTTTCTTTGGGCCTCCATAATGATTCTGGAACCCTTTGTTACTCTGAGAATCCCATTACTGGAATCAAACTTGTACCCCTTTGATTCTAACAATCCAAGAGAGATCAAGTTTCTCTTGATCTGTGGTATAAACCTGACCTCTGTGAGAGTCTTGACACTTCCACCCTTCATTCTGAGCTTGATCTCCCCAATGCCCTTGACATCACACGTCTGATCATTCCCCAGCATCACTGATCCTCTCCATGCTGACAATTCTTGAAACCAGGATTTGTGAGAGCATATATGGAAGGAGCAGCCCGAGTCCATAATCCAGCACTCTTCAATCTTTGCTCCTGAGTGTATATTCAAGGCCTCGTTGGCCTCCACCTCTTGAGCTAGATCAGCAGTCTCCAGGTTGCCAGCCATCTCTTGCCCTTGCTTCCTTCTCCAAGCATTGCAAGATTTCTTTAAATGGCCCGGTTTCTTGCAATAATAGCAGCTCCTGGTCTCCTTCTCTCCCTCAGCCCTCTCCTTCTTTGGTTTCTTTTTCTTGAAGCCTTTCTTGTTCTGACTTTTCTTCAGATACAAACTTTCAGCTACTGGATCATTTTTCCTTGAAGAAGTTGGATGATCAATCCTCTGTGATTCTTTCAATTTTAGGGCAGAATGAATCTCCTCATAGGTAACCTTGGACTCTCTTCCAAGTAGCACCGCATCCTTGAAATGTTCGAAACTTTTAGGAAGGGAATTCAGCAACATCAAGGCTTTGTCCTCATCCTTGATTACCTCATCGATGTTTTCAAGATCATCAATACATTTTCCGAACTCCTCAAGCTGCTCAGCAATGCTTCTTCCATCCGAGAACTTGAAGGCAAGAAGTTTCTGCTTCAAATGCAATCGATTTGCAAGGGACTTGGTCATATATAATGACTCAAGTTTTGTCCACACCCCTGCGGCTGTCTCCTCCTTGGAAACCTCTCTAAGCACCCTATCTGTCAAGTTTAAGATCAGGGTGCTATAGGCCTTGTATTGCATGTCTTGAAGCCTCCCTTTCTCCTTCTCGTCGGCCTCCGGATTCTCTTTAGGATCACTATTTCCCTTCAAGACATCCCATAGGCCTTGCTGCATCAAGATGGCCTTCATCTTCAGCCTCCACAGCCCAAAATCGTTTCTGCCGGTGAACTTCTCCACCTCAAACCTGGCCGTGGACATTTCTCGAACAAACGGTGGGCAATCGCCAAGATCGGCTCAGACAACAGAGCTCCCGGACTTCAACTCGCCCAGAAAACCAATCAAGAAAACGTTTCAACGTTTCCCACAGACGGCGCCACTTGTTGGGTCGCGATACCGCCGATCTCACACACGCACGAACGAGGAAATAAAGCACGCAAACGATATAACGTGGTTCGGTGATAATCCACCTACGTCCACGGAGAAGATGACCGGAATCTTATTGACGAACTCTTTACAATTACAACGAACTCACACTCACACGCTACCGCTCACAACTGCTTGCTATCTTGAGATTTAATCTCTCTGAGTGTGTGTATATGGTGTAATTCTGCTCTCTCACTACTGAGCTCTATCGAGCTATTTATACAAGATGCAATCAAGAAATAAAATCCAACTAACTCTATTTCCCAAAGTTAGTTATAACCGCTGCTCGGCTATCAACCGAACTGCCTTTCTCGGCTATCAACCGAACTGCCTTTCTCGGCTATCAACCGAACTGCCTTTCTCGGCTATCGACCGAACTGCCTTTCTCGGCTAGCTCAAAGCCGAGCTTTATTTCTTGATCTCTTCTCGGAGCTGCCGAGGCTCCACCACTCGATCACAACCGGACTCAAAGCCGAGCTTCATTTCCGAGCTCAGAAGCCGAGCTCCAGTAGTTTGCATGGACACACTTTCACATCATCTTTATCAAATAACACTCACATTTTTCATAAAATATAAAGCAGATCTGACCTGAAGTATGAAGAGGGGTGAGTTGAGCATCAGGTTTGGACACCTCTCCTCTTTCTTTTGATCCAAGAGGCCCATAACCACCGATGGTGGTGCTTGTGGGTGGGCATGTAAACTCATTTTCATCATCATATAATGCAGAGGCTCTTTGTAATACGGATCTCAGTAACTTGAGTGCATCATCCTATTAGAGGTCAGTAATTCATTAGTACAAGTAGGAGTAGGAGACACCACTATTGCATAAACTAATCTATTCACAAGACAAGATAGGTCATCACCTTTTTATCAGCACACATATTATCAATCCCAACAAACTGGGACTCTATCATTTCCCCCTTGAGTTTTCCCACACAATCATAAATAACACATCTTTGAGGTTCACTCGATGATTTGTGACAAAACATCTTTTCACAATCAATTTTGCAGGCCTGAGCATGACTCACTATTGTCTTCCATCTGCCATCAACGACATCTAATATCTGTATGCATGTCGCAAGTTGGCTTTAAAAGCTACTAATAAACCACGATTACTAAACCTAAATCGATAGAACTAGCAACAAAACACAGCATGAATCCTAGTAAGCAAACAAAATCTGGTTTCGCACTTAATAAATCAAACGAGTATAAATAGTTAACGAGGGCTATTACTTTGTTTTGGAGCTCCTCAGGATTGACATGGTACCAAAACAGAAAATCTTGCACTGTCTCGATGTATTTCTCTCTCAGTCTATCACGGCGCTTTCCAATCCTGCCAATTCCCGTCAATCTCCAAACTTCAGAAGTAAGATATGGATTGGGATCTTTCTCATACTCTGCAAAAGGAACCAGCAATTAAAATTTAATGGCCTTGTTATTTACATAATCTATCTCAACACAGTAGAACCACTGTGGTATCTGTAGACCATGACAGAAGGAGATGAATTAGGTTTTACATAAATTTGACTGTACTACTTATCTTTTCGTAATACTCCTAGTATTTAGTTATAAAAAGTGTCACCAACTACCATAACGGAATTGTCCTTTTTCGCTTTCTTCGAAAAAACACAATAATGGAGCATCCATTTCTTTGGTGGGCCCTCTTGTGATTAGAGAATATAAATCCACAATTTAAAAATTATGAATCAAATCATACAGTTGATCAAACAAGTTCAAGTTCAACAATCCAGCACTCTAAATGCTACCCTTCCCTTCCATGATAACATTATCGTTAACCAACTCTCGATTTCTTTCTGATTGGACTAACATCTAAAACCACCCTCTTCCTAAATTTCAAAACAATGAGCAATATTTTCCATCCCTTTCTCTCACCATCAACCACCTCAGATGCTGCATTCCACCCGTTCATTAGGCCATGCTCGTAACCAAAGGTATCGCGCATGAACTCATCAGCGCCTGCAAAGAAAGCTTCTCCAAGAAAGCTCATCACCGGGTCGAAACTGTGACATGAAGTGTCCAAATGTATACTACTGCTCGATCCGCCAATATATGGAATCAAACCAGCTAGGTGCTGCTGAAGAGAATTCTGATCATCAAAGGCCTTTACCTGCCCCCAATTCTGGCAAGCAGATGCTAACAGTTTATCAGCATCAGCCTGTCATTCAAAGTGATGACTCTTGATTTAGTAAGATAGTTATAATCGATATGCTAGCAAATACTATAAAGTAGAACAAGTGTATGTATGTATGTATGTATGCCTCTTCTTGCGCGCTTGTCTGATCTGGAAGTAGTCTTAGCATGTGTCCTAGAATATTGAAGACGATGCCTGTTTTCTTCTCCGGGTCTATGTAACAGTACAGCCTTTCGCTACTTAGGCATGCTCGAGCATTACTAACAATCTTCTGCCAATTCTCATTTGGGGAATTCACAATCTACAACAGGCCATCAAACTAGTTTAGACCTATTTTAAACTGAAGAAGCAAATTAGCAATACTTCATTTGTACAAAGGCAAGATTGGATAGCAAAATTATTCATTTGCACCTTAATTAGACATTTCATTTGTCATCTGAGGAGGGAATACAGAAGAAACTTGTGGATTTTCATCAGAAAACTAACAAGTACTATAATACAGAATACAGATTAAGACAAGGGAAAAAGGTTACACTCTTGAGGCGTTGAGGATTTATGAGGTGTTGAATGAGGAAATCCTCCACGGTGCAGATGTTGTTGTCTTGAAGACGCATATCGATCTCACCACGCCTCCAAATACAATCTAACCGCCATACTTCATCACACAGAGATGGATTTGCATGTTTCTCATTATCTGAAGATCAAGTAGAAGAACAATTATTTAGTCAGAAACGTCTCATCTTTATCAAATAACAAGGTAGACTCACATTTTTCATAAAATATAATGCAGATCTGACCTGAAGTATGAAGAGGGGTGAGTTGAGCATCAGGTTTGGACACCTCTCCTCTTTCTTTTGATCCAAGAGGCCCATGACCACCGATGGTGCTTGTGATTGGGTATGTAAACTCATTTTCATCATCATATAATGCAGAGGCTCTTTGTAACACAGATCTCAGTAACTTGAGTGCATCATCCTATTGGGGTCAGTAATTCATTAGTAGGAGTAGGAGACACCACAATTGCATAAACTAATCTATTCACCAGACAAGATAGGTCATCACCTTTTTATCAGCCGACAGATTATCAATCCCAACAAACTGGGACTCTATCATTTCCCCCTTGAGTTTTCCCACACAATCATAAATAACACATCTTTGAGGTTCACTCGATGATTTGTGACAAAACATCTTTGCACAATCAATTTTGCAGTCCTGAGCATGACTCACTATTGTCTTCCATATGCCATCACCGACATCTAATATCTGTATGCATGTTGCAAGTTGGCTTTAAAAGCTACTAATAAACCACGATTACTAAACCTAAATCGATAGAACTAGCAACAAAACACAGCATGAATCCTAGTAAGCAAACAAAATCTGGTTTCGCACTTAATAAATCAAACGAGTATAAATAGTTAACGAGGGCTATTACTGTGTTTTGGAGCTCCTCAGGATTGACATGGTGCCAAAACAGAAAATCTTGCACTGTCTCGATGTATTTCTCTCTCAGTCTATCACGGCGCTTCCCAGTCCTGCCAATTCCAGTCAATCTCCAAACTTCAGAAGTAAGATAAGGATATGGATCTTTCTCATACTCTGCAAAAGGAACCAGCAATTAAAATTTAATGGCCTTGTTATTTACAGAATCTATCTATCTCAACACAGTAGAACCACTGTGGTATCTGTAGACCATGACAGAAGGAGATGTGACTAAGAACTCAAACTTCTAAGACACTAATTTTCATACTTTTCTGCAACAGAAGCAACGTTTGGTAGATATGAAGAGTTAATTGGCAAAGAGCAGCAAAACAAAACAACTAACACCGAGTGAGAAGAGCATACGAATGTGGCGCTTATCTCTGATCTCAAATGGCGCGGTCCATGCTTCATGCACCATGGTTCCTTCAAGATTCTGCCCAATCCTCGCTCCCAGCCTGCAGCTACACATCTTGATCCAATCTTTGTCGTGTCCCAACTTGATACCTTTCAAATCCGCAACACCCTCCTTGAGAAATATATGGACACTTTTTCGAGAAAAGTGTGGCCTCTTCTTATCTCCTGTTTGAATGATGCTTCTCTCAAACTTTTCAAGAGTCATGTTGTGTTCATTACTATCACAATTGTCCTCAAGAAGTAGTATCTCCACCTTTGCAGAAGATCCAGGGCCGTGAGTCACAGTATGCCCGTTCAAATCAAGCAGAGCCAACTTCAGGCACTCTTCTTTTGACCCTTTAAGCTCCTTCCCTGTCACAGTATCGGCTACTTTATTATCTAAGAACTTCAGCTGTAAGATCCTTTCCTCTGGAAACTCTTTCCTATCAGCACATTTGAAACAATACCAGAATTCGTTATCAACCACAAGTGTGGGATTTTTTCTTGATCGAAATATAAGAGAAAAAAACAAGTAACCAATGACATAAATTCTCACCAAGTCCCTTCACACCAAAGCCTCTCTGCATCAGGTTGAAAACCCTCAATTACCTAAATCAAAGAACATTGAACAAAATATTATGATTGGAAAATTAACCATAATAAACTTCTCAAATGGTATAGTGTTTTATAACATAATAGGAGTATATAACAAATTAAGATGCTGATAAAGTCACTTAACAATGCATCAATCCATAAAAATTCACCTTTAACAACAATCAATTCTTTAACACCATATGTTCAACAAACATGGAAAAGAAGATATGCAAGCCACTCACCATTTTACGAATTAGATCGTCAGTAACTGGCACTCCTCGCCTAGCCATCTTTGATACTTGGCTACACGTTTTTAACACCATATGTTTGCTCTCTTCTCCCAGTATCCTACCATAAAGGGAGTAAGGAAACTTAGAGCCATGTCAAGGTAAATAAGGAGAATTAATGAAAGATTCCCAACTGTGGTAATTACCAAATCAAATGAATCAACTTACAAGGCTAATTGAATGATTCAATAAATAATAAAAGAAACACCCACTAAAAGAATAAACTTCCATGCTGAATAACTTTAAAGACAAAAATTTGGCAGCATCTAAATCCACCTGTGGCTTTTAGTTGCTCAAAAGTATGAACATTTCATAATCCCTCAAAAGTTGGAATAAAGTCTATACAATCAAAAAGCGAAACGAAAAGGTAAAAGAAAACTTATTCTAAAAGTGATCATAACAGCAATTGTCTTTAAATAAGCAGAATCCATATCTTCTCTAGCATGCCAAATCATGCAATGACAACTCCAAATCAAGATCAAGAAGCTATGATTGCAAGAAAATGAGTTAAGCAAAAGGTAAGTGATGGTTGGGCGAATTTTTGATGGTGATGAATGCAGGAAAATACAGATCACGACACAGAGATTTACGTGGTTCGATTTACTGAGGTAAATCTACGTCCACGGGAAGAAAAGAGGGCAGAGTTGTATTGCTTGATCTGTTTTCTACAGCTTACAATACAGACTTGCTATTTGATATTTGATCTCTAGAGAAATCTCTTCTCTATCTGATCTAAGTTCTATTTATACATTGAACTAAGATCGTGGCTTGCATCACCACTAACTAGGTCGTGGCTTACATCATCACTAATTAGGTCGTGGCTTACATCATCACTAATTAGATCGTGGATGTCGTGGAGGTCATGAGATCCTGCATGGGTCCACCACTAAATAGATCGTGTAGTGGAGGTCGTGGAGGTTCTGCATGAGTCCACTATCTCCCAGTTCGGTCGAATACTGAGACCGAACTGCTGAACTATTGCCGAGCAGCTTTTGCCGATCTGAGAGTAGAGCTTGATTGGTCGGCTTTTACCGAGCTGTAGGCTGGGGCTGAACTCTTTGGTAATGCCGAACTGATTGGTCGGCTTTTACCGAGCTGTAGGCTAGGGCCGAACTCTTTGGTAATGCCGAACTGATACTCTTCCTTGGTTTTTGGGCTGATGGGCCGTCACTGCTATTGGGCTTGTTTAGTACGTACCCCATCACTACCCCCCCCCCCGAAAAGCGAAGTGAATCACTTCGGCGAAGCGAGTCACTTCGGCATTCTGGATAAAGGTACGGGGGAGGCTGACGTCAGGGGACGTGCCTTGCGCGTGACTGCATTAAATGCGACAGTGAAATCCGGCCGTTGAATCCTGAAAAGGTGGGATTCGAAACGGTGCGATGATTTTGAAATCTTCTCCGAATCTGATAAATACGTCCTTTCTTCATCAGTTGAACACTTTTGCTATTGCTTCTTCTGTCTTCTCTCTCTTTTGCGCAAAAATTTCCTTCCACTTTCAAGAATTCCTTCAGAATTTCTTCAGACTTTCAAAGAGTAAGAACCATGTCTTCTTCTTCTTCTTCTGAGTCAGGTAGCGGTAGGAAAGGGGGTAAGGGGTCTTCTAGCCGGAAAGAATCTGGGGAGAAGACCGTAGAGTATTTTCACAGCGTCTTGAGTAAGGATACTGTGATATCCATATACGAAAAATATCTTCTTCCCAGGGGGAAGGCGGTGGTTCCCGACGACGATCATAGGGCTAACGAGCCGCCGGAGGGTTATGCCACCGTTTACGAAGCCTGCTTAGAATGCGGGCTTCGTTTCCCTCTTCCCCCACCTTTTGTAGAGCTTCTTGATTTCTTTCAACTCCCTTTAGGTCAGGTGACTCCGAATTCTTGGAGGCACTTATCGGCCTTTGCTGCCGAACTGCGTAGGCTAGATAAGGATCTGTCTCTGAGGGCAATCCTTAATTTTTTCCAGTTTAAGAGGAAGGGATCTTGGTTTTACTTGATCCCTTTACAGCCTTTTAGGGCCTTCTGCAAAACCAAATGGCCGAAATGGCAAAACCGCTTCTTTTTTTATAATAGGACAGCGGCTCCGGGCTTTCCCTGGAGAGGGCCGAAGTCCGTGATTCCTCATCCTCGGTTAGAACCGTTGGCCGAGCTCGAGGGCGAGCTCAATAAGATTCCTATGATTAGGAAACAGTACTCGGAAACTGAGCTCGTCAAGGGCGACCTCGTGTTCAATATCTCGTCTTCGGACGAAGAAACTGAGGGTGAGGATTTCTTTTTTATGCTTTACTGCTTTAGCGGCGAAAACTAACCTTGTTTCCTTGCTTTTCGGCAGTGAACATGCTAAATAAGCTCAGTCGCCAATCCTCTGAGTCCAAGGAGCCGGAGAGGCCGAAAACCACCAGCTCGGCGTCTGATGCCGAGAAGAATCCGAAGAAGCAGAAGACCTCTTCTTCGGATCCAAGAAAGCCGGAGTCGACTTCGGCAAAAGGGAAGGCGAAGCTTCAGAGGCCCCCAAGAGCGCCGGAGAGAGACGTGGTCTTGGCGCCTCCTTCGGAAAATATCTGTGAGCCTTTTGCATGGCCCACAGACTTCGCCGAGGTGAACTTTCTTCTTGATTTTCTGGTCTTGCTTTTTTTCTTTGTATTTTTTGTAGCCCCTCTGTTGACTTTTTGCTTTTTCCATTTTCAGAGGAACGATATGCTCTCCAAGCTCGTCGCCGTCGAACTCTCCAAAGCGTCCAACGACTATGCTGAGATGCAGAGGAAGTTGGCGGCTGCTTGTCACCGGGCCGAGCAGGCTGAGGCAAACTTTGAGAAAGCCAGAGCTGCTAGGATTTCGGCCCAGGATGAAGCTCAGTTTGCCAAAAACCAGCTCGTCATCCAGCGAGAGCAGACGAAACGGAGGGATGCTGCCGCCGTGGTTGCCCAAGGAGAGGCTCTTCGTGCTTTCGCGGAGAAACTCTTTCTGAGCAACCAATTTTCGGCCTTTGTCGGTGATCTGCTGAAACTGATGACCGATAAAGCCGAGCAGGGTCCCGAAGTCATCCTGCCGCTGTACGGCCGAGAGATAGCAGCTCGGCTTCAGAGTCTGCCGGTGCTTGAGGAGCTTGCTTCGTCCTCGGTCCTGCTTTCTGCAGACCAAGTTCGTAGTTGCCGAGCTGACCGCGATGAGAACATGGAGGCTATCTTTGCCTCCATAGGGTCAGTTTCACCCGCTCCAATTTTCCATGGAGAGGGTGAGACCGAGCAGCATGAGCGGCAGACCGGCGATGAGCAGGCCGAGCAGGAGGCGCAGCAGATCGGCTACGGTGGCGCCGAGCAGGCTGGGGAGAGCAGGGAGGCCGAGGCTGAAGCTGAAGCAGACAAGGAGAAGGAAGCTGAACCTCACCGAGAAGGCGGAGACGAAGCTGGCGGAGTATGATTTCGTCTCCCTTCTCTTAGTTTAGTTTCTTCCTTCTTGTAAAACGGCCTTGAAGCCCTTGTGTAGAAAAAAATTTTTCTTATGAATGAAAAAATTCTTCTTTCTGCTCTTGTGTCTTCGTATAGCCTTTCGTACTCTCTTTTACTCCTGTTGTGGTTTACTACCTGCTCAGTAATCTGAAATGCCGAACTGACATAGCTGCTCTATATTCTGAACTCTTAAGGAGCTGGAGGTACTTCACTGGAAGCGGCTGTACTCTTCGGCTTTAGACGAAGCTGAGAAAAGAGCCATAGCTGACCAGGTGAAGAATGACGAACTCTTGGCTCGTTCAGTGAAGCTGGAGGCCGACAATAAGGACTTAGAGTCCGAAAAGAAAGATCTGGAGGCCGAGCTGAATACCGCCGTCGCTGAGAGGACTGCGTATGAGGATTTCATCTGCAGGCGCGGGGGAATGACCATCTCTGAAGTTCAGGAACGAGTTGACGAACTGTGGGAGGAATATCATGTACTCCGGAGGAACAATGCGCTGGAGAGCTCGGTTTGCCAACAAGTCGTGAATTCATTGCGGCGCTATGCTTCTCGGTACGACATCATTCTTTCCCGGCGTCCTTCAATCGAGAGATTCCTTAGGCATTTCCCGCCAACAGATGCTCGCACTCCAGCTCAAACTTCTGATTCACTTGCTCAAAATCCTACTCCAAGTCAGCAACGAACTCAGGAACAACCGGAGACGTCAAGTCGAAGACGGACTGAAGTTCGCAGAGGAGCGGTGACTATGAGTGAGCAAGATCGGCAAATGATTCGTGAAGAGACTCTTCGCCGCCGAGGTGCTAGAGCTTCTCGGGCTCAGGGAAGAGGCGGCAGGTCGATCAGAGCATCTCGTCAACCTGCTTATTCTTCAGCTGCCCGGAACGCCCGAACTCGGCTTCATGGGGATTTTGTGAATAGGTGGCTCAACTTTAGCAACCCTGGACAGTAGAATAGTCCTTTGTAATAGCGTAACGCCATTTTGTAGGGTAGCGGAGTTGTATGCCGAACAAGATTTAATAAATGAAATTTTCATTTCGCTTCTAACACTGCGTATTAACAGCTCAGCGAAATAATTTCATCGTACTTGTCCTCGGTCTTATGAAGTAAACTTCTTTGACCGGACTTGGTCCTCGGTCTTATGAAATAAACTTCTTTGACCGGACTCGTCTTTGGTCTTTATGAAGTAAACTTCTTTGACCGGACTCGTCTTTGGTCTTATGAAGTAAATTTCTTTGACCGGACTAAGCTTGTGTCCTAATTTGGCGAGTTTTATCGCTTGGATCGGACTTTCCCTTGTCCTAATTCGGCGAGTTTTATCGCGTGGATCGGACTTTCCCTTTGTTGCAGTTCGTTTCAGACGAACTGCTTGTTTCTTAAGCTGAATTGTGGTCTTGTATCCTCCTTAGAAGCTTGGACTCACAATCGTTGGCTTATACATGTTCTAAAAAGGGGATCAACCTTCGAAGAACAAGATACCTCAGTAACATTTGTAAGAGACGACACGCACATAGACAGACAAAACGCACATAGACAAACATGAAAAACAAGTAAAAAACAAAGAAAGCACATACCCCTAGGACTGAACTAGACACAAGACTGACTGACCGGACTGTCTCTTACAAATGGAACTTCTTGAGGTTGGAAATGTACCATGTTCGGGGTGCTTGTTCTCCTGACATGTGAGTCAATTTGTAAGACCCTTTGCCGAGGACTTCTGACACCCGATATGGACCTTCCCATGTGGGTTCGAGTTTGCCCAGCTTTTCTGCTCGGCTTACTTCGTTGTTTCTCAAGACGAGATCTCCCACTTGAAATTGCAGCTTTTTCACCCTTTGGTTATGATACCGGGCTACTTGCTACTTGTACTTGGCTGCTTTTATGCAGGCCAATTCTCTTCTTTCTTCGGCCAGATCTAGTTCGGCTATCAGTCCGTCATCATTCATTTCTGAGGAGAAATTTAGAGTTCGGGGACTGGGTACGCCGATCTCAACCGGAATCACGGCTTCAGTGCCGTACACCATCGAGTTCGGCTCCGGTGTGACTTCGGTCATTTCGCCTGCCTCTGACTCCGGCTGCTGTGATTGCTATGCTTGATGGTGCCGATCTGATTGCTCGGCACTTTTAAGCGCAATCTGCAAACATTCGCTCTTTTTTGATCACCTCGGATGACCGCTATCCCTCCTTTAGTGGGGAAGGAGTTCGGCGAGGAAGCCTCTGATCGCTATGATCGGGCTTCTTTTTGTCTTCTCTAGATGAGCTGTCTAAAGACCGTTTTCGACGGTCTGCCTCATCGGCACGAGAAAACTGGTCCGCAATGTCCCACATCTCTTGAGCTGTTTGCGGACTGCATTCCACGAGCTTTCTGTAGAGAGCTCCGGGCAGGATTCCATTTTGGAATGCCGAAATGACAAGTAGATCATTGAGATCATCTACTTGTAGGCATTCCTTGTGGAATCTCGTCATAAAGTCGTTGATCTTTTCGTCGCGACCTTGACGTGTAGAAAGCAGCTGAGCCGAAGTGCTTCGGGCTTCCGCTTTCTGAAAGAACCTCTTGTGGAAAGCATCCATTAGATCTCGGTAAGATCTAATGCTGCCTTGGGGGAGGCTATCGAACCACCTTCTTGCGTTCCCGATAAGCAGCTCGGGAAACAGCTTGCACATATGGACCTCATTGAGACCCTGGTTCACCATATTATACTGATAGCGTCCCAGGAAGTCATGAGGATTCACTAACCCGTCATAAGTCATCGACGGAGTTCGGTAGTTCTGTGGCAAGGAAGTTCGGGTGATATCGTCCGAGAACGGAGTCTTCAATGCTCCGTACATGGCGAACCCGACACCTCTTCGGTATGGAGGAGATGGAGTTCTCCTGTGATTCCGGTACCGAGGAGGAACAGGAACATGTCGGGGTTGAGGATTCTTCTTCCTGGAAGACACAGCACTACTGCGGTAGTGACTTTCATGTCTGGATGAGGAGGGAGAATCCACCGTTTTCGTTTCCGGCTTTTGGGTCTTTTGCAGGAAGATTAAGAACTCTTCCTGCTTCTCGGCCAAAAACAATTTGACAGCCTCGTTCAAATCGGGCTGCTGGGACGACTCGGTGCGATGAGTCTTTGAGCGGCTTGTTCCTTCTCCGTGAGAACTGGAAGTAGATTTCTCCCGAGGCTGTTTTCCAGACCTGCGGGCTGGACTAGCTTCCTCATGGTTATCACGAACGGTATTATGGGTGTTACGTGATCTGGTATGCATTTTTTTGGTGGAAGAGGATCAAAAACTCGCTTTATCACAAATTTGGTTCTCTGTTTCCCACAGACGGCGCCAGTGATGGTTGGGCGAATTTTTGATGGTGATGAATGCAGGAAAATACAGATCACGACACAGAGATTTACGTGGTTCGATTTACTGAGGTAAATCTACGTCCACGGGAAGAAAAGAGGGCAGAGTTGTATTGCTTGATCTGTTTTCTACAGCTTACAATACAGACTTGCTATTTGATATTTGATCTCTAGAGAAATCTCTTCTCTATCTGATCTAAGTTCTATTTATACATTGAACTAAGATCGTGGCTTGCATCACCACTAACTAGGTCGTGGCTTACATCATCACTAATTAGGTCGTGGCTTACATCATCACTAATTAGATCGTGGATGTCGTGGAGGTCATGAGATCCTGCATGGGTCCACCACTAAATAGATCGTGTAGTGGAGGTCGTGGAGGTTCTGCATGAGTCCACTATCTCCCAGTTCGGTCGAATACTGAGACCGAACTGCTGAACTATTGCCGAGCAGCTTTTGCCGATCTGAGAGTAGAGCTTGATTGGTCGGCTTTTACCGAGCTGTAGGCTGGGGCTGAACTCTTTGGTAATGCCGAACTGATTGGTCGGCTTTTACCGAGCTGTAGGCTAGGGCCGAACTCTTTGGTAATGCCGAACTGATACTCTTCCTTGGTTTTTGGGCTGATGGGCCGTCACTGCTATTGGGCTTGTTTAGTACGTACCCCATCAGTAAGTCAACGGATATACATATTAAGCAAAAAGCACAACCCCATCTACAAATGGGGAAAAATGAGGTAAGCAGAATGAATGAGTAGAGAGACGCCGTAATCAAAGAGATAATTGCTCAAAATCGACCTACCTTGTTACAGTTAGAACATGTGAACAACTGGGTTCTCTGATGAGCCGCCGTTTTGATCAGCCTCCATCTCTCTCCAGCAACTGCAGTTCCACAAAATTAGAGAAGAATGTCTTTACGACAGATACTTCTTTCCAGGCTTAGCATTTATAGTACTTGTATAGCATTAGTTTATAGGTGGGGCCCACCCAAAAGAGCGCGTTCCTTTTTCGGCCACATTGCGACTGTGGCAGCGTATGTAGAATTTTTATGCATGTATTCGGCAACTAAATTTATCATACTCTCTACTTTTTTACTCCGTCAGTTTTGACGAGCTAATTATCTACTAATAATACTTTAATTATTTTTCTCTTCATCTCTTTCTTACTTTTTCAATTTTGGAATAAAACTCGTGTCAAACTCAAAGTGCATATTCTTTAAAGACGGAGGGAGTATTATATTAAATAAATGTTCTATAATTTGTACTCGTAGTATTTAACTTGATTAACAGGTTAAATGAAAAACAACTTCATCTTGTCAATGTCCTTAATTTGGCCAAACAACTTAAATGCACTAATAATATGCCATTGTTCGATAACCAAGATTTGGCAGCTGCTTTACATATTTAAATACTACTTCCTCCATCCATGAATAGGAGTCCCGTTTTTCCATTTTAGTTCGTCCGCAACTCGGTTCACTTTTACATAAATAGTACTTCATTCGTCCCCAAAGAATATGCACTTTGAGTTCGACACGAGTTTTAATGCAAAATTGGTAAAGTAAGAGAGAAGTAGAGAGAAAAAGTAATTAAAGTATTGTTAGTGGATAATTGGTCCCACCTCAATAGAGAGAAAAAATTTCTAAAATTGGAAATTGCATATTCTTGTAGGACGTACTAAAAAGGAAAGAGTGCATAGTGGGACGGATGGAGTATTAGGGTCTCACCTTCAACTAACTCATCTCACTCACATTTTATTTAAAACTAATAAATACAAGTGGGACATTTATTCCACTAACTTTTTTCCACACACTTTTCTTAACATTTCTTAAAACTCGTGCCGCCAAGGAATAGGACTCCTAATGGCGAACGAAGGGAGTACTACGTAGAGGTGTGATCAATTGCTAACCTTTTTCTTAAATTGTTAACTTGTTAATTTATCAATATAGTATTTTAAAAATATCAACACGATAACATTAGGACACTCAAAATGGGTGAGACCTATCACATGCCTTATCTCTATTTTCCTCCGGACACGTCAGCATTTTCTCTCATTGCCCCATCTTCCTACAACACTACACCTATATCACACCCTATCTTCATTAGCACTATTTTATTTTATTTTATTTTTTGTAATTCTCTATTTAATATGTTATTAAATAAATTAAATTGAAATACGAAAATATCATATACACAAATCTTCGTTGTATTACAAAATTAGAAAAAAAAAATACAACGAGAATCAAATTTAAAATGCACGAAATCGTATTATTGTGTCAGCCCCTTTCCCAGAGTGGAGGCCGATCGGTCCCCTATTGTGAGTGATCTTAGTTTGTTAACACAAATTTAGTTGATATATTTATGTCTTTGTATTAACATCTATTTTTATAAGTCAATACCAAAATATAAGTATGCCAACTAAATTTGTGTTGACATACTAATGTCTATCGTGTTGATATTTTTTAAATATTGCATTGATAAGTTAGCAATTTAAGAAAAATTAGCATTATAACGCACCCTACTACATATAATTATCCTGAATATGAAAAATGCACTAAATCATAGGAGTAGTATATTAAGTCAAGTTCGAGTAGGAAATTATAGATGAATCAATGTAGTGGAGAGCAAGACTATAACCACTAGTAAGATAATTCATCCGTCCCGCACTACTTGCACTTATTTCTTTTCTGGACGTCCCAAGTTATTTGCACTCTTTCTATTTTTAGTAACAATTTATACCTACAGCCGTAATTGTTGACTTTGTCTATCACTCATTCCTTAATCTCCGTGCCCAAAAGGAAAGGTGCGAGTAGTGCGGGACGGAGGGAGTACTATTTTACAAGGACATTTAAAAAGTTATTTTATCGTCTTATAAATTATTCCCTCCGTCCTATAATATGAGTTACATTTAGTGTGAGCACAAATTTTAAAAAATGTAAAGAAAATGAGTTGAAAAAATTAGTGGAATATGAGGTCTATTTTTATTATATTGATTTTATAATAAAATATGAGTTAAGTGAGTTAGTGAAACGTGTGACTTATTTATTATTTATGATAAAAATGAAATATAATTCTTATCATAGGATAGATTAAAATGACAAAATTATGACTCTACGGAGGAGTACTAGCAAAGAGTACGTAAGTATACAAACATGTTTAATTTAATTCGATAAGACCAATTCATATCACCTCAATTAGGTTTTTATGTAAAAAGTCGTCGTTCGATATATAATCAAGAAGCGTGGTTGTAATAACCCTATGCACAACTGATTGACTCATGGACTCGATTCCATAATATTAGGTTATATTAACAAATAAAACAAATTATTTAATTTAATATGAATAAATTAATATGAGTAGATGTTTGACGTGGAGTATTAAATAAACAAAATTAATATTTAAACTCTATACTTGATAAATTTGTTTGTATTTAAGTTTAAATTGTCTAATTGTACTAAAATATCTTTTCTAAATTTCAAATCAAAATCAGAAGGTGTAAAATTTGAAGGCGATAATATAATTTAAGTTTGTTATCATGGTAGAATTTTCATGTAGATTATTTAACCCAATTACTTGATGAGTTTATTTAACACATTAAAAAATAAAAATTAAGACGGGTCGAAAAACTAACATGAGAAATAATTAAACCAACATACCAAGCATCAAAATAATTAATATTTTTGGATACAATATTTCCGGACATTTGAAAACAATTAGGTAACTTTTTGTTATCATTTCGTGTGATAATTATTGTTGTAATTAGTGTGGCTCTCTGAAAAAAGAAAAAACCCGGAATGAGATTTAGTCAAAATGCTTTGTAATGAGATGCATGTATTTGGACGTTGCATTCTTGAGGCGTTGAAAGAGGAAATCCTCCACGGTGCAGATGTTGTTTTCTAGAAGACTGCTTATCGATCGCACCACGCCTCCAAATACAATCTAACCGCCATACTTCATCAGATAGAGATGGATTCGCATGTTTCTCATTATCTGAAGATCAAGTAGAAGAACAATTATTTAGTCAGACACATCTCATCATTATCAAATAACAAGGTAGACTCACCTTTGATGCGGAAATTCTTGAGGGTGAAGGCCTCCTTTACACGAGCAGAAGCACCAACAACTCTCGCGCCTAACTTGGAAAAGATTCTCGCTTTCTTTGATTCCAACCCTTCTTCGACCTTAGCAGAATGTCGCGCATAAAAAAAAACAATTTGCAGGTTATTTAGCATCTACAAACATGTGTGTGCTTACTTACAATTTGCATCACCTCATCCATCAACACCATTCTCTAACTATTCTGTTTCTTGTCTGTTCTGTCTGAAAAGTGAGCATCAATACTTCATTTGTACAAAGGCAAGATTGGATACCAAAATTCTTCATTTGCACCTTAATTAGACATTTCATTTGTCATCTGAGGAGGGAATACAGAAGAAACTTATGGATTTTTGAGGCGTTGAATGAGGAAATCCTCCACGGTGCAGATGTTGTTTTCTAGAAGACTGCTTATCGATCGCACCACGCCTCCAAATACAATCTAACCGCCATACTTCATCAGATAGAGATGGATTCGCATGTTTCTCATTATCTGAAGATCAAGTAGAAGAACAATTATTTAGTCAGACACATCTCATCATTATCAAATAACAAGGTAGACTCACCTTTGATGCGGAAATTCTTGAGGGTGAAGGCCTCCTTTACACGAGCAGAAGCACCAACAACTCTCGCGCCTAACTTGGAAAAGATTCTCGCTTTCTTTGATTCCAACCCTTCTTCGACCTTAGCAGAATGTCGCGCATAAAAAAAAACAATTTGCAGGTTATTTAGCATCTACAAACATGTGTGTGCTTACTTACAATTTGCATCACCTCATCCATCAACACCATTCTCTAACTATTCTGTTTCTTGTCTGTTCTGTCTGAAAAGTGAGCATCAATACTTCATTTGTACAAAGGCAAGATTGGATACCAAAATTCTTCATTTGCACCTTAATTAGACATTTCATTTGTCATCTGAGGAGGGAATACAGAAGAAACTTATGGATTTTTGAGGCGTTGAATGAGGAAATCCTCCACGGTGCAGATGTTGTTTTCTAGAAGACTGCTTATCGATCGCACCACGCCTCCAAATACAATCTAACCGCCATACTTCATCAGATAGAGATGGATTCGCATGTTTCTCATTATCTGAAGATCAAGTAGAAGAACAATTATTTAGTCAGACACATCTCATCATTATCAAATAACAAGGTAGACTCACATTTGATGCCGAAATTCTTGAGGGTGAAGGCCTCCGTCTTGGCTTCCTTTACACGAGCAGAAGCACCAACAACTCTCGCGCCTAACTTGGAAAAGATTCTCACTTTCTTCGACCTTAGCAGAATGTCACGCATAAAAAACAATTTGCAGGTTATTTAGCATCTACAAACATGTGTGCGCTTACTTACAATTTGCATCACCTCATCCATCAACACCATTCTCTAACTATTCTGTTTCTTGTCTGTTCTGTCTGAAAAGTGAGCATCAAAATATAAGAAAAAGAGGGTGATGATGTTAAAGTATGTGTTAACAGTGTCTGTCAGCACCCACATTTGGCCAAAATGAAGTCTCGGTTTGTGTTGTTGTGTTTCAGTGTTCTTTGATTTTTGGTTTTTTTTTCTCTACCATATTTTTTAATATTCAACTACACTAGATTATTTAATCACTTCCATAGTCAAGATCATGGTTTCCCAGAAACAGATAGGAAACTACCTCATTTCCTGCAAAAAAATATTGCCACCAAAATCAAGAATGGAGTCTGAGACCTTGCTGCAAATCTATCTGTTGGTGCATAGGCAAATTTCAACATGAGAAATGTAATCTTGAAGGTTGTGTTAAAGTCAAAAATGGAATTTTGACAGAAATGATGAGGAAGCTGCACAGCAACTTCTTCTACAATATTGAACAACAAGACCATCCTCAAAAAAAGAAAACAAATCCTTCTCCTTTATGTCCTCACTGGTCAATATTTTCGAGCATTCCCGTTCCTCAACTCCAGTTTCGCCTTGAGCCGAGCTGAGGTTTGATTCGCATCTTTGAAATAGCTCTAAAATTAGACAAGGAAACTCAGTGATATTTCTTGATCAAGAAACACAAGTTACTTGTCACCTGAATTTACCACATATGCTCCTTTTTTGTTGATTCAGTTTCCTTAGACCTTGGCAAGCCTTCTCCCTCTTTCCAATTCCAATTCCTCTTCAACCTTGGTAAACCTTCTCCTCTTATCCGATTTGAAATCTCCGATCACCCGAACAGGATGAAACCAAACGTTCGCAATTTAGCATACTTAAGATTGATTATAGCATTTACATGTGTACATGTGCTAAACAATTTTCATCAACTCATAGATTCTTTGAGAATGAACAATATCCTTAGAATAAAATACCTCTGTAGGAAATGAATGTTTATTCAACTTTTCTGTTCTGATGCAAATGATGAGAGTTCCCTTCAAAAGGAAATTCCATTCCATTTCCAAACAAACTTTCAGTTATCAAATCTGCAGCTTTACATGGAAGTAAGGGTCTATTTATTATTCACATATTGAATATGTACAGAAAAGGTAGTCCTTGAATGGAAAACTAGACCACCCCTAAAACACTACCATATACAATTTCACACTGATGCTTCCACTGTTTGCACTTACAGCCTTGCTTATTGTATATTTTTTCACAAAACAATCAGCTAAATCTGTATATGCATGTATATATAAGAACTCATAAATTCTCTTCACATGTAGCTGCAGAGGATCTCCAACAATCGTCTTCAATCGTAACCGTATTACCCTGACTTTCTCAAGTACGGGTTTTTCTAGCCACGATTCTTCTTATGGAGAACCACCATCTTAATACAAAGACTAGAATGTTCCACCCCCTCTCAGATTTACCGGTGGGAACACCAGAATATGGCATATAAGCACTGATGTCGCCCTGTATATCTTCAGATAATTCCAGAAGAGGACTGTGGATTGCCTGATCCGTCTCAAAGTATTGTAGTTCATCTGCACACAATGCTCTATTCAAGGTGTCAGCATTGCAGATTAGGTTGTCTTCAACTTGGTGCAGGCAATCTTCAAAGGTGCCCAAGCCTTCCAAAGAATATACCGACTCCATGTAGGTTGGAGAAGTAGCATTGTGTTGCAAGTAAGGCTCGCCATCATTGAAACTGGTCTCAGAGGGCAAGTTTGAAGAAGATCGAGCAACAGATAAGCTTGATAGGGTTGGGAAATTCGGAGATGAGCCCTCATCAAAGCTGACAATTTTGTCACGATCTGCAAAAGCAGAGATGACTGACTCGTGGGCCTCCGCCTGAAACAGAGTCGAGATACAGTCAGATGTCAATCGAAAATGGAAAAATGAATGAGCATTCATCTTAAAAGCAAAAAAAAAAGCAGCGTGCCTTTTCTGCTTTGGACAGCTTATCAGCACAAAGATACTGGCCATTCGAGATGATCCCCATCAGTTGCCCAACCATGTCGAAAACAACACCATTATCTTGAGAGGTGCCATAGAATTGTAATTTCTGGTCAATAACACATGTTCGAGCATGCTCCACAACTACTTCCCACATTTTGGCAGACATACCGGTCCCAAGGATCTACAATGTTTTTATTTTAGAAATGTGTTAACCACGCTTCAAATAGTGGATATAAATGAAACATCAAATCCTAACGTGAGCAATGGAACCAAGAGTTACAGAAACAGATATGTATTACAAAATATCACAAATATCTTACATTTCGAAGTCTTGTAGGGTCTAGGAAGAATGACACCAGAAAATCCTCTACTGTAGTGACTTTTTCCTTCCTCAAACGTTTGTGAAAAGCTCCACCTTTACCAATCTTTTCCAGCCGCCATACTTCATCAGAAAGTGATGGAGGGTGGTGCTTCTTGTACACTTCCACAAGGAAAAGTGAAAAGATGTATTATACTAAGTGATTTTCTGCTGATGACTGTTGTTTCGCTTCAGAGCAAAAGAAGTAATGTGTTTTGAGGCATTTAAACAAGTTTAATTGTTCTTTAGCTTTTCCAAAGATTCAGTCCACGACTCCACGTACAAAACTTAAACGGACTATATAATCACGGAAAGGGAATAATTCAAAGAAACAAATATTGACTACATTTCACCACATGAAAATTAAGAAAATGGCTGCACAATGTAACTAATAGAAGACTAAGGTAACTCACGTTCTCCACGATGATCTCTAACAACAAAGGGTTCTGATCTAGCCTCTCTTACTCTGACGCCACTGATGCTGTCCAAGAGTTTAGCACCCAGCCTAAACTTCCGGCTTCTTGTCCAGCTTGAATTATCTGTAAACATAATGTTACCAACCAAACCCTTGCCATCTTGCAGGGTCATGATAAGATCCCCAGTTAGGAGAGGCTTCTTTCCATCCCGCTCTCGCACTGTATTATTTTGGAATTCTACAGCTGTCCAATTTCCCCTCTCGTCTCCATCAAAATCTCCTTCAAGAACTACAATCTCTACCTTCTCAGATGATCCATGACCACTAAAAACAACTTCCCCAGTAAGGATATCGACTAAAGCAACTTCCATTCTGGTAGACCCTTCTCCTTCAATACGAGTTCCAGTAAACACAGGAAGAGATATGCCATTAGAGAACTGTAAACACAAATTCCTCGGTTCAGAGGGATGTGTGTCTTTCCCATAATTCCTGGATATTTTTCACCAAAAAAAAAGGAAATAGTTAGCGAATTCGCTTGTGACCTAAATTAGGAATCATGTTGGATACCTACGTCATACCTTTTCGTATTAATTATGTATTTTCTCAACGCGGACTCCACTTCCTCTTTCACCTGTGATCTCATTAAAAGTAAACTAGTAAATTTATGACAATCATAGATTGGTCCAGTAACATCTAAGCAATGAAATTCAGCAGAACTCCATACCTAAAAACCATACAACAGAGTTAATAACAGTATAACACACAAGAATTCTACATTCAAATATCCAATGTAATCACAAGACTGAGAACAAAGGTTGTATTATTCCTGTGGCTATAGTTTACCTAATTACATAATTATTCAAGTGCATCTATAACTGGAAAACATGTTCATCACAAGCACATAAATAAATATTTCAGAAGCACAACTCGACTTACAACTCGACGAATGAGAGGCTCAAGAACTGGTTCCATTAGATGTTGTAATTTGCAGAGGTTCTTAACCTCCCTCACCACACTACAAAATTTACAAAATAATCAGTACAACAACACCCGAAAAAACCTCTCAGTAAACTACCAACACACATTCTCAACTAATAAATCGGCCTCCAACTTCAAACTAAAGTATCAATTAACAATAACTCTATCTGATCCTCTCTTACAAGAATTAAGAAATTCCATGTTACAATTCAATTTAGCATCAAAACAAGTTTTGTTTTACAGCTTCAGAAACATAAGCATGCTCATTTCTAGTTCTACAAAAGCTGAATCTGAATGCTAAATTCAAATTCACAAATCCCATAAACAGATCAATTGGTAAAGATTAATCCAGCAAAGACTAATTAACACAATAAAATTAACATCAGGAGAGAAATCAGAAGACGCCATGACTTTATAGCAACAATTGACATTAAAAAAAAGCAACCTTTTAAAAGATTTTGCATTCCTGGGATGCCAAGATGTGCCCTCCTCCGGCTCTTGCCGCTTCTGCGACATTTTTCAAGAGGCCCACCAAGAAAATCAACAGGAAAAGTACAACCCTTGTGCTCTTAGACTGTAGTACATTTTTCACACCGACAAACAGCAAACCAAGAAAAGCTCAATCACAGGAGCTTTATAAGAGAAGCTGAGAAAACAAAAAGACCATCATGCGCATGGTCCAATGAAAAATTAATAACAACCAATAAACCACAATTATTTGAATAAGCTGCAATTTGTAATTGTTAGACAAGTGTTATGTGATGAGGAAACATGAGTTTACTTTGTTGGGGTGAGGATGGATGGACGAGAACGGGTGGATGAAAAGATTGAATCTTTTCACTGTAGAATCCAAAATGGCAAATATGGTAGTTTTTTCTTGGATTGTTTTGTGGCGTTACTAGGTGTGGTGTGGGAAAGAGGGTTCGATTGGAAGCCGATTGGAGCCTTTCCAGGTTCAAGCGTCGGTTTCATTTCATGTACGGCCGGTGGGCGGTGCCGCTCGTTGATTTAGCACGACAAAGAATAGGTAGAGGAGAGAGAGAAGGGAGCTTGAGAGTCCATGAAAACGCGTGGGGGCCCAGTAAATCAATACTCCCGCCCTCCCCTTAGAGCATCCACAACCGTGCTCTTGCCAGCGGCACGGTTGTGGGCCCGGGCGGTACTATTCATGCCTGCTCTCTGGCAAGAGCACAACACCCACAACTGTGCTCTTCCGCAAGGACGAGCACAATTAATATAAAATTCAATTACACAAAAACATTTCCATAATATTAAAATTCATTTAAAACCCACAATAAATATTACAAATGACAAATAAAATTAAACATTGCATAATTAAAATCCTAAAAATTAAAAATTACATAATTAAAATCCTAAAAATTAAAAATTACATAATTAAAATCCTAAAAATTAAAAATGACACTACTCGTTGCCGAATTTCGCCCACATGTGGTTGATTAGGTCTTCTTGTAGTTGATTGTGGATTCGAGTATCGCGCATTGTGTGGCTTGTCTCGATCCTCTGGCACGATGTTGAGGAGGAGGAGCAGGGGTATTCGCCGCGACATATGCTTCGTAAGCGGCACGATGTTGTTCGTAGTATTCTTGTTCTTCGCGTTCCGCTTCCGCCATAATATGGGTGAAATCCATTTGAGATTTTGAGTGGGTGATGAATGTGTTGATAGTTTGTATGAGAATTATGAATGAGAGATGAATGAGAGATGATTTGATGTGATAAATGGATGATGAATGTGTGTATTTATAGATGATTTTGGGGAAAAAAAAATAAAAAAAATCAAAAAAATTCAGAAAAAACGGGAAAAAAACGGCCATATTTTTGGGATTTGGAAAATATTTTTTTTTTATTTTTTAGCATTATTTATAATTAAATACCGATTTTAAAAAAAAAATTAAAAAAAAGTTTAAACACAACGGCTATGCCGTTGACGAATGGGAGCGCGCCACGTGTGCGTCCGCTGGCACGGACGTGCTCGATACATCGAGCAGCGCCGTGCCAGCGGCGCGGCTGCAGCGGCGGCGGTCCTGCGCCTTGCCAGCGGCGCGGACGGCGGTGGCGTCTTTCGCCACCGCTGCGGATGCTCTTAGGGTGTCCACTTACGTGGACACGCCCAATAGCCCCGCCCCAGTTTTGTGTCCATAGCCCCGGATTTTTGTCCATAGCCCCAAAATTCTATTTCCGCCACTATAGTAGACACCTCCAATAGCCCTCAAATTTTATAATCAACTTTCATTCTATTAATGTTTCAAGTAATTACGAAAAAATTTATCGGGATATACGTACGTAGACGAAGTCGACTATACGAATTAAGAATAAAAATAAAATTTAACTTTAAATTAAAATACAAATTAAAATAAAAATTAAAATTAAACACACTACTTTAAAATTAAAATTAAAAGTGAACACTACATTGAATCTAGTACAAATCACTACCAAGTTTACGCAACGCCACCACCTCCCCTACGTGCCCACACTTCTTCAATCAAATCCGCCTGCAGTATGTTATGTGATGTGGTCCTGCGCATATCCGCGAAGCGTTGGATCAAATATTCATTGCTCCGTGGTACGCCCATCTCGATGGGCGCGGAGGCGACACCGTGACTTGTACTTGCGCCCTCTTCCGGCGCCCATCGCTCTGCCGCAAATCCTTCATCTTCTATTATCATATTATGCAATATGATACAAGCTAACATAATATTGGCGACATCATCTTCGTGCCAAACTCGTGCCGGACACCGTATTATAGCCCACCGCGATTGGAGGACACCAAAAGCCCGCTCAACGTCCTTCCTAGCACTCTCTTGTTTGCGCGCGAAATATTGTTTCTTCAGTCCTACTGGCTGGCGGACAGTCTTCACGAATACGGGCAACCGAGGATATATTCCATCTGCCAAATAGTAGCCCCTACTGTACTGCGTACCGTTGGCTACGAAGCTGATATCTGGTCCCTCACCCCGGCACTCCTCGTTGAAGAGCGGCGACGACTGAAGAACATTGATGTCGTTGTTCGAACCCGCCACGCCGAAATACGCATGCCAGATCTTCAGACGGTAGTCTGCAATGGCTTCCAGTATCATCGTTGGATGTTTGCTTTTGAATCCAGTAGTGAACTGGCCTTTCCATGCCACGGGGCAGTTCCTCCACTCCCAATGCATGCAATCGATACTTCCTAACATTCCTGGGAAGCCGTGCACCGCCCCGTGCATATCCAGTAGGTGCTGACACTCATCCGGTTTGGGCTTCCGTAGAAACTCCCCACCGAAAATTTCCCGGATCCCCTTACAGAACTGCCTAAGCACTGTGAGGCTAGTCGTCTCACCCATCTGTAGGTATTCATCGAACATGTCCGCTGGTCCGGCGTAGGCAAGCTGTCGGATTGCAGCGGTGCACTTCTGTTGTGTGGACAGCCCGATCCGGCCAGCCGCATCACGCCGGAGAGTGAAGCATCGGTAATGCTCAGCCAAATTCGTCGCTATATAGTTGAACAGCCGTTGTGACATCCTGAATCTCCGGCGGAATATCTCGGGTGGATAACGGGGGTTATCCACAAAGTAATCATCCATTAGATGTTGGTGAGCACCGACGTGGTCTCGTGGGATTGTCCGCCGATGAGTAATGGTGCGAGGGATCGGATCCTCCGCAGCCTCCGCCTCCTCTGCCAAACCGGCCGCTACCTGCTGGGCGGCCTGGTGTTGCATCTGTTGAAGCATAGCATTCCAGTTGTCTCTCCACATATTGTTCATTTCCGACCCAAAATTGTAGTGAGAGAAATTTGTATAGATGTTGTATTGGAATGGTGTGAAAATAATGAATGGAGTGGGGTGTATTTATAGGTGAATTGAAGTGTAAAAAAAAAAAAATCGGAAAATCGCCAGCCGCGGCGGTTGTCCTCCGCTATAGGAGGCGCGCCTATAGGCGCGGCTATAGGGACGCACGCCGCGTCCTCGCCCCGCACGCGGCTATCCCGCATCCGCCGCCTCCCTCCCCCCTCGCCGCGTCCACCTCCGAGGCGGACACCCCCCTCACTATGATAGCCGCGTCTTTCTCCCCCCTCCGCCTCCAATCGCGGCGACCGCCGCGGCGTGTCCATAGTGGACACTCTTAGGGTATCCACTATAAGCGGACCCGCCCAATAGCCTCGCCTCAATTTTTGTCAATAGCCCCAATTTTGTTATCCACAGTCCCAAAATTCTATTTCCGCCACTATAGTGGACACCTTCAATAGCCCCCAAATTTCAAATACAAAATTCTACATTTTCATAGCCGCGTCCTCGCCCCGAATGCGGCTATCCCGCTTCCGCCGCCCCAATAGCCCCCAAAAGTTGTCCGCCCACCTTCCCCACTATAGCCGCCCGCCCACCGCCCCCAGCCGCGGCTAAGCCGCGTCCTACCCATAGTGGTTACTCTTATAGATGCCCAAGGTTTTCGGTTCCGGCGGTTAATCGCGGTACCGGAACTGTGACTTTTTTCTTGAACCGTAACCGCCATATTTTGAATCGCGGGCTGGTTTCGATTTCAAATTTTACGAACCGAAACCGTGCAGGAACCGCCGGTTCTGGACGGTTCCAAACCGAAACCGTGAAAAATTGTCGGAAAACCTTGAAATCTAGCCCGGAACCGCGAAAAACCGCCGAAAACCGGCGGTTTGGAACTGTGAAAAATCGTAAAAAACTGCCGGAAAACCGGCGGTTCGGAACCGGAACCGCCGGTTTTTTAACCAAAACCGAAACCGTGAAATAGCCTCACGGTTCGGTTCCGATTCCGGTGGTTCCGAACCGGAACCGGTGGTTTACGAACCGTGAGCATGTCTAACTCCCCTCATCCAGCAGTGGACCGCCGGGGCAGCTCCACTATGAACACTGTAAATAATTAAAGTGAATAAAGAGTAAAGTAATAGAGAGAATAATGTAGAGAAGATTATTATCTATATTGTTCTTTTTTTACTTTAGTCTTTCTTTACTTTAACTATCTTTTTATCATTTTTTCAAAACAAGTACAGTCTATACTACCGTGGAACAGAAGGAGAAAGAGTAATTAATTAAATATTCTTATTATTAAGTGATTTTCCATCAAACATAAAAACTAACTTGATTATACTGAAAAATCAATCTTAAATTTACAACTTAAAATTAAACGTGCGAATAACATGAGACGGATGGAATATAATTTTCATAATTGTTTTGCTGATATTTAAAGTTATATGAGACCTATTGTTCGTTGATACGATTGGATCATTGGAGCACAATGTTTCGGCATGATGCAAAAATTAGATCATTAAATTATACTCCCTCCGTCCCGCACTACTCGCACATTTCCTTTTGGGCACGGAGATTAAGGAATGAGTGATAGACAAAGTCAACAATTACGGCTGTAGGTATAAATTGTTACTAAAAATGGAAGGAGTGCAAATAACTTGACGCCCAGAAAGGAAATAAGTGCAAGTAGTGCGGGACGAAGGGAGTACTACAAGTATTAATCTTGCTAGTAAACCAAAGGGTATACAAAATCTACCCAATAATTAATGTCAGTAGGGCTGGGAAAAATACCGAAATGCCGAAATACAGGCCTTATCGTACCGAAAAAATACTGAAAATACCGAATTTTCGGTATACCGTGATTTTCGATACGGTATGATACCTTACTGAAATATTTCGGTAAGGTAAATGTATGAATTTTTATATACAGCGGTATACCGCGGCATACCGAAAATGAGGTACGATGTCGGTATGAAAATTCTCCATACTGAAAATAAGGTATACCGAAATTTTGGTAAAATAAAGGTATGATTTTTTCGTATACCGAATTTACGATAAGGTATACTGTATGATGGTTTCGGTAAGTTATACCGTACCTACCTACTCCTGAATGTCACGTCGAAATATTCTGAAATAATTGTAGAAAATTTACAATCATATTCCATTCCCCGTAAAAGGGCATGTGTGACAACACTATATAAAAAAATCAGAGGAAAAAACTCAAGAATGGAAAACTTAATTGGACTCACTCTCATATTGATGCTCATCGTGTACCTGTTACATCACTTGATGTTTGGGCAAAGAAAAATTTTAATAAGTCTCTCAAGAATCCGATGGGATATAATGATTCTCTCGATGTTCGGGTTGAGAAAAAGCCCGACAGGCCTTGAGAAGAGTATTAGAGCATCCATTGCGTTGTTTCCCCATCGTTCCTTAAACTATTATTTGCGTGTTTCCCTATCATTCCTTAAACTATTATTTGCGAGTTCCACTGTACTTTTTAACTTCATTCCTTAACTAAAGTGCG
Organism: Salvia splendens; assembly: GCF_004379255.2. Classification (NCBI taxonomy): domain Eukaryota; kingdom Viridiplantae; phylum Streptophyta; class Magnoliopsida; order Lamiales; family Lamiaceae; genus Salvia; species Salvia splendens. The sequence continues at coordinate 27,430,388 of NC_056044.1, forward strand.
GAACCTGCAACCCTCCGTTCCTTATCTGTTTCTTAACTGTCCCTTAAATTACTATTCATTGAATTTCATTTTTTATTTTTATTTCCAACACAATTCAATTAAAACAAACACACTTCATTAAAAAACACACAACATAAAAAAATTACAACTTAAAATTCTAAAAAATAAAAAACACACAATTAAAATCCTAAAAAATTAAACGTTGCATAATTAAAAATACAAATTTAAAGAAAATAAAAAAACTACTCCGCCGTCAAATCATCCCCCAAAGGCGGTCGAGGTGGAGGGGGAGTCGGAAGGCCAAGTTGTGCTGCCATATGCACAATTCCGTTCCACCAGACCGCGTATTGGGAGGGCGAGAAACGGGAAGTGTCCGTCATTGTGGCGGTCATGTATACCGCCATAAGAGTGTTCGAGCCTCTCCCCGAGCCTGCCTGGCTTGATTCGCCTCGGCCCTTCCTCGCTCTAGCCGCCTTCGCCGCCTTCGTCCCTTGCGGCCGACGGCGCGCACGGCTGGATCCCCCGTCATCGCCGGCCGTACCCGCAAACTCCTGCGGTGCACCCTCTTGTCCGCCGCTGCCCTCACTGGTGTCACCAGACGAGTATTGGCCACTCGCCGTGTGCTTCGTGCGCTTCAGGGTTGAGCCCGAGCTGGAGCGGACACCGCCGGCCCACCGTTCCCCGTCCTTGACAGCCTGCCAAACATCAACAAATCTGAATTGTTTGCCGGTGTCCTGGTTGTAGACGCGCAAAGCCGCCCTCAGAATGTCGGCTCCCGAAGCTCCGCTTTGGTAGTGCGCCGCTTCGGTCGAGTAGATGCCGTAGAATTTTTTGACCTGTTTGTCGACTCAGCCAAAGCGAGAGCGAAGCATTGTATATGTGCGCTTCCGGGAGCCTTTCGGCTTAATCTGATGGTAGATCTCGGTGACCTTTTCCCAGAAACGCTTGTGGGCTTGTTGATTCCCGACGATGGGATCATACGAGACGGTGATCCAGGCGTTGTACACCGCCATCGTTTCGTTGTTGCTGCACGGATGCCGGCCTAGATCCTCCTCTTCTTCCTCCTCCTCCTCCTCGCCCGCCTCCGACTCCGCCCTGGAGCTTCCATCGCCTCGGCCTCCTCCCCCTCCTCCTCCTCGCCCGCCTCGGCCTTCTCCCAGAGTGGGTTCAACGGGGAAATCCTCCTGAATCTGGGATAATGCCTGCGAATACCGCGGGGCGGAGGGTCGAGCGTATGCATCCACGTCGAAAGTGGGTGGTTGGTATCCACCCGGCGTCGCCGAATCCGTTGTGCCTGGCGTCGACGAACCGGAACCACCAAGTGTGTTGTACATGGTATCCCAATCGGTAAACGTGTTGAGATCCCACCGCCGGAGTTGCCGTCGCCGGACATTTTTTGATGAGATGTTAGATGAAAATTGGAGAGGAAATGAAGTTGATTTTAGGAATAATAGATGTGTAGTTGTGTGTGAAATGAGGATGAATTAGGAGTATTTATAGAGTAAAAAAATAAAAAATAAATTAAAAAAAAAAAAGAAAAAACGGATATAAAACGGATATAAAACGGTAATAAAACCATTTACACATTTTTAAATTTTTTTTTATAAATTTGATTTTTTTTAAAAAAAAAGATTTATTGCGTCATAAATGACGACGCCCACTCGCGGGCCTGCGAGTGGACGTCACGCACGACGCATGGCCGCGCCACGTCGCCGAAGCGCGTGGCGACGCAGGCCGTGCCGAGTCTCACGACGACGGCACACGGCAGGGCATGGGCACGGCCTGGGCACGGAACGCATGTCCGCAACGCGTCGCGCGCCCGTTTCTTTCCTCCGGCACGAAACGCGGAACGCGGGCGGCGCGCGTTGTGGATGCTCATAGTATGAATTTGCATGATACTGTAAGATTATATGCAGAAGATAATGGAAACGAGTGGTACAAAATAAATGGATTGCAATTGTAGTTGGTTGCATCATAGGGTTTATAATATTCGTAATTCTTGTTATTTATTGGTGTCATGGTAAAAAAGTAATAAACATTTTAATAAGTTACGACATGAAACTAGTATGCCAATTACTAGGTAGAGTCATGGAGGTTGTTCGGTTTGTATTAAATTATTATATCTTATGATTAAATATGTATTATATTTAGTTCATGAGTCTAATAATTTAATTATATATGGAAAATCATGTGATAATTAGTCATAGCCAACCACATCTAACTAAAATAATCTCACTAACTTACTACTATTTCTGTCCCATTAAAAATGAAACGTTTTTCTTTTTAAATTGTCATATTAAAAATGAAACATTTCCTAAATTGGAAACAATATCATCTCAACTTTTTCATCTTTCTTACTTTATATATTTTCTCCTCATTAATTCACAAAACAATACTACATAAAATCTCGTGCCGAAAACAAATGTTTCATTTCTAATGAAACATATGAAGTACTATTTTATCAAGAAAACTAAACATCACCTATATAAATAAAATTAGTACTCCTATTAATTAATGATTTTGTAGTACTATGTTTATGATTTAGGCTAGTTTGCTTATAAAGTACCACTACTAAATTTTCACCAATTTTTAGTTTTACATACCATCTTAGAATCATAACTAAGTTGCTGAGCTATTGATTTATTTTAATTTTACGGTCAAATTATTGATTTGTTTTAATTTGCAAATCCAATTTTTGATTTGTCCTAATTTTACAACCAATCAAAGTTTCAGTATTGATATAACTTCAAGACTTACTTACGTGGCTTTATGAGACGTCGACAAAATGACGTCATATTTTAGGCAACGAAACGAAACTGTACTATAATAAATTAGTAAATAATTTCATTTATTGAATTAAGATTTATATTAAGAATGAAGAATTGGAAGGGAAAAACCTGAAACAAGAAACGAGATGGAAGTGAGTACAAAAAGTATAATACGACATCGTTTCAATACCTACAATGTGCCGTCGTTTATATTGACATTCGATAGTCATGTTAAGTGTAATTTAATAACTGTAACAATCCGAGTTTTCGTGCACCTATTTTGGGGGCAATAAAAAAATATTGGACGAAGAGATGATTGGATTTATTTTGATGTTAAGTTGGATTTAATCTTAAGTGAATGACTTAAGCTTTGTTTGGTTGTTTTGCCTCATGGAATTAAAGTTCAAGGGATTTCAAATTTATGAGCTACAATTGTTGGAAAATAGAAATTTCAAGTAATCAAATAGAGTACTGCACATGTGTTTCAAGCATACATGTCATATATATACATGAACAAGTGTACAAGTGTTTATTGGAATTTATCCAAAAGAAGAAAAGTTGGAGGTATACTTTAGAACGTAGGAAAACTACCTTTCATGAAAACGATTACATGGATCTTGGAACAAGTAGAGAAAATATGTCTACCGCGTCTCGTAGGGACGGGTTACGGGACGAGATGGGAACGGTTCCGGGGCAGGACGGTGTGCCGCAACGCGTTGCGCGGGGTTCCGTCCCTCCGGCACGGAACGCGGGACGGTTCCGCGCCGCGTTGCGGATGCTCTAAAGGACCATCACCCTTCTTCTCCCACCACACTCTAACACCCTCTAAGTTTCGAAAGTCAGCAAGAAGTGGAGAGGGGAGCAGTGGCAGCAAGAGAGCAGCCCCAAAGTATCACCCAAGCTAAGGTAAACTCCACAACACCACCCTTTGCATCACGTTAGAAATCCCACTTATAGCTTGAAAACTTAGAACCGCAGATGATCAAGAACACAAGAATTTTAGAGTTCAATACCAGAACTTTCAAATGGAACCGAAACCAAATAATGCACCACTGTGAACTAGCCGAACCACCAAGTAATAACATCACATAGCTACTGCCCAAACATCGAACATAATTATGTTAAGTAGCAAACTGGATAGAGGGCTTAGCTTAGCATAAGGGGATGTCCGGCGAGGGTCGAGTTACGACGGGGCTCCGGAGAGTCGACAGGAGCAGCGGCAGCTGGTGCCGGCGCCGCCGAGCGAAGATAGAGAGAAGGGCGATGGCGTCGCTGCCTTCCGGGGAGCTCGACGGAGAGAGAGGGAGTCGACACAGTGAGAGTGTCGGCAGAGATGACCGGTAGAGATGGGCAGTTGACGGCGATTTCGCCGGAGAGGAGAAGAGAAGAAGAGGGGCACCATTCTCACTTGGAATTAGGGATTTGAAAAAAAGAAATGAATTTAGCTTGGGAAGTTAAGAATTCATTCTTACCGATAAGTGAGAAAGGAGCAAGACAAATTGGGCTAGAGGAATGAATTAAATAAAGTGGGCCTCTTTAGATAAAATTAAGGAAATATGGGCTAGTGTAGTCAAAGTATTGGGGCCTTTATTCAAATACAGTTGGGCCGAAGTTAAATAAGGAGTGAGCTGCCTGGATTTAATTTAGTTCGGGCTACGGAATTTGAATTGGAGTTTTGGGCCAGATTAAATTGCTTATGATTGGGCTGGAAATTATAGATTTGATTTGGGAGCCCGGTTAATTGTTTATTTAGTTTCCGAAGATGGAAAATGTTAAAGTTGGAGACGCGTAGGGCCGCCCGGCATCGCCCCGCGACACCTCGGGCAGCCTCTAAGGAAATAGAAGGAAAGAGAGAGACGACGTTCTCGAGTCACGAAAATAATCAAGTTTAAGAAAGAAGTGCTATTAATTAAATTTTCTGATTTAATTAATATGCTAGTTCCGAAAATCTCTTAGAAGTGAACGAAGAATAAAAGAAATTAATTAGGGGCATGCATTCCTATAAGTATATGAATTTCTCGAGTCTTATTAGAACGTTGTTTGCTTTCAAAAGGCTATCTCCGCGAGTTAAGGGTGGAGTCAGGAAAATTCAAGGAGTCAGGAAAATTCAAGTTAAGGAGTTTTAAGCAAGCGAGGTGGGCTTTCTAGTTACTAAACAGTTTTTACGAGCTTTCTATTGTGATATATGATTGTGGGCTTTCGAACTAAAGTATTTTAGTGAGCTTTTAGTTTAAAGTATGTTTGCAGTTTTTATGAGAAGTATATTTTGTGGGCTTTCTATTTAAGATACGATTGTTGCCTTTATGTTTAAAGTACAGTTTTTATGAAAAGTGCCAATGTGATATGAAAAGTACAGTTTAAGATTACAGTTTTATGAACAGTATTTTATGATGGGTGCTATTTACACAAAGTGAAAGTGATGTTAATTAGGTATGTGACATTATGTGTTACTTAATGAGTACTTATGAACTGTTAGCCTTTGTCGATTTTATGTTCGGCTTTTGACAAAAAAAGAAAAAAACGAGTTTTGTTTCAAAAATGTTTGTGAGGAAAAGAAGTTTTGAAAGTTATGTCAAGCCAGGTTTTGTTTTGAACTTTCCCTATCTGTTCGTCTAGCGAGGGCAATGCCCCTACTAGACTAGGAGTTAGTGAATTCGCGGTTCACTAGGAGTTGGTGAATTCGGGTTTGTAAGTGGGATGAGCCCATACATTCCGGTTCACCAGGAGTTAGTTCAGATACGACATATGTTCCAGGAAAATAGATCGGCAGATCGTTTTTAATAAAGAAATAGGAAAATGATTTAGTGTTCTCTGATCTTTTACTTAAAACCCCGAGTTTACTCTGGAGTGACTTGACAAAACCAGTTTTTAGTAAAATATATTTCGGCACGTGTCCACTGAGTACACCAAGTACTCAGCCCTGCATATGTTTTAAAAATGTGCAGGTTGAGTAGTGATGACGGCGAGCGGTGTTGAGCACATACAAATGAAGATCCTTCGATAGAATAGTACTTGGATGCGTCGTGTCTTCATACACGATGTCATCTGCTCTTGACTCTTCCGCTGCAATGTAAAAGTCGAGTTTACATTTTTTGTATCATGCACTCTGATATATATATATATATATATTTATTAAATGATTTATATATATATGGATGTATTCATTTCCTTTTTGCATCTTTTGTTCTATTGTTCTTCTTAATCTCATCCCCACGATTTTGTCATCCGACGGTTAGATTGATGCCACGTGTCATTTAATAATGCAGATTTTTAGTTGAATAATGCACACCGACTAATAATGTACCATTATAGTGTAATAATGCAGATTTTCAGTTGAATAATGCACACCGACTAATAATGCACCATTATAGTGTAATAATGCAGATCATCACAACCATCCAATTCAAGGATCCAAGGGTTGTGATCTGATTGAAGCTTTGACTGAAAAGCTGCGAAGGACCTTAACACACCCCTATATATGTGTGTATATATATATATATATATATATATATATGTGTGTGTGTGTGTGTGTGTTTTTTTATCAAAACAAGTATTGCTTTAAATCAAGAAATATAGACGATTTTTTGTCCATAGGATTAGCCAATCTCATCTTAAGATTAGATTATCTAACAGCTAGATTAATTTGTTAGATATTATTAATTTATTCACTAATATTCATAAAAGGTTAATTATATCAATTGCATAATGTCGTTGGTTATAGAAGTTCCTATAATTTTGCTCCTTCATCTCTCCACTAACTAATCATCAATGTAAGTTATGTATGTTATCAATCCATTGGATTTCATCTCCTTCATATCTTCCATGAAAATTCATACGATATTCCATTCATTTTCTCTTCTACTAAGTTTTCACATTTAAAGATTTGGTAAAAGCCTTTATCGATTAGTCGGGGCGGTATAGTATTATTCCCAGCCAACCTTTGAGTTTGCATTCCACAATCTCGAAACTACCTATTTCAGTTTAACATCTCGTCCTGCATCATTTTTTTGATTTTGTGTTTCTTGTTTCTCGATCCAATATATACTGTAAGTTAATACAATATACTTCAGTTATTCATCTAATTTTTCTTGTCAGCGGGCATTTTTTATTTAGACATATGAATTTAAGTATCTGAACTTTCATTGATAGTGTTTAATGTTTTGATATCAAGATTTGTTGGTTTATGTTATGATATAGATTTCCGGAAATGGATTCTGAAACGCCATCTACTTCGCATGTAGATAATCAATCATCCTTCGATAACATTGTTGAGAATACATGTTATGATTTAAATCATCCTTCGATGACATATCTTTATAATCAATTATTTTTATTCTTGATTCTGTATCAATATTAGTAATGATGTAAGTTTGACTTAGTTGTGGTGTTGCTATGACATGTTATTGTACGTCCGTTTATATGCACTAAGTATGAACGTTTTTTCCGCTATGCTTCTATTTGTGTATAGTATGACCCATTTTCGTCTAGGATAGTTGTATGAGTTGTATGACGCTATTGCATCCTATTATGACCTATCATCATTCTAATTCCAGTAGATGGAATCTTGTATTTAATTAATAGTTATTTTTTTGGTGTTTTCTGATTTTGAATTATTATAGATTTAAATACACCAGAATGCCCTATAGAACTTAAACCATTCGTTGGTCGTAGCTTCCCCACATTGGACAACGCAATTGAATTTTACGAGAACTATGGGAGACGTGTTGGTTTTGATATAAGGAAAAACGATTCAAAGAAGGTTGATGATATCACCATATGGTTTTAAATGGTGTGTAACAGAGAAGGTGAACAGAAATTTAGCGATCAACAACCCAAACGACTGCGTAAATTGAAAAATTGTGGATGTAATGCTGGTGTTGCATTCAAAATTGTATTTTACGTGTTACTGAGTTAATTCGTAATTATATTTTACATTCTGTTTGTCAATAGTTTTTTTGTCATGTCTTGAAATTAGGATAATTATGACCAAATTTACCATTAGCGTTGCATGACCCTTATATTCATCTACTATGACCCAAGATAGTAGATTATGTTTTCTGTATATAAAACACTTGTTTTATATGATGACTCTAATGTTGCCTTAATAGGCCCCAATATACTCATATTCTGATATGACATATATAATTGTTTAGTATGACCCAAAAGCATATCTATTATTTTAATAATTGTTTTTGCATGTTTCAATCGTACTAGCTTTATTAATATGTTAAAAACTTGAGTATAATCGTGTTTTTTGCAATCTGGTATTTAGTAGTTTTATGCCATGCCTCTTCTGTTCGTCAATGATGACACAGATCTACCTAACAATTCTATGACACACATATGTGTTTAATATATATTACAATGAACAATAGGAAATCATCTAATGGTCATTTTAATGGAAATTTTTCTTTGCTTAGAGATGAAACAGTATGTAGTACCAATGACATCCAGCCGCTGAATAAAACATGATTCAAAAACAAGAGAAATTCTATCTTGAAAGAAATGAACAATTTGATCCCTTAATTTAAGTTACAACATAACCATTTGGAGAGATCCATAGTTTGCTATCATGTTTTCTACGTTGATCTTTTTTTCTTGTTCTCCTTTGCATAATGTTTAGATGCCGCCTCTTTATTCAGTAACGCGTTGTGATTATTTCCTACCAACATCAACACACGGTTGTATTTAGCTCGTAAATACGGTCGAGAAGAAATTCTGATGTTTAATACAATGTATTCCGTTTTTTAATTAACGTCAGTTTAAGTTTTTTTTGGACACCAATTTGTTTACAATGTTACGTTGTTATAAATTACTGAGTTAATTCTTAATTGTATTTTACATTCTGTTTGTCAATAGTTTTTGTCATGTCTTGAAATTAGGATAATTATGACCCAATTTACCATTAGCGTTGCATGACCCTTATATTCATCTACTATGACCCAAGATAGTAGATTACGTTTTTTGTATATAAAACACTTGTTTTATATGATGACTCTAATGTTGCCTTAATAGGACCCAATATACTCATATTCTGATATGACATATATAATTGTTTAGTATGACCCAAAAGCATATCTATTTTTTTAATAATTGTTTTTGCATGATTCAATCGTATTACCTCTCGGAGCCTTTGGGATCTTTTGTAGCTTTGTCTTCGCGGATGTACTCTCATACACTACGTGAACAACAGATTTAAATTACAAATCGGCCTGATTTTATCAACTTTAAGTCATGGGTTACAACATCGTACTAACCTTTTCCGTCATGAGGTGCGGATCCAGAGGCTCTAGTGTTGACCATGGTTGTAGTAGCTTTTTTGTTATCCTTCTTCGTCGAGTTTTGAATTCTGCCAAGGTTTTGTGGTAGAGGAATCGGTTTTTATGGAAACTCGATTTTTGGTGCAATCGGCCTGATTTTGTCAACTTTAAGTCATGGGTTACAACATCGTACTAACCTTTTCCGTCATGAGGTGCGGATCCAGAGGCTCTAGTGTTGACCATGGTTGTAGTAGCTTTTTTGTTATCCTTCTTCGTCGAGTTTTGAATTCTGCCAAGGTTTTGTGGTAGAGGAATCGGTTTTTATGGAAAACTTGATTTTTGGTGCAGACGATGTTGAAATAGTGGAGGAGACGACTAATGTTTACAGATTTGTATGGTTTGGGCTATTGGGTAGAGATTTTGGTGATGGGGTTGAGATTTGGGTGTTTTGTCGTTTAGATTCTAGGGTTTGTGGGGATGAGGTTGAGATTTTGGTGAGAGAGATGCATTGAATGGCGCGGGAACCGAAGAATCAACTTAGAAAACGTGTGGAGTAATGATCCCAATTAATCCGGTCTTAATTAACGGAAGGGCGGTTGTTTATATTTTCTATACCTATATTACCTTTTCATGACATAGATCAATCATATTATGACCCACAGAAATTGTTGACAAATCCAGATCGTGGCCATTCATTTCCATATCTTATGGTCCATAATTGGTCTGTATTTCTATACTTAAGGGCTTCTTTTGATAGATTAAGACCCTATATATATATAATACCTATATATATATATATATATATATGTATAGGGGTGCATTATAATGATAACTCCAATTTGTGTGATAAACCTATAACTAAATCTCCACCACACATTTTAAAAATATGTGGTCTGGATTTAATCTAACAAAACAATCATTTTATCAAATAAAACTATCATATTTCGGATATATTGTAGAAGAAGTGTTTGATGAATGTGTAAATTGCATTTGGATTGGATTTGGAGATGCGGAGAGTGATATAACTGAATTAATTACAACAATTTTGTTGACTGGGGAGGCAAACAGGTTAGGGAAGAGTTTTCATGGTTTTGCTTCAGCAGATATCTTGATCGCGATGATTACCATGAAATTATGGCTGATGCCGTCCGAAATAAAATTATCATTTTTAATTTCATCTTTGATTCTTTATTATATTTTAATTTTTGTTAATATACTTTTTTATCTCTTCACCGTATCTTCATTGAGAATTTACCTACAAATTACCTTGATTCTTTTTTTTGCTATCAAAGATGCAATCTTTTTTTCCTAAATAAATTCGAGGTTATTCGGTGTTCAATTGTCCATCTTGATAGTTTTTCCTCTGATCCCACACGTCCACCTCAAGTATTAGTTGGTGTGGTTCGCCCCAATTTTGGTATTCAAGTCCGGACAAGCAAAGGTTTGATTTTTCATTAGACCTAGTTTGTTTTCATATTTATTAGCATCAAAAGATTGTCATCCATTGGTTCCTTTTAAAGTTACTTCTAATTTATTTTTGTAATATTGTTTTGCAGTCACCTTATGGAAGAGGATGTTCCTGTAAGACCTTGAACCTTGACCTCTGTCTTTATTCATTTTATTAGGTTTTTATGTTTTTTTCATGTGAATTATATAGCATAGAATGTTACTGCCTCAATATTATGCATATTGAGAAACTAAGTTGCACAATCATTTTTACATGCAAAGAATAACGAAGGGGAAATCAACTACGTAAGTGAAAATATGAACGATGAACTATATAATCCTCAAGTTGCAAATGATCGGAAGTCAGAGATTGGAATGAAATTTGCAACAGTAGATGATACATTTTCATTCTATAATCAGTATGCACGGGAATTCGGTTTTAGTGCAAGATTAAGCAGTAGCAAAAGGAACAAGATGAATAATGAAGTTGTTTGAAAACAATTTGTATGCTTCAAAGCTTGTCAAACTGATGAATATCGTTCAAAGAAAAGAAAAACGAGTGGTGACACAATCAAGACAAGAGCTCGTGGTGAAGTTAGAACTGGTTGCAAGGCAAAAATTACTATTGTCAAACAACAAACTGGACCTGATTGGAGTGTTAGTGTCTTTGTGGAAGGTCATAATCATGGACTTTCTACTCCTTCAAAGGTGCATTTGCTTCGATCACACCGTAGTGTTTCTATGGTTAAGAGAGTATTGACTCAGCAATTGTCCGAAGCTAATATACCGACATGTCAACAAATGCAATTATTGGAGATAGAGTGCGGTGGACCTGAAAATGTTGGTTGCACGGAGAGAGATATTAGGAATTTTGAGAAAGAATTAAAGGATGAGCAAAAGGGGATTGATGCTGAAACTCTTATAGAATTCTTTACCTTAGAGAAAGAGAAGAATAAAGCATTTTTCTTTGATTATGAGACAGATTCAGACAATAGGTTCAGTAGATGTTTTTGGGCAGATCCTAAATCAAGGGGGGCCTATAGTGTATTTGGTGATATCGTTGTCTTTGATTCCACCTATAACACCAATAAGTATTCAATGATTTTTACGCCTTTTGTAGGGGTTAATCATCACCATCAAACAATAGTTTTTGGTTGTGGATTTCTTAGTGACGAGAAGACTGAATCATATGTTTGGCTACTTAATAAGTTTATGGATATGCCAACAGGTCCACCAAAATCAATCATCACTGATCAAGATCCTGCATTAACAAAAGCACTTGCACAAGTTTTGCTAGGAACAGTGCATCGTTATTGCTTGTGGCATATATTGAACAAGTTTCCTGAAAATATTTCTCCGGTAACATTTCGGGACCACTACCAAAGCATAAAAAATGTTAAAAAAAATTCTATATCTCCTGAGGATTTTGAGCATGGTTGGAGTGAGGTAATCAGAAGTGCTAACTTAGAACAAAATAAATGGATATTGTTGATGTATGAACTGCGGCATAAGTGGATTCCATCATACTTTAGCCATGTATTTTTTGCTGGGATGTCAAGTAGTCAAAGATCTGAGAGTTCTCATTCATTTTTTAAGAAATATGTCTCCAATAAGAACTCACTGATAGATTTTATCACACGCTTCAATAGAGCAATGAGGCGTCAAAGACACAATGAGTTAGTTGCAGACCATATTGACATGAATGAACATCCAAAAATTAAAACAAATTGGCCGATGGAAGCTCAAATGGTCAAAGTGTACACGAAAAAAAAATGGATGGAGTTTCAAGATGAAATGAGTCGAAGTCATGGTTACTTTGTGGAGCATGCCTCTACAAGAGATGATATTATGATTTACAATATGGTGAGTTGTCAAACTTCATCGTCCTCAAAACCAAGGTTACTCATGCATGATTGACAGGGAGATCATATATCTTGTAGTTGTGGAAAATTCGAGTTTGATGGTATTCCTTGTAGACACATGCTAGCTTTCTTCCGCATTAATCAAATATACTCAAGCGGTGGACACGAGAAGCTAATATTGGTGTTGTATATACAATAGATGATAAGAACTCCAATGATGATCCAACAAGATTTTTGATGTCACGACATTCCAAGTTATCATATAAAGCTTCGATATTGATTGATGTTGCATCTTTGACTGATGAAGGCACAAAGTTTTTGGATGAACAACTTGATTTCATAGATAGTAAACTCAAAGAAATGGGTGTTAGTCCAACAACTGAATATGGAAGTCAAAGAAGGAAAAGCTCGGATAAAGCCATAAATATTGGCGATCCTTGTCAAATAAGAGCAAAGGGGTGCAGTAAGCGAATGCTATCATCAAAAGAGAAGTCAACTTTAAAGCTTAGGGCTTGTCATGGATGTGGGCAACGTGGAGTATCACATGACAAACGTAATTGCCCAAGTTTAAATGATGGGTATGTGCATAATTGTTTCATCATGTATATTGTATAGTATTTTAGTACCCAATAAATTTCACTTCACTAACTTAACTCTCATATTTAAATTTCAGATCTGTTGCAGGTTATGGAAATGAGCAACAAGAATGAGAAGACTTGATATGTTATGCAAGTTGAAGAAAAAAGATAGCTTCAAGATAGAATGATATCTCTTTTTTTGCAAAATGAGTTGCAACTGTTATGTTACTTTTTCTTGGAATCAGTTACTGATGTTGGATAATATTAGATGTTTTTGCAAAATGAGTTGCAACTGTCATGTCTTCGTATAATCTTAGGTATTTTTAGTATCATGCTTACCTAGTTTGGTGGCCTCTTTTTGATTCTTCAGTTTAAAACAAATTTTTATTTTATTATCAATTCTTACATAGTATTAATTTATTTGTGGTAGTATTTGCTAACTTTGAACTTAATAATCTGTAGTTAGTAATAAATGCTTGACATCTTCTGTTGTTGTTACATTATATGTTGCTTTGGTATATTATTCTCAGTTTGCAATGTATATCTGTCATCAGTTTAATTCTAGTAATTAGTTATAATGAAATGCTATTTGTAGTCTTGCTTGTATCCTTTTAGTTGATGCAGATTGTCGTCTTGCCTGTGTCCTTTTGGTTGCTGCTCAACTTGACTTGTCTTATTACCTGTCTACTTGGCTGAACGGTTACTCTTATGTGAGAGGGAATCATTGAGATTGAGTCAAATACTATGCATGCAGATTCACTTGGCTGCAATTTTTTTGGTAAAATGACTTGAGGATATTATTACTTGTAGAATATTTAGCCTTGTGATGTTTCTGATTTGTTGTGTTGCTCAGCTTCAGTTGATTTTTATGAAATATTGAAGAGTCATCTCATTAGGTAGAAGCTATCCATTTGTTTCTTCTTTCTCAAATATGTAGACTATTTTGCAACATATTTATATTGCAAGTGCTATCCTGAAATGCAGTAATCATGATGCACTTAGCCACATTTTGGTATTGCTGACACACAATATGTAAATAACGTTAATTCTAGTAATCTCTGTTACAAGATGACTAATAAACTCTCAATTTCATCAAGCCAATATCCAACTTAGCCGATTAATCAAAAACAAAATTCAAACTCTCATTTTTATCAAGCCAAGATCCAACTTTGTAGTTCAACAAAAAACTAACTCCAAATTGGAATTAGGCTGAAGGAAAATAGTGAAGAGTGTTTATTGAATAAGTCGTAAAAAGAGTGTATATTGAGTAACAACAATCATTGTTTTAGCATTTTCTCAAACAGCTGGGTTGCAGGCAGGAATGATCAATTAAATTCCTCACAATCTTAGTATCAAGCAATTCATTATCAACATTCATAAACTAATTTTACAATCAAGTACACTTAATCCCTCTTAAGTACAATGAAACCAAATCTTAAGCCCACCCAGACTGCATCAATTCTCGGGCACTACAACTCCTCGACGAATGGACTCTTCGACGCGTAGATGGCTCTTCCAATTTGCCTCAGCATTGAGGTTGTGAATTTGAGAATTGAAGAAGAGAAGTTGAAACTGATTTGGAGGGATTTCACATATTGAGAAAATGAAAGGGATTTGATGAAGAGAAGTTGAAACTGATTTGGATGAATTTCACATATTGAGAAAAATGAAAGGGATTTGATGAAGAGAAGTTGAAAGTGATTTGGATGAATTTCACATATTAGGGAAAACAATTCTGATTTTGAGAATTGGAAGAAGAGAAGGTGAAATTGATTTGAAAGAATTGCACTGAATGAGAACACGAAAGGGAATTGAAGAAGAGAAGTGATGTTGATTTGGAGAATTGAAGAAGAGAAGATGAATTGAATTGGATGGATTTCACATATTAAAAAATGGAAAGAGTAGGTGACGTGGAGAGAGAAAGAATGGCGCTCAAGAGGTGCTCACAATGAGCGCCCAGCATATCATCTCTCTCTCTCTCTCTTTCTCTCTCTCTCTCTATATATATATATATATATATAGGGGGTTTTGATCTATACAAAGCTCATTCTTAATACAAAAATACAGAACAAAGCATTGAAATGTCATTTTTAAGTCATCATAAGCTTATTTTACGTCATTATAGTAATGATGACATAAAATGATCTTAACACGACCTCAAACCCGAATTTTATAATATGACCTAAAACTACTTTATAATGACCCTCCGTGTTTTTATTTAATTATTGACCATTAGATTGTCAAATCTCATGGTCAGGATTTAATCTGGATTTTGTATTGAAATCAATTTTTGTATTGATCATTTTCCTATATATATATATAGGGGAGCGTTATTCTCCTATTCATCCCTTAGATCCTTTATTCTTCTTAGTATGAGCCGTTAGATCTCATTCATCAACGGTCCAGATGATCTGCATTATTACACTATAATGGTGCATTATTAGTCGGTGTGCATTATTCAACTGAAAATCTGCATTATTACACTATAATGGTGCATTATTAGTCGGTGTGCATTATTATTCTGTGTGCATTATTCAACTGAAAATCTGCATTATTAAATGACACGTGACATCAATCTAACCGTCGGATGACAAAATCGTGGGGCTGAGATTAAAAAGAACAATAGAACAAAAGATACAAAAAGGAAATGAATACATCCCTCGTGGGGCTGAGATTAAAAAGAACAATAGAACAAAAGATACAAAAAGAAAATGAATACATCCCTATATAGGGTTTAGATTGATGTCACGTGTCATTTAACAATGCAGATTTTCAGTTGAATAATGCACACAGACTAATAATGCACCATATAAGTGTAATAATGCAGATTTTCAGTTGAATAATGCACACCGACTAATAATGCACCATTATAGTGTAATAATGCAGATCATCACAACCATCCAATTTAAGGATCCAAGGGCTGTGATTAAAAAGAAGCTTGGACTGAAAAGCTGCGAAGGACCTTAACACACCCCTATATATATATATATATATATATATATATATATATATATATATATATATATATATATATATATAGGGTTGTATTATATACCAAACTAGTTTTAAACACTAAACGTCAAACACATCATTATATAATAATGCGGAGTTCATTACAACTTTATTTGTAGTTCATTATAGGGAATTCTGAGATTTAAAAACAATGACATCTTCATGCATAATTTAGAAATCTGAAGTTCATTATATGTTTGTTATTAGTTCATTATACTGAACTCCATGTTATCATATAATGATGTTGTTCGGCGTTTAAGGTTTAAGATATATATATATATATATATATATATATATATATATATATATATATATATATATATATATATATATTCCAAGTTATTTCAGTTCATGTTCAAGACTGAGAATGTATAATTTAATATTAAAATATTACTATAATTTGCAATAATAAAATAATATATTAATATTTAAGTAGTATTAGCTTCGTTGATAAAATATAAACATGCATTAACTTGCACATACAAATATCTAAATATCCAAAATCATTGTAAATATTATACAAATGTAATGAGTGACGGATCTAGAAATCTAAATTCGAGGGTAGGATACAGTAAAGAACTAATCAAAAATCATTTTAAATATTATTCTTAATAATATATAGTAGTGCGTTATATCTCTAACTCACCCTTAAATTGCTAACTCAACTAAATATTAGATATTAGAATTTCAAATCAAGGGCTAACATCATTCAATCCCGAGTATCAGTACACTGTATAGAAAATGTCAATTCATTTTTACTATAAATGGTAGGTACACCTCACTTTCCACTAACTCATTCCACTCACATTCTATTATAAAACTAATATATAAAAATGGGTCTCACATTCCACTATCTTTTCCCACCCACTTTTCTCTTGCCTTCTTTGTCTTGTGCTTCTTTTGGTAAGTCTTTGTGACACTCCCCCTCAAGTTGAACAACGACATCTCCGATGCTTAACTTGCTTAAGACTTCCTTGAACATCTTTGGGTTTACTGTTTTGGTAAGGATGTCTGCGAGTTGGTCTTCTGATCTGACAAATGGGAATTCTATAATCCCTCCTTCGATCTTTTCTTTGATAAAGTGACGGTCCACTTCCACATGCTTCGTTCTGTCATGCTGAACCGGATTCTCGGAGATGCTGATAGTTACCTTGTTGTCACAGAATAACTGACTTCTTCTTTTGGGGGGAAGACCAATCTCAGTGAGCAAACGCCTTAACCACATAATCTCTGTTATACCACTCTTGATTCCTCGGAACTCAGCCTCAACACTTGATAATGCTACCGCCTTCTGTTTTTGCTTTTCCAAGTAACTAGATTTCCTCCAACGAAGGTAAAGTATCCTCCAGTAGACTTTAGGTCTATCGGGTTGCTTGCCCAGTCGGCATCCGTGTATCCATCTACTTCAAGATCATCATTCTTCTTCAGCAATACTCCCTAACCTGTTGTACCCTTCAAATAACGAACTAAGGGCATCTCCAGTGGCTTTCGCCTAGCAATAGCCCAGCCACAAACTCCTCCTGCCACATCATCAGCACTAAAAATCCTCCTGCCACATCATCAGGACAAGCAAATAGTCCAGCAATAGCCTAGCCACATCACCCCTAATTATATAAAACAAATAATTGACAATCACACAAAATACGGAATTAAATGTACGACACAGATACGAGAAAATTCTATAATATTATTTAAATTAAAAAAAGTACAATAAAAAAATACATTAATTTTAAAAAATAATTAATTATAAAAAATTACATTATTTTAAAAAAATTAAATTCGCTCGCCGAACGCTCGCCGGTCCTGAGCCTGCAATGGCGGTGAGCGGACCGGAGCGCGCTCGCGAATCGGCCAACGCTAGCCGATTTTTTCGCCGAAATGGCGCTCGCCGGTTCCAATGGTTCGGCGAGCGGACCGGCGAGCGCCGGAAATCGGCTAGCCGGCCTGCTCGCCGCCATTGGAGATGCTCTAATGGGACCATTTTCCAGAAATTCCCTTGCAAGTAGATGATATTTGGCTGCCCCGAAATCAAGAGATGCGTGCTTCTTGAAATCCATTCTATTGCTCCGGCCTCATCAAGAACTAATTCTTCTAATGTTTGTGAAAGGTTAAAGATTACATAGAGAAGAACAGCAGTAGCTGAAACTAGGGGTGGGAAATTATACCGAAATACCGTAATACCGGACTTACCGTACCGGAAAAATACCGAAAATACCGATTTTTTGATATACCGCAGTTTCCGGTATGGTATGATACCGTACCGCAGTGTTTCGGTACGGTAACGGTATCAATTTTTCTATACCGCGGTATACCGGTATACCACGGTATACCGAAACTTCGGTATATACCGAATCCACGGTATACCGGTATACCGATAGATTATAATATATATATATATATATATTAATATTAAATATGTTGTAATATATATATTACATTTATATATATATTATATTAAAAAAATTTAATACATCAATTAATACAATAAAATTAAACATTCAAATGATAATTTATTCAAACAAATTCAAAATTAACCTGAATTATTTTTTTATCAACTCATCCTATTAAATATAATAAACACAATAGCACATAACACCGAAAGAAGATTGGAAATACGATATCGGGAATATGTTTCAACATAGCACATTTGAAAGAATTTGTATTAACTCACACCATTTAGTATATGATTCTTTGTGTAATGTCATATTCCAAATATACAAAGTAATTAAAAATTTTGTTTTATTCTTCGTCCCACTTCATAAAATGTCAATTAAAAATATGTGCAGCTGAAAATGAATCAAATCGTTTAATTAGTGTTTAATTCATTGTATGTTATCTTATTTTATATACTACTTAAATTGAAGGATGAATAAATAGGATACTGATCAGTCATTCTTAATTCTTAAAGAGAAATAAATGTCAAATTTAAATTACTAACTAGTGTCACGCCCGTGCGATGCACGGGTCATTTTAATTTCTTCATATTTATTTCATTTTGTGAAATAAAAGTTGTGAAATGATAAACAAAAGAATATTCGACATCCTCTTACTTTGGATTATACTTTTTCAATCACATTAACCCCACATAGACACAAGAGTGTGTTTAAATGCTACCTTTTCTTAAAAATGTCAATACGATCACATTAAAATTTCAACACATATTTGTGTTGATATTTTAATAAACTGTCTTGACATTTAAATATCAGACTTAAAATTAAAAAGCATTTTAAATCTGTGAAAATATGAATTAACCGTTGAGTTATAACTGTAGGAGCAAGTTTACGTTGCAATAATTTAATATTGCACTGGCGAGACACTTTCTAGTCGAGATTCATTTCATTGCAATATAGCGACCCTATACACTAAAAACCCAAACCTTGAAACCTAAATCCTAAACCCTTAACTTTAAAATATACTCATCATAACCAACAAATGAGCCAAATTTTGATATATGTTGAATTTTAGTATTTTCACATAAAAAAAATTATTTGCTAGTATTTTAAAAATCTATTCAAATCAAAGGAAGACCGCGCCTTGTTAATATTTTTGAGAATTTGTATGCATGTTTATAATGATAGATTGAAATTAAAGTCTAGGGAGAAAAATTGAATCTTTATTTAATTACACTTGTAAATCTATTTGGAGATTTTATTTATAAGACCAATTATTACTACTATTGGTCTAAATAGCCAAAAATAATCAATAAGTACCTTCATTTTATCATTAACCACGATTATGGGATAAAATTCTGAATATATATGTAATCAAAATAATCCATAAATATATATTAAAAGATACTTAAAGATCAACATCATCGGCAACAACAAATATAATATGATACTTGATAACATGCTAACCAAAATATAAAATTGAATAGAGTGATGGACAAATTACCGATAGCAAAAAATAATGAACAATCGAGAAACCAATTAGTAAATGAACAAATCAAGAAACCAATTATTTTTCGGTATACCGTTACCGTTACCATACCGTTATTACGGTATACCGTACCGTGTTTCGGTATACCGTATTTTAACGGTATACCGAAACACGGTACGGTATACCGTAATAACGGTATGGTAACAGTATCAAAAAATATCATACCGAATTTCCGGTAATTTCGGTATACCGGAAATTCAGTACGGTATCGGTATTGAATTTTGTCATACCGTACTTTCCGGTACGGTATGCGGTATGGCACGGTCGGTACGGTATACCGTACCGACCCACCCCTAGCTGAAACTGGAGTGGAGAGCCAGAGTATGTGAGCCAAGCTATAAGTAGAGAGTAGAGAGCAATGCAAGAGAAATAATGGGAGAAAGTAGCCATGTCAACTATTTGGATTTGAATCATTTGATGAAGAAATCCATTCCTCTAACAAAGTACAAACACAACAGCATTACATTACTACAAATGATCTATACAGAAAATTAGTGGTACTGTTTGGAGACTCTCGATTGATACAGCTCGAATCTCTTCTTCGCCTCATACACCAGCGTAACAATGCCCTCATCCTGCATCAGATGATGCTGCTTCGTCGACCACTCCAGCGCTATCAACACATCTTCCTGCGCCAGCGTCTCGCTATCCGGCACGTGCATCGCCAGATAGCACAGCAGTATGAACGACGGTATCTGCACCATCTGCTCCCCGAAGTAGATCAGCGGGATCAGATGCTTGTGCCCTCCCCCGCTGATGATCGACTTGCAGTGCGTGTCGTGGAGGAAATTCTCCGGGCAGGCGAACTTGTTCAGCCCCAGCGCCGCCTCGCAGCTCACCTCCGGCTCTCTGTCGTCCAGGAGGTTCACCAATGGCGGTATGAATCTGGTTTCTGTTGCGCGGAATGTTCGAGCTAGGTTTCCAATTGACCTAATGCTCGGGATCAGCAGCTCGCAATCTGCTTTCTCTACGATTCGGAGGAATTGATCTACCACGCCTTTGGCTACCGGTGCGGTTGGTTTGAACGCCGATCGTCTCAGATCTGAATCCTGCTCGGCCACGGCGGTGATTTCCATTAAGGCCATGGCGGAATTGTATTTCACTTCGTCTTCCCCCTTTTCTAGTAGTACGGCGAGGCATAACAGAGCTCGTGACTCTGTTATGCTTTTGCATACGGATACGTTTCCTGCGCAGAGGTAGCGTAGGGCTCTGGCTGCCATCGCTTTCATCTCTGCTTTAGTTGCAGGATCTTCGAATTCTCTCCTTTTAATGCTGGATCCAGGTAATCCATGACCTTTGTTTTGTTTGATGAACTGGTGACTCTGTTGTTTATTCGATTTAACACTTTTTTCGCCGGCGTCGGAGTGGCTGATCGGAGACGGAGACCCGGTTGTGGCTTTGTGATGGATCGGCAACATGGTGGATTTCATAGCTATGGTGTTGGTGACGACATTGTGCATTTGGCTAGGCATTTGATTGTCCATGGGGTGATCGGCGACGCTGTGATGCTTTTCCTCTGTTTGTTCATTGCCTTTAGGGTTAGGGTTCGGGTTCGAATTCGCCATCACAAGGGAGTGGATCGAGTGTTTGCTGGTGGCTATGGCGTATTTACTGTGCTCAGGGATGGTTTCGAATGCGAGGTGGCTGACGAGGAGGCGGATGACGTTGTGCTGCGCGAACGGATCCTGACATTTCCGGTGGTTCGCGGCGAGCTCCGACAGCGCCCACGCCACCACAATCTGCACCTTCATGTGGCCTTCTTTTAAAATCTTCGCCACCACCTGGCAAACGCCGGCGTTGACGATGACCTCCACGCTCTCGGGATCTCTCCCGAGCAACCCGATCGCACGAGCCGCGTGTTCCTGGCCTTCCATCCGGCCTTCCTTGAGCAGCTTCAGCAGTGGCACCACGCCGCCCTCCTCGATGATCAGGCTGCCGTAGCGGTCATTGTCTCGGGCGAGGGAGACTAAAGAAGCAGCGGCGTCGGCGCGGTCATCCAAACTGCCGGAGCAGAGGATGGCGATCTGCTCCCAAATGAGGCATAAAATGGGCTCGTTGGCGGCGATTGGGGGTAAGCCGAGGTACTCATCGTCGCGGTCGTCTGCGGGGGCGGAGACGCGGAGGAGCCAGGAGACGTCGCCGATGGAGTTGTCGAGCTGCTGGTTGATCTTCTTGAAGGCGGCGAGGGGAGTGATGGTGAAGATGCGGCGGATGCCGTTGGAGCGGCACTTGAAGACGAGGGTGAGGGCCTTGTCGAGGACCTGCTCGGTGTCCTCGATGATGCGACGCGTGGGGCGCTCGTAGAGGTCGCCGCTGGCGCGGGCGGCCTGGCGGAGAAGGGTGGCGAGCTTCTCCGTCCTGATCTTGATGTCGTTGCATTCCCCTTTCATGAAACTGGCTTGATCCGACAGCTTGATCACCTCGTCCGCGTATTGGATCGGCTTCGCGAGGATCTGCTTCACTATGTCCGCCATGATCACAGCGGACCGCACCACCTCCCGATTATGATAAAATTCGCATAAACAATCTTCTCTTCACACCATTCACGATCTCCTCTTTTCCAGATATTTCCTTAAAAGGGGTTTAGCAGCGATTGTGATTTGTGCATGGGAATGGGATTACACAGATAATGTGGGAGGAGAGGAGAGACAAGGCTGCCGCGGCTGTGACGGTGGTGGTGGTGGTGGAGATGGAGAGATGGGAGTGGTGAAACGTAATTGTTCTCTTTCTGTGGTGGTTTTTTTTGTCTTTGCATTAAAACCAGGAAAAAAGGAGCCACTGTTACAACCTTATTAATAGGGACGATGATGCCCCATCGACCTTTAAACTCCCAAGCATTAAAATTTCCCCATACGAGTAATAAATTACTAGTACTACTTCCATTTATATTTGTAGTATCAAGCAATTGCCCATGATCGACTAATCTTATTTTCATCTCCTAAATCTAGTAGCGTCGATTTATAATCAAAACGACATTGCATCCCCCTATTTTATATACTCCAATGTTGCAATTGTTGTATATCAATTATTACTGGTAGGCATGTAATTCAATTCAAAATTCTCATATTACTCTGTATAGCCCAATAAATTTATAAGATTAGTGTTCAATATTAGCACGAAAAAAATTTAATCTGAATAACCCTAAGCTGAATAATCTGTAAACCGATAAGGTTGGTTTGAAATTAACATGAGCTCCATAGGAATGGCCCGAAATGAGATAATTCTCATTATTTAATTTTATATTTCATTACCTTTTTCAATTTAAAAAAAAATAATCAGATAGATTTACTTTTTCAAATATACATGAAAATATATTTAGATCCATTATTTGAAAGTTATACTCGTTATTCTATGATTAATTTGAAATTTATTGCTAATAAACGTTTTTTAGAAAAAATTATTCCTACTATGGAATGGGAAGGAAAATATACCACAAATTATAGGTAAAAAAATTATTTAATTTATAAAAGGATATATTATAAAAAAATATCAGTAAATATAAAATGTTTTCTGTTTTAACTAGCTAAAATAGTTGAATTGATATATAATAAATTTATACATTAATTATATGATAGTTTAAAATTTTTTGCTAAATAAATTGTTTAAAATAAAAATATCATTTCTATATGGTAGGAGAGAAAAAGAAATGGAGTACAAATTATAAGTAAAAAAAATTATTTAATTAGAAAATTATACAGTAGTACTATAAAAGGTAAAAAATTATATAGCAAAATAAAAATATTTTTTACGGAGAATATTTTAATAACAATTAAATTCATTTATCTAACCAACAGTTAAACTTTTTGTATGTGAAATTGTGACACAATTTTTTTTGGTAATAACACATCTTTTCTTTGTTGAAAACGAAAATACGTTTGGCGCGCCAGCTCGCCACACGCCCCTCGCTAGGCGTGACGCCCACTCACCGGGCTGCGAATGAGCGTCGTCACGCTGACGTAATAAATCAAATTTTTTTTAAAAAGTGATTTTAATAAAAAAATTAAAAATTAAAAATTAAAAAATAGTCATATGACCGTTCAACGGTTATTTATTTATTTATATATTTATTTTTTATTTTTTTATTTTGTAAATACTTCTCTTTCATCCTCATTATACACAAAAACACACGTTTATCCTTCTCAAATCATCTCCATTTCCTCTCCAATTTTCATCACGAAATGTCCGGCGACGGAAACTCTGGCGGCTCCGGCGGCTCCGGCGGCTTTGACATAAACGCGTTTGGCTACCGGGGGGCATGTACAATGTCTTGGGTGGTTCCGGTTCCGGTTCGTCGACGCCGGCGGCGTACCAACCACCCCATTTTGATGTGGATGCATGCGCTTGTCCCTCCGCCCCGAGGTATTCGCAGAGATTATCCCAAATTAGGGAGGATTATCCGGATGAACCCAATCCAGAAGGAGGACGAGACGGTGGAAGCTCCAGGGTTCGCACATTCGACCTCGTGGAGGAAGAGGAGGAGGCGGCCGAGGAGGAGGATGTAGGCCGTCATCCATACAGCCGCAAGGACACGATGGCTATGTACAACGCATGGGTCAGCGTCTCGTACGATCGCATCGTCGGGAATCAACAAACCCGGAAGTGTTTTTGGGAAAAGGTCACCGACCCTACAACGAGATTAAGCCAAAGAGGTCCCGCCGCCGCACATTGATGATGCTCCGCAATCATTTTGACCGAGTCGACAGAGAAGTCAAAAAATTTTACGGAATCTACAATAATGAAGCGGTGAATTACCAAAGCGGAGCCAGTGGAGCCGACATTCTAAGAGCGGCTTTGCGAGTCTTTTTTTACGACAACGCTAAAGAATTCAAACATGTCGATGTTTGGGAGGTGTTTAGAGACGAGGAAAGGTGGGCTGGCGGTGTCCAGTCCAACACATGCTCGACCTCGAAACGCACGAAGCACACGGCGGGTGGCCAATACTCGTCTACTGAGGGCGGTTCAGGCAGCGCCGCACAAGAGTTTGACTCACAGGAGGTTGAAGGCACGGCCACCGATGCAGGGGTCCTCCCGTGGGCGCCGTCGGCCGCAAGGGACCAAGGCAGCGAAGGCGGCTAGAGGGAGGAGGGGCCGAGGCGAATCAAGCCAGGTGGGCTCGGGCTCGAACAGCCTAATGTCCATGTATTTGGTCGCCACGATGGCTGACACTTCTCGCATAACGTCTCCCCAATATCAAGCTCATCTTGCCGGAATTGAGTATCTGGCAAGACAAATTGGTATTCCGCCTCCAGTTAGCTTGAGTGCACCGCCACCGCCTTCGGGGGATGATTCCCCGGCGGTGTAGTTTTTAAGTGTGTAATTTTTAATTTCTAGTATTTTAAATTATGTCTTATTTATTTATTTTTTTAGATTTTAATTATGTGTTTTTTTTGTTTGGATTTTAAATTATAATTTTATTTTATTTAATAAAGTGTGTTTTTATTAATTGAATTTGTTGGAAATAAAAATATAAAATGAAATTGAATGAATAGTTAAGGGATGAGATGGTTAAGAGATGAAGGGTTGCAGGTACTGTCTCTTAGTTAAGAGATGGGATGAAAAGTACAGTGAGGTCTATGAATAGTGAAGAGATGAGACGGTTAGGCCATCCACAATAGAAATAGCCCAGCAATAGCCCAGCCATAGCCTAGCCACTGCCACATCATCAGCACTAAAAATCCTTCTGCCACATCATCAAAACAAGGAAATAGCCCAGCCATAGCCTAGCCACATACTATCCACATCACTATTAACAAATATATACAAAATGCAATAATTAACAATAACGCAATATACGAAATTTAATTTACGAGACATATACGGGAAAATTCACTAATATTAATAAAATTTAAAAAGTACATAATTAAAAAAAATTACATAATTAAAAAAAATTACATTAATTAAATTTACAAATGAAAATTTAAAATAACATTACAACTTAAAGTTAAAAATAAAAAAAAGACATAATTAAAATCTTAAAAAAATAAAAATGACATAATTTAAAATACAATTTTATAGAAAATCCTTGAATGAGATTGTCTCACATCGAAAGTGGAACATAAAACATTCAAGGATATCTCTCTATAAAAGAGAAACATCATTGAATGAGATTGTCCCACATCGAAAGTGGAACATAAAACATTCAAGGATTTCTCTCTATAAAAGAGAAACATCCTTGAATGAGATTGTCCCAAATCGAAAGTGGAACATAAAACATTCAAGGATGTCTCTATAAAAGAGAGACAACCAAGAATGAGTTTCATAAATTCGCAAGCCCATTAAATATATATGGGCTATTACGAATTTCTAGTATAAATTTATTTATAAAAATTGATTTTTATATATAGAAAACAATTTTTATAAATAAATAATATTTTTTTATATTAGATTTTTTTTAAAAAATTCGAATTTCAAAAATTCGAATTTAAAAAAAAAATCGCGCTGGGCGATCCGGGCGCTGCAATAGCGCCGAGCGGATCGCCCAGCGCCACGAAACCGCCCAGCGCTGCGCGGTTTCTCTCTCCAATCGTCCGCTGGGCGGCTGCAATAGACCGCCCAGCGAACCGCCCAGCGCCGGCGCTCGGCTGGGCGGTCGTCGTTGGGCGCCTATTGTGGATGGTCTTAAGAGACGGATAACAGACCGGTTGCGCATGGCGTAAGGTATTCAACAGTGTTGTAATTTGTACAGTAATTACCATTTGCCACCCCACCAAAGTCGGGCATCGCGAAACAGCATCTCCTCTCCCTCATCATCTCCGTCAACAACACTCTCTCTCTTTCTCTCTCTCACCCGCACACACACACCCACCCCAGACTTAGTCCACCCAGATTCTCCCAAAAATCCAATCTTTATCAAAACCCCATTAATAAAAAGTCTCCATCACATGAATCTCTCCAACCCTAGCTCACCTTCCCCCTAAATCCCAATCTCCACCACCTCGCAACCAAATGGGCGGATATGGAAAGTTCCGCCGATGGAAAATCTCCTTTCACAGAGCTCCGTCCGCCGCCAAGAACGAGCCGCCGCAGGAATTTCTCTGCCCAATCTCCAACTCCTTGATGTTTGACCCCGCCATCGTCTCCTCCGGCCAGACCTTCGAGCGCGCGTGCGTCGACATCTGCAAAGGTCTTAGCTTCGTCCCCACGCTTTCCGACGGATCGAAGCCTGATTTCTCAACTGTCATCCCCAATATAGCTCTGAAAAAAGCCATTCTCAGCTGGTGCTCCAAGACCGGGTCGGGCCACCCGAATCCGCCCGACAATTCGGAAATCGAGTCGACTATTCACTCCCTTTCGACCTCAGCCGAAACCCTAGAAAAAAGCCCCAAAATTCGGGTATCGGAGAAAGAATTGCTGAAAGGCGTCGCTGAAACCCCTCCGATTTTACTCTCCCACGCCGCGACAGAATTGAATTCTAGGGATTTGGATTTGTCTTCGAGCTCAGAGGAATCCGTGATCGCCAATACGACGCCGCTTCTCCCCTTCGCGACGCGGCCGTCGTGCTTCTCTTACTCGTCGTCCCCTTCCACCTCCTCCGAATTCGCCGCGGAGGAAGGATCTAGGAACAATTCGTCGTCGGAGGATGAGAATTTCATTATTAAAATGAGAAGTAAGGATGTTTACGAGCAAGAACTAGCCGTGATTCAGCTGAGGAAGAAGACGAGGACGAACGAAGAAGCTCGCGCAGCTCTCTGCTCGGAGCGGCTGCTGCTGGCGCTGAAGCAGCTGCTGAACTCGCGCTACGCCGCCGTGCAGACGAACGCGACGGCGGCGATGGTCAATCTATCGCTCGACAAGGGGAACAAGGTGAGGATCGTGAGAGCCGGAGTGGTCCCGCTGCTGATCGACCTTCTGAAGAGCGGCTACGACGAGTCGCGGGAGCACGCCGCCGGCGCGATCTTCAGCCTCGCGCTCGAGGACGGCAACAAGACCGCCATCGGCGTGCTCGGCGCCCTCCAGCCGCTGCTACACGAACTCAGATCCGGCACGCGGCGGAGCCGCCACGACTCCGCGCTGGCGCTGTACCACCTCACGCTCGTGCAGAGCAACCGGGCGAAGGTGATCCGGCTCGGAGCCGCTGCGGCGCTGCTGGGGCTGCTCAGGGACGGCGACCTGGCGGCGCGTGTGGTGCTCACCGTGTGCAACCTGGCGGCTTGCAATGAGGGGCGTGCGGCGCTGCTCGATGCCAATGCGGTGGATTGCCTCGTGAGGCTGTTGAGGAACCGGGCCGAGTTCAGCTCCGAGTCGACTCGGGAGAACTGTGTCGCCGCCTTGCACTCGTTGAGTGATCGGAGCTTGAGGTTCAAAGGGCTGGCAAGGGACGCCGGGGCGGAGGAGGTGCTGCTCGACGTCATGAAGGGGGGCAGCGAGCGGGCGAGGGAGAAGGCTAGGCGTGTTTTGGAGGGGCTGAGAGGGCCGGAGACGGCGGAGGACGGGGAGGTGGATTGGGAAGCGGTGATGAAGGGCGGAGTGACTCAGGCGAGGCACCGAGTTGGGAAGAGTTCTGGCCGGAACTCGACTGAGTTCTGAGTTGGATGGGGATTTTGGTAATTTGTTGGTTAATTAAATTAAATCAATATTTGGTGGTGATTAATTTTTGTGGAAGATGTCAATATTGATGGTCCCTTTTTTATTTTCACTGTAAAGTGTTTTGATAATATTTATTTTGAGGATTAGGGCCTAATAACATCTTTTGTTTCTTTTAGAAGAAATAATTACTCAAACTTTGATATTTGGATCACGATACTTAGCTTTTGGTTATTTATCTGTATATATAATTGGTGATTTGCATATAGATGAAGATTATGGGCACTTTGCTTTTTCTAGAATGGTGGATTTTATAATATGATGTCAACTGCTTTACTAAGATTGGACTTTCAACACCCGTTTCTTCTTACATTATTTATGTTATAGTATAATATTTTCTTTGGAGATTATTCAAGTTGTGAGTTTGTTACAACTTACACGAGCCCTATATTTATATCATTCTATACGACTATACATATTTTATTTATTCAATGATATTATTCTATAGGAGTATAGGACTATACATAATTATTTATTCATCTCGTGGGTTTAAGAGCATTAGTAATGGGGCGCCCTTGGTGCGCCACGTCAGCAGTTTTATCCTCTTACCTTCCAACCTGCAGTGGGACGCCCTAAGGCGCGCTCTAAGGTGCGTCCTATGGCGCGCCACGTCATTATTTTATTGTTTTGTTTAATTAATTTAGTTGTTTTCAAATAACAAAGTAATGAGTAAATAAAAATTGCTCCCAAGTTAAAAAATTGCGAATAATTCTGAGCAAGGTTTGGTTACAAATTTTAATTAATGTGTGTGTACGGGAACAGCTGAAATAATGTAATTTTTAAAGTATGGAATGTTAGTCCAACCATAGTAAAATCGAAGGGGCATGGTTTAGATGTGACATCAATTTCAATAATCTATATATACCGCCAAGATTGATGAGGTTGTCAGTGCCAACTCGCCATCCATGAAGACTGAGTCAAATGTAATTGGTACGATAATTTCCCAAACAACCACACACTTCATTCCACGTAATAAATTACTAATTTAAGAAAGAGTAAAGGCCAAAATTGGTCCTGAACATATAGCCATTTTACGATTTTGGTCCTAAATATTATCTTTTGAATTTTTTGGTCCTGCACATATGGACATTTGATCATTTTGGTCCTCCGTCAATATTTCCGTTAAAAACTAACGGTCAACATTATCTTTTGGATTTTTTGGTCCTGCACATATGGACATTTGATCATTTTGGTCCTGCACATATGGAATTTTGATCATTTTGGTCCTCCGTCAATATTTTCGTTAAAAACTAACGGTCAACGGCCGATTTTTGACTAAAACAATGGGTTGGGTCGGGTCGTGTTTGGGTCGGGTTTGGGTTACACGTTAAGAAAAAAATAATATTTTCTTAAAATCTAAGCATAATATTTTCGTTAAAATCTAAGCATAATATTCTTAAAAAATTAATTAATATTTTTTAATTAATAAAATTAAAGTATAGTATTTTTTAATTGATTTTTTCATGAATTTGAAGAAAATATTATGCTTAGATTTTATTAAAAATAATTTTTTAATTATTTAATTTTATTATATAGATTTAATATTAGTATACTTTAATTTTATTGTTTTGATTAAAAAATGATTATTTTAATTTGGTAATTTTTTATTTTATCGTGTAATATCATGTTTAAATCGTATAATAACATCATGTTTTAGTCGTTATAATATTTTTAATCAACAAAAATAACTAAAAATTAAAGTTTTATAATTTTTTAATTAATAAAAAATAATTATTTTTTTTCTTAACGTGTAACCCAAACCCGACCCAAACACGACCCGACCCAACCCATTGTTTTAGTCAAAAATCGGCCGTTGACCGTTAGTTTTTAACGAAAATGTTGACGGAGGACCAAAATGATCAAAATTCCATATGTGCAGGACCAAAATGATCAAATATCCATATGTGCAGGACCAAAAAATTCAAAAGATAATGTTGACCGTTAGTTTTTAACGGAAATGTTGACGGATGACCAAAATGATCAAATTTCCATATGTGCAGGACCAAAATGATCAAATGTCCATATGTGCAGGACCAAAAAATCCAAAAGATAATGTTTAGGACCAAAATCGTAAAATGGCTATATGTTCAGGACCAATTTTGGCCTTTACTCTTTAAGAAATCCATTCAAAAACTTTTTAGGTTTTCAAATTTGTGTAACTTTGTGTATTGATTTCGACATATTGTGATTTGAATAAGTTAGAATAATATTGGGGTCAAATTAATGGTCAACGACATTAGGTAACACCAATGTTTTAAAAACCGGACCGGACCGGCCGGTTCGACCGCGAACCGGTAGGTGGTCCGGTCCGGTTAGCACTATAAAACCAGTGACATGTTCAACCGCCATGAACCGCCGAAACCGGCCGGTCGGACAGGTCTGGCCGGGAACCGGGAACCGGTTCAAATGCTTTTCAAAATTTTATTCTAAAATTTTAGCCTTGATAGGGATCAAACTCAAAAGTTCCCGGTGAACTTACCAACAATTCTACCACTACACCACAAGGACTTCTTGGTAGTAATATGAACATAAATTATTTTCATATGTTAAACACGAAATATTTATCTATATAAACTAATAATTCGTGTTTAATATGTATATATGTATATTAAGAATATGTGATTAATTATATTAAAAGTTTACTACTATTTGATTATATACTAGGAGTATTTACTAAATATATGTTTTTAATTTATGTTTATTCATATATCTTTCTGTATAATATTATTTTGCCGCATTACTTTTTGAAAATAATACTATGAACTTATTTATTTTTATACATAAATATTAAATTTTTTATTTACAATAACTTACTACTAGTATAATTTATATATTTAATTATATTTATTGATAAAAAATTAATAAAATTCTATCATTCACTAAAAATATATTCTTTTTAATTTTATATTCTTTTAAGATAATTCATTTTAATTTTATACATTCTTTTAAGAAATTGTTAATTTTAATATATTTCTTATATTTTAATTATACTTTTACAATCACTAATGTTTTATAATATAGGAGTTTATAATTATACATAGAGTTTAATACTAGTTTATAATATTGTGTATTATAATTTATTATTGTATTTAAACTTAACGTCATTAAATATTCTAATATACTAGTACAAGACTTGTTTTCTATAATAATACTATTAAATGTATAATACTATAATATTTATTGATAAAACATTTGATTAAATTTTATTATTTACTACTAAATAAATAAATATATATATAAACAGTATTCCGGTTCAACCAATGGTTCGACCAGTAAACTGGTTGAATCAGTGAACCAGTAATGACGCCGGTTCACTTGCCGATCCGGTTTTTAAAACATTGGGTAACGCCATAAGCTCCGCTGCAAAAGCACATTTTGATTACCTTTTACGATTTATTTATTAAGATATAGTATGAAAACTTGTAAATGGTTGTTAGAGTTGTGGCACTAAATTCTTTTACAATTTAGAATAGGAAAATCCCCACATTTACAATTTCATTTTTATTATAACAGGCATTTACCTATTAACAGAGATCACTTATTTAAATTCAAGCATATGAAATCTAAGTTTAGATTTTTTATATGTAACCAAGATTTACTGAATTATGATTACTCAAACTTTCTGTTTTGAAATACTACTAAAATTTCTTACGCCAATTTAAACTTTTTTTTTTCAATTTTGAGTCCATAGGCTTTCTTGTATTTATAAAAAAGAGTGAACTATATAAATGGTACCTGATCATTCACTTTCACACATAAATGGTACTCCCTCCGTCCCATATAATTTGGGACACTTTGACCTGGCACGAGTTTTAAGAAATATAATGAAAAATGAGTTGAAAAAGTTAGTGGAATGTGAGTCCTACTTTTATATATTAGTTTTATAATTAAATATGAGTAGGAATGAGTTAGTGGAATGTGAGGTCCACTACTAAAAATGGTAAAAGTGAAATGAGTTAAATTATGTGGGACGACCCAAAATGGAAAACTGAGTCAAATTATGTGGGATGGGGGAGTACATGTTTTTTATTTTATATTGTTTTTTATACCCCATGATAAAAATAACCCTAGGTATCAAACATGTGATTTTTTTGTTATGGAGGATATTTATGGAAATTTCAATTAGAGTGAATTACATAAATGGTACTTGATCTTTCACTTTCGTTCATAAATGGTACATGATCTTTATTTTATATCGTTTTTGGTACCCCATGACAAAAATAACCATAAGTACTAAACA
Organism: Salvia splendens; assembly: GCF_004379255.2. Lineage (NCBI taxonomy): Eukaryota > Viridiplantae > Streptophyta > Magnoliopsida > Lamiales > Lamiaceae > Salvia > Salvia splendens. The sequence goes on from NC_056044.1 coordinate 27,463,076, forward strand.
TGTGATTTTTTTTGTTATGGAGGATATTTTTGAAAATATCAATTAAATAGAACCAAATATGTGATTTTGTTTTCTTCCTTTCTTATTTCTTTTTTTCTTCTTTAGTTTTTTCTTCTTTCTTCATTTTCTTCTTTCTTTTTAGTATTTTATCTTCCTTTCATTTTTCTCCTTAGTTTATGTTTCCTCTTTTTTCTTTTCTCTTTTTTTTCTTCTTTCTTTTTAGTGTTTTATACATATATCTAATCGCATTCATAATATAAATAAAAAACAAAACACATAATTAAATTAATTATTTAAAGTAATTAAATCAATTAAATATTTTTAATTAAATTATTTATACTCATTTTAGGGTTGAAACACCTAACTAAAAATATTCAACTCTTTATCATTATGAATACCATTCACAATTTTAAATTTTAATTAAGTCTATATTGATTAGTTATTAATTTAATATAAAATAATTATAATTATTTATTAGTTACTACTAGTTTTTACTACTATAACAATAATATTATTATTATAATTAAATATAATTATAGCTATAATTATGATTAAGTATATTTAAATGATATTAAAAATAAATTAATTATTAATTTATAACATCAAAATAATAATATTAATATTGATTAATAATAATAGTATAAAGAGTGAGGAGAATGAGAGAATATATTATAATATCACTTTTGGTACTAGTTTTGTCAATGCCCAAAATATCCTTTATGACATAAATGGGAAAATGAATTTGTTTAGGGGGTATTTTGGGGTGAAAATTGCATCAGGTACCAAAAATGTGATTTATAGGTACCAAAAACGATATAAAATAAAGATCAAGTACCATTTATTTGCGAAAGTGAAAGATCATGTACCATTTATGTAGTTCACTCTATAAAAAATTACTCCCTCCGTCTATGAAAAATAATCTCATTTTTTTCATTTTAGTGTGTCCATAAAAAATAGTCAAATTTCAAAATAAAAACTCTCTCATAAGTTATCAATTTTTTCTTCTCTCTCTTACTTTTTTTCTTACCCTCTCCTACTTTATCTACTTTTTCCTTATTTCTCTTTTACTTTATCAGTTTTTCATTAAAACTTGTGTTGTCTACATATAAGACTATTTTTTATGGGTAGAGAGAAATTGACACACCCTAAAAAATTAGGCCATGGGCAAAGTTATTCATACCTATTGTTCTAGTAATACCTTTGCAGATATGTTAACTCAAAAGAAAAGCCCAAATGCAAGGCCCAGCTGTTGTGAAAGTAGGCGAAGCACTTTTTATGGGTCTCTTTTAGTTTTTATTCAAATTTTATCCATATTCAAGTACTTGACTTGGATTGGGCCCAACAGGTATATAAATTACAGAAAAACAAGAAAAAAAATTCCATTATTATTATTATTATTATTATTATTATTATTATTATTATTATTATTATTATTATTATTATTATTATTATTATTATTATTATTATTATTATTATTATTATTATTTCGCTTTGAAAATTCCAAAAAATGGCATAAATAGATTATTTATTCCCACCTTTATTTTCAACAAACGCTTGATTGTTAACTACATGTTTTGTGAACATCATCGCTAAACATTGATATCATTTGTCAATTTGAAGCGATTCACAATTCTGTTTATTTTTTAATCATACGAATGACTACATGCCTTTAAATCTATAATTCTGAAATTAATAAACTATTTTCGTGTAAGCATTGATCTCCTCTATTGTCTCATGCATGGTTGGAAATTAGTCTAATTTCCAACATCACTTTAGTTTAAGTTATCATAATTTGTTTTGTTTTGTATATTTATTTGAATATGAATCTATCAAAAAATATTATTAATATCATTAATTTTACAAATTACATAAACCCAAAGCTTGATCTATTCATTGTATCTATAATTTCAAATAAATGAATAGAAGAACAATCTGAGTTTTTAGTTTTTACGTAATTTATAATATATCAAAATGTATAATAAAAGAGTTAATAAATTCTGGAAAATAACTACATATCCTATTTTGATGCAATAAACTCTCGATAATAAATACAAAATCTAACTAGTTAAAAGATAGTAGGAGTACTATAAATTAAAATTAAAGAAAATGAATAAAACAATATGTGAAAAAGAAAAAGTGGTATGAAGATCTACGAAAGTAGATCATAGAATCCGAAACACGAATCCTCTATCTCATAATCTTTTGTGTTCCAGCTTGATGACCAGTCATTATTTTTAATTTTATAGTAATGCTATTAAATCGTGAAAGTATAGTAGTGAGGCATATAGAGTGAATCACAAAAAAATTTGGGATAAATGATGAATTGATGATCATCCGAATGAGCCTTACATTAATTGTTTAGTTCCCATACGATCAACAATGTGTTGGAAATTGACATAGGCAAAAACACATGAAATACAAAATCGACCACAATTCTAATTATATTATCCCAAAACTTAACAATATCATCATTCCCGAGCAAAGTGCATACTTTAACTTTACTTGAACACACAAAAACACACGTATATATATATGTGTGTGTAAATTGTTTACAAATGAAAACAAAGTAGAACAAAGTATAAAGCCGATAATACAAAACGAGAAACCCGATAAATAACAAGCAAGAAAAAGGAAACAAACAAAAGGTCAAGACATTTTCATGGAATAAAAAGACTGCATTGCTGCATCTTGTTTTTTTCTTTGATAAATAATAAAAGCTGATAAAATGGGCTCAATATACATATATTATTAGTTCTTTTTTTTACAATACTTAATAAAGAAAAAATGCTGATAAAATGGGTTCAATTATCTGTTCTCCCACGTTTCATTTTCAGCACAAATAGAAACTGTAAATAGCTCGAAATTTGTTGTCTCAGGCTTTCTCAGGAAATACAATAATTTTATTTAGTACTCCAATAATCCGCTATGTAAAAATAGCTATTCTTTCTCAGTCCTTATAGTATTATTCTCTGGACTCAGTTTACATTTGAATTTTCAATTTTCAAGAATGTGTGATTCCCTTTGTGTCCTTGTATTATTATTTTGTGTCCTTGCAGTATTATTTTGTGTCCTTGTATTATTATTTTAACTAGTTATGTGGTTATGTGTAAGCCTAACTTTACCTAAAACCAATAAAGCACATTCATCCTATCCCATATACAGACATAAACAGCCTTTACTGTTGCCAAAAGAAGAACCAACTCATCATACATACATAAATTACTACGTACATATATACTAAGGAGTAATGCATATAATAAATGAAATGAAAATGTATTCCTAATTTGGGCCTTCTTATTCATCCAACTAGAATGATTGATATCATAGTATGTTCACCAAAAAAATCTCTCTCTCTCTCTCTTTAATTATAGCTAGGGCATAACTTTTTTTTCGTGCAAGTGGACCCACTGCGCATGTTATTGAGTCATATCAGCATAGAATCTTGTCATTTCATGTTTAAAATTAGTGTATTGATTGGAGAACAAAATAGGGTCCAAGTAGGGTTGAAAGAGCAAAGGAGACATGATTGATAATATATATACTACACAAAGAGAGATGAAGCTTTAAACCTGTAAGGAATATTTGCTACAAAAACCTTGGAATTTTCTCCATTCTCTCTCAACAACAACAATCATCATGTTCTCTCCTTTCCCCATTAATCACCACCACCATCATCATCATTGCATCCACCACCGCTCCTCCACCACCATATATCTAGCAAGCTATGAGCTCAGATCAAGAGAAAAAGAAGATCATAGCTTCTTCTCTCTCTCTTGAGAAGAAACAAACCCTAGTCATAAACTTGGCCTGATCAGAGAAGATGGAGGCTAGCTCAAGGAGACTTAACCACATTCTTCTTTCGGTTTCTTCGATCGATCTCTCAGGGAATCAAGCCGCTTCGGTCCGAATTTAATCTTTTTATTTCCATAATTTAGCATAAAATTAATAGGGTTTGTGTTTACTGCTTTGTTTCCTTTGATTTCTGCCATGAGGGATTTCTCAAATTTTCTTGGTCATTTTTCGTATAAATAAGCTCGAGTTGTTTGAATGATTTATTTGTGGTTTGTGGTTTGTTGTTTGGGATTTATCTATTTTTGCTTTGTTTTCTTTGAGTTTTTTTTAAGGATCTGCCTGTCAAGAGATAATATGTTTAGATCTATGTTTACATATAGATCTTTCTATGAATAATCACTTGTTACATTTGTTCTCTCTCTCTCGATTGACACTTGAAACTATAAGTATGAGTTTTGATTTATGTTACACTTACTACTGTCGTAATTAACTCTAAATCTATATGACTTTTAATCTTTCAGATATTAGGGTTCTGAGTTTAGGTAACCTATCTATATTTTAAAACTGCTACTTAGACTTCATATGAATACCTAATTAGCCAAAAATTTCATGGAGAAACTAAATCCAATTAATACTCCATTCTTATGGCTTTTAGTTTATTTTGCACTATATCATATATGAATGTATATCAATTATACATGAAGTGGATATCTTTGGTCAAATTTCTCAAATTAATTACTCCATATTAATTTCAAAATCGAGAGAAAAGAGGCACTCAAGGTTATAAGTTTGAAATACACACAGAATATTTAAAGTTTCCTGAATTAATTGTAATAGTTGATCACATTCTCGGTATGTTTGAGTACCTTAAGGTTCTTGATTAAAAAATGCATGATAGATTACTATTTTAATTTCGACGTGTCACCACTATATTAATGGAAACAAGATTTAAAAGATTATAGTAAAAGGGAATGAGACATTGCCCGCGGAGTAAACATGGTTGTTTAATTTTGACTTATTTTTTTTAAAAAAATTTCATTCTATCAATGGCGGATCTAGGTGAGATTGGGGTTGACCAGTCTTAGCACAGCCCATTAGAGTCTAAAAAACTCCAAGAAATCCGGCTTGGCTAGTCACACAACCTTTCTCTTCCGATGGTGACGATGGCCTTTTGCACTTTATTACAACCTCATGAATTTCATTTTAGGTATCCGGCATTGCATGCCATATCCGAACATCTCCCTCTCTTTCTTCTCTTTTTTATACACCAATGTTGTTCGCTTATAATCTCAACATTGATGACTAATCCAAAATTTTATCTATTTTTGTAAAAAAATTATTGTGTAAGGTTTGGATTATTTGATGTACTGTAATTTTTTAGTAGTATTATTTAAATATTTATCCACAAATGTCTTAAAAAACATAAGTGACTAACGATCAAATTCAATTAATTCAAGCATCCATTAGAAAAGTAAACGCAAAAGTTAAAAGAACAAATTTACATTATTCCAAAAAGGCAAAAACAGTAAAAAAGAAAATTAAAAGCAAGTTAACAATTGTGCTGCTAAAATATGAAGCGTTTGAACTTTAAATAAAAATTGCTTTTAGCGGAATAAATTAGTTGTTAGGGTGGTCTGGGTTAATGTTTTGACCCTGATAAAGTTATCCATACTTTACCAGCTTTCATTCCACTTTCTTCTCAACTTTGATTGGATTTTTTTGTGACAAAACACAATGAGATGATGGAAACGTGGACCTTTAGCATAAAGTGATTACTTTTTCAACATTTTAAAATTATTTTCTATTTTTAAATAACTATAAAACAAAATCTAAGTAGTTCTTTGTAATCTATATTCATAAAATATATAAGAGTTAATTTCTACTTTATGATGTAGCTGGTTTCTGCAAACAGTAAGTTTGTGACAACTATTTTACTTAGATCAGGTCATATAAAAATGCGTTATATATGTTCTGCCATTCGGAAATTTTTTCCACAAGTAAACGTTTATAATTATTTTTTAATCATAAGCTTAAACTATTGAAAGACAGAATATGAAAAATAATATCTTCAGTATTTTGTGTTAACATTGTAAGATATGTTTAAGTTCATTTTGTTCTTTAAAAAAGTATACTACTACTCGATATTCTTTCATTATTTAATCCTGAAGTAGGTCAACTAAATTGGGTCGCTAAAAATGAAAGACTGTTGATCCAGTAATGTAATGGGCCAGGCCCACTGATGATTCTGTTTTAAAATAACGGGATTCGCGCGAAGGAGTGGCGCCAAACCATGTTGATTTCTATAAGCGCCCAAGCTTATTCTCTGCTTTCTTTGAGGACTTTCTGCAAACACATTCCGTTAATTAGACCATCAACGCTAAAACTTCGCCATTTTTCCGCCGCCAGTATCTCACGCACCTCCGTTTCCGCAGCTGGTCCCCTCAATTTTGAAGCCTTGACCTCACACCAAAAGCATCAAGTTCGTCTCTACATTGACTCCCTCCTCGAATGGAACCAGGTGCTACACGGTTTAACTTTCGCCGTGCATTTCGATTCCAATTGTTAGATTTTTCGTGATGTTGATCGGAATTCGGTCGTTTTGGATCTGCAGAAAATGAATTTGACGGCGGTGAAAGAGGAAAATGAGGTGATGGAAAGACACGTGGAGGACTCCTTGGCGATTATTGAACCCGTTCGGGATTCATATATGTTGCGCTGCGGGGATTCTTTCGAAAATTTGAGTGTTGTTGACGTTGGAAGTGGAGCTGGGCTTCCTGGAGTCATTCTGGCCATCGCATGCCCTAGTACTGATCATGATTCGTATTTATTCTCTGGGATATTGAGTTGTTCCATATTTTTTCATTCTCACGGATGATTTTGTGGTGCTTAGGTTGGAAGGTGACTCTGTTGGAGTCCTTGAATAAGCGTTGCGTCTTCTTGGAGCATGTCGTTGGCCTCATTGGCTTGCAGAATGTTCAAATTGTACGTGATCGAGCGGAGGTATGAATTCATATCAACATTTGTTTTAGGTTGTTTGTAGTTTTGTTGAATCAGTAGATTTATTTTTTTATGTCAAAGTAGAATGTGATTGGTTAGTAAATATTACTAGTACTATTCTAGCTGTTTCAGTGGTATTATTGCTTACTAGTTGTACTAGTTTTAGTGTAGTATCAGAATCGTTCTGTTATTTCGATGTTTCACTAAATTTGGGTGTATGCTTATGTTTAATATGATATCTGTAGGACAGACTGTAGGACAAAACCTTGACTATAGAGAGAACTTTGACATTGCAGTTGCTAGAGCAGTTGCAGAAATGAGAGTACTAGGTAAATACTGGTATCTTCTTTTCTTTATTATTTGGTTTGGGACATCTATTCGTGTCTAAGTGTTTTTTTTCTGGCATGAAGCTGAATATTGTCTTCCTCTAGTCCGTGTTGGTGGTTTATTTGTAGCAGCAAAGGGTCATGATCCACAGGTATGCTAATACATATGGAGGGTTTAAGTCCTTTCTGTTATTACGTGTATCATTTATAAAAATTATAAAATCATTCTGTTAGTTTTTTCCTCCTATGGTTTCATTATTAAATGCTTAGTTGATTATAGAAATGCGTGTACATCTGTACAATGTACATGATTTTATGTTGGCTTATGCACAAATCAAGAGGTATTTGCATCTTACTCCTGTATGTTATGATCTAACACATCCCTATTGCAAAAATACTTTCCAGGAGGAAGTTGCAAAAGCTGAAAAAGCTATTCATTTGATGGGTGCTTCTCTCTTGCAAACATGTTTTGGTATGCATCTCTTATATTCACTTTCTCTTTTTACTTTGTGTTCTACTGATTGTATAGCATTGAGCTTTGTAAGATTGTCGTGTTAACTCTCTATCTTTCTGCATATTCCTAAAGTATCCTTACTAAATCCCTCCTAGATTCTTGACCATTTTCAACTTTTCTCTCCCGGAAATACCATGAAGGTCTAAGGGAATCTGGGAAATTGTTAAAGTATCTTCACTATAGTTGTTCTCCCAATACCTGTCATTTGATTACTGCAATGACTCCTGGTAGTAATCTTATAACAATGGCCTTAAGCTAGAGCTGTTTTCCGTGTCCATCAAATTATAAGTGCAAAATCATGCAGAACTTGTGTAAACTGCTAACAAAATCTGGTGATCTAATTCAGTGGAGTCTCACAGCAAATTCGGACAGAGAACAGCCATTATATGCCTGAAAGATGGTCCAACCCCCAGAAAATATCCTCGGGCACCAGGTATTCCTTCAAAGCTCCCACTATGATGTTGATACTAGACCAGCAAGGTTTGGTTAGCTGTTCGTCTTATTTATCATATTAGCTAGTACCTTCTGGTGAACAAGATTCAACTGAGAAACACAGTGATGTAAATCATATCTTGGATACCTTTTGCTCCCATTCCTCACCTCGCCAAATAATACTCTTGTGTACAATTATGTATTGTTTGTTTTTCTAATGCCAGTCACACAACACAAGCTTCTTTGGTATACCACTTACATCCCCGTATGCATCTTGCTGAACCAAAATCTGTTTTTGAGATGCATTATCTACATACATTTAGGCCAGGCTGACTTGGGTAGGACGGCCTGAGATGAGTCAAATGCATGTACCGTACGTAGGAGAGGTACTATTTATGAGGGTAATTAGGGTTACTCAAAGTTATTAGGGGTTCATAGTAACCTATATGGCATCATGGGAATTTTCATGTGAGGCAGACTGAAGCCTACCCGAAATTGTACACACATCCGCAACTGAATCACACGCATTGTTATCGAGTTGAACCAAACATTAATAACATCGAAAGCAGCTTATTGAAGCTTTGATTATGATGTAGATCAGTTATAGTATCAAATCCTACTTTGTAAGCATTCTAAAATTGCCATTAAGCTATCTAGCTAGCTACTCTAGAGCATTTCCTCCTTTGCTTCTTCTTTTCTTATATAGGTTCCCTTGACGATTAACCATTGCAGTTTACCTAAATTGCTTGAATGCTGAAAAGGTGGGTGTTGGAGTGTAGATTTTAAGACAAGTTTCTTTCTAGTAGTGAATTAGGTAAAACCACAAACTACACAATTGCATGTTGGTAACTACTTAAAATATAGTACAAGGTGGGTCTTGTATTTACTTTTACCTTCCATAGCCTTTCACCCAGCAAGCGAATACCCCCAAAAGGTGTAACGCACTCGGTCTGGTCCCTATTCTTTACAAGTTACAACACTGACATACTCACATGACCACAACTAGTATCTCTTGTTGCACAATGAGTGCCACGTGTCAATAGAATTCACAAGTTTTGCTTAATTTCTTTTTGAATTGGAACAGTGTTGGTTTTCACCATTTGAAAGTTTCGAGATATTCAAATCCACAAAAATGACGTGTAGAAAATAACTAAAAACATCCATAAGCATACTGATGTTAGAAAGTACTCCCTCCGTCCCTCAATAATTGTCCACTTTGATTCCGGCACGGGTTTTAAGGAATGTAAAAGAAATTGAGTTGAAAAAGTTAGCGGAATATGAGTCTCACTTTTATATATTAATTTTGTAATAAAATGTGAGTGAAATGAGTTAGTGGAATGTCCTACTTACCATTTTTGGTAAAAGTGAAAGTGGACAATTAATATGGGACGGACGAAAATGACAAAAATGGACAATTAATGGGGGACAAAGGCCGTATCCATTATGTATGATTGACATATAATAACTACTCACTTGCTATAAGGGATAAGGGTAATCTATGTTAGAATAATAGAATGTATAATGCTAGATATTACGGGAGTTAGGTACGATCTCATTCATTGAAGCATATATATATATATATATATATATATATATATATATATATATATATAGGGTTTTGATCTATGCAAAACTAGATTTAAATACAGAAACGCAGAACAATATCATACGTATGACACTTTTAGGTCATAGTTAGTTAATTTTTAGGTCATCCTAACAAAGCATGACCTAAAATGATCTTAGCATAACATTGAACCCAAATATTATAATATGACCTAAAATTGCTTAATTATGATCTTCCGTGTTTTTGGTTAATTATTGACCATTAGATCATCTAATCCTAGGGCCAAGATTTGGGTTGCATTTCTGGATTTAAATGCATTTTTATTTTGATTATCTCCCTATATATATAGGTGTGTGTTAAGGTCCTTCGCAGCTTTTCAGTCCAAGGTTCAATCAGATCACAGCCCTTGGATCCTTGAATTGGATGGTTGTGATGATCTGCATTATTATACTATTTTGTATCTTTTGTTCTATTGTTCTTTTTAATCTCAGCCACACGATTTTATCATCCGACGGTTAGATTGATGTCACGTGTCATTTAATAATGCAGATTTTCAGTTGAATAATGCACACCGACTAATAATGCACCATTATAGTGTAACAATGCAGATTTTCAGTTGAATAATGCACACCGACTAATAATGCACCATTATAGTGTAATAATATAGATCATCACAACCATCCAATTCAAGTATCCAAGGACTGTGATTAAAAAGAAGCTTGGACTGAAAAGCTGCGAAGGACCTTAACACACCCCTATATATATATATATATATATTACTCATATATATATATATATAAGAGTAACGAAACAATTGGTGATTATAGGAGTAGCTCATTAGATTTTACGAAAGTTATGTATGATATCATTCATTGAAGCATATATGATATAATTGGATATACTAACCTAACAATTAGTGATTGGAAGAGTAGTTAACTAGTTATTCAAATTGATCTTTTTGTACTTCATATTTTCGATATGAGACAACTTCTTGTAAATATCTCAAAACACCCCTCTCGCAAGCCGCATCATATTCGCTAATATCTAAACAAGATCACCAATGTCTCATTACCTTTGACGACATATTCGGGTTGAGCATGAGAATGCTGTTGCACCATGTTAAATTTATGAGGATTATATATGTATAATTTAATTCTTTGAATGTGAAGGGAATTGTCAATCAAACTCTAGTGAGATTCTATTCCAAAACCAGATGATGGAATGAGTGACTTGTAAATAGTAATTTACTCATCTAGTAAATCGATTCCCTTTTTTTGGCATACAGCTCATATTGGTATATGTATGTATGCCTCTGCATCCGACATGCTAAAGCTTAAATAGCATGACCAAATTATATAATGCATCGGACTTATTATGTCTATCAGCTGAAAATATATACTACATTCTAAAATAATATCATTCCCTAATGGTACAACTCGCTTCTGCATATGTCCTCTCTTATTGCATAATTAATTACTACTATACTTTTTTTAGCATGCCAAATCATACCTTTACACACTGTAAGAAGAAGGGATCTGCTTGGTCTGGTTTAGACAGCCAAATGGCATCCATCAAAATAATAAAATATAAAAGTTTGAAATGATATTTTATGATTTGTGATTTAGTGGAGTCATATATTATTAATGTTGCCCCATTTTAGTTATAAAGCTTTCGCAGAAAAGCCTTGGTGGTTGGCCACCCTGCTCTACCATTTTGGAGTCTGCTTTCAGAAGATTGAATTGCGATAATAAATATGCACGGTCTTCTACAACACTAGTCAAATTTGTATCGACGCAACTTGAAAATGATCACACTCGAGAAACCAAACTTAGGAAATATGTTCAACATCATTACATCTATAACTTAATTATACAATCTTGTTTATCAGTTTATTCCCAAGTTAAACGGAAAACAATAAACTAGGCTTTGATTAATTTTCTTTTTAGCGTTTTCTATATTTAAAAATTTCATGATTTGTCGGAAAATTTCTCTACGATCTTGTATTGTAGTAGTATAAAAACACGGAGAAATGCTTTTAGAATGAAATAATGTCGTTTTTTAGGAAAATTATCGAAAATCAAATATGATAATAAATGACTTAACTCATCTATACAAAAAGAGAGAAACTTGGATATAAATATATCCCGTAAATTATTCAAACAATGAATTTTTAGGTTAAATTAGTCTTTTCTTTATGAATAGATAACATAGTTTAATTCATTGACGATGACATCCAAATAGTTTTTTGGTTGTCATATCAAATTCAAATTTCACCAAAATATGTCGTTAGATAATTGCGAACACATTCAAATTTCATGATTTTTTTCGCTTGATTTTTTAAGTTGCGATAAAACCAAAATTTGATCAAAATTCATGATTTCTTCGACAAATGGCCCTAATACTTTCTCTCGTTCAAGTGTAGCTTCACCACTGAGTTGTATAATGATCCGAAGAAAAAAATAATGAATTTGAACTTATGTTTTGTTTATAGTTTTAGTTAGATATGTTTTGGTTTTTAGCCTTTGGGATTGGCAAGAACAAGTAACAACGGTAGAATACAGAAGCGTTGGAAGTTCATTAGCGTGAACATTATGTGGATGGATGCTTATTCTCACACATTAATTACCATGATTAGGTACATCTGTCAATATCCTTACGATCCTATTCCATACAAATCACGACCATATTCACATTATTTATAAGCACCATCGTCATAAAGGAAAACACTTTTTTTTTGCACTTTATAACCACACTTTCTGAAAAAGAAAAAAATGCAAAACAAGTTCTTAAATCTTTTAATAATAATCATTAAATGAATATACTTATCTTATATAGATAGGCACAATTTCCGGACTTTAATATCACAATCAAGAGCAGCACTGTAGAGAAGACAGGTGTGTGATGTCGCATCAGAAGAAGCATGAACCGTAATGCACTTGATCGGCCCTCGATGCCCTTCAAGAATCGCTAAACACGCATATGACGCTTTCCCAATCCCTCTCCAAACCCTCACCGTTTGATCAGCAGACCCACTGCAAATCACATGGTCCGCCACTGCAGCCAAGCACAGCACCGCCTTCGCATGCCCCCTCAGCACCGCCACCGCTGCCATTTCACCGCCGCTTTCGTTCCTCCACGCGCATATCAACGCGTCCGACGCGCCGGAGTACAAAACCGCGTCGTCGCCGCTCATCGCCAAGGCATTGACACCGACCTTGTGCTTCGCCAATATAGCATCTAGTGAGTAAGACTTCTCCCCTTGTTTCCTCCTCCACACCTTGATCCTCCCGTCGGAGGATCCCGTGTAGACGGCGCCGTTTTTAACAGCGACGGCGTTGATCGCGTCGTCGTGCGCGTTGACGACGGACTGGAGGCACTTGAAGTCTCCAGTCCGCCATACCTTGAGAGTTCTATCCCATGAGACGGAGTAGAGGAGTGAGTTGGAGAGGGCGAGCGCTGACACGGCGTCGACGTGGTGGACCTGGACGTGGTTCCCTGGGAGCAGGAGCTTGGTCGCGCGGTCGCTTAGGGTCGGGAGCGTGGCGAGCTGCGTGATTTTCTTCTGGTGGTGGACTTTCAACACGCGAATTTTGTGGTCTTGGTGGGCGGTGATGAGCTTGTCGAAGGAGGAGGCGACGATGGCCTTCACGGCGCCTTCTCCCGCGGCAGCGGCGATCACCATGGCCTCGTGCGGTAGGGTGAGGCTGGCGCGGTGGATTTGGCCGGATGAGGAGCCGGTGAAGAGGTGCTCGCCGGAGAGAGTGAGGGCGGATGTGTAGGAGGAGGCGTGGCCATTGAGAGTGGCGAGAAAGTGGTGGCTGAGGTGCGGTGATGAAGGGCCATCAAATGCTTGAGAGCATCCACAACCGTGCTCTTGCTCTTGCCAGCGGCACGGTTGTGGGCCCGGGCGGTACTATTCATGCCTGCTCTCTGGCAAGAGCACAACACCCACAACTGTGCTCTTCCGTAAGGACGAACACAATTAATTTAAAATTCAATTAAACAATAACATTTCCATAATATTAAAATTCATTTAAAAACCACAATAAATATTACAAATGACAAATAAAATTAAACATTACATAATTAAAATCCTAAAAATGAAAAATTACATAATTAAAATCCTAAAAATTAAAAATTACATAATTAAAATCCTAAAAATTAAAAAAATCACTACTCGTTGCCGAATTTCGCCCACATGTGGTTGGTTAGGTCTTCTTGTAGTTGATTGTGGATTCGAGTATCGCGTATTGTGTGTCTTGTCTCGATCCTCTGGCCAACCGTCGTATGCTCGCCTCGGCGTGGGGGAGACCTCGCTGTTGAGCTTCCGGCTTCGTCCTCGTCGTAGAAGCTAGCCGCCCTCAGCCCTTCGTCGGCTATAATCATGTTGTGTAATATAATACACGTGAACATGATGTCGGCGATATTATTCACGTACCACAGCCGAGCCGGGGCCTTCACAATGTTGAATCGAGCTTGAAGGACCCCGAAGGCTCTTTCGACGTCCTTCCGCGCTGACTCTTGACGCTGAGCAAAAAGAACCCGTCTCGGGTCGTGCGGGTTGTGGAGCGTCTTCACGAACGTCGACCACCTTGAGTAGATACCATCGGCGAGATAGTAACCCATGCGGTATGTATTTCTGTTGATGGTGAAGTCGATCGTCGGTGCTACACCATTCATCACATCATTGAAGAGTGGTGAAGAATAGAGTACGTTCAAGTCGTTGTTGGATACGGCAACGCCGAAATATGCATGCCAAATCCATAGGCGATAGTCGGCGACCGCCTCAAGGATAAGTGTTGGGCCGCCGCCTTTGTGACCGCTTAAGTGTTGCCCCCTCCAAGCAGTCGGGCAATTCTTCCACCTCCAATGCATGTAGTCAATGCTGCCAAGCATTCCGGGAAAGCCATGGACTGATTCGTGAAGACGAAGCAACCGTTGGCAATCATCGGTGGTGGGTGCCCGAAGGAATTCATCCCCAAAAGCAGAACGAACGCCCTCGCAAAAATTCTTTAAACCAAGGATTCCAGTGGACTCACCGATATGCAAATACTCGTCGAAGATGTCGGCCGTTTGCCCAGTAGCGAGTTGTCGGATGGCACACGTACACTTCTGCAACGCCGTGATACTTTGCCTGCCGGCTGCATCTACACCTGTTTGAAAGTATTCAACACGTGCGGACAATGTGTTGACAATTCGCATGAACAAGCGCTTTGACATGCGAAAACGGCGCATGAAGTAATCTGCCGGAAATCGCGGATGGTCGGCAAAGTAGTCGGCAACGAGCCTTTCGTGGGCTCCCTCCCGGTCACGATGGATGTAGCGGCGATTTGATCTAGTGCGTTGAGGAGGATGAGCGGGGGTATTCGCCGCGACATATGCTTCGTAAGCGGCACGATGTTGTTCGTAGTATTCTTGTTCTTCGCGCTCCGCTCCCGCCATGAGATGAGTGAAATCCATTTGATGTTTTGAGTGAATGTTGAATGTGTTGATAGTTTGTATAAGAATTATGAATGAGAGATGAATTGATGTGATAAATGAGTGATGAATGTGTGTATTTATAGATGATTTTGGGAAAAAAATAAAAAAAAATCAGAAAAAACGGGAAAAAAACGGCCATATTTTTGGGATTTGGAAAATATTTTTTTTATTTTTTAGCATTATTTATAATTAAATACCGATTTTTTTAAAAAAATAAAAAATGTTTAAACACAACGGCTATGCCGTTGACGAATGGGAGCGCGCCACGTGTGCGTCCGCTGACACGGACGTGCTCGATACATCGAGCAGCGCCGTGCCAGCGGCGCGAGCGCAGCGGCGGCGGATGGCGTTAGTGCCAGCGGCGCGGACGGCGGTGGCGACGGACGCCACCGCTGCGCATGCTCTGAGGTGCAAGTTTGGTCACCACTTTGCCACATTTTGAATTAGGTAGGGAGGAATATGGAATTAATGAGATTACATTGAGGTGAAAGGGAGTGAGCTGATTTTGAGCTGCAAAGAATACCTCAACTTTGTTTTCTAGTGTTATGTTTTGTTATTGTGGGATGTATATATGTATCTATATATATAGGGGCATTCAACTTTTAGTGCATAATTGCACATATATTTTGGCCATATGATTAACCTATAAATGGTTCAGATTTTATCGATACATGCTCATTAACACATCTCAATTATATGTGCAATGAGGTGGGATAAATTGTTAACTTTATTAAGTTGTTAACTTTGTTATTTCATCAACGCAGTATATTAAAAATATCAACACATAATTTTATTAATATTTGTTGACATATATATTAATGTCATCGTGTTGACATTTTTAATACACTGTTTGATGAGTTAACAGATTTAGCAACTTAAAATGTGACAATATAACACATCCCTATGTGCAATATATTGTCTAAACTACATTTATTTGTTATTTTTGTGCAGTTTGTCTTTAGAGATTTCGTCAATTCTTATGTATGATATTTAAATTTGTAGTGTTTCTGTTAAGATATTTGCGGTGTCTTTCTTCTATTGAATTAATAACGCTAACTTTTGTTTTTTTTGCGGTGTTTTCAAAAGTTTTTTCCATTATTGCGAAGAATGACTAGTAAATCAGTGGGCAAATTTCTTATATACGAATAGTGGTAAAAAACTAAAAATTGCGACTTGGAAATCAGTGGGCAAATTTCTGATCTAGGAATAGTGGTAATAAAACATAATATCACCACGACACTACACAATAAATGCATGATGAAAAAGTGTGCCTACATAATGGACAATTATACAACTATAATGCAAACATTATACTATAATAAATTAAACAAAAGTCACAACACAGTATACACTATACACAAATTAATGTTCCTTATTTGTCATTTTTTATTATATCAACGTGATTTAATTATGATCATTAGATCTTGTAATTTAATAGTTATAAATTGGTTATTTGTTCTGAATACATTTATATATATAGAAATGTTAAGTTAAATCTCTCATTTAGTTCGCGTTAGCATTATACTAGTACTGTTTTATTTTACGTATTTGGTTCGACTATAATTCTTCAAAAATTCTTATTGTCAGAACTAGTTTTTTTGTAAATTGCATAAAATTTAAAGGTTGGTTATAGGAAAAACAAGGAAACGGATGATATTATTTTGGAGTAATCTATCATAATCTAAAGTGCAAGTTTGATGAAAAGTCTTTAATGCCCTTTTTGAGGGAAAATGGAAAGATGAGGTGTCTTCTATTTAAAAATAATTTTTTAAGGCAAAAACAATATGACAAATAATAGCCCAATAAAATGCTAACTTCTTGAAGAAGTTTTAAAACACATTTAAATAGTGCACTACCATTAAATTTTTTTATAATTAAGTTATTAAATTTATATATTAATTTGACTTATATTTGAGTTAAATTGGAATTGTGCTAGAGAGTTTAGTTTGCCTTCCATTTATTTAGGTTAAAATTGAGATTTAATCATTTATTGCAATACTTTTTCTCCGAATTAATTCACAAGCTAAACGACAACACATATATGTAATGCTTACAATTCTCATCCTATATTTACTCAATTAAAGTTTTTAGTTCTTATATTTTAATTCGCCTCTAATTAAATAATACTACTAAGTTTATAGATTAAACTAAGGAATAAGATGACATTATATATATTTAAAACTAAATCTAACTTATAAAGTTTGTATAACTTCTTAATATAAAGAGTAATTTAAATTCTCACATTATTCAAAACAAACAAGATGCATAAAATAGTATCGTTATTTTAAGTGATAGTAGTAATTTACTTTTTATATGTATATGTGGAGGGAAGTAAGAAATTTATTCTTTCCAATATAAAAAATTCATTTAGTCTTTGACAATGTATATCAAGTTATGCTATGGTCTGAAATTAAAAGAAAGAAATAAACAGTCAACTAAAATGTGATTATTGGTTAATACAAATTTTCTAACTTGACTTCTCAAAGAAGTTTTAAATTTATATGATTTAAATTATTCATATATTTAATGTGGATATGTTCAATATTCCATATATTTTTTTCAAATTAATTTTTTATAAATTAAGCTATTAAATTTATATATTAATTTGCCTTTTATTTGGATTAATGACTTGCATAGCACTTTCAATAAACATCTTTACTCACACATATTTTCTTTATTTGTATATCTTATTCTAATTAATTCATACTCTTAGATTATTAGTCACACATCTTATTTTTGTCATTAATTTTATTGTTTTTAGGGCACCCGCAACGCTGTGCCGTTGCGGTTCCTATGCCGTTCCGGCGGAACGGTTCCGCGGCGGCACGCGTTATGGGGTGCGTTCCGTCGCCGTTCCGTGCCGTCGCCATTCCTATGCCGTGCCGCGTTCCGTTCCGGAACGTTCCGCCACGCGCCGAGGCGACGTGGCGGCCTCCCATTCGACGCGTGAAGCCCACTCGCTTCCCCGCGAGTGGGCTTCGTCCGGTGACGCAATAATTCATTTTTTTTTAAATTCGAATTTAATAAAAAAAATAAATTTTTTTTTGCAACGGTAATGAGACCGTTTTTTTTATATCGGTTTTTTATTTTTTTTTAATTTTTATTTTATTTATTTACTCTATAAATACTCCTATTTCATACTCATTTCAATCACAAACACACATCTATTCCTCTCTATTTCCACCCCAATTTTCATCTCAAATCAACTATATTTTCCTTCTCCCAAATTTAATCAAACTAATGGATCCTTATGAACAAATGCGTCAAATATTGGAACAATCACTTGAAGAAGATCGACGACGGGAGGCGGAAGAAGCCGCGCCGCCCCAACGACGCTCCCGTACGTACATCCATCGTAACCGGGAGGAAGCCGCCGCAAGGTTAGTACGCGACTACTTCTGCGATAACCCGGTTTGGGGAGATACGTACTTCCGTCGCCGTTTCCGCATGGGGAAACCGTTATTTCTCCACATCGCGAATACTTTGGCAGCCCGGGAAGAGTTCTTCCAGGAAGGGTTCGACGCGGTCGGCCGTCCCAGCCACACGACGCTGCAGAAATGTACTGCAGCAATCCGCCAGCTTGCGACTGGACAAACGGCCGACATGTTCGACGAATACCTCCACATCGGAGACAGCACTGGGCGAATGTGCTTGCTCAAATTCTGCCAAGGCGTCCGGGCAGCCTTCACCGACGAATTTCTCCGAAGGCCAAGCACGACCGATTGTCAGTTCCTGCTCAACCTTCACGAAACAGTGCACGGATTCCCCGGGATGCTCGGCAGCGTCGATTGCATGCACTGGCAATGAAAGAATTGCCCGGTGGCGTGGAAGGGGTCCTACACGAGCGGCCACAAAGGCACCCACCCAACCGTTATACTTGAGGCCGTTGCCGACTACCGCCTTTGGATCTGGCACGCGTACTTCGGGGTCCCCGGGTCGAACAACGACGTAAACGTGCTCCACCAGTCCGACCTCTTGACCGAAGTTTTGGATGGTAAAGCGCCGGCCATCAACTTCGTCGCCAACAACCGGCTTTATAAAATGGGGTACTATCTCGCCGATGGCATCTACCCGAAGTGGCCTACCTTCGTGAAGACGTGCAGTGGGTCTGCGAACCCAGAAGCAGACTCTTTTAGGATTTTAATTGTGTGCTTTTTATTTTTTTACGTTTAAGTTGTAATTTTTGTTAATGTTGTGTGTTTTTTAATAAAGTGTGTTTGTTTTTTAAAGTGTGTTTATTTAAATTGAATTGGGTTGGAAATAAAAAAAAAATGAAATTGAATGAATAGTAATTTAAGGAACGGTTAAGGAACGGAGGGTTGCAGGTTCCGTTCCTTAGTTAAGGAATGGAGTAAAAAAGTACAGTGGGGCCCTCAAATAGTGGTTTAAGGAACGGTATAGGAACAGCGTTGTGGATGGCCTTACTTCACTTAGATTATAAATTAAAATTGCATAAATGTTTCATTCACTGGGGAGTAGTAAATTCTTCATTTTGAGTGAGACAAGATAAGTACATTTCTGATTTTTTAAATCTCCATATTGCTTTCAATTCTTATTTTCTATATATTTATTATATTTTATATTCATTATTTGAAACTCTTATGTCCCGTGCATAGCTCGGGTGTTAATACTAGTTGAGTTAGGAATCCCAATTTTGATTCGGTATGGATAAAAGAACTTCCTATGTTATACTATTCAAGTCTTGACGGCGGGTTGATTTGATAGATCAGATATTGTTATTCATGATAGTGATCCGGTTCAAGATCATCGAGAGGTAATTCATTCATTGAATTTACAGACGATAGATTTATCATCTCTAGGGGATTAAATCCCGAGTTATTGCGAAGTAAAAAACCGATGAGATTATGGAAGTAAATATTCTTGCATTTATTGCTACTGCACTATTTATTATAGTTCCTAGTCCTACGACCTTTCTTTACGTAAAACAGTCAGTCAAAATGGTTGATTAGATTAAATTTTCAAATGAATTTTAAAATATTCCTTCCACATTCCCTTCCAAAATTTATGAAGTAAAATGAAAGGGATCCAATTTCACGTCTTAACTTAAATGAAATGAGCACACTATAATCGGAAATTATCTAAGAGATAGATAGTATGGTAGAAAAATGAATATATATACAATTATAGAGAAAATTGACCAATCAAGTTTTAATTTTCATATAATTTATAAAATTAATAACATCAATAATAATTTTTGAAATATTTATTAAAATAAAATAAAAATAAAAATAAAATAAATAATATTATGGACTATATAAAAATTGTTCTCAAAGATGATATAACGTGTATATGGAGTATATTATTACGTGCCTACGTCATACATGTATAGTGGAAGCATTAATAAAATTAAGGGTGCTTAGGTATGAAGAATTTCATGCACTTCCATGTATATATCATAATGATTCTTTTATTAATCATGCACAAAAGCTCACTTATTTTAGTTGGTTAAACTAAGTATGTGGTTATTAATTAAAGTATAATCATTACAAAAATTAATATCAAATTATTTCATGTGTTGTCTCAGCTGCATGAATAATGCAAGTTATTGGCCAATATACAAGTGTAGAAATAACTTGCAATGCAAATAAACTTTCATTGTTAATCAAGATAGTACAGTATATACTATTGGGATGCAGGAATCACATGTGAATAATTAATCAAAACTATCATTTTCAGTATTTTTTAAATACTCCCAAGTCACTGACTGTATAAGAGGCCAAAAAAGCTTGCAAATAGTCATTTCTTTCATTTTTTTTTTCTGTTTTATGTTAAAATGAGTAGAATTAGACCAAATAGACTAAATTTAAGGATTCGACCATTCACGGTCGGAAAAAGAAAATGCTACTACAACAATTTAATTGTGGTATGTCCAATCTATGACATGAACTATTAGTCCTCATTAATATTTATATTTATATTTTTTTTTCAAAAACGCCCTTTGTGGGCGGGAGGTTTAGGCAGACCTCCAACCCGTAAATAGTATCAAAATAAAATGTTCTAACAACATGATCTTAGCACAAAAGTTACTAGGATCTAAACAAGAACAAGAAGAAGCCAAATAGAGGTCCCACAAGTCGAGATCATCCGTACTATCAAGTGGAAATACGAGGGAGAAACGAAAATTATCAAAACCAACCACCAAAGAAGCTGGATCAACCCACATCTCTACGACGGAATCAGAAGTTAGGATATCCCAGCTGGTCCATCCGAACTAGCGCCTTCAGATACCGAGGCGCAGAGATTGGATCATAGTAAATAAGGGCAGGGGTCTGAACCCCCTACCTGCAAGAAAGTCAGCAGCTCGGTTCCCTTCTATGTAGATGTGTGATTTTGACTAAGTTGTACAATAGATACCTAATATTGTTCCACGTCCCATTGTCTCCATCACATTCTAACTTCACTATAATTTGCTGCTGCTGATTAGTGCTGAGTCATTGCCCTCTTTTAGTCCTGTAGTTTGCCCAAGGCACCATACTTATCCACACTTTAACAAATATACTAACTACGTACATTTTTCTATATATATATAGATAATGCCTTTTAATACTATATTGAATAATGCGCCTATATGAACTTTTTATCTATTTGAAACTTAGAATCATGCTTTTATGAGAATCCTAAATCACATAAAGATCAATAGTTTATACTCTCTCCTCCCAGCGTAACTGAGTCACATTCTTTTTTTAATATCTCATTATAAATGAGTCATTTCTGTTTTAAATAAAAAATCATCTTTAGCTCTTACTTTATTTTTCGCTTACTTTATTCTTTTCATTCCTCTACCTTTTCTTCTCTCATATTATATATTCTCCCCACTCTAACTTTTTAAATATCAATTTCATAAATCTTGTGCCAAAAGAAGCGGCTCGCTTATAGTGGGACGGAGGGAATAGTATTTATTAATATATAGTTCCCATATAAGAAAATATTTTGTATGATAACAACTCAGCTATGTAATTAAAGGGACATTGTCTTATATTCTCATTCATTAGTAGTAATTTAGTATTACTAACCAATAACTGAAAGAAAAAAAATTCTTGGAAACATTTTGATAATAGCATGTTATTTTAAGATACTCCATATATTTTGAACTCAAATTTAGTTGGTTGGTACATGCCTAATTCATAATATCATAATTAGATCAAACACATTGTTCTTCATAGTCCTCTTAATTAGAAACTTGCTCCTGATCGAATTCTTTGTCGTTAAATAATTCATGTGTATTGATTATAGAAAAAAAGATTACTAAAAAAGGCTAATTGGTTTAGGTGAAAATTAAATGCGTTGTAGGTAGGTGTTATAGAATGGGTTTAAACATTGGGATTGACCTAGTAACAATCCTCACCGAAAGTAGGCCTAATGCATGTTATCCTAGCTACATATAGTTATGATTTCCATAAATCACTAGTTTCCATTCCCCATAATTACTAATACAAGCAGTCTTCATTAATCTACGAACAAATTTATTAATCTTACATCAAGCTCATGTGCATTTTCTGGTTTGCCTTTATGAGTGAATATGGTGGGGTACATGATCAATTTGGGATAGGCCTATTCAAACTTCTAGTGATTTTTGATTGGATTCTTCCTATCCAAGAAATAAACAATAAAATGAAATAAATGGAAATAGGATGGTCCTCCTTCTGTAAGTCAAAGTAATGTGAAAAAAAAATATAGCAATCAGATTCAAGGTTATTTATGCATTAAGTCGGCCCATTAATTACTGTCAATTTTTTCAAATAATTAAATGGGCTTATATTTTATTGGTGCTTCCAATGCTGAGTTACTTTGTGCACTTGTTCAAGAGCTAATTAATAAATCGAGTAATACCAATGGCCAAGACAAGGGATATCCATTGGCAATCCAAATAACTAATCCTTTAGTTAATTTGTAGGTATCTTAAGGGGTCGTTTGGTTGTACTGATGGGCCTTGATAGGGCAGCCTATCGTAGGTATATCAGCCGTTTGGTTGTACTGATATACTATCTCGCGACCCGGTAAACCAATCAGGACCCGGATGAAATTTAAGATTGCTACCTGCATTTCACCTATACCACTGTCCAGGTCCTCCCCTCCGATATTGCTCAATCTCGTGAAGCCCGTTTGGTGAAATTCGGCCAAGTCACAATTATACCCCTTCACTCCACCGTTTCAAGCCCCAGCTCCTCAAAGAGAGGTCGGCCATCGATTTTAGGGTTTGCATTCAATTTTGTATGAAATTTTGTTAGCCCGTTTGGTAATCATCGTTTTAGGTAATATGTGAATGATTTGCAGATTCGTCGACCACATTTGGTGATATCGTAACCTGGGCTCGATTTTGAAGTTATTACCCATGGCTAATGAAGAGGAATCTCGCAAGGTACACAAAATTCCCAACTACACAACAATTACATGGATGCTTGAAAATTTAATTCGTCTTCATCGCCGATTTGGATTGTGTTTCAGTTGTTTGTGCATGTGTGCTTGGGAATTACATACTTTTCTAGATTGATATGACTTTCTTCCAGATTTGCATTTCTCAATTTGTATGTAGGGCTTGCTAAAATATACTTCCTCCCAGATTTGCATTTCTCAATTTGCAATCTATATGCAGCTTGGCAAGATTTGTAGTTCTAATTGAAAATTCAGCTGAAATGGTTGTTAGATTAGTTAAGGGGATGCACATCTGAGTCAAATTAGTGATTGTGAGTACTAATATCTACTACTTGAATAAATTAATACGCTAATTACTTAATCAAAACAGAAACATCTAGTTAATGAAATATGTTCTGGGCCAGTTATAGTAACAGCATAAGTACTCATTTCTGGATTTGAAATATTAGAAAAAAGAGAGCAAGGTAATTTGCTTGTTCTACTTTTTCCATCAAAACATCTTGATTTAGGTGCTGATAATTTGTTCTTGAACATCTCCCTCTCTCTCATTCCCCTTATCTACATAATCAGTATGCTTGAACTGCATTTCGGAGATTGCATGTCTCTCTCTTTCTTCGAAGTTGTATTATATGGTAAATCTTGATTAACCTATGACTGAATCATTAATGAGGCATGGTGGGTTATTATGCAAATGGATTATGGGGTCCAATTACTCTTGAAAGCCTTCTCATTTTAACTAGTTATGAATCCTTTTTGAATACCAATTGAGGGCTTAGTTATAATCAGTCTAGTTTATGATGCCAAGGAAAAGGGTGCTAGTGGAATATAAACATTACATTTGCATAATAAGCCACCTGAGATTGCATCGACTCTTTTGCTTTCTGTCTGTAAATAAGGCTGCATGTTAGTACCTTTTCACTTCACCAACTCTTATATATCTCAGCTCGATCTACAATACTAGCTGATGATTCGATTTCTCCTTGTTTGGCCTCATCATGTAGGTGTGTTCGTTGTCAGGTTGATGTACGAGAACGACAGTGAAGCGTGCACAAGCCATCAGTGTTGTTTTAGCAAGGCTCGCATCCTAACCGAGTTGAACATAGCAAACTTAAATTTTAGCATGCTTTGTGTTTTTTAGAATATAAGCATGGTGGCTTATTATGCAAATGGATTATTGCTGTTATTTTCTATTACTTGTTATATGAAAGGTCTTACTAATCATTATTAAACAAAAGTATCATTATTAAACAAAAGTATCATTTTATGATGCAAAAGTATCATTTTATCATCCAAAAATCTAAAACTATCATTATTAAACAAAAGTATAATTTTATCATTTGAAACTATCATTTTATCCGGTCAAAGTATCATTTTATGATGCAAAAGTATCATTTTATCATCCAAAAATCTAAAACTATCATTATTAAACAAAAGTATCATTTTATCGTTTGAAACTATCATTTTATCCCGTCAAAGTATCATTTTATGATGCAAAAGTATCATTTTATCACCCAAAAATCTAAAATTATCATTATTAAACAAAAGTATCATTTTATCATTTGAAACTATCATTTTATCCCCTCAAAGTATCATTTTATGATGCAAAAGTATCATTTTATCATCCAAAAATCTAAAACTATCATTATTAAACAAAAGTATCATTTGTATCATTTGAAACTATCATTTTATCCCGTCAAATTATCATTTTATGATGCAAAAGTATCATTTTATCATCCAAAAATCTAAAACTATCATTATTAAACAAAAGTATCATTTTATCATTTGAAACTATCATTTTATCCCCTCAAAGTATCATTTTATGATGCAAAAGTATCATTTTATCATCCAAAAATCTAAAACTATCATTATTAAACAAAAGTATCATTTTATCATTTGAAACTATCATTTTATCCCGTCAAAGTATCATTTTATGATGCAAAAGTATCATTTTATCATCCAAAAATCTAAAACTATCATTATTAAACAAAAGTATCATTTTATCATTTGAAACTATCATTTTATCCCCTCAAAGTATCATTTTATGATGCAAAAGTATCATTTTATCATTCAAAAATCTAAAACTATCATTATTAAACAAAAGTATCATTTGTATCATTTGAAACTATCATTTTATCCCGTCAAATTATCATTTTATGATGTAAAAGTATCATTTTATCATCCAAAAATCTAAAACTATCATTATTAAACAAAAGTATCATTTGTATCATTTGAAACTATCATTTTATCCCCTCAAAGTATCATTTTATGATGCAAAAGTATCATTTTATCATCCAAAAATCTAAAACTATCATTATTAAACAAAAGTATCATTTTATCATTTGAAACTATCATTTTATCCCGTCAAAGTATCATTTTATGATGCAAAAGTATCATTTTATCATCCAACAATCTAAAACTATCATTATTAAACAAAAGTATCATTTGTATCATTTGAAACTATCATTTTATCCCCTCAAAGTATCATTTTATGATGCAAAAGTATCATTTTATCATCCAAAAATCTAAAACTATCATTATTAAACAAAAGTATCATTTTATCGTTTGAAACTATCATTTTATCCCGTCAAAGTATCATTTTATGATGCAAAAGTATCATTTTATCATCCAAAAATCTAAAACTATCATTATTAAACAAAAGTATCATTTTATCATTTGAAACTATCATTTTATCCCCTCAAAGTATCATTTTATGATGCAAAAGTATCATTTTATCATCCAAAAATCTAAAACTATCATTATTAAACAAAAGTATCCTTTGTATCATTTGAAACTATCATTTTATCCCGTCAAATTATCATTTTATGATGCAAAAGTATCATTTTATCATCCAAAAATCTAAAACTATCATTATTAAACAAAAGTATCATTTGTATCATTTGAAACTATCATTTTATCCCCTCAAAGTATCATTTTATGATGCAAAAGTATCATTTTATCATCCAAATATCTAAAACTATCATTATTAAACAAAAGTATCATTTTATCATTTGAAACTATCATTTTATCCCGTCAAAGTATCATTTTATGATGCAAAAGTAGCATTTTATCATCCAAAAATCTAAAACTATCATTATTAAACAAAAGTATCATTTTATCATTTGAAACTATCATTTTATCCCCTCAAAGTATCATTTTATGATGCATAAGTATCATTTTATCATCCAAAAATCTAAAACTATCATTATTAAACAAAAGTATCATTTGTATCATTTGAAACTATCATTTTATCCCCTCAAAGTATCATTTTATGATGCAAAAGTATCATCTTATAATCAAAGTAAAAAAATATGAGAAATTTGAGTTAACAAAAGAAACTGTGAAATAAAAATTAACTTTACAAAAGAACAAAAAAGAAAAAAGAAAATTGGAGAAAAGAAGAAAAACAGAAAAATTTAATAAATATGTATGCACTATATTTATTGCTTGCCTACCGGAGTAATTTCTCAACCAATCCAATTTAATGTCGACGGAGGAAGTAGTGACGGGGCGGTTGTTGTATATAAGGGGAAGAGTGCGACCATAGCTTCAACACCTTTATCTGAAAAAATGAAGTCTCAAATCCTACCCCAAGCAACGTTCTTCTATCGAGGCAAATGGAATCGAGAGATGGATACTTATTTGCTTTCGACATTGATCGGCATGAGGAACGATCGGGATTGGGAGGATGCCAATCTGCCAACCGAAGTGCTGCGCAATGTTCAAGCACTCATTAACGCTCCCTTTGGAACGGATCTCACGAGCGAAGACATAGTTGTCCGTGTGATAGAGCTGAAGGGGCGATTCTGCTGTGCCAAAATTAGAAATAGGGTCTGCAAGGATAAAATTGTCACTACAATAATCTTAGAAGGACAAATTTGTCCATGTATTTTTGTATCAGCAGTTTCTGCAGTCCAAACCAAACATAATATAAGCTATCATGGGGTTGTTGTCGGTACAACCAAACATCAAAGTGAGATACATATCTTACCACACTATCATGTAAAATCAATGTGAGGAGGCTATTTCATATAACCCTGTCAGTGCAACCAAACGAGCCCTAATAGTATCGTATTTTGTAGCAGATTGTTATTTATATATATCTTACTCCGAAAGTGAATGATTTAAGTATCGCCGTGATAATAGATACTCCTATGAAAAATCACCATTAAGTAACAAAATAAAGGTACTAATAACTTTACTCAGCCATTATATTTCATCTATTCACAAAAAGTTTGACACAATTTTCTTGGTGATTCGTACACAAGAAAAATGTCATTTTCCATTTATAATATTATGCATTAGAGTTCACACAATTCACACAACATATTTAAAGTGAGACTTTTATTCCACTCATACAATACCAGATTACCTCGGTTATTTTATTAAAACATGTAGTATCATTATCATATACAAATGTGACAGTTTTTTGAACGGATGAAATAGCATTTTTATGTTGCTGAACCAAATTTTTACTTTTCCCTAATCATGTCGGTTTTGATCTATGCAAAACTAGATTTAAATACAGAAATGCAGAACAATATCATACGTAGGGCACTTTTAGGTCATAGTTAGTTAATTTTTAGGTCATGCTTAGCATGACCTAAAATGATCTTAGCATGACATTAAACCCAAATATTATACTATGACCTAAAATTGCTTAATTATGACCTTCCGTGTTTTTGGTTAATTATTGACCATTAGATCATCTAATCCTAAGGCCAAGATTTGGGCTGCATTTCTGGATTTAAATGCATTTTTATTTTGATCATCTTCCTATATATATATATATATATATATATATATATATATATATATATATATATATATATATATAGGGGAGCGTTATTCTCCTTTTCACATCTTAGATCCTTTTT
Organism: Salvia splendens; assembly: GCF_004379255.2. Taxonomy (NCBI): domain Eukaryota; kingdom Viridiplantae; phylum Streptophyta; class Magnoliopsida; order Lamiales; family Lamiaceae; genus Salvia; species Salvia splendens. The sequence goes on from NC_056044.1 coordinate 27,491,450, forward strand.
CCTTCTTAATATTACGCGTTAGATCTAAGGCATCAACGGATCAGATTGATTCTATAAAACTGGTTCTGTGTTGCATTATAGAAGGTGGTTGTATGCATTACAGGGTTATTATTGACATTTGACGGAAAAGTAACTGCCACATTTTGGTATCTGCGAATAATGCACCACATGGTCACGAGTAATGCATATAATTGACTATATAATGCACAATATGTGAACTGCAATGCATACGAATAAGATGTACCATGTTATGATGTTTGGACACACGTTTCTTGTTTCCCCTAAGGGTTTAATAAGCTTAGGGGCTAGGGTATAGTACGTAGACACGTATGTAATCTTCACATGGTAACGAGTAATGGATATAATTGACTATATAATGCACAATTTGTGAACTGCAATGCATACGAACAAGATGTGCTGTGTTATGATGTTTGACACACGTTTCTTGTTTCCCCTAAGGGTTTAATAAGCTTAGGGGCTAGGGTATAGTACGTACGCATTAATAACAAATTATAAAACGATACGAATAATTCACCAAATTGTCACGAGTAATGGATGTTATTAACTATATAATGTACAATATGTGAACTGCAATGCATACGAATAAGATGTACCATGTTATGATGTTTGGCACACGTTTCTTGTTTCCCCTAAGGGTTTAATAAGCTTAGGGGCTAGGGTATAGTACGTAGACATTACTAACAAATTGTTGTTATTGGAATATACGTATGTGCATTATTTGGTTTAGGTAGTGCATTATGTAGCTGTTAATTGTCATTATCTCAGTATATTATGCATTATTAGAGGTATTGTGTATATGGGTTAATCAACGGATTGAAGATTACATACGTGCATTTAGTAATGTCTACGTACTATACCCTAGCCCCTAAGCTTATTAAACCCTTAGGGGAAACAAGAAACGTGTGTCAAACATCATAACATGGTACATCTTATTCGTATGCATTGCAGTTCACATATTGTGCATTATATAGTTAATAACATCCATTACTCGTGACAATTTGGTGAATTATTCGTATCGTTTTATAATTTGTTATTAATGCGTACGTACTATACCCTAGCCCCTAAGCTTATTAAACCCTTAGGGGAAACAAGAAACGTGTGTCAAACATCATAACACAACACATCTTGTTCGTATGCATTGCAGTTCACAAATTGTGCATTATATAGTCAATTATATCCATTACTCGTTACCATGTGAAGATTACATACGTGTCTACGTACTATACCCTAGCCCCTAAGCTTATTAAACCCTTAGGGGAAACAAGAAACATGTGTCAAACATCATAACATGGTACATCTTATTCGTATGCATTGCAGTTCACATATTGTGCATTATATAGGCAATTATATGCATTACTCGTGACCATGTGGTGCATTATTCGTAGCGGTTTCCAGCCATTATTAGATTACTATTGTACCCTCATAATGCACAAAATAGGACAAATAATGCAACACGAGATTAATTACCCAATGTTGATCTTGACCGTCCATTTCTCTAATCTAATGGCTGATATTAAGAAGGAAAAAGGAGGAAATATAGGAAAAGGAAATGAATACATCCCTATATATATATATATATATATATAGGGTTTTGATCCATGCAAAACCATTCTTAATACAAAAATGCAGAACCAAGCATATAAAAGTCATTTTTAGGTCATTGTAAGCTTATTTTTACGTCATTATAGTAAGGATGACATGAAATGATCTTAACATGACCTCAAATCCAAAGTTTATAATATGACCTAAAACTGCTTTACAATGACCCTCCGTATTTTTATTTAATTATTGACCATTGGATTGTCAAATCTCATGGTCAGGATTTGGTCTGGATTTTGTATTGAGATCAAGTTTTGTATTGATCATTTTCCTATATATATATATATATATATATATATATATATATATATATATATATAGGATTGTGCTCAAATCCTTTTCACCTATTAAATCCAATCTCCTTCTTAATCTCATCCATGGATTTCAATGCATCTAATGGCTTAAATTTTAAACTGAAATTATCAAAAAAAATTAATTTTCAACGCTTGAGGGTGAAATAGGGATTAACCAAATTTGTTAGTTATGGAATTATCCATGAATTACTCCTTTTAGGCCGTATGCAGTTTCAAAAAATGATTTCTTCCCAATTTTTCGCTGATTTCTTTCTCCAGCACACCGCTTTTAATTTTGATAATTTCAGTTCGAGCAATTGGCAGTTCACGATTATAGATTGTAGATTGTTCACGCCGGTGCTTTGTGAATCAAACGCAGACAAATGTAGATTGTGCACGATTGCTCGATAATCAATGGAAGAAGGTTATTCACCCACTTCTCGCTCATGTTTAGTGGTTTCGACGATTTCATTTTGTAATTGAATATCAGTCGTCATACATAATCAGTGTAGAGCATCGAGATCGTTTTTCATGTTGGTGTGCGTCTGTTCTCAGTCGCATTACATAATCTGTGTAGATCAGCAAAATCGTTTTTCATGTTGTACTGACTCTTTACTGTTTCATCAGAAATATGATGCAAGTTTCATGTTTATGGGCAAGTCCAACAGGCAGTAGATCCAATACTGTACATATTTAATCAAATGTTGTACACGACATAATGCATGACAAATGGAAAATAATGAACACAGTAAAACAAATAATGCAGAACCGAATCACGCGCGATGATTGCAAAACATTGTTACTGTGCTTGGTTTGTATTGAATCTCGTACCTTGCGTGTAGGTGTACTGCATGGTTGTTAATTATTAAGCAAATCATATTTCCAGTAAAGTATATTATTTTCCAAAACGGTAAACATAATGCACTAAGAATGGCCAATAATGTACATATTTAATCATATGATGTACACGAAATAATGCATGAAAATAGAAAATAATGAATAAAGTAAAACAAATAATGCATAACTGATATACATAATGTACATATTATGTAATGTAATGCGTAGTTTTAGCTTCTGTAATGCATTATTTGTGATACGTAATGAACCTTTATCTTGCCCCGTTTCATTTAAGTTGTACCGTGGTTCGATGTTTGGCGCAAGTTTCTTGTTTTCCCTAAGGGTTTAACAAGCCTAGGGGCTAGGGTGTGGTATGTTCTAAATCTAAAAAACGTTGTCCGAATACACGAGCTGCAGTAATTCGTCTGGGTTGCACGTGCATAGCGCGTAGGCATTTTTTAAAACAGATATACATAATGTACATATTATGTAATGTAATGCGTAGTTTTAGCTTCTGTAATGCATTATTTGTGATATGTAATGAACCTTAATCTTGCCCCGTTTCATTTAAGTTGTACTGTGTTTCGATGTTTAGCGCACGTTTCTTGTTTTCCCTAAGGGTTTAACAAGCCTAGGAGCTAGGATGTAGTATGTACAACAACAACCACGTGATGCTTAAAACAGAATAAATAATGCATTCAAATAGCCAAATAATGTACAGAATCACTCAAGTAATGAACATACAAATATTGCATTCATTCTTAGACTCATGTACAACATCAGTCTAATGATGCATAAAACAGGATAAATAATGCATAGATATAGCTAAATAATGTACAAATATTGCATTAACTCTTAGACTCATGTACAAGTTCCGTGACGGCTTCCTGGCATCGAAACACAGGATAGATTGAAATCCTAGTTCGGCAACAGATTCCTTTTGTTGCGGCGTAAAATTCTTCAAGCAGGACAAGAACTCTGCAGGTGTTCGACGACAGTACAAATAGTCCTCCCTCCGGCCTTTGTTCTTCTTGTCTTCACAGTCATTTTGGGCAGAGCTGGTTGAAGCTTCCGTAATTCGTTCGCGGAATTTCTGGGCTATTCCAACTGGCAGTAGATCATCCACTGCATCTTCTATGTTGCTCCTCAACTGCTTTGTCCCTGTCGAGCAGCACCAACTTGCATCATTAAACGTGCAATACATAGAATAACAAACAGAGGTATATAGTAGAAACAAATCTGCCAAACGAACATTAATTCATGCGTAAAATAAAATCATGCTTCAACATGTACACATACTGCACCGACTATATAGTGTAATTTACAAACACATATTCCAGTTAATGTTTGACAATTTAAAACAGGATCCTACATAATGCAATCACATTTTCAAATAATGCAATCACATCAGCAAATAATGCAATCACATAGTGAAATAATGCAATCACATAGTGAAATAATGCAATCATAACACAAGCATGTTGCAGCATACAAGATATATATACATGTAACCACTTAACCATCCAAATAATGCAATCACATAATCAAATAATGAAGATATTATACCAAGTAATGAACAAACAGATTTACAACAGGATCCAACATAATGCAATCACATTTTCAAATAATGCAATCACATCAGCAAATAATGCAATCACATAGTGGAATAATGCAATCATAACACAAGCATGCTGCAGCATACATGATATATATACATGTAACCACTTAACCATCCAAATAATGCAATCACATAATCAAATAATGAAGATATTATACCAAGTAATGAACAAACAGATTGACAATCTACTCTTTCCCAATCTAAAACCCCACCTACAACGAACAACCAGATTCTGAATTTACGACTAATGGATACAGTAGTTAATTTAATTCACACAATTATGCAAATAATGTGCAAATTATGTTAACCCATGTGGGTTTACAAACCAAACATACAAAGCAATTCAAATTGAACCTACGGACAAAAGCTCACCCTCTTGCTGGAATTGCTGTGAATTAGTTGGACGTCCTCTTTTCGTCATTTTAAGATCTGCGAAAGAATCCAACCACACAACAACGGAGATTGATTTCAGTAACAAATACGTCGGATTGGTGGTAATTGGCTGAATGGTGGTGTGGGTGTTGGGTTACTGGCGAATCTTGAAGAAAGGGTTATTGAAAAACGAAATTAACAATCGGAAAACCCTACCTCTCCTTAAAACTCAGAACCGAAGCCTGCAAATCGACTGTAAAACGGCTTGAATTTCAGTTTACCGTCGAATACAATGGCGTAGGCGGCTAGGGTTTGCTAGTTGAATTGAATTTGAGAGAATTTGAGAAGACGCTTTGGAGAGAGAAGCGGGAGTAAATACGGGTTCTGATGAATGAGGCGGTAGATGGAAAGTAGTGGGGGTATCCCGCTAAAATCGCGGCTCCTCATTTTTTGCAGATTTTAGAACTTAAAATTACTATTTCACCCTCGTAATGAACGAATTAAACGAAATAATGAACTACGGAATGGTAAAGAATTGCTTAAATCAGCGTCGTTCATCTATCAGATCCAACCATCCAAATCAAATTGGAACTTAAATCTAAGCATAGCAAAGGACTTTAACATGACCCTATATATATATATATATATATATATATATATATATATATATATATATAGGGTTGTGATCAATTGAGATTTTTTAGCCTAATTGAGAATTGAGATGCATTATTAGCCACTCATTTTTATTAAATGAGTGGTCCAGAATTTACCACATGGAAAATATTTTTACATTAATTAATTGTGAAAGGGCAGAATGGTAATTTCATCATACATTTTATTTAATAAATATTTTTTATTTTTTTAAAAAAAATTAAATTTTTTTTTCGATTTTTTATTTTTTTATTATTTTTATTTTTTTTGTCAACTACATATACAATTCATGTCAACTACACACATATAATGTCAACTACATATACAATTCATGTCAACTGCACATATATAATATCAACTACATATATGATTCATATCACCTATACACATATAATGTCAACTATAAGCTGTTGACATTTGATGTGCAGGGCTATTGACATTTGATGTGCAGGGCTATTGACATTTGATGTGCAGGCTACACATCGTAGTTGACATCGCGTGAAAATTAAAAAAATTAAAAAAAAATTTAAATTTTTTTTAAAAAAATTTAAAAAAAATAAAAAATAATTTTTTTTTAGTTGTTGACATTTTAATACGAGTTGTTGACATTTGATATTCTGGCTATTGAAATGAAATGACGATAATACCCTTAGTTGATATAATCTACTTGTAGTTGACATTTCAAAATGAGTGGCTGAAAATGCATCTCAATTCTCAATTAAGCTAAAAAATCTCAACCTAACAAGACCCTATATATATATAGATGTATTCATTTCCTTTTTGTATCTTTTGTTCTTTAATCTTTTTAATCTTAGCCCCACGATTTTGTCATCCGACGGTTAGATTGGTGCCACGTGTCATTTAATAATGCAGATTTTCAGTTGAATAATGCACACCGACTAATAATGCACCATTATAGTGTAATAATGCAGATCATCTGGACCGTTGATGAATGAGATCTAACGTCTCATATTAAGAAGAATAAAGGATCTAAGGGATGAATAGGAGAATATATATATATATATATATATATATATATATAGAGTAGTGATCTATGGCAAACACCCCTTAACCAAATAACTAGAGAACAAATCACAGTCACAAGATCAAGAAAATCAAGGGCTAGTATTAATTTTCAAATTTAATGAGATATTAGTTCTCTCAATCACAAATTTACTCCATAATAACAAAGCAGGGGTATTTTGGTCATTGGCAGCCAAAATTAGGTTATGTCATTGCAAACTCAATCCAAAATCCGTTCGTCTTCTTCACCTCGACCTACCTGCCGGCGCTCCACCGCTGGAATATGACCTGCTCCGATCTCTCATCTCGTGCATGCTTGGGAGGCTGATCGGTCTTGTCGTTCTCGATTAGAAACGAGACTCTCCCGACGCTGCCGACCTCCATGGTGCTGCAGGAGTTGCGTTGCGAGGAGGAGACGTCGGAGCAGGAGCAGGAGCAGGAAGAGAGACGCTGCTCGCCGCATTCCGAGCAGACCAACTTCACCAGCCTGTCCTTGAGGCAGTGAGCGCATATCCCCACCGACGACAAACTCGGATGTTTTCTGCATGGCAGCTCCGACGCGACGGAGTAGTTGAATTCAATCAATAATTACAGATTCGAAGTCGAAGATATAGTAAAGTTAGATCTAATCATTTCATTAGATGTGTTTCCTTTAAAAAGCTTCAAGTGGAGATTTTGAGTATAGAAAGTCAATTAATGCATAATAAATTAGCAAGTTGATGGACGGCAAAATTAATTAAACAAGTTGTGCAAGTTAGATGATACAATTTCTCTTTTACAGACCAAATTCATGGACTTACATCTTATGTATACAAGTTAAGTGAAATAATTTGTGACGCATACAAATTTTAATTTGATAATCTTCCGCATAAACCTAAGGTCCCAATTCCTACTTTTGAATTTAATTGTATCACTGATGTTATGAGAGAAGTGTTATACTGATGTGTTTTGTTAAACAAGAGTGAAGTAAAATCATAATAAGAGTGATGTGTTTTGCAAACAAGAGTGGAGTAACATCATAATAAGAGTGATGTGTTTTGTAAACAAGAGTGAAGTAAAATCATGCTAAGAGTGATGTGTTTTGTTAACAATAGTGAAGTAAAATCATGCTAAGAGTGATGTGTTTTGTAAACAACAGTGAAGTAAAATCATGCTAAGAGTGATGTGTTTTGTAAACAAGAGTGAAGTAAAATCATGCTAAGAGTGATGTGTTTTGTAAACAAGAGTGATGTAAAATCATGCTAAGAGTGATGTGTTTTGTTAACTACAGTGAAGTAAAATCATAATAAGAGTGATGTGTTTTGTAAACAAGAGTGAAGTAAAATCATGCTAAGAGTGATGTGTTTTGTAAATAAGAGTGAAGTAAAATCATGCTAAGAGTGATGTGTTTTGTAAACAAGAGTGAAGTAAAATCATAATAAGAGTGATGTGTTTTGTAAACAATAGTGAAGTAAAAACACTACATTTAAATAATTACATTTAACCTATAAATCAACTAATTACATCAACTAATTAATTAATGAATCATTACTCTTGTCCGGCCATTTCAGTAAACTACTCCGGCAGTCACATGAATATGTAATTGATTTCATTAAGAGTAATTTGTTTTATAGATGGGTTAAGACGGGTTTGTTGGAGTTAACACAATTATTCCCACTGTTTGTGTTGGGTGGACTTCGAATGCATTGGACTTAGGTTTATTGAATAATTATCACCACAATTAATTTCATATGAATAATTAACACAATTAATTGTAAAAAAACGAAAAAAATCAGGTGATTAAAAAAATTAAATAGATGTATATAGAAATTATCCTAATCTTTCAGAAACTCCAAATATGGTTTCCGAATTGAATTGGAGTTGGAAAAATTGAGTGATACACAAACAATCTGATCACCCTCACCACCAAATTCACATCATACACCCCTCCTCCGCCGCCGGACACCAGAAGGTCATCCAGCTTCGCCTGATCGAGCATCCCTCCAATCAGCCGCTCCAGCGCCGCTCTCCTCTCCCGGCTAATCCCCAGCCCCGAGACCAGCTTCAGCACCCAAAAAAGCCCCCTGCAGGAGAACGCACTCCTCCCAATCACCACCACCCGTGCACCGTCGTGTCTGCCAGCTCCCCGTACTCCGCCAGAATTAAATAATGGAGTGTGAATTGGAGTTGGAAAATTGAAGGAGATGGTTGGAGTTGAATATGATTTCCCAAAATACCCTTGTTAATTACTTTTTATTTAAAACATGTAAAAATAGCTAAGCCATGAGATTAATTTGGAGTATTGAGATGTGTGGCTGAGATTTGTTCTCTAGTTATACACTTAAGATTAGTTATATATTGATCACTACCCTATATATATATATATATATATATATATATAGGGAGATGATCAAAATAAGTATGTGTTTAAATCCAGAAATGCAGCCCAAATCTCAGCCCTAGGATTAGATGATCTAATGGTCAATAATTAACCAAAACACGGAAGGTCATAATTAAGCAGTTTTAGGTCATATTATAAGATTTGAGTTTAATGTCATGCTAAGATCATTTTAGGTCATACTTGGTTAATATGACCTAAAAATACACTAACCATGACCTAAAAATGGCATACGCATGATATTGTTCTGCGTTTCTGTATTTAAATCTAGTTTTCATAGATCAAAACCATATATATATATATATATATATATATATGTATATAGGGTTGTATTATATACCAAACTAGTTTTAAACACTAAACGCCAAACACATCATTATATAATAATACGGAGTTCATTACAACTTTATTTGTAGTTCATTATAGGGAATTCTAAGATTTAAAAACAATGACATCATCATGCATAATTTAGAAATCTGAAGTTCATTATATGTTTGTTATTAGTTCATTATAATGAACTCCATGTTATCATATAATGATGTTGTTCGGCGTTTAAGGTTTAAGAGTGATTCGGTATTGATCACAATCCTATGTATATATACTCATTGTCTTATTAAGTTAGTACATTTTATTTTGTTGAGACATACATTATTCCTTCCTATTTCGGAATTAAAAAAAAAACTCTTGATTCCGCGAAAGCCAAATCAATCAGCATTTTGTTATATTGTGAAAACACAATTATTTATTTTGTGGACAAAATTAGAATAAGTACTCATATAATTGAGAACCTCAGAATATAAAGAAAGAATAAATATAAATCTATATAAATTTTACATATACATAATGTTTTTATTTTTATATTTAATTGAAATTAGTTTTGAGTTCGGAATGGAACAATAAAAATACCCTCTGGAGATTTTTGTGCTTCTTAGTTCTCAGACATAAATGGTCAATCCAAATCATTCCATTTTGTTCATATTAAACTCAATGATACACCCGAATTAGAAAGTAGAAAAAAAAGATAGGAAAAGAAAAGAATAATTATTTACAAGAATGCACGATACATTAGATCTCCTAATTCTTGTATTTGTACCAATTCTATGAACCATTGCAATCGCAAACAACTGTACTAAAAAAATACTACTTCTATAACAAGAATAAAATTCAACACAACGTGAAGAGCTCAATCTTTAATTCAAATACATTTCTTTCTCTTATGTGAATGAACGTGGATGCTACCATGACTCTTTGCTCATATCATAAATCACATAGTTCATTTCGTATCTAATTACAAAAAAAATTAATAATAGTAATCAAACTTTGTTATATAGAGATCATCATATATATAGTACATAGAACTGATCATCTCATTAGCTTGCTCAACACAAAACAAGATGATGAGAGAGTCACCATCACGATCACGTTACATACTGCCCTTGCTCGCTGCCTTACTTTCCCTCCACCCAACCATCATCTCTGCATTCGACTACGGCGACGCCCTCACCAAGACTTTGTTGTTCTTCGAGGCACAACGGTCGGGTAAACTACCCGCAAACCAGCACGTCAAATGGCGGGGTGACTCAGGCCTTGGCGATGGTCATGGTCAAGGGGTTCGTACCTTAGACTTCACTATTTAATCTTCATTTCATCTAGGCGCAAAAATACGAGTAAGCGCATAAACATAAGCACACTTGCTCTACATTAACAGGTGAACTTGGTTGGAGGATATTACGATGGGGGAGATCATGTAAAGTTCGGACTGCCCATGGCGTTCGCTACGACGATGCTGTCTTGGAGCGCCGTTGATTTCAAGACAGAGTTGGTGAAGTCCAATCAAATGGGACCTACTTTGGAAGCCATCAAATGGGGCACTGATTACTTCATAAACGCACATCCTCAGCCAAATGTTCTTTGGGGACAGGTACAATGCAACATTTTATCATAACCTCGTCACTTCACCAACTAGACCGCCTACAAGGCAACTTCACAATTATTATTTTTTCGATTCTGACGGTGGTCAGGTCGGAGATGGAGTGTCGGACCATTACTGCTGGGAGCGTGCAGAGGACATGACAACCCCAAGGATGGCGTACAAGCTGGATCCCGAGAATCCCGGGTCGGACCTCGCGGGGGAAACCGCCGCTGCCCTGGCCGCTGCCTGCCTTGCCTTCAAGTCTTACGATTCCGCGTACTCTGATCTTCTGTTGGTGCATGCTAAGCAGCTTTTCTCATTTGCAGACAGATTCAGAGGCTTTTACCATGATTCTGTTCCATCTGCTAAGCAGTTCTATACATCAACTGGTTATTCAGTATGTGTTTGAATCCATCTCCAAGATTATTTTTTTCTTCAAAAAATGTTGTGTTTCTTGAACTGACTCTGGAACTTTTGCATCCTAGGATGAGCTGCTGTGGGCTGCAACGTGGCTGTATCGCGCTACAAATGACGAGTATTATCTGAAATACGTCGTCGAAAACTGTGAGTCATTGGATGGAACTGGATGGGCTGTGAAGGAGTTCTCTTGGGACAACAAGTATGCTGGAGTTCAGATTGTTCTGTCAAAGGTAATACCCCACAAATTCTTACAAAAGGGCTCATTATATCCTACTTATAAGGTAAAATTAGTCGTAAAACGGTTACCTTGTGGTCTGAAATGTGTGTAGGTATTGATGGATGGAGGTGGAGGAGCATACACTTCCACACTGCAGCAATATCAAGCCAAGGCTGATTACTTCACATGTGCCTGCATGCAGAAGAACGATGGCTACAACGTCCCAATGACTCCTGGTGAGTTGCATCAGCACCTCGATTTCATCATTTTCGACCATATTCTTGCAGGAAACATCCATTTTTGAACAATGTTGTTATGGTTCTCTTTAGGTGGACTGCTCTATCTACGTCAATGGAACAATCTGCAGTATTCTGCCTCTGCTGCATTCGCTATTGTTGTCTACTCCGAATATCTTGCAAAGGCGAAAGGTGTTGTGAAATGCCCGGATGCCCAGCTCCAGCCTCAAGATCTCCTAGTATTTGCCAAATCACAAGTATATATCTTATCATCTTCTTCTTCCTGTTTTCTGTCGAATTTGCTACTGAGACCAATCTATGGGGCAGGCTGATTACATTCTTGGCAAGAATCCCAAGAACTTGAGCTATGTAGTCGGCTGTGGTGACAACTATCCGGTCCATGTTCATCACAGAGGCGCGTCTATTGCCCCCATCTCCCTTCTCCGTTCTGCAGTGGGATGCGTTGATGGATTTGAGAAGTGGTACAAACGCTTGGAGGCCAATCCTAACATCATATATGGAGCCCTTGTCGGCGGGCCAAATGCCAACGATGAGTTCATCGATGATAGATCTAATTATGAGCAGACTGAGCCAACATTATCGGGAGCAGCCCCTCTTGTAGGCCTATTCTGCAAACTCCAAAGCCTTCCTCAAAATTCTGCAGGTAAATCGACTCCTCGTCTCTAGATCTTTCTAGAGATGTTTGTTTCATGTGGCTCCAATGGAATATGTTCAACTGAATTCCCCTTGTTTTCGCAGATTCGTATAAGAAAGAACCACCGAAGCCTTCCACTCCTTACCACAAGCAACAAGGTCTGAGAAATTTCTGCTTTCTTGAATTAAACACACACAAAAGCACATATGAACATAGAAAAAACAACAATTTCTCATTTGGGACTTTTTACATACAAATGATATGCTTTCCATCATAAATCATCATTTCGCCCCTTTGATTTTACAGGATCATCACCCACATCTACACCCACATCTACACCCACATCTACACCCACCTCCACACCCGAATCAGGTGAAGAGCTGAAACATAATCTACATTTCCATATTCACATTCACACACATATAATAATAAACTGACAATAAAGTATGGTTCTTGCAGACACCCCCATAGAGTTTCTTCACTCAATCACAAAAACATGGACTGTGGGGAAGGAAACGTATTACCGGCACAAGGTTGTAATGAAGAATGTTTCGAATAAGCCAATTTCAGAGATGAAGCTCTACTTGGAAAATCTGACGGGATCGTTGTGGGGTCTCATTCCGACAAAAGAGAAAAACATGTATCAATTCCCTCAATGGCTCAAGGTGTTGAATCCTGGCTCTGAATGCAGCTTTGTGTACATTCAAGGCGGTGCTCAAGCCAAGATTTCTATTCAAAGCTACCATTAATTTTTAAGCATTTCAATTTACAAATTTCCTACAAATATGTATGACAAGATCACAAGACAAAGAAATTAAATTGATTTTTGGGCCTTTGGATTATTTATATTGTAACACTTCTATATTCATTTATGTTCCCTTATTAATCCCAAATGTATAATCAGTTTTTTGTTACTTATTAATTAATCACATATATATAATCAGTTTTTTGTTAAAGATGAATAATTGATCTCTCAATTACAACTGGAATTTTAATTAAAAAATTGCTTTTATCAACAACTTTTTGAATGCACAGAAACATATACGGGATTAGTTTATTGTTTCAAACCTCGAAAGTCGAAATCAATGCGTCTTTGTTTATTTAACCACAAATCAACAATTAGAGCATCGTTAACGCACTGGGCCGGGCCGCAAAACGCGAGTCCTTGCCCGTCCTAAGGGTTGGAGGGGCGGAAGTTCCTGCCCAGGCCGGTCCTGGGGCCGCATTTACGGCCCGGTGACGCTCCCGGGGTCCGGCCCGGCCTAGGGTTAATTGCTTCGGGACGGGCCGCAAACCCCAAAAAAATTATTTTTCTTTTTTTTTTGCTTATTTTTACCTATTTCTTCAACATTCTTCCACCAATTTCTCCATTTCTATCCTCTAAATTATTTCAATATTTTTTCTAGGAGTTGTAATTTTTATTTTCTAGGGTTTAATAAAAAAAATTTTCTAGGATTTGTAATTTCTTTTTTCGACTGAACCATGTATTTTCCCGGCTTGAATTGTTCAACGTATTGCATTTACGAGTAAAATATGTTAAAGTTGTTAATAGTGTCATTTATTAGTTGTGGCCCGGGTTGAGGTATGCAGGGTTAGAGCAGTTGGAGCCTGAGAATGATGACGTGGAGGGGACTTGGGGCCTATACGATACCCTTAGATTCATAATCAAAGTTCAACATATCTATTAAAAAAATCACACGCTACACAGTGAGAGCTCACAAAGCAGAGTAATAATGGCAATCCCTATACCAAGTCGGCAACTGTTCATTGACGGAGAATGGAGAGAGCCCGTCCACAAGAATCGCATCCCCATCATCAACCCCGCCACTGAGGAGACTATCGGTCAGCTTCCGAATCTCGGATTTAATTTCTGTTTGTGGTGCCTATTCTTTCGTGATACTCCTATGTGTTTATTTAATGGTGATCAACTTGTTGCAGTAATTAGGTAACATAGTGAAAAGAATGAGTGAGTCAGTGCTTGATGTGGATTGATTTCTTAATCGTAGTTTGATTTTAGCTTTTAATTGTTTGTGTTTCAGGGGATATTCCAGCAGCTACTGCTGAAGATGTTGAAATTGCTGTTGAGGCTGCTCGCAAAGCACTTGTGCGGAATGGGGGCAAAGATTGGGCCAACGCGACTGGGGCACACCGCGCCAAGTATTTACGAGCCATTGCTGCTAAGGTATATAAGTTCTTTTGGGGCATGCTATATTTTACTTGATCAATCAAATTTGCCCGATCCTTGAGCGAATGTTGGCATGCTTGACTGAGGAGGTTCTTGCTACTTCTCCTATTGGAGTATATTACTACTTTTAAGTCTGTTGTAGTGTTGTAGCGTTGTAGCACGTGCAATACATGCTCATTTAACTATATAGTGACTAAATCTTTTGGGAACATATACTTATCCTTTCCAAATTCCGTATAGATAACAGAGAAGAAATCATATCTGGCAAAACTCGAAGCGATTGATTGTGGGAAGCCATTGGAAGAAGCAGCTTGGGATATAGTATGTTTTTCATACCCACAGATACATTTGCGTAGTCCTTGTGTCATACAGTACACTTACTTGCTAGTTGCTTATGTCTTATCCAGGATGATGTTGCTGGATGTTTTGAATATTTTGCTGATCTGGCTGAAGCATTTGATTCAAAGAGAAAGACTCCTGTTTCTGTTCCCATGGATACATTCAAGTGTTATGTTTTGAAAGAGCCACTTGGGGTAGTTGGGTTGATTACGCCGTGGTAGGTGATATTGCTTGGTTTATTGAATCATGTATCAATCTTGAAAATTTTGGAATTAGATAAGGTACTTTGTTTCTTGGAGGCAATCTGAATGCTTTTTCATTCCCCCCTTGACTGGATGATACTCAAGAAATGAAGTAAGGCAGTTAGACCTCATCCCCTAAGATATAATAGAAGTAGTACAAGGAGCTTTTCTTGTCATTTAGAAGTTAGAACCAATGAACCATCCGATAGCATAGTAGACTGTGTAGCATGTGGGGAAGCAATCTGCTACTTGGTTACAAAGGAATATAATGTAATCCTTCTGATTGTAGTTCCTATAGACTTAATGAATGTTACCAGGTCTTATCCACAGTGCTATGGTAGAAGTTCACTATCAATATGATGCTGTGCAAATTGGATTCTAGCTACACTGGCATAAGGAGCAGAAATTAGACGTAAAATAATACTATCGAAATCGTATATTGCAAACCACTTGCATCTCCTATTCCAACATCATAATATTTGATTACCAGAATTGTTCAGCTTCTGAATCTTGATCAACAGAACCTCCTGCTCTAGTATAATTCCCTGGCACTCTGTATATGAATGCTTCACCTTATTCCTAAGATATTCCATTGTCAATATAGTAATATACATGTGGTGTTGGAAATAGAAGGCAAACACCAGTTGCAATAGAGAAAATTAAAACTCTTCGACATGCCACAAATTGAGAGTGAAAACAGAAGATGACTGACTATTTCATAGTGTCACCTTGTCTATAGCTCTTCTACATTTTACAATTAGGGATCTTTCAATGAGTTCATGTATTCCTTGTCTGGGACTTCATTTTATTTGCACCACCATCATTTTTTCACCCCAGAGAAATTTCTGAAAGCTACAATTAGTTTTTGTTGGTAGATATTTTCCTTCTCTTAAAGGACAGTTATTCTTCGTTGCAGAGATACTGTTGTGTAATAGAAACTGAATTATTTGACACCTTCTTGTTGAATTATTATTACGAATTATTCTCTATTGTAACTTGGATATCAGTAGTGGTTGTCCTAAATTGGTCTTTTGTCATTTATAGGAATTACCCTATGTTAATGGCAACATGGAAAGTTGCCCCTGCTCTGGCAGCTGGCTGTACAGCAATACTTAAACCATCAGAATTAGCATCCATGTAAGTTTTTTTTTTCAATATTCATTCCTTCAGCTACTGTTATTATATTTATATGATGTTTATTTTCCCCTACTTGGTAACTTCAGCACATGTTTGGAGTTGGCTGAAGTGTGTCGAGATGTGGGTCTTCCATCTGGTGTTCTCAACATTTTGACAGGCTTTGGTCCAGAAGCTGGTGCTCCTTTGGTTTCACATCCTGATGTAGACAAGGTCAGTTGTGACCTTCCATTCTGCTTTTCAGTTTCTTGTTTTTCTTTTGAGTTGGATGTTTTGCATTGCAATGACCATCCTCCCTCCATGGTGAATCAACAGATAGCATTTACAGGGAGTAGTGCTACAGGAAGCAAAATTATGACTGCTGCTGCATCACTTGTAAAAGTATGTTATACCATGATACCTGATTACAATCTCTTCAACTATGCTAGTGTTTTAATCAGCTCAAGTTTGCTAGTGTTTAACTTATGATACTGGTTACTGCAGCCAGTTACGCTTGAACTTGGTGGAAAAAGTCCAATAGTTGTCTTTGAAGATGTTGATCTTGACAAAGGTATAGGCCTTTCAAGTAACAAGCCATGTCGTCTGGTACATTCATATTTCAAAGGAAAAGCCTGTTTTCTCTCTTTTGGTTCAGCTTAAACTTTAAATAGTTGAGTAAATGATTGGAAAATTGCTGCTTGAGAATGAGAGGGGTAAAAGAAGAAACCGTGGAAGGGTTACACAAAATCTGATGACATATATTTTCATGATAAAATTATATTTGCAACAATCTTTCTCATTGTCTTCATTTACGTCTATTATGCATACAGCTGCCGAATGGGCTCTCTTTGGTTGCTTTTGGACAAATGGTCAAATATGCAGCGCTACTTCTCGACTCATAGTCCATGTAAGTACGGAGAATCATGGGCCCTTAGCAGTTAATCGTGCATATAGAAAAACTGAAGACCATTGATAATTAAAGTGAAACGCAACAAAAGAAGCTTGTTTTGTAAATAAAGTGGTTATTCTTTGTTATTTTCACTGTATTCTTTAAGTCTTAGTAACGTTTTGATCTTATAAAATTGTATCAGGAAAGCATTGCAGAAGCATTCTTGGAAAAACTTGTAAAATGGTGCAAGAACATTAAAATTTCCGATCCATTAGAAGAAGGCTGCAGGCTTGGCCCTATAGTTAGTAGCGGACAGGTGAGATGTCTGTTTTTTTACAACTTTATTATTCATAACGAAGACATTGAGTTACTTCCTGAAGTCTTACATATCTTGTGACGACTACTCTATCAACTGGATTCTAGATCAAAACTGTAAAGCATTTTGGTCAGTCCTCTTGAATTTGCTTCATCCACTTTCTTATCTGAATCCATAGACTGCAATTTGCAAAACAGGAACCTCACTCTCTCAGACCATTTTATAGAAAATAACTATCCAAATCAATGGGTGCCATATTATAGAAAAAACATTTGTATCCTTTTGTCATGGATAAAATGTTTGAACATACAATGGTGCACTTTCCTTTTTTGTACTATTCAACTTGTCTGGTCTGTCTTCTCAAATGCATGAATGTCGAGTGACAGACAGTGGTATAACTCATTACGTGATGATGATAATGTATTAATGTGACAGTACGAAAAGGTATTGAAGTTCATATCAACAGCCAAAGATGAAGGTGCGACCATCTTATGTGGGGGTGCGCAACCTCAGGTAAAACATCCCCTCCTGCAGCCTTTTTGCTTTACGGCATTATTTCCTAACTTCACCACTGTGCTTGCAGCATCTGAAGAAAGGATTCTATGTCGAACCCACCATAATAACGGATGTAAAAACCTCCATGCAAATATGGAGAGAGGAAGTTTTCGGACCAGTTCTGTGTGTTAAAACATTTACAAGCGAAGAAGAAGCCATTGAACTGGCAAATGACACACAGTTAGTAAACTCCCACTCTCATAATATACATGTGAATGCCTACTACAATTCCAATTCTCTTATTTGAATGGAATTTCACAGCTATGGTCTGGGGGCTGCTGTATTATCACAAGACCACGAAAGGTGTGAACGGTTAACAAAGGTGAGATTGTTTGGCTTAATCAAGTAAAAACATTATCACGCATCTTATATTATAGTTGTATATGAAGTTATGAACTTGGAATGTTCCCTTTTTCGTTCTTGCAGGCCTTTCAAGCAGGCATCGTGTGGGTCAACTGCTCGCAGCCCTGCTTTTCACAAGCTCCTTGGGGAGGCAAGAAGCGCAGTGGTTTTGGGCGCGAACTTGGAGAATGGTAAGTTTGAGTGTTTGACCTCTTCTTTCATAGTATGATTGTTTCGCTCCACCAAAACACGTTGGTTTCAGCCATGCTTACTCGACCTTGATTCTTTCTTTCTCAGGGGGCTTGACAACTACTTGAATGTGAAGCAAGTCACAAAGTATGAGTCCGATGATTCGTGGGGTTGGTACAAGCCTCCAACAAAGCCATGAGAATCTCCAGCCATCGATTGTAATTTCTGTGTGTTGTTTGTTGTGTAAGAATAAGGAAGATGCTTCATAATTCTTGTGAATTTTGAGCATCCGTGTACGTGTAACATCCCTACTTGTCTGCACCTAAAATTTTCATTTGATTCGAATTTGCAGTAAATTTTATTCGGTGTTTATTTCCAGTTTTCTTCTTAAAGATCTTACTGCATTACTACATTTCACCGAAGGCGAGAGAGTTGCAATTTGGTGATTAGAGCACACTTGAAGATTACATAGGTTTTGGTCGAACGATTCATTGTCTTCAAAGATATAATAAAAAGTTGTCTAGTTTTTAATGCTTATATTCATTGGACATAATATACATATAAATATAAGAGTATAAATAACGATGAAATTGATTAATTTTTCATACCTATTGAAAAGTTGTACTTTCAAATTTTATTAGAACTGTGAGATTTACACAGTTCTTTTCTCCACATAAAATAGTGTTGATGATCGTATAAATGATATGTATTCATCATTTATATTTCATCTATTTAGAGTGGATAAATATTTATTTATTTCAACTATTTATCTATCTCATTTTAAATGTTGTATAGCTTTTTAGGTCGTTCAATTATCATGTTTATTTGTGAATAAATGTCATGTCTAATCTTATTCCTTGTTCGATTATCTTTTTTCTTAATTGCGCGGCCCTTGAAAGTGTATCTTAGTCTGCCGTCATAATACTAAAATTATATTGTATCTTGTGATTATTCTTCTCACTTAATTTCACCCCCTATGGCTAATTTCGGAATAAGATACTTATTCATTTGGGATGGGATCAAATGCAAACTCTAAATATTGTACAAACTCCAAACTATGATCTGGACTGTTAGAAAATGTCAACAGATGACAAAATAGTAGCAATAGAAAATATAAACACACTGTCAACGGTTGATGCTGTGTTGATATTATGTTGATACTGTGTTGACATTTTCTGTTGCTACTATTTTGTCATCTGTTGATATTTTTTAACTGTCCATATTATAGTTTGAAGTTTGTACAGTATATGGGTTTGCATTTTATCACTACCCCCATTTCATTTTATATCTCACTATTATTATTTTTTAAGCATATAATATCGCATTTGTATTGACATTGAGACGCTCTTATTTCACAGCCATACCAATATACCAAGCGGGCCAAGCCTACTAATGCTTGCTTGGAGTAATGATTTTGAGATGACACTATAAACAACAAAAATATTTATGAAATAAGCTAATATTCGCATATAGAAAATTCATGCATTTAGAGTGAATTTGCATCCTAACAAATCTAAATTTGCACGCAAATACTATCATCTGATAAACAAACAGAAATAAAAGCAGGCGTAATCAATCATTAATAAACATCTATAATAAAATAAAAAAGGAATTTGGGTTTATTTAATTTATCAAATAAAAATGCGGCAGCCATTGCTGCGGTCAGCCAAGCCCAAGACCATGAGATGCCTCCTCACCAAATCATCGCTCTTGAATATCCCAATTTCCCCCAATTTTAATCGTCAAATTCTCAGCTCCAATTTTCTCTCACACATCTGTAAGCCAGGTAAGCATGTGCTGCGCTGCACCAAGCGTGTAGCTCATCGTTCATTTTACGCTCAATCACACACACGTATTATATGTATGGTTACTGCAGCTACTGTAATTTTCAGCTCGCATAGAACAGAGTGAGCTGATTGGCGGTTGTATTTCGGTTCTGGATTCAGGGTTTTTGGAGTTCGAATTCACGGGAATATTGTTCGAGGTCGATTACTGGAGTTAAATCCATGGCATTGGTGAATATTGCTCGACCGGAATCCGTATCCTACTTGAACCAGCGAGAAGCTGCGGAAATCGATGAGATTCTCATGGGGCCGCTTGGCTTCAGCGTTGATCAGCTGATGGTCAGTTTTCTTTACTGACTTCACTTTTTTCCAGCTTTGTTTTTGGATGGAGTTGTTAAGGAACCTATACATTTCATTTCTGAATTCAGGAATTGGCTGGTCTGAGCGTGGCCACGTCGATAGCCGAGGTGAGGTGTTTCATGTGCCATACTTTATTAATGTCCAATTTGATTTTTGTTTCTCTGCAAGTTTTATGTTATTGAGTTGAAAAGTTCTTCCTTCATTGTTTGATTGCATGGAATAGCGAAAAGGGCTTGATTTACCTTTACCGCCTCGACTGATTGTTAATATAGTTTCCAGTAGCACGTGTGATACTATTATTGCGTTCATATATGAATAATTTTGGCATTCTTTGCTAACTCTATTTTGCCTAGTGGTGTCTAGTAAAAAGAATTAATAGTGCTTCTGATGCAGGTCTATAAACCAGCTGAACATAACCGTGTTCTTGCTATATGTGGCCCGGGGAATAATGGTGGTGATGGTCTCATAGCTGCTCGTCATTTGCATCACTTTGGATATAAACCATATGTTTCTTATCCAAAGCGTACTGCTAAGGCTCTGTACAATGGTCTGGTTACACAGGTATAGAGCATATCTCATAGTACTAGAGCCGAAATTACATAACAGGATCTTGCAGTAATGCTAATGCTTGACATTTTAGTTGGAGTCGCTGTCCATTCCTTTCCTGTCAGTTGAAGACCTACCGGTGGACTTATCAAAAAGCTTTGACATTGTTCTGGATGCAGTATTTGGGTTTTCATTCGAGGGTACACTTCATTACTTCCAAATTTTATTAGCCAAACTTGGGTAAAACATGTTTCTGATATTATTTTAAAAGAATTATTGTCAAATCTCTAGGGAGCCCGAGGCCTCCTTTTGATGATATTATACAAAGGTTGGTAGCTTTAGGAAACCCAAATGAGAAGAATCAGAAGTCACCTGTCCTAGTCTCAGTTGATATTCCATCTGGATGGCATGTTGAAGAAGGTGATCTGAGTGGCAAAGGCATTAGACCGAACTTGCTGGTAAGTATCATAATTCAGAAATTTACCTTTCTTCTGCAGACATTATGAACTTGTTCTCTTCTCTTCTTGATCTTGACAGGAGGTTAAATGCTGCAAGTTGTGTATAGGTTTCCTTGACTGCTCCTAAGTTATGTGCCAAAAAATTCTCTGGTCCTCACCATTTCCTTGGAGGAAGATTTGTTCCCCCTGCCATTGTTGAAAAATTCAAGCTAAACCTTCCAGAATATCCCGGAACTTCTATGTGTGTCCGGATCTGTATGCCTCCACGAGTTGACATATCAGCTCTCAGAGAGAATTATATTTCTCCTGAATTATTAGAGGACCAAGCTGAAGCTGATCCATTTACTCAGGTATTTCTTCACCTCCAACAGAGTGATTTCATATTTAGGTTCTGGTCTTTATATAATCAACTCTAAAACTCTGAAATTATTTACTACGACTGTGTCATGTAAATCTAGTCTAGTGGCTAGGTTTATGTTGAGTTGCATGTACTTTTATGATTTTGCCTGAAATTTCCTGTAAGAACGTTTCATCTATGTCATTTTATGATGTTGTAGTTCCAGAAATGGTTTGATGATGCCATGGCAGCTGCCTTGAAGGAACCAAATGCTATGGCCATTTGCACGGCAGGGAAGGATGGGAAACCGTAAGATTAATGTCTTTAACCTTGTTTAATTGTTCAGCAATGCTGCTGTGGCAGCTACTATTGTTTATGTTATTGTACTATTATTCTGTTAGGTACTATGGCTGGTTTTTTTCTTTTTCTACCAATTTTACTTCGACTTTTATATGTATTCAAACTTCCATGTACATTATATATTTGTAGTACTACTATTATTTAACTGGATAGCTACTAGCAAAGATGTTTGCCGAAGAATAAGAAAGATCATGCATGCTAAATTACTTCGGATATCACCTTCTCTGAAAGAATGGGTGTTGTGTAGTTGTTCTTTTATACTACAGCATATCCAAGCTTGAGATTTCTCTATGAGATGCAAGTTCTTTTGGTCTTGAGATATTTTCCTTTTATTCTGTTAGTGAGGCTGTTCTCCATGCCTCTGAAGCATGATAGTCAAATTTATGGAAGCGGGTATCTCTTGAATATGCTTGAGGTATCTCTGCTAGTGCTGGATTGAACAAGTAGGAGGATCATATTTTAAATAGGTTACATGAAATGATTGTTTCTAAGACTTTAATATGCATATTGTGAACTCAATCGTGATATTATTTCTCTATTACTTTTCTGCAGCACGTCAAGAATGGTACTGCTGAAAGGATTTGACAAAGATGGTTTCGTCTGGTAAATTATGCTAGTATACACTGATGCAGAGGTGTAAAGCTTGATCAGAATCTATTTGTCATGCCAGAAGTCTTAAACCTCATCATCTTTTGACAGGTACACAAACTATGAAAGTCAAAAAGCTCATCAAATATCAGAAAACCCTCAAGCTGCTCTACTGTTTTATTGGGGTGGCTTAAATCGCCAGGTACGTCCTATTCTTCGTCGAATTATGTTCACAACTCACAAGTTATGAAGCCATAGATCCATGTGGAACCTCTGTCTCTATTTTCTTTAAATAGGAGTAGCTTTCATTTCGTATTATGGCTTTGGAACTTTAGCTTGAGAAGATGCAAAAATGGTATTTTACCAAGTTTCCGACTCATGGATTGGCAACCGATCTCGTAAAGGATGTTTATTTGAACAGGGACATTTTCTTCTCAAAGAACAATTTCCTTTTGATGAACAGTGTACTCCTAGGCTAGGATGAACCTGGAAGCTAGACATCAACTTATTATCTACATTGTTTCTTGTTTTTTAAGTTATTATAATCTTTAGTATCAGTCTTAAAATATAAGCCAAGAACTCGGCCAAAATGATGCATGTTTTCAATCTCCCCAAGTAAAATTTCACTTTCTGCCTTGGCTTTAGGTAAGGATTGAAGGACCAGTGCAAAAGGTTTCTGATGAAGAATCCGAGCAGTACTTCCACAGTCGTCCTAGAGGAAGCCAGATTGGAGCAATTGTCAGCAAACAGGTTTCTTTGTTTCTTTCTATTTTTGGGGTTTCTTTATTTGGGGGTGGGGGGTGTTCTACTCTCTGATATTCCTTGCGTGTCTTCTTCTATGCTTGTGAAAACTTATCAACATCTGTTTCTTGTTTCCTAGAGCACTGTAATCCCTGGAAGGCAGTTTCTTTACCAACAACAGGGAGAGCTGGAGGCTAAGTACTCTGATGGGTTAGTTGCTCGCACTCAAACTCCTGAAATAGCTAACCTACATAGAGTGTTTGTGGTTAGTTTTCCAGTGTTTAATTCACGATCTAACTATGTAAGGCCCCATTGCTGAAAGCTAAGATATTTAACCATTAATCTTTGGATTTTAAAACATCTCATTAGTTTTTAAATTAAAGTGATGACTGATGCGTCATATAATTTTTTTGGAAATTCACTTCACTGCTCAGTTTATCTCTGGCTTCATTATACATGAACATTTATAGTTTGTATACGTTGCAAGTGGTAGCTCAATTATCAGTTGAGCAATGATGTCCATAGCCTGTATAATGGAATTAGTGTTGCAGCTGGACAAGAAAAATCAGAAGTTGAAGTTGGTTATTTCCTGTGTTATCCAAAGCCCAGTGATACACTGAATCACTTAATGTGATTATCATTGTATCGCCCTTTACAAAAATAAATAGACCATTGCTTGCTAACACGATTCCTTGCCTTGTGCAGAAGCCTGATCCCAAAACCCAAATATTGGGGAGGATATAGACTCAAACCAGAGGTTTTCGAGTTCTGGCAAGGACAACCGTCCCGCCTGCACGATAGGTAATTTCACAACACTTTCACTGTGACTACTAGATTGATTTTGGTTCTCTCCTTTTTGTCACTGTAAATCTCACACGACTTCGTTTTTGTGTCACCTCATTTGATAGGTTGCGATATACTCCTGATGGGAAGGGGGCATGGAAAATCGAGAGATTGTCTCCATGACTAGCATTTACTACTATATCATCCTCGTTGTGAAATCATAGTTCGTTATACTCGTGTTTTTTATTCTTTTCTGCTTCTTATGATAGACACTTGGTTTTTATTACTACATACAATTATTTATAGTATTATTTTACTTCTTTGTTATCACAAATGAACTTTGCTCGTGAATGTATGTGTACGAGAGAAAATGTTATCTCAAAAACTATTTGTGAATAAATAACTTGTATAATTAGATGACTTGTTTTCAAGTTCGAGATGGTTTTGTACTTTGTAGTATGCGAGGAACTTAATGACTTTTGAGTATTTAATTGTGATTTAAGTTGGTAGGAAAATGATTAAAACAAAATTACATCATAATATAGAAATGCAGCCTAAATTATGGTCCTAAGATTAGTTGATCTGATGGTCAATAATTATCCAAATAACATGGAAAATCGTATCAATCAATTTTAGGTCATTTATAAAATCCATTTTTTAGATATTTTAGGTGAAAACGACCTAAAAATAACTAATAACCTAAAAATGTCTTCAGCATGATTTTGTTTTGCGTTTTTGTATTAAGATATAGTTTTGCATAAATCACATTATTTAATTTACTTCCAACCGAATATAATCAAAATCAAAGACACCTAAGAAAATATAACTCGTTTATACACTGCATTTGTTTAACCTTCACGTCTAAAGATCGATTTTATTTATTGCCATATCAAAGTAATGCGTCCAAAGAGAACATAACTAAAAGATGGATTCATAAATCTCAATCTATATATATTATGTAATAATGGAGTGCTCATTTCAGTTGGAAGAAGAAGAGAAGAAGAAGGAAGCTCGGCTTTGAGCTCGGCTTTGAGTTCGGCTTTGAGCCGAGAAGACAGTTGGTCTTGAGCCGAGAAGCAAAGGAGTTCGGTTTGTGTACCGAGAAAGGAGTTCAGTTTGTGAACCGAGAAGGGAGCTCGGTTGTGAGCCGAAGAGAGTGCTCGGTTGTGAGCCGAAAAGAAAGTTCGGTCTTGAGTCAAGAATAGAGTTCGTCTTGAGCCGAAAAAGAAGAAGCAACAGTTCGGTCTTGAACCGAGAAGGAAGTTCGGCCTAGAGAAACTAGCCGTTGGTGCAGCAGTTAGTTAGCCGAGATGTAGCAGTTATTCTTCTTGCTTTCTTGATTCTTCTTGTAGTTTGTTAGTAGCAGTTGCTACTTGATTGTAGAGCTTTAAATAGCTCAAAACCATGTACGTAGTTAGAGTGAAAATCAATAAAGAGTTTTCAAGTTTTCTCTCCAAGATTACCATCTTCGATACTCTAAGTGTGAGTGTGTGTTCTTCTGCGTTGTGAGTTATCATACAACTGTGAGTGTGTGTGTGATTCACCTGAGTGTGTGAAAGTCTTGTGCGTATTGAATCCCAACAAGTGGCGCCGTCTGTGGGAAGGGGATATTGAAGCTGATTTGCAGAGGATCAAACGGTTTCAGAGATGGCAGCAAGGCTTGATGCAGAAAAGTTCACAGGCAAGAATGATTATAGCCTGTGGAAGATGAAGATGAAGGCGGTCTTGATTCAACAAGGCTTGGCCGCAGTTCTTGCAAATACAGAAGAGAAAGGAAAGGCTCCAATGCTTGATGATAAAGCTCAGGCAAAGATGGAGGAGATGCAGCTCAAGGCACATTCTGCAGTGATTCTGTGCCTTGGAGATAAGGTCTTGAGGGAAGTTCAAGAAGCCAAGACTGCGGTGGAGATCTTGAACAGGTTAGATGAAGTTTACCTGGCAAAATCTTTGGCTAACCGGCTGTATCTCAAGAAGAGGCTCTATGCCTATAGTTTTTCTGGTGAAAAATCTATCATAGAGCAGTTGGAGGAGTTCAATAAGATCATTGATGATCTGGGCTCTGTGGATGTTAAAATTTCAGATGAAGACAAGGCCATTCTTACATTGAATGCCTTGCCTAGCTCGTATGACCAGTTGAGTGATGCAATTATCTATGGCAGAGATAAGCCTATCACCTATGCAGAAGTCTACTCGGCCTTGATGGCTAAGGAACTCCAGAAGACTACCAGCAGAAGCTCTGCAAGCTCCAATGTTCAAGCTGCAGAGGCCTTGAATGTGAAGAAGTTCAAAAAGCAGAACTTCAAGAAAAAGTTTGAGGGCTCTAAACCCTCAAGTTCTGATGCTCAGAAGGAAACCAGAGCATGTTTTTGGTGCAAGAAACCAGGGCACTTGAAGAAGGACTGCCATGCCTGGAAGAGAAAACTAGCCTCTGAGGGCCACAACACTTCTGATTGTGTAGAGAGTACTGATCCCCCTGCTCAACTCATGAATGTAAGTGATAATGGGATCAGTCACAGGTGGATAATGGACTCAGGGTGCAGCTTCCATATGTGCCCCAACAAATCTTGGTTTCATGATCTTCAGGAAGCATCAGGGACTGTACTTCTTGGAAATAACCATGTGTGTCAGATCAAAGGGATAGGGAAAGTGAAGCTAAGTTTGCAAGATGGCTCTATAAAGATCCTAACTGGGGTGAGGTATATTCCGGAAGTGAAAAGAAATCTCATCTCATTGGGAATGCTGGAGGAGAAAGGGTTCACCATATTGATGAGTCAGGGAAAGATGCTTGTGAAATCTGGGAATGCAGTGATGATGGAGGCTGACAGAGAGCACATTCTCTATTATCTGAAGGCTAAGGCTGTTGATGGAGAAAGCAATGCAGTGTCAGATGATTCCATAATGCTATGGCACAAGAGATTGGGCCATCCAGCAGAAGGAAGCTTGAAAGAACTCATCAAGAAGGGCCTGATCTCTGGAGATTTCAACAAGATGGACCCCTGTGAGCAGTGTATACTTGGAAAAGCAAAGAAGGCACCCTATCCTACAGGTATTCACTCTTCTACAGCCCCATTAGACTACATACACAGTGATCTCTGGGGCCCTTCACCTGTAAGCTCAATTGGTGGTGGGAAATACTACCTTGCTATTATTGATGACTACACTAGGAAACTGTGGGTGTATATACTGAAAGAAAAATCAGAGACATTCACAAAATTCAAGATATGGTGTAAAGAGGTGGAGCTAGAGAAGGGAAGGAGTGTTAAATGCCTAAGAACTGACAATGGCTTGGAATTCTTGTCTACTGAGTTTGATCTGTTTTGCAAAGAGAAGGGTATGAAGAGGCACCGCACTGTTCCTGGTAACCCCCAGCAAAATGGTGTTGTGGAGAGGATGAATAGGACTATCCTAGAGAGAGTAAGGTGCTTGTTACTCAGTTCTGGTCTGAGCAACAGATTTTGGGGAGAGGCTGTGTATACAGCAGCCTATCTCATAAATAAGTGTCCATCTACTGCCCTTAAGTCTGAGACTCCTGATTACATGTGGTATGGAGCCCATAGTGACTACTCAAAATACAAGGTGTTTGGGTGTGCAGCCTATGCTCATGCTAGGCAAAGTAAGCTTGAGGCTAGGGCTCTAAAATGCATATTGCTGGGGTATCAGAGGGGTGTTAAGGGGTATAGGCTCTGGTGCATTGAGCCTGGTAGGCAGAAGGTGGTGGTGAGTAGGGATGTTGTGTTCTTGGAGGATCAGATGCCATACTTAAAAAGGAAGCTGGACTCCAATGAAGTTGAGAGTGATTTCCTCAAGGTGGAGCCAGTGGGACTTTGCCAAGGAGCAGGTGGAGCCTCTGACTCAGAAAGTGAGTCTGAACCAGAGGATGATGGTGCTCTAGCTCGAGGCAGAAAAATTGATGAGCCTACAGCAGATTCTGCCAGAGAGTACCAGATAGCAAGAGATAGAGGCAGAAGAAATACAAGACCACCTGAAAGGTTTTCTGATGTGGTCTACTATGCACTTTGTGCTGCTGAGGGCATTGATATTGCAGATCCTCTCACATATAAAGAAGCCATGAAGAGTAAAGACAGAGAAAGGTGGATTGAAGCCATGAATGAGGAAATGGAATCTTTACTCAAGAACAAAACATGGATTTTGGTGGATAAATCCAGACTGACTACAGATGGAAAAGAAAGGAGGCTGATCAGTTGTAAGTGGTTGTTTAAGAAAAAGATTGAGACCACTGATAAAGATAGAATCAGATTCAAGGCAAGGCTGGTGGCTAGGGGCTTCACACAGCAAGAAGGAATTGATTTCAATGAAGTATTTGCTCCAGTTGTTAAGCACACTTCGATTAGGATCTTGTTGGCAGTTGTGAACCAGCTAGACTGGGAGCTACAACAGCTTGATGTGAAGACAGCCTTCCTCAATGGGGATCTAGAGGAGACTATCTTTATGGAACAGCCAGAGGGCTATGTGAAGACTGGAGAAGAAGGCAAGGTGTGCCTGCTACAGAAAAGTCTTTATGGACTTAAGCAAAGTCCTAGACAGTGGAATAAGAAGTTTGATGCACAGATGAAGAAGATTGGCTTCTCCAAGTCAGAATATGATGATTGTATTTACATCAAGAAGGCAGGCAGGACTCCCATTGCCTACCTATTACTCTATGTGGATGATATGCTACTTGCAGGCCCTTCTATGACAGAAATTCAGAAAGTTAAACAAGATCTGAAGTCGAGCTTTGAAATGAAGGATCTAGGAGAGTCAAGGAAGATCCTAGGCATACATATTCAGAGAGATAGAGGCTGCAAGAAGCTGTGGATGCTGCAAACTGATTATATTGACAAAGTTATGCAGAGATTCAGAATGGAGAATGCTAAACCTGCCTCAACACCCTTGTCCCAGAGTTTCAGATTATCAAAGGAACAAGCTCCTAAAACTAAGCAAGAGGCTGATGAGATGGAGGCTATCCCTTATGCTAGTGTTGTTGGGAGTATCATGTACACTATGATTTGTACAAGACCAGATCTTGCTCATGCTATCTCAGTGACTAGCAGATACATGGCAGACCCGGGGAAGGAGCATTGGAATGCTCTTAAATGGATATTGAGGTACATGAAGTCAACTAAGGACTGGGGGATTGTGTTCAATGGCTGGGAAGGTGGATCTGAGGAGGTTGTGCAGGGGTATTGTGATGCAGACTATGCTGCAAATCTGGACACCAGAAAGTCTCAAACAGGTTATTTGTTCACCATGTTTGGAACTGTGATCAGTTGGAAATCAGGTCTGCAGAGTGTAGTTGCTCTCTCAACTACAGAATCAGAGTATATAGCTCTCACTGCAGCTGTACAGGAGAGCTTTTGGATCCAGGGAGTAATTTCTGATTTTGGTTTTGACCAAGAAACAATGGTGATTCATTGTGACAGCAGCTCAGCTATATGCTTGGCTAAACATCCGGGTTTCCATGAAAGGAGCAAGCATATAGACATAAAGTTGCACTTTATTAGAGATGAGATTGAAAGGGGAAGGGTGAAGGTGGTTAAGATTAACACCTTGCACAATCCGGCAGATATGCTAACTAAATCTCTAAGTAGAGACAAGTTTGATCATTGCAAGAAGTTGATCAATGTTTGTGCGAGAACTGAGATGAGCCCTCAGGTGGAGAATTGTAATAATGGAGTGCTCATTTCAGTTGGAAGAAGAAGAGAAGAAGAAGGAAGCTCGGCTTTGAGCTCGGCTTTGAGTTCGGCTTTGAGCCGAGAAGACAGTTGGTCTTGAGCCGAGAAGCAAAGGAGTTCGGTTTGTGTACCGAGAAAGGAGTTCAGTTTGTGAACCGAGAAGGGAGCTCGGTTGTGAGCCGAAGAGAGTGCTCGGTTGTGAGCCGAAAAGAAAGTTCGGTCTTGAGTCAAGAATAGAGTTCGTCTTGAGCCGAAAAAGAAGAAGCAACAGTTCGGTCTTGAACCGAGAAGGAAGTTCGGCCTAGAGAAACTAGCCGTTGGTGCAGCAGTTAGTTAGCCGAGATGTAGCAGTTATTCTTCTTGCTTTCTTGATTCTTCTTGTAGTTTGTTAGTAGCAGTTGCTACTTGATTGTAGAGCTTTAAATAGCTCAAAACCATGTACGTAGTTAGAGTGAAAATCAATAAAGAGTTTTCAAGTTTTCTCTCCAAGATTACCATCTTCGATACTCTAAGTGTGAGTGTGTGTTCTTCTGCGTTGTGAGTTATCATACAACTGTGAGTGTGTGTGTGATTCACCTGAGTGTGTGAAAGTCTTGTGCGTATTGAATCCCAACATATTACTTAACAAAGTTTACAAACGTAAGCAAGAAACTTGAATAAACAACCTTCTTTCATCAATCTAAAAGGAAAATCGGATCAGTAATGCCAATGTGCACCCTACCCTAATCTAATCATATGTGAGAGATTAGGCTTATTCGAAGCCAAAGAAAAAAAAAAGTGAAGGGATGAGATGAAAAAAAGCAAACGTTACAAGTTACAACTGATTGAATGATGTGAGCTGTGTTACTTCCTAGTCTACTAGTGTACCTCAATGTTTCTACTATCAACTACAAACTCCACATTTCTTCAATCAACTTCAAATTCTGAGACACGGACGGACTAAATAGGATTCAGGACATGAGTTTTATAGGACCTTTCTCAGAAACCTCAGAGTACCATGATTTCCATGCATCAACAAAGTGTGAGAAAAGATCTTTCAAAGCTGAATCATCAAGAACAAGTTTCCAGTTAGCGAGTAAACAACACATTTTAATAAAGCTTCCATTTAAAACCAGATGACCAGTTGTGAAAACACTAATGAAAGTGAAAAGAAAGCCTAAAGGTGAACTAGTATATGATGGAGTGACATATGAGAATCTGGGAGAACAACCGTATTCTTTTATAACCAAACATCACTGACACCGTCAAATACTCAATAGCACTCCAAGAGCTTGATGGGATATTTGACTAGGAACTGATGAGTATTCGAAGAATGAAACCAGTTAAAAGGATTACTCATGTTTTCTAAATCAGTAGGGCTATATTATTGTGTGAGTGTGATATAATGAAATACTGCTATACCTATCAACAATGTATAGGCCATATTCAGAAAATGATTGAAGTCACAAAATCATGTTATTTTTTCAAATGAGCAGTTGTAAGTACCTTGGTTGTGATATTGAGGTCTGTAAGAAGAGGCTAGACTTTCCCAATCAACAGCCTCATTGCCTTTTCCATCATGAGAATCTCCAGCCTCAGGCACATTTGCAGGTGCAAAAGGGCCAAACTGGTAACTCTTTCCTACAGTTATCCTCTCGTCCTCATTTTGTTTCTCATATTTAACTTGAACTTGATTATGTGCCTTCAAGATTGTGAATCTATCTTCATCCATCCTGAGCCTCTTTGTAGTAGCATTAGTGAGATCAGTTCCAAATATCCTCTTCTTAGAATCACTCTGAATCACGGAATCAGCAGTTGTGTTATCTGGTTTTCCAGTCAGCCCCAGCCATCTGAAAGCTGGTTTCCTTGTCTCAGGGTGATGAGTCTGAAAATTTCATCCACAAGAAGTTATTCCGCGTTAATCATGATCAAAAATCATACTTACATAATCATAATAGCAACCCATAAGAAAATTTACCTTCTCAATAAATTTCATGGAGGACAACACATTGGCAATGTCATACAGTCTTCTGACTTTCGCTGCAGAGTTGCACAAACAGTGTTAACAAAAGTGTTATTGTAATTTGCATTCTAACAAAATAGCCAGGTGAAGTAAGTGAAACCAAAGGTTGGGTAAGTTACTTCTGGTAGTCATCGAAGTGTGTTTTCCGTCACCAAGCAAAAGCTTTGCAGCTTCATCGAGTGAAATCATATCCATCTAATTGAAGAAAATCAATATTCATAAATCATGATGCTCACGAAACCGTAATTATATTCATGATATAAAAAGCTACAAACAGAGGTATACTCACATCAGTGCAAAGGAACAGTTTAATAAAATTCTGTGTAAGTAGCCCAAGAGACTTTTCCTTCCTACCATCACCTAGATATGGTGAAAGAAATAGGTCAATCTTCAATTCCAGACATTTCAGATTGGATAAAGGGGTTAGAAGTTAATTGAAGCCCAAATCAGATTGGAATGGAAACTCACGTTTAAAAACAGAACTTGAATCCGATTTATCATTTTGACTTAAGTTGTTCAAATCTGAGCACATATCATCTTCTTCATCGTCTGAAATCTGATGAGAGGAACATATGGCAAACAATTTAAGAAAACTTATTGAGAAGCAGACTAATTTAATTTGAAAGGTTAAATCAGATGACATTCAATTTAATCTTTCAACGACGATGAGAAAGGAAATTAAAAAATAAAAATCGAAGAAGACGTACTTTCTCAGAGCAACTCGTATCAGCTCCAGGCACAATATCTCTTAAACCTTCTCTCTGTAAATTAATTGGAGATCGAAAACAGCAATTAGTGACAATGATACTGAAATTGAAACAATTACGCTACGAAAATCCAGAAACATGAAAAAAATACCTTTAGATTTTCCAATGCCTTTGGGATAGCCCCATATCCTTTCCAAGTATATCGATTTTTCGCCTTCCTCGTAAGAATCTATAAACCATAAAATTTGAATCAGCTAAAAATGGAATTTAGCGCAGTCCATCCAATTCTCAAATTAATTCCATAGATGAAAGATGCGCCAAAATTGAGAAGCTCTTACGCCAACGCTCTCCAAAACATTCACTATGTCATAGATCCGCCTCCTCTCCACTCCTACAAGCAAAAATCATCCAAACATTTAATGGAAAAATTGAACTTCGAAAGGGGAAAAGAAGCTGACACACCCAAAACAAAATTAATTACCTAATTTTGCTGCGGCATCGTCGAGCCCAATTGACTCGACCCCATCGTGATCGTACAAGCTCAAAAAACTGCATAATTACAACGCAGACACGCTGTTAGATGCAAAATTGGCGGAGAAACAGAAGATTTCATTAATGGGGAAAGTCCACCCACATACATCACGAAACAAACACATACTTGGAACATAGAAGGCCGAGGGATTTCTGTTTACGGCAGTATGGTACATCTTTAGATCCAGATTCCGTCATTCCTCCTCCGGAGTGTTTACTAACCGAGTCCATTTAAATCTTCAACTATAGCTGCGCTATTCAGATACAGACAATTGGAGAATGAAGCACAGGCAGTAAAAGGTAAATCTGTGTGTTGGGAATGGCGGGGATGAATGGGAAGGGTTAGTGAATTTGAGAGGGATTTGAAAGTTTGAATATCCGCCATGCAAATAAAGCGGGAGTTTGAATTTCATCAACGGTGAAATTGGGAGACCCGGCCGCTGCGGATACTAAATTACGAGACTGACCTCGGCAGATGTGAGTATTTTGAGTTTATGTTGATGGTAAAATGGGGATTGCATTACCGGAGTCAATTTCATTTAATTACGGTTGCTTTGGGGATTAGTGCAACCCTGAATTTTGAAATTAGATTGAAAATATTAGTGAGTCTACGTTTTAATACAAGTCGCACCGTATATCTAGTACTTGTATTGTATCTCCTAAAATTTGACCGGCCTGCATTGAACAGTGTATTCAAAATTTAATAATGCAATCATATTCACATTTTCACACATTAACAAAACAGTAAAACAATAATGTAATATTAAGGTGTGCGTGTGAGTTGGCCGAGCGGTAGAAAGGTTAATAATGCCTTAGGCCAAAGGTCTTAGGTTTGAGTTTGGCCTCAATCCTTCGTGACGCGGCCTTTAAATTTATTCTCATTTAACCATTAAAAAAATAAAATAATGTTAAGGTTTCAAACAAAATAGTGTAATGTTAAGTAACTAAAAACCCAGTTTGATATCCGTTCAAATATTACTCACTCCGTCCCTTATAATTTGTCATCATTTGATCCGGCATGAGTTTTAAGAAATGTAATCACTTCGTCCCTTATAATTTGTCATCATTTGATCCGGCATGAGTTTTAAGAAATGTAATAGAAAATTGATCGAAAAAGTTAGTGACATGTGAGTCATACTTTTATATATTAGTTTTTATAATAAAATGTGAGTGAGAATGAGTTAGTGGAATGTTGTATCCACTATAAAAAATGGTAAAAGTGAAAGGTGACAAATTTTTATGACGAACGAAAAATGGAAATAAGTGACAAATTTTCAGGGATGTAGGGAACAATTTTTTTTAAGTAGAGATGAAGCTAAAATTGTGAAAGATGTCAAAATATTCTGGTTAGTGACTTTCTGATCCATGGGACTGATGAACTATTGTTTATTTAGCCTTAAGGTTCCCTGTCTATAATCACATTGAAACTCGAATGGCATGTTCACCAGTTCTCATAAATGTTAAGCAACGACCCAAATCTGGATAAAACATAGTGTTTGCCTTTCGTTATTCTATTATGCACGCTAAGAATTGGGTGTTGGCTCGCACTATTCACTCGAAATGAGCGGAATTCATTTCTTACAAAATATTAATAAAAGCAAAATTTCTATTATACCCCTTCTCTTTTAAAAATACTAGTATATTAATTTGGGAAAAAGTGTAGGGCATTTTTGACCATTTAAGATAAAATTATCATACATATGGGTACAACACTGTCACGACCGCCCTCACTAAGGATAGTGAAGACGGGGAAAACGTGACGATGGGAGGGACTAAGGAGCGGGGAAGAAAAGGGGGACGCAATGAAAGACAACAATAAAGGACGAGATTGAATATGAAAACCCAATTAACTTCAAAAAGAAATATTTTGGTCTATCGAATAGTTAAACAACGAATTAATGTCTCAAGGTAAATAATGTCATAACGTCGTGGGGGGGGGGGAATGAAAGACTTTAACAAGAACGATTCGAAACACGGCAGGGGAAAAATAAGTATCAAATGAGAGTCATAGGATGACGCTCATGTATGAAGACACGACGCATCCGGGAATTCCTAAAGCTCACTCAACATCCGCTGCAATATCCCGCTCAACCTGCACATAGGAAAAACAATGCAGGGCTGAGTACTTGTTGTACTCAATGGGCTCATGCCGAAAACATTTTATAACAGTTATGCCTTCCATACCAGTGAACTCGAGTTTTACATGTAGTTAAGAAATATCACGAGAACACAAAAACATTTCAAACTCTGGCCAGACAAAACAATCTCCCCACTTTCTCATCAATCAATCAATCAATCACATCCTCTTACCATAGTGCGACGAAAGTGTGGCCACACTATTCGCCCACGAGACCGGCCGACTAGCAAGGACGGCTCACGATCCCCTCTGTGTACACAGCCTGATAGGGTTTGCGGCCCTACTCAGACCCGAATTCGTTTATCATAGCCCTATAGCCTAATGGAGCGAACTCACAAACTAGGCATCAAGCACAATCTCAACATAGCCCTATAGCCTAACGGAGCAAGCTCAAACGAACTAGGCATTAGGCAACAATCTCAACATCAAAATAATCACGGCATGACATAACACTTTAAACCACCCTTTTAGCTCCACAATCATACGTTTGAAACGTAAAAGAGTTTAGTAAAAGAAAGCCCACCTCGCTTGCTTAGACAACACAATACGCAACTCAAAAGCAACCCTCGTTCCTTATGCTCACGTACGCACAACAACCCTTGTCAACACCATAACCACATAATACAACACAATCAGCCTTCCATCAATACAATTTATCATGCATGTCCTATCGTTCCTTTCATCGTTTTCTTAAATTGCACATCCCAAACGTTCAACAACATAAGGAAACACCCCATAGTGTACCTCAACGTATAACACATAACCACTCCATAAGATACGTTCATTAATCACACATGCATCATGTCATTCATTCAAACTTGACAACAAGTATTATTTTAACATGACAGAAATCTGGCAGAACTGCGCAGTCGTTTTGTAAAAATCATTAAAAATCCATCCGACCTCCGATGGGGCTGAAATTTTACCACAACACGGTAGACACATAAAAGATCATCCACTTAAAATTTCACATCAAAATCACATCTTTAGGTCGGTAAAATAAAAAACGAAACTCACTTGACGAGAATACAAATTCTGACATAACTGCGCAGTTAACTTCAAAAATTCATTAAAAATTAATCTTTTGTCAAAGGAGGCTAAAATTTATACACAACACAGAATACATCTCAAATTTCACTCAGTTAAAAATTCGTGCCAAAATAAGATTATTTGGTCGGTCAAACACACGTCGGAATCTACTGTTCAAACACCACAGTTTTCATGCTTCACAAATTCGAATTAGGGTTTATCTATCATTCATCTAAACCCATTTATTCATGCTTCCAACACATAATCATGCTTCAAAAAGATCTCACAACCATGTTCTCATATAATCACACATCATTCACCAATGAATCATTCAAACTTCACACATATTCATTCAAAATCGCATATTCACAAATCTCCTCATACAAAACATAAATTCCCACCGATTAATTATGCGATCTATGATTCCTACACTCACTATATGCATGAGGGAATCAAGAACAAGGATTCAATGGAAAAGATGAGAAAGTGAATTCAAATATACCTTTCTTGTTCAAAAACAATCGGTAGGAAAGATAATTGATGCGATTCTTCGATGAATCTTGAATTTCCAACTCCAAATTGATGCAAGAACAAAGGATTGGTGAAGAATTGGTGGAGAAGGAGAGGAAGAGAGGAAAAAACGTGTGGGAGAGAGGAGAGGGAGAAAAAAAGGCGTTGAAATAATGGGGCTAGGGTTTGGGTTTCTCCCTTTTTATATTCAAAGATTAATTCCCCACTTAAATAAACAAAAATAAAAATAAAACAAATTGTGGAGTGAAAATAGGGAAAAGGGACGTATACTAGGGGAGTATTTTAAAAAATATATATTTAAATCCTCAATTAAATAGGAATAAGATTTAAATTGGTAATTTCTTGTAGGAAAAGACTCCCACAAAATAGGTAACAAATAAATTAATCTCACAGGTAATTGAAAGGCATATGGGCGAAAATTATGTAGAATAGCATAGGGATAATTTGGTTTGGATTTAATTTAGATAAATATCCCAAAGCAATTAATTAAATCCAAGAAAGAAAGTATTATTTCCAATGGATAGGAGGACCGAAAATTCCAAATAATATGGCTAGAAATATATGCATGATCACACTTAACTTAATTCACACATTGGAAGCTTAATCACATTAACTCACATAACCCACAATAACTAATTTTACATAATTAACTCAAACACATAGAGACTCAATTTCCACAAAAGAAATTCTTATTCAACATCCACATTAATTGAAAAAAATAAGCCATGAAATAAAAAAAAATAAAATAAAAAGTCACAATTTTCCGGGATGCTACAAACACAGTACAGTTTACTGAGATGGAAAAAAATCATTTCAGGAATAGCAAACAAAAATAAAAGTTTTAATATCTAGAATGAGCGGTATCAATGTCTATTCATAATTCATTTCTTGAGCTTAGGATCCCGACAAAGCGAACATGCCATTGTTGTTGCATCAAGTCGAAGGTGAAGAGAGGTTGCTCCATAAACCTATATCGATATGGTACTTGGAGAACTAACATTGGGACGAATATGAATTAATTTGTCAAATATAACTAGGAAGAAAGTTTGCAAGGCATTAAAATAATGTGGTTAATACTACTATCATAATTGGCCAAAATGAAAACCATCCCCTGAAAGACCATGTCATACATTAGTCACTACGATCCGAATGCATATTCATAAAAAAACAGTGTTAATAAGATTCCTTGTTGTCTACCCGATGTCGCATAACTCAACCATAAGCTAAGCTGTTGAAAGATGCCAAACATTTCTTCTGCTGTGATTAGTGGTGGAACCATGTAGGGTGCTAGGGGCTTTGGGCCAATTCATTTGAACTTTAGCTATATCATGCATATAGCACTTACCAATTCATCACTTAGCACAGTTGGTTGGCAAACGTATCTTATCTTATTAATAGAAGATCAAGAGTTTAATTTTTAATCGATGATGGCAGAGAAACCACATCTAACTAGGGCGAAGCATATGTTGGATCTAGCTCGTAAAAGCCTGTCTCATAGTGCACCGCCTCATTTTTAAGATTATCTATGCCAACAGACGTCCGTCCACGAGAAACTGACATACGAACAAGACCTAATTGAAGAAATTTGGGCAATGTAACAATTGAAATTTAATTTACATGTTTAAATTATGCAATTTTGGGTATTTAGTTAATGTAAGTATTCAACTTCCATTAATAAGTTGTTCGAATTTAATCAAATAAAATGTACACCGCAGTAATTATTTATTTTAAATTTTCAAAATTTAAATAGGGTATTTAATTAGAAAATAATAAAAATAATACTGAAATTGAAATTTTGAATGTTGGTAGGCTATTGTAGTGGTAGTAGGGTTGTTTGAAGTTTGGCATTTCAAAAATCTGAACCAAGGTGCGCGGTCGCCGAACACCTCCCCCCGCCGCCGCAAGTTCAAATCCAACGAGCGGCAAACGTTTAAAATCAGCAATCCCACCGACGAGAAGCATATGAGAATTAGTTAATTATGGCTTCCAAAGAAACCTGCAGAACCGAGCTCCGCGCCGCCGTGCGCCACCTCAGCGAGCGTGGCCTCCACTCCGCAGCCAAATGGTGCCAATTTCACCCCCTTCTAAGACCCATATTCTATTCTTCTTCAGAAACTTTGCCATTACCTCAAAATCCCGCCTTTTCTTTTTCAATTTTCCTTAAATTTTTGGTCATAAATTCTGATTTTCAAGATTTCCTTGCTTCTTAAGGGCAGCGGAGCAGTTGATGGGGATAGAGCAAGACCCCTCGAAGCACACGCCGTCGCACACCAGATTCCAGCGCGGCAGCTCCAGCATCCGCCGCCGCTTCCGCACGGCCACCCCCGCGGAGTCCTCCGCCACCCCTTCTGCCGGAGTGTCATATGTGATGACGCCGTCGCTTGTGGCAGCTGAAGAGTACGATTATGATCGGATGGACAGTGATTTTTATTTGCTGGCCAAGTCTTATTTTGACTGCAGGGAGTATAGGAGGGCAGCCCATGTGCTTAGGGATCAGACCGCCAAGAAAGCCATCTTCTTGCGTTTCTATGCGCTTTATCTGGTTGGTTCTCGATTTGCTGCATTGCTATATTGATAATTACTTTTTTGGTCCTGTAATGATGTATATGGATGGTGCTGGGTATGTTTTATTCAGGTGATCTCTGTTTGTCTGCGTAGATCGTAATATTCCTATTGATTAGTTCAAATTGCTGGTCTGTAGAGTGTATATTGTAACTATAAAACCACTCCGTATCAAACGTTTTTTTGGCACGATACATGTTAACATAATGTGATAATGGATATGCATCTTTTGTGCAGAAACAGTGCTGCATCATGAATGGATTAGTTCTGAAATACTAGTAGTTTATTTAGAGTTAATAAGCACTAGATGTGAGGGTTAGGACAATAGTAAACCTAAACTACGATGCCATCCATATGTTATTTGGAATTTTCTACATCTAAGTCAGCAGTTGAGGCATAAGATGGTAGTTTGTGAGGGTTTCCTTATAAATTATCTGGCCTCTGTATACTTGCAATATGAGGAAGCATCTGCCAATTCGTGATTTTCTGATGCATTTTATCGTGTTACGGGACTAAATCTGTAACTGACCATGTAATTTGGATATGAGGAGAGGAGAACAGTTCTAACTTACAAAGTATCTTGCCTCTTTTTGTAATAAAGTTTGGATTATGCACATTGATATCGAAACATATTTTCAGACCAAAGGTCTATAAAATGACATTTTCATGTGGAGTATATTTTTATTTTGCTGATAATAGGACCATACTCCCTCCGTCCCACAAGAATATGCACTCTTTCCTTTTTAATCCACCTCACAAGAATATGCACTTTCTAATTTTGGAAACCCTTTTCTATGTAATGAGGTGGGACCCATTCTCCATTAACAACACTTTAATTACTTTTTCTTTCTACCTCTCCCTTACTTTACCAATTTTGCATTAAAGCCCGTGCCGAACCCGAAGTGCATATTCTTTAGGGACGGAGGGGCTATATGTTTAACACTCTAACTGAATCACTACTTCTGACCTTATTAATTAATATGGATATGATAGGCATGCTTCTTGTGCCTTGTGAGATATTGTGGTGTATGAGTGTATCTACAGTGACATGTGGACAATATAATATTGTACTGGTTAACTTTTAATCAGATGGAGATCTGTTAATTATCCAAGACCTATGACTGCAAACCAATGTTATCAATCTCGTGTGGCGGCTTATGGCGGTTTGCCTAAAAACCGCCACAGGGATATGGCGTATTATGGCGTATTAGTATGGCGGATATGGTAGTCAAAAATTAAATACATAAAATAATACTTATATATTTATATATAATTCAAAAATTAAAAATATTAAAAATATAACATCTAAACCACTTTAAACAATTAATAAAGCATAATATACCACTCTAACCACCATGTTTCTTGCATAATGCCCTATTCCTAAATGCAGTACACACGCAATGTTGTCAAATGTCGGATATGGCGGTGCTATGGCAGCGACATGGTGCTATGGCGTTTCCACCACCGAACGCCATGCCATAGCGCCATGGCGCCGCCATATCCGCTATTTGATAACATTGCTGCAAACTTGATAGTATGATGATCTGCTGAGAGCTATAATCTGAAATTTTTATTGTTAGTTTAGATATAAGCACCAAGTCTGTTTCGAAATTTATTTATTTCAAGAACTTGTATTGTAGTGACTTTCAAATTGCCTCTGTATATTCTATGCGTCCATGTGACCTGGATGTACCCCATCTATCTGCAATAACTTCATTGCACTTGGATATAATGAGCGTTAGTGCTCCGGCATGGTCTCATTTGATTCATATCATGGTGTAAAATTGTCGTAAGAGGATGATAAATATTAAATGATCACTTAATAGCTGTAACTGGCACATAGAGCTGCACTGAGATTGTTAATTGCAAAACTCATTGGTTCGTCCTAGCTATTTGTTCTTTAATTGGAACAATTATTTTTTCTACTCTTCAGTGTGCATGGTGAATTTGAAACTTCTGAGATTAAGTTTAGACACTGATTATTGCAAGTGGTGACCAAAATATTCTATAGGCTAGATGAAGTAAGTATGTTCTACTGTAAAGTGGTAGCCCATACTGTTAGTTACTGAAGGGTTCTAAATCTACTCTACATGTGCATATCTGTCTTCTTCTCCTCTTTAGGCACGCTCTATTTTTATGAATGGGCACATCAAGATCTTTTTATCTATAGGCAACAATTGGGCAAAGGTAATTTTTGGAACTCTATTATCTTCCCGAATGCCCATCCATTCTCTAATATTTTGTAAACGGGTTTTGAAATTAATTATGAAAAACTACATTGGTTTAATATGGAAGGAAGTATTTACAAACATTAGGCCTTTTTATAAATTTATATGCTTGTTGCTTCTACTTATGCTGTAAATACATGGCAGAACAAATTATATTTTGAGCTTTCATAATACCAGTCTTGGTTCTGAGATCGGTTTTCCTGCTTTGCAACTTGGTAATCAATGTATTTGCACTGTTAAAATACGGCTATGATTGCCTAAGTATCTCATGTGCATTCTGGTAAGCCTATGGCAGCATTATGTGACTGCAAATCAGCATTTTTATATTTGTTAAGTTCTGTTTAAATTCTCTAACCTTTGTAATCTTGAAGGCCGGAGAAAAGCGAAGAGAAGAAGAGATGATAGAGCTCGAGGGTCCTCTTGGAAAGAGTGATGCTGTGAACAGCGAACTGCTTTCACTACAGAGAGAATTGTCAACCCTTCACAAAAATGGAACAATCGACGCTTTTGGTCTTTATGTATATGGCCTTGTCCTTAAGGAAAAAGGAAGTGAGAATCTGGCACGGTCCGTGTTTGTGGAATCTGTCAATAGCTATCCCTGGAACTGGAGTGCTTGGTCTGAGCTGCAGACGTTATGCACCACAATTGAGGCATTGAACAGTCTTAATCTCAATAATCATTGGATGAAGGACTTTTTCCTTGCCAGTTCTTACCAGGAACTCCGGATGCACAACGAGGCCCTGGCCAAATACGAATATTTACAAGGAAATTTTATTTTCAGCAATTACATCCAGGCCCAAATAGCCAAGGCTCAGTATAATCTCAGGGAGTTCGAACAGGTGGAAGTTATATTCGAAGAACTTTTAAGAAACGATCCTTATAGGATCGAGGACATGGACATGTATTCCAATGTGCTATATGCAAAAGAATGTTTTTCTGCCCTAAGTTATCTGGCTCACAGAGTGTTTCTTACAGATAAATACAGGCCGGAGTCTTGCTGCATCATTGGTAACTATTACAGTTTGAAAGGGCAGCACGAGAAGTCTGTGATGTACTTCCGAAGGGCGCTTAAATTGAACAAGAACTATTTGTCAGCATGGACCCTTATGGGTCACGAGTACGTTGAGATGAAGAACACTTCTGCGGCAGTTGATGCCTACCGTCGTGCAGTGGATATAAATTCATGTGATTACCGAGCGTGGTATGGATTGGGGCAAGCTTATGAGATGATGGGAATGCCCTATTATGCTCTTCATTACTTCAAGAAGTCAGTGTTCTTGCAGCCAAATGACTCTCGGTTGTGGATAGCTATGGCTCAGTGCTATGAAACCGAACAACTTCATATGCTCGAGGAGGCCATTAAATGTTATGAACGTGCAGCAAATTGTAATGACAGGGAAGCCATCGCCCTACATCAGCTGGCGAAGCTTCACTCTGAACTCGGCAGAACTGAAGAGGCTGCATTTTATTACAAGAAGGATTTGGAGAGGATGGAAGATGAAGAGAGGGAAGGGCCAAACATGGTTGAAGCACTGATGTTCCTTGCCCAACACTGCAAAACTCAGAAGAAGTTTGATGAAGCTGAGGTTTATTGTACGCGTCTTCTTGACTACACTGGCCCGGTAAGTCCTCTTAGATTCAACCATGTCATTAGAAAAACACATAATGCAGTCAACTTTATTTCAAATGTTGATGATTCTCACCCATGCCATTGATGCAGGAGAAGGAAACTGCCAAGAGTCTTCTTCGTGGAATAAGATACGCAAGGGATGTTGAGCACTTCCCGCCATAACTTTCTTCCACTTCCCAAAGCACTCAAGTTCAAGATAGGAGATGGTTGGACTAGGAAGCAGAGGATTTCCAGCACTTCAATTAGGTGACGGCGTTGGTGTATTTATTGTTGAGTTTCTGTTTTAGTTTTAAGTATAGATTTATTCAGTAGCTTTGCCATGCATCATGTGCAAGTGAAATTCCCATTCATAGCTCCAAAATGTTCATTTTGTAACAATATAGCTATTAGAATTTGGCAGTTGAATCATTATGCAAAATACAAAAATGCTTTCTTTACTCTTTGCACATCATAAATCTAAACTTACATAAGCACACATGAATTCATTCAATATCCAAAAATCCTAAACCTGCTGCTGAGATAGAAGAACAAGGAGGCCCTGTGGGCCCACCAAGATTTCATTGAGAAAACTGAGCAATCCAAACCAGACAACAGGGGTGACATCAACTCCAGCCAGGGGTGGTATGATCTTCCTTGTCTGCACCAGTAACGGCTCCGTAGGCGCGTACGCGAGGACATATGGGAACTCGCCAACGGGAAGCTTCGGGTACCACGACATCACGATCCTCGCGATGAACAGAAATCCAAATGCTGACAAGAATGGCCCAAGAAACGCTATTGCCAGTTTGGCCGTGGCAGGGTCCAAATCGATCAGAATGAGACTCCCAGCTGGGGGCGAGTGCACAATCTTGGAAGCTATGGCTAAAGGGTCGCCGGAGTAGGCGGTGGACGAGGAGAAGAGGCTGTGGCTAGAGAGAGAGTCTGAGATTCTTGAGGAACAATGAGCTCTGCATACTGGAGTTGGTGTTTTCCTTCTTACAGGTTTGAGGATTGATTTATGGGATAAGAAATGATAGCATTTTGGTGAGATTACGGTGTGAATTTGAGGATGATTTGTGAGTTTGGGCAATGAAATTGGGACGCCAGTTGCAGAGA
Source organism: Salvia splendens (assembly GCF_004379255.2). Taxonomy (NCBI): domain Eukaryota; kingdom Viridiplantae; phylum Streptophyta; class Magnoliopsida; order Lamiales; family Lamiaceae; genus Salvia; species Salvia splendens. The sequence goes on from NC_056044.1 coordinate 27,535,932, forward strand.
CAGCAGACATTATCTAGTTCTTCTGCTACTTGTGTGTGTGGATTTGAGAGTTGGGTATATCAGTAAATGAGGGGCATATCGGTAATTTCAGGAAATAGTGGTCCATATTTTTTTTCTGACTATTTTAAAGTAAACAAGGATATCTTTCCGTAGATGATTTAATAATTGTGAAAACAGTAAAGGTCAAAAGTGGTCTTAAACATAGGGTTGAAATACGAATTTGATCTAAAACATTCACTTTTTGAAAATCGGGTCCTAAACAAACGAAATTGTCGTCACATTGGTCCTTTTCTTGACGGTTCCGTCAAAACTAACTGCCAACGCCCGATTAGTGATATTTTGACTAAATTAGTGTATAATTAATTATTAAAAAAACAAAATATTAAAAAAAAAAGAAATTCCAAAATTAGAATTTCTCTCTCTTTTCTCTCCTGTCTCTCTCATCTCCTTCCTTCATTGAAGTTGAGGCCGACAAAGAAGAAAGAAAACCGGCTGGTGAAAGTTGGGAGCTTCTTTAAGTACGCTTCCGAGCTGTAATGAATCTGAAGACTGCTTTCGATCCCCTCCAGGGGCGGCGCAGAAGATCGTGAAACTGGCTGGCTCGCAGCTAAGATAAGGTTCAGTAGAATTGAATGCTTTGTAAAAATATGGTTTACTTATTATAAAGGTCAAAACATTCAAGAATTTAATCCCCTTTGGATAGCGTAGGAAAAGATTTGGTATGTATTTGATAAATGAAAACAAAGGTTTTTGCATAGGACAAATGTGTTTGCTAAAACACCAAATGTATAAAAGAAATGCAGAAAATAAAAACAAAATACATAAGAAAGGTTTACAAATTGCAATTGACAATAGCAACGGTAAGGCTCTAGTTCTTCACAGCTCTGATTCGGCGTCTGATAATCTCGATACCCAAATGCGGCTTTTCCTACACAGCAGAAATCCGGGGATGCTCGTTCAAGATCTTGGATGCGATCGATTCAGTTACTGATTCGAGAAGATTGTGAGGGATCCTTCCAATACTTCTTTAACTGTGCTGCAAAGTAGAATGCATAATCAAGAAATTGAACCAACAAATGTAAAAAGAGAGATGAGCAGACAACTTAGGGATGTTAGTTACTGATATATAGCAGTATAGCTAATGTTATCCGGGAGGGTGTCCGAAACACCGGCTGGTTGAAGAAGCTAGAGGCACAAAAGAGATGATCTTATTTGGGGAAGAAGGATGGAGACGAGAGAGATGGGAGAGAAGAAGAGATAGAAATTCTGATTTCTCTTTAAATTTTTTAATTTTTAATTTTATTTTTTATAGTTAATTATACATTAATATACTACTAATTTAGTCAAAATATCACTAATCGGGCGTTGACCATTAGTTTTGACGGAACCGTCAAGAAAAGGACCAATCCAACGACAATTTCGTTTGTTTAGGAGCCGATTTTCAAAAAGTAAATGTTTTGGACCAAATTCGTATTTGAGTCATATGTTTAGGACAACTTTTGACCATCACTCTTGTGAAAATTGAAAATTATGAACTAACATTTTCTGTCAGGTATAATTGATGTGGGTAAGTAAAATTATCCCAATGATAAATAGTGTATTTTGTACGCAATCCTCTTTATCTTAATACAGCCTTCTAAATTGTTAGAAAAGGAAAGAAAGATCAGAATCAAATTAAGATGGCTACTAATTAACTTCTACTCACTTTTCATATCAAGAAACGAGGCTACTAAAACTAAAATTAGCTAGGCAGACACTTAATTAGACCTTCACTACTCAACAATATTGAAGTCTTAATAAACAAAATGAAGCTATGCAAACTGAAATTTGCTAATTATGAACACTTATATGTGGGAGTGTGGAACTAAAAAAAAAGTCCTAGTGTTTCTTCACTACAATATCATAAAAAAAACTTCACTCCAAATAAAAATGGTTCTCTCCTCGATCTAGATATTGTTAGTAATTCATGTATTTATCTAATGAGTGCAGCGAAAAAACATACATGAATATAAGATCTAGATTTATAATCAAATTGTATGTTGAGTATGTAAAACATAGCAGAATTAAATCTTACTTGTTCTGTAGTTTATTTCCACGATTGATCGAATCCTGCAGGTTGAATCCATCACTATCGAAGTTCACATGTATTCCAATCCGATGCAGGAACTATTCTCAGTCGAATTGCTCTAAAGATGAAAGCCAGAAAATCTTATGTAAAACTTTGCATATTCTACTTCTTCGGTTTCTCTCTTTTCTTATATTTCTTTTACGCTCTTCAAAATGAAGAATATAAACAAAGAATGAATAAATAAATAAATAAATAAATGAATAGTCAAAAGTCATTTACACTCTATGATTGTTAAGTTCATGAATTATATAATTGTAGTCCAATTATAATTATTTAATCTATAATAGTAGTAGATACTGAATGCTATCGCGGAAATGTTGATTTCAAGAAATCCGAGGAAGAACAAAAATGTAGAGCCTGGAAAAAGATGGAAAGGTTTCAAAGAGGAAGAATCAAGAGCCATTTTTGGATGCAGGAACACCCAAGAATCCCATATCTTGATCTCTCCCTCACTTTTCTTCTCTCTATTGTCTCTCTTCGGTCTCTCTCTAGATGACTGTGAACTGCGTGAGGATGGTTAACTAACAGATTTACCTGAATTAACGGTCTGCTGAAAATGACACTATTTCTCTTAAACTTTTCTTTTCTTTTCTTATAATTTTTCTATTTGACTGCAATGATGACAGTTTTCCTCTTCTTTCTATGGCAATAATGGTTTAATATTCAAGAATTTTAGATATCACAATTCGTAAATGATTGATGCCTAATTAACAAGTGCTAATAATAGGTAAATATTCATAAACCACTTGTCCTAAATTCCCTCAACAAAAATTTGCGAGCTTGCTTCTGCAAATCTCTCTCTTTCCCTCGTAAAAAAATGTAATCTTTGTGAGATCTCAGCCTGCCCCTCTTGGCTGGCTTCTTCGGATCAATCAATCAAGCTCGAGAAATTAATTCACACATATATACAAACAGATCGAGTGCATCAACAACTCGAATTCCCAACACACCATGAACACCAGCAACAAAAAGACTGTGCACGCGCTGTTAGCTTCAAAGCTGACGCAGCTCTATATCCCTTCCGCCGCCGACGATGATCCCTCATTAAATTTCGAATTCTCCGACATCTTCGGCCCCTCTCCTTCCTCCGCCTCCCCGCTCTTCCTGGGGGACCCACAAGTAATACACCACCGCTCCCACTCATTCGTGGGCCCCTCCCCCCGCTTCACCCTCTCCAAATCAATCCCCACCTTCGACCGAGACGATTCTTCCTCCGACGATACAGGCGGCGATGATTTGAGGGTTGGTGGCGGAAGCGTCTGTGATGGCGGCGGGGTGGAGGAGGAGGCAGCGGAGAAATTGGGGCCGGGGGATTTTGAGATTATGAGGGTGATTGGGAAGGGCGCGTTTGGGAAGGTTTTTCAGGTTAGGATGAAGAGGAAAAGTGGCGGTGGAGATGGGATTTTTGCGATGAAAGTGATGAAGAAGGATACGATCATCAAGAACAACCATGTTGATTATATGAGGGCTCAGAGGGATATTCTCACCAAAGTTGTGCACCCTTTCATTGTGCAGCTGCAGTATTCGTTTCAGGTCATCTTCCTCTCTTTCTCATCCTTAGTTTGGATTAGATCTGAGTATTCATTTGCAAAATTATGTTGCCTTTTGAGGGTTAAAATGATTTATTTCTTGATTACTTACATGTATATACAAATTATACATGATGTTTAGGAAAGCTTGAGATGGTTGCTAAGAAATTAGGACATTTGCACTTGTGGTGTATGTTTGTCAACAAGCTTGAACATTTTACCCTCGGCCACGTCTCTGCATGAAGGAATCATGGATAATGGTTTATTAAGCATAGATGATCCTAATTAACCCTTTAGGATGATTTTGGTAGTTTCTTTTGCATATGATATATTCTGACAAAATGTCTAGAGAATTGAATAATTACTATTTATGCTTGTGGCTTTTTACAAACTATTGTCCACAGATCAAATTTCATGCTGTGGAGGGGAATATTTTACATTGTGAAGTCTAGAGCTTACGATTTCAATAGAGATGTCTATTATGTTGCAACTCACTGTGTGTTATGAATCACGTGACTGATGAGACGAGGACAGTGATTTTGTATTCACTTAGCTAAGTTAGCCCTTTTCTTTGTTGAAAAAAGAAGTCAGTTTTTGCTGTTATCTGACCTAAGAAACACTAGTTGCTTGCTCAATAGTTAATTCTTGCCTTTTATTGAGTAGAGTTCAACTAGTATTTATGGGACTGATTCTTTTGGCAAGAAAAATTTGATCATTTCTTAAGTAAAACCTTGTGGAGGAAAGACGGCTTACCCAAAGGGGGTAGAGAAAAAAAGGCAGAGTTGCCTAAAATGTGTATGCAGTCGAAATGTGGAGAATTGCCTTTGACACAACAAAATAAAGTCTGTCTTATATCTTTTGGCCGCGTTACATTTTTACCTTTTTGTGATTCACAGACCAAGTCTAAGCTGTATTTGATACTCGATTTTATAAATGGAGGCCATCTATTTTATCATCTCTACAGGCAAGGGATCTTCAGGTACTATCTTTGCTCTTTGTGTTAACAAGGAAAAAGATCATCATCTCATATTCTTAATTCCTGTTTTTTGGCTATTTCTTGGGTAGTGAGGACCAGGCAAGGGTATATACTGCTGAGATTGTATCTGCAGTTTCACATCTTCACGAGAACAGGATTGTGCATCGAGATCTAAAACCTGAAAACATTCTCATGGATGCTGATGGGCATGTATGCCAATGATATTACCTGATAGACCTATAACTGACAAAACGACTGCTTTTGAGTAATTTGTTTTACTTTAACGGTTGCAGATCATGCTCACCGATTTTGGACTGTCTAAGGAGATTAGTGAATCGAGCAGATCAAACTCGCTATGTGGGACAACCGAATATATGGCTCCTGAGATCTTGCTATCAAAAGGGCATAACAAGAATGCTGATTGGTGGAGCGTTGGCATCCTTTTGTATGAAATGCTAACTGGGAAGGTAATATCTTGAAACAAAGAACCAACTTAATTTAGGCAACTAATAGAAAATCAAAAGGCTTTTAGTACTCAATTTTTTCACTTGATTGAAGTGTTTAGTGTGTGTTGTTGAATGTTTCAGCCGCCGTTCGTGCATGCTAACAGGAAGAAGCTGCAGGAGAAGATCATAAAAGAAAAATTGAAGCTTCCACCACGCTTGACAAGCGAAGCTCACTCTTTACTTAAAGGAGTAAGAAACATGCTCTTTTTTCTTCTTACCCTACGATCTTTTCTTGAGATGCATGCTAATCTGATTTGTGTCGATAGCTGCTCCAAAAGGATGCGGTGAATAGGTTAGGCAGTGGGCCTAGGGGCGCGGAAGAGATCAAATCTCACAAATGGTTTCGTACCATCAACTGGAAGAAGATAGAGGAGAGAGAACTCGTGCCAAAGTTCAAGCCAGATGTGAGTGGCCAAGATTGCACAGAGAACTTCGACAAATGTTGGACTGCGATGCCTCTGGATGACTCCCCGGCGCCTACTCCAACAGCTGGGGAGCATTTCCATGGGTACACTTACATCGCTCCTAACCCGTGGCTCTCGTCTGAATAATGAAACAACTCGAGCTGATCCTAAGGAAGTTTGGGTAGATTGCCTCAACCTTGTAAGTGATTCTTGTTTCTCCATACCTAGTTTATCTTATGTTAAACATTGGAATAGTTTTGTATTTTATAGATAATTATGTATATTAAGTCCTTTAGGATTCTACTTAACTTTGTATCCTTGGGGTAAGTCATTCTTGAATTATACTCCCTCTGTCCCACAAGAATATGCACTATTTCCTTTTTAGTCCGTCCCACAAGAATATGCACTTTCTAATTTTGAAAATTCTTCTCTCTAATGAGGTGGGACTCATTCCCCAATGACAATACTTTAATTACCTTTTCTCTCTATCTCTCTCTTACTTTGCCAATTTTGCATTAAAACACGTGCCGAACCCAAAGTGCATATTCTTTGGGGACGGAGAGAGTATTTGGGAAAATCATTATCATATGTAAGATCTTCATTTTTCAAATTCATGATCTACTAAAGCACTGAAGACATCATAACCATCAATTTTGCAAGTTTTTTAAAAACTAAGTTAGGAACAAAGAATTCATCTTAAATTGCTTTTTATTTTATTAAGGATTATAATTTTTTTGTATTAAAAAGACTTGAGCCAAACAAGGCGACCAATTTGATCCGTAGTACAAAGACGGACCAATACAAAAAAGAGACCAAATAACAGCATGATAATTCACCCAACAAAAATACAGCATAGCCACAAATGCAAAATGGGGAGGGGATCCCCTGCTGTGCACAGCAGGTGCGGTCCCCTCACTATTCATTTTTTTATTAATTTTTTTTTTATTATTAAACAAATGAATAGTGTATGTACAGTGAGGGGACCGCACCTGCTGTGCACAGCAGGGGATCCCCTCCCAGTGAAATGAGGGGAAAAACAACAAAATCCACCTGCAAAACTAGATACCTAATCTATCAAAACTTTTTGACTCCTTTGTATCTTTAGTTCTCTTGCTCACTCTCTAATGTAGCCCAACTCATAAAATTTTTGTTTATTTAAAAAAAGAAAATTGAGACATCAACGTATTAGGGGGTCCACTATAAGGCGGACACCCCAATAGCCCCGCCCCAGTTTTTATCCATAGCCTCAAAAAAAAAATTCCGCCACTATGATGGACACTTCCAATAGCCCCCAAATTTTATAATCAATTTTTATTTAAAAATGTTTTTAGTTTTAATCAGGTATAATTACAATCATCGCAGTGTAAATAATTAGAAAACGAGGTAATTGGGGCCGAATATTCGTTGTATTGCAAACTGGTAAAATTATACAACGAATAATTAAAATAAAATACAACTAAAAACTCCGCCACCGTCTACTCGGTGTCAGAGTCGGCTTCATCGTCTTCTTCTTCTTCTCCTTCTCCTTCTCCTTCTCCTTCTCCTCATCCTCCCTCGCTGCTGCCGGCCGCGGTTTCCCCAGGAGCATCATCAACCAACCCCAGCCGACTCTCAATCCGAGTGATGAGCCTCTTGTAGATTGATTCCACGGCGGGGGAGATTGATTCCAAATCCAAGGCTGGGACGTAGCCCCACCAAAGCCCGACGAGAGAAGCATAGGCGCCAAATCCCGATGGCTGTGAAGGATAGCCCGTCGACGACTGTGAAGGATTGCTGCCATAGCCCGATTCCTGTGAGCCGGGTGATTCGTCATCTCGACCGTGCATTTTTAGAGAGTGAAAGTGTAGATAGTGAATGGAGGGATTGTGTGAAAATGGTGAAAAATAGGTGGTGGAGAGTGGTATTTATAGAGGTAAATAAAAAAAAATTAAAATTCGTCGTCTGACAGCCGACGCGCCGATCGCCGGTAACTATGGCAGGCGCGGCTATAGGCGCGGCGCAAAGGAGACCCGCCGCGTCCTCGCCCTCCCGTCGCCTATCCGTCGTCCGCCGCCTACCGCCCCCATCTCCTCGTCCGCCCCGGGGGCAGACATCTCGTCCACTATGGACCGCCCCGAGGCTGGACACCCTTATCCAAGCTCCAAAGTGTTAAAAGATAAGTTTCTACTTGAGCCAAACCCAAACCCAAACCCAAACCCAAACCCAAACCCAAGATGTACCTTAATTCTCTTTCTTTTTATGGGAAATTGGTTAGGCCATCCACAATAGGAATAGCCCAGCAATAGCCCAGCCATAGCCTAGCCACTGTCACATCATCAGCACTAAAAATCCTCCTGCCACATCATAAATAGCCCAGCCATAGCCTAGCCACATCATAAATAGCCCAGCCACATCAATAGCCACATCACTAATAACAATTATATAAAATGAAATAATTAACAATCACACAATATACGGAATTTAATTTACGAGACATATACGGGAAACATTAATAATACTATTAAAAATTTAAAAAGTACAATAATTTAAAAATATTACAATAAATAAAAAAAAGTACAATAATTTTTTAAAAAGTACAATAATTCACTCCTCGTCGCCGTCGTCGTCTCCTCCGTCGCTGTCGCCACCATCGCCTCCGCCTCCGTCGCCGCCGCCTCTACTCCCGGCAGCTTCCCTCCGTGCCGCCTCCAAATCCTCCTGCATGCTCAGGAGCAATGTTTGAAGCAAACTCTTCTCCACGGGGTCCACCGCCGCCCGCCATTCGGCCATCGTCTTGACCATCTGAGCGCGCGTTTGTTGACGCGCGAAGAATTTGAGATCCGCTGTGGATTGGCCAAGGGGGGATGCCGACTGGACCTCCTGTGAACCCCCGGCGACCCCCATCGCCTCCCGTTGAGCCCGCCTGTGCCCAACCGGGCGAATACGGCGAGCAAACGAACGAGGGGTCGGGACCTCCTGGCCCGTCTCAGGGAGGTCGTGGGAACCACCGCTACTGCCGCTGAAATCACCGGAATAGTTCAGCCGTTGCTTCTTCGGCCAGCCAGAGTCGACACCTACTCGGAACTTCTTGGAGTCGTTCAGCACAAGATAGCAGTTCCAGTAGGTGAAGTCCTTGTACACCCCCTTCAGGGGGAAGGCTTTCTCCGCTATCCTCCTGCAGTCGTCCTCAGTTTGCCCACTGCTCATCATGCGGAGGGCGTTGGTGTACAAGCCCGAAAAAAAAAAAAATTCGCGCTAGGCGGTGCGCTAGGCAATCCGGACGCTGCAATAGCGCCTAGCGGATCGCCTAGCGCACCGCCTAGCGCCGCGGAACAGCCGAGCGCTAGGCGGTATTTTATCGCGAAATCCGCTAGGCGGTTGCAATAGATCGCCTAGCGCACCGCCTAGCGCCGGCGCTCGGCTAGGCGGTGCCCTAGGCGCTATTGTGGATGCTCTTACTACTACTAACAAGAGGAAGTTTCATAATGTTGTGTGCCAGGCAAATAGGTTGCCCACATCCGTAGCCTGTATAAAAGTTACACACTACACTCTTTTTTTGGTTTATTATTCCTCTTCTCACAATCTCACAGCCAAGGGACACCTATAGAAAAAGGTTTTTTCTTTTAAAAATTTTATGAAATGATATTCATAGAGTTGAGAGCAATTAATTCTAAGATAGCATCAATAATTGTACAATGCGACACAAGCATAGTATCATAGACATTAGACGGATAATAAAAAATAATGCCATACCTTTAATATCCAACCACATACAGATATCATAGATAATTGATTGCTTCTCAAAGAAATTAAAGGTCCCTACTACCATTCCCATCAATCATATAGATACCTAATTTTTCATCACAATAATTCAACACTAGAGATTTCCTCAAGATCTTGCTCCTAGTTCTAGTCCACCCTACATCTCTTTCGAAAAAAAATCATAATAGTATTATTATCTATCTCCTCCCACATATTAAGAAAATGATTTTCGAAAAAATCATAATAGTATTATTATCTATCTCCTCCCACATATTAAGAAAATTCCCACATATTAAGAAAATGATTTTCGACAAAAATCATAATAGTATTATTATCTATCTCCTCCCACATATTAAGAAAATGATTTAATGTGCTTGAAGAAGGTATTAAAAACCATAAACACTTATTAATGGTTAGAAAAAGTCACAACAACAAGAACCAAAAGCATCTTGATTAGGAGTACAACACACATGACATAATTTCCTCATGTCTATAAACAAGATCAGTTTCTAGCCGAACTAATTCGCCTATTTCTCTATTTTTTTTCTTGATTAAAGCCTTTTAATTTTCCTACTCCATTTCCTTGTCATAAATTAACATTATGATGCTGTTTTCAGCTGGTTTTATTTTCTCAACGCATGAGAAAAAAAAACACTCTTATGCTGCTAACTCCATCTTGAAGCCGTGCATCATCTGGAAAGCGGAGGCGGGTGGCTGATCCTGGCCGGAGGAAAGAGATAGCCGCAAGGATAGAGGCGATGGCTCGAGCAAGACCCGCTGCCTCATGTTGAGATCCTCCATTGCTGGTGATGAGCTTTTGGCCATTTCAGTTTGATCAATCCCACTTTGCATTGAAAACATGACGGGGAATGGCGAGACTGAGAATCCATTGTTGCCGTTGGAAGTGATGGGTGGAGGCAGCGCGGTTGGTGGCGGAAGTGGGCTCTCTTGGTGGTGGTTCTTGACCTCTTCAATTGGCATTGCAGTAACCTAATAAGAAACAAGCAAGAAGCACTACAGTTGTTAATTTTTTAGCATAGAATCATTCAATATTTCAAATTCAACAGTGGCAATCGATTCATTGAATGCAAACATACAAACGCAATCCAATTGAATAAATAAACACCAACAAGAAGTCGCACCAACCAATCCTCTAATAATTACTAGTATCAATAATTAGAAAGAAGATTTTAGTCTTTTACTAATACAAAAGGCAGAAGTAATTACCTCGTCGGTGGTGATGTCGAAGAGGCTAGAACGGCGGCGGCGGCGATTAATGTTACTCCGGCGGAGGAAGTATTTCTGAGCGTGACTGGCGACTTGAGTTGGAGTGCGCGACTTGACGTAATTTCTCGAGATTCCTCTCCAATCTCCCCTTCCAACCTTCTGCAATCCAAGGAGGAATAGTTTGTGCTCTTGCTCTGTCCACGGAACTCCTGAACACAAATTCAAACCGAGCTAAGTCAATAAAAACGTCACAAATCCCTAAACCAACAGATAAAGAGTACTACTCCGTATTCTACAAATAATCCATCACTCTCTCTACTTTAGCTCATCAATCATAGATTAACAGATTTGTACCATAGTTTTGAAATTTAGATCTATCATCAAATGAATCCACAATCCGATTATCAAAACGATAGAAGGATCAGAGAGACAGAGAGAGGATTTTCAATGATCCGAACATCACTATCACAAGCAATCTCAGATTCAACCAAAACTCCATGATGATCAGAGATCTGACCTCGCTTACGCTCGCGATTCACGCCGGACGGCTGAGGAACGGCTTCATCGGCGGAGGCATAGCCGGCGGATCCCTCCGCCGGTGCCGCATCCTTCGGCATCTCGTTCCCGTTGTTGACAACAGGCTCGTATTCGGAGAGATTATTCATACTGACGCTCTTCCTCATCGGATCAACTCTGACTCTCACACCAAATAGCACGATTTCCCCGCCAGACGCGGCGGAGGACGGCGACTCGACGCTCTGCGACATTCTCTCTCTCTCAATGGAACGGAATTTGGATTGAGTGAAATGGAAATGGTAGAAAGAATTAGCGCGTTTTATATGCGAGGAAATATGGCTTTGTGAAACGTGATGGCCGTACTATGCAGCAGGGATGGATGTAATGCATGGCAAATGCTCCACCTCAAAAAAATTTTATTTGTGCTATTTTTATCATTATTTTTTTAAAAAATTTGAAATATCTTTATTAAAATGTTTTTGTATGGAATTTTGCCCCACCTATTTCTCTCTGCGCTAGCGCTGGAATGTTTATTTTATTCAGCATATTATAGGTGGAGGATAAGGGCTTGTTTGGCCGTTGTTTTGGGATAAGCCTATTTAATATCTGGATTGAAGTGATTAAACAGCTAGGATATTAATGGTGCATCTATAAATGAGAAATACGATAGGTCTTAGAGCACCCGCAACGCGGTGCCGTCGCCGTTCCTATGCCGTTCCGAGGAACGGTTTCGCGGCGGCACGCGTTGCAGCGTGCGTTCCGTCGCCATTCCGTGCCGCCACCGTTCCCATGCCGTGCCGCGTTTCGTTCCTCCGGAACGCGGAACGAAACGTTCCGCCACGCGCCGAGGCGACGTGGCGGACTCCCATTCGACGCGTGAAGCCCACTCGCTGCCCCGCGAGTGGGCTTCGTCCCGATGACGCAATAATTCATTTTTTTTTAAAAAAAATTCGAATTTAATAAAAAAAAAATAAAAATTTTTTTTATTAACGGTAATGAGACCGTTAATTTTATAGCCGTTTGGTTTTTTTTTATTATTTATTTATTTACTCTATAAATACTCCTATTTCATACTCATTTCAATCACAAACACACATCTATTTCTCTCTATTTCCACCCCAATTTTCATCTCAAATCAACTCTATTTTCCTTCTCCCAAATTTAATCAAACTAATGGATCCTTATGAACAAATGCGTCAAATATTGGAACAATCACTTGAAAAAGATCGACGACGGGAGGCGGAAGAAGCCGCTCCGCCCCAACGTCGCTCCCGTACGTACATCCATCGTAACCGGGAGGAAGCCGCCGCAAGGTTAGTACGCGACTACTTCTGCGATAACCCGGTTTGGGGAGATACGTACTTCCGTCGCCGTTTCCGCATGGGGAAACCGTTATTTCTCCACATCGCGAATACTTTGGCAGCCCGGGAAGAGTTCTTCCAGGAAGGGTTCGACGCGGTCGGACGTCCCAGCCACACGACGCGGTATAAGGAACGTCCCAGCCACACGACGCGGTATAAGGAAATTAAAAAAAAATGAAATTGAATGAATAGTAATTTAAGGAACGGTTAAGGAACGGTTAAGGAACGAGGGTTGCAGGTTCCGTTCCTTAGTTAAGGAATGGAGTAAAAAAGTACAGTGGGGCCCTCAAATAGTGGTTTAAGGAACGGTTTAGAAACGGTATAGGAACAGCGTTGTGGATGGCCTTAGTAATACACTAAAATAAATTCATGTTTAGTCTTTTATTTTTATTGGTCAGTATCATAAACACTTTTGTGACATACAGTATTATAATTCTAAAATATTAAAAAATTATTTGTACTAGCTGGCTAAAAGGTTATAGTATTTAATTAGGTTTAATATATTACGTACACAATATATAGTACTTAATTTTATTTATTATCATTAAAACTTTAAGTGTGTTATTAATTAATTTAAATATTTTTTATATAAGTATATATTCTATAAATAAAAGATAGCCTTTTTCAGGAGAAGATATTCTATAAATAAAATTTGATAGTACTTGTATGGATAGGAAATCGGAGACGTGTTGAGTGGTGAGCGGCATTTTAGAATATCCTATCTTAATTACTACGTGATGTCTTTTCACTTGAAATATAAATAGACATAAATAAATAAATAAATCATTTTATGACTTTACTATGTGCTGAGATTCTATTATCGTTAAGATGGTCAATTTTGATTTCTGCTAATGTCTAGTAATATATTAATTTATAGCAAGGTAGTTCTCGTTGGTATGTAAATGGAATTTTTATTTACAGTTTGTTTATCTAGTATTATACGTAAAAAAAAAGTAGGACATAGATGATGAATTGGGAAAAAGGACGTTCATGTTATTAACTTGGTTATATTACAAGATCAAATTATATGAAATAATCGTATTAACTATGCATTTTTCCAGGTCCAACATTTATTAAATATACAAACCTGTATTATACGAGTTCTCCATATATATTGGCGATTAAATTAATTTTGTATATACAAAAAAATCTTAGATCACAAATTCAAAAGCTCTATGATGATATATATCATCACTTTTGCTTGAAATCATTGTCATGGTCCATGGAACATGTATAATTTCGTTTTGGTTCATTTATGAATTTGTTGTTTAACATGTTAGAGAAAATTAACGAACAATTACATAAAACTTTCTATAATGATTAACCAAGAATGACAGAGAAGAAGCAAAAACTATAGAACGGAAGAAGTGTACTTTGGTCCATTTAGAAATGAATAACAGAATGCTTTACAGCAGCTACAGATCTTCCAAATGATCATAGACGTTCTTCACAATAGTTGTAGAGAGAGTACGTAGATATCCAATCGTTTTCCGACGCGTGAAGATATAAATATAACTATATAAGACCCTTTATTTTCTATATGGTCTCTTAACAAATAAAAAATCTCATATGATATCCACAATTATTTCCATAACAAATTAAAAATACTTTAATCCATACTTTAATCTTTATTGGATTACTTTAATTACACAACTAAAAGATAGCCATATACATAAATTAATTATGTAGAAGTCCAAATTTCCAACACAATGAATTTGACGAAAATTGACACTAGTATATTATCTTAAAAAATTAAAAAATTATCAACATGGATTCATACTTTTAGAATAGTGAATTTATTCAACAAGTGATTGAGCCCACTTTCATATAGCAGTACTTTACTATAAAGATCTATTTTTTAGATTAATATTTTCCGAAAACCTTTTTCATTAAAAAATGTAAAAAACACATTTCACAGAGTATAAAATTTAAAAGATATTGAATCTACTTAGAAAAAAGTAAACCCTCCCGAGGGCATCAACATAAATCCTCATAACTTTGAGGGTATAGTTGTAATTTCATGAGAGGTCAAGGGGCGCATCCGTAATAAGATGGATTGAACATAATCATAATTAAATCGCTAATCAGTGATTAATATAAGACTAGTGGGAGCTTAATAACATGACTACATGAATTGATTCCATTGCACTGCAGCCAATACGGTACTATGATCCTAAAATAATACTTTGATTAATTAAGATTTGATTTTACAAAATTAAGATTATCACATGAAAAGCAAATGGATTAATGAATAATTAACTGACCATCTTGTCTGCTTCAGCGTATAGTCGATCTGATTCGTCCCAAGATAATTTTAATAACTAATCTTCATACTTTAGAACATGATTAGGGTTGGTCCCTTTCTCCATTACTTAAATGGGGATGAAATAAATTATGTACTCCTACTTAACTATTGTTATTTAACTAAGTTATCTTGACTATTAATAATTACAATAAAGTATCAGAAATATCTCAAAAACTTTTGAGTACGTTAGTGTTACATAAAAATAATTGTTACAAAATTGGAAATATCCATGGCTAAAGGAAAGGAAAGATTGAGCTATGCAAATAGTCCTTCAAACTTTGCGTTTTGCATGCCAATAATCTCTAGACTTTAAAAATATTGTAGAAAATTACTGGACAAAGGTGTAATTTAATTCATGGTACTTTTTCACTATTTTCACCCAATTTTTCAACTAAATGCCCCCAAAATATGGAGAGCAATTTTGTACATTCATAAAATTGACCCCATGCCTTGGGGTTATTCTCTGTGGAAGAATATGGTGAATAGTGAAAATGTATGATGAATAAGATTACACTTTAATCCAGAGTCTATCTACGATATTTTTAAAGTTCAAAGACTATTTCCGTGCAAAAAATAAACTCATTGTGAATTTGTGTGGGATTAATTGTACTGAGTACGTCCATCTATCTAGCTCTCTAAATTTTTAAATGATTATTTTGGAACTCTTGTATCTGTGACTTTTGCAAGAAACAAATATATGTCGACCACAAATGAAATTTTTATTGTAGCAAAATGAATTTTTATTTATCTTAGTATATCATGACAACTTGATTGAATGATGGTGAGTGGTGGTGGTGGTGGTGGTCACTGGGGTACAACATGGTAAACCGATAAGATAAAGATAAGGTATAAAAATCATTTTCAACATAGTATTTCCATACTTTTTATTATCGGTCCCAATAAATTAATATTTTGTTTCTTATCCAAAATGCCAGTTACACAAAAGAAAGCACGCTACTATCGGAATGGGAAACATAATCCTTACTTTAATTATACTAAATTAAATTTCCATCATGAGTAATTATAGTTCTATTCAACAAATTAAACCACAAATGAGTTTTCTAATGGGGTTTGTATATCGAGATAGTTTATTTACTCTCTCTTTTTTGGATCTTTTTAATTCAAACTTACTAACTTTTTGAATTACGAGTAGGTATATTCTAAATTCTATGGGTCGACCAGTGAAAGTGGGATTCATGGTTGACTTTAACATTATAAGATTCCTATAAACATTATATTGGAAGCCTTGCTTAGTGTTGAAGAAAATGTTACGGAAAAAATTAGTACTATCATTAATTAACACAAAGAAATCAATATTAAAAATTTAAATATAAAGCTCACGTATATATGTTGCTTTTAGGCCACTATTCTTTTACATTATCATCCCTTTTAAAAAATATATATATATTCCATACGAAATACATACACTCTGTTGAATTTGAATTGTAATTTCTAAACTCATGGTTTGGTTTATTTTATAAGTCTCCTTAATTCGCGCGCTCCTTTCAAAAATTGTTACATGCATTAAAATTTAAAATTCAACATGTATTTGACTGATTTGGTGTGGTATGTAAATTGAATATACTATCTATAATATGCTTACTTATTTTTATTTTTAGGGATAATTCAGTAACTAGAATATGTAAGTTTTATGAAATTCATACACAATAAGAATCCAAATATCCCATTGCATGTAAAATTCCTCATAAATATGATTTATATATTTTTATTAATTGAATTTTATTTCTATTATGCAGCACGCACCATCCATCCTACTAGTACTAGGAATAAATGTTTGATTTTGTTGGTTCTTTCTTGTTTGTGTTTGTTTGATAAAACATCACAAACATAATTTCTTATACAAGGCGACCCACAATTGCTGTTGTCCATTCAAAAGAGACAAATGGCACTTAGAAAACTGATGCGATCTACTATTAGTTGAATTCATTTTTTTTAAGTTATACATTAACACGCACTAACACTATGTACATTAAGTAAGGTAAATTTATTGACTAAAAGATAAGTGTCTTACCAGTTAAACTACGCACTATGATAAATGAAATTCGAATCGACCCCATTTATCTTTAGGTCAATTGATTATCCTCGAGAGGATATATTGAGATACTTTTATGTCTATATATGAGACAGAAACCTAATTCCTATTATGCTTTCATGATAGAAAGTAAGAAAGCAACATGATAACATAAAACAGTTCATAAATCACCAGATAAAGCCATTATAGGCCTATCTTCTTGACTTTGAACTCCTTTTGACTTTTTGATTCGTTCAAGTGAAGAAACCAATGATTTTTTTTTCATTAAAAAAAGTAGATTAGGTCGAGATATAGTACTATATTTATACTATATGCAAGTTATAAAGCTAAAAAGACTAGTGTAAGTTTCATAAGTAAACAATGTGATCCCCAGATTATACCACGAACCATTTTGTCTGCCACTTTATAATTTGTAAAATAAAATTATTTTCTAAAAATATTTTGGTTATACTTTGTAATTTTAAAGACTGGATCCATCTTACTTTTTTCATCACAACCATTGGATAAGCCTAAAATTAGAAGCTAGGGAGATAATAGTATAGTATATGAGAACTGGTAAGGAGGTAGTTTTACTATAAAGTGGTTAATTAATTTTCAAATTACATTAGCTGTCAAATCACATGGTGGTTGTACTTGTTAGGTTATCATCAATCTTACCAGTAGAAGAAACATTATTCCTTGTGGCTCCTCATTATATGATCTGATGTGACCAATTATTTTCCATCCATTGCTATTGCAATTCCACAATACACAAAATGAGATGATTCAATCTGTCAATTTCCTAAGAGCATTAGATCATGTGTCCATATCTCTTTTGATACTAATGCATTAGATCATGTACCTACACATACCACAATGGAGAGAGGACAACAGGGCCTGAATGATCTTTCGTTCGATTATTGGTCGTTCGAGTTTCACGAAACATGAGTTGAAATACACTGAAAAACACCCACCTCCATCAAATCGACTCTGTTAGGCAGCATTGCACTCTTACTCGTTGCTCAACGAACCATTAAAAGTCGAATGTACACTATCAGTGTAGCTGCTGCTGGTTCTTGGTTTCTTGGCATCGTCTGGGCGTGAAGAGGGGATCCGACAATAACAATTAATCTGTTCACTACATCCTGAATATCGCTGTGCACGCGACACCAGGCCACATCCTGAATGATCCATAGTAAGATATGGGAAACACCACATGAATGATGTTTCTAAATCCTCATAATACGGAGAAAGGAAAGCAAAAGAGAGAGGTTAGAGATACCTGTGAACATCCACGGACCATACACGTTTGTTTTTACGATACGGGCCCCTCTTTGTTGCTTCACCTAGCACTCTTGCAGCCCTTTTCTTTTGCCCCAAACAACAAAGTGTGTTGTAAAACCACACCCCTCAGAATTCAGTTTGTCGAATGCATATTCTACCATTTGCATCTTTATTACCAAAAGCGTAAATCAACCCTTCATAAGTCTCCATGTTCGGCTCTACATTCTCTTTGATCATATCATGAGACAGTGTCACCACCTCCTTGAAATATCCTCCTTCACCAAATACCTCAATAAGTATATTATACGAGTCTGCATCCGGCTCGGTACTACTCATCTTCATTTCAAGAAAAAGCTCCCTCACCTCATCGTACATCCCATGTTTCCTCTATAGGTCCCAGCATTTGGCATGCTCCCCGCAGCTTGCATTTGCCTAAAAACATCGATAGCCTGCTTTATCTTCCCTGATTCGGCAAGCTTCCAACAACACGTTATAACTCATTATCTCCGGCAAATTCCCCACAGCTTCCATCTCTTGAAGAAGCTCGGAGACCTTCTCCAACTTCCCCAGCTTGCCAAACGTCTCAACTAGATAACTATATTTCGTGATGTCAGGTAAAACGCCACTCTCATTCATCATCCTAAACACCATCCCCCCCTCATCCCTCAATCTATACTCGAACATGCACTCAACAACGTATTGTAAGTAACCAAATCCGGCTGAATCTCTCCCACGAGTAGCCTACTCGAGCACATGAATTTATCACGGGATTATAGGACACAATATTTGGCACAATCCTATCCTTGTTCATTCTGTCAGGAAATTCCAGAGCAACCTCATAACGTCCATTTCGACCATAAGCGTTGATGATCGCAGTGTAGGAAAGCACAGTCCTGGAACTGAATGCGCCACCATTTCATCAGTAGGAGGGGGAGGTGGGGATATGGAAGAGAATTTGGTGGTAGGAGAGGGCCAATTTTGTCATTCCGAAAGAAGCTGTCTCTGTAGTTTTGGCCTTTGGTGGTTTGGGGTTTGAGTAGAGAGGGAGGGAAAGAGAAACAAGATTGATGACACATCCCCTTTATATTTGTAGATAAACTTTAAAATAGAGTATTATATTTCTAAAAGTATAAAAAAATTATATATTCTGACTCAGTCATATAGTATCTCTCAAACTCCCAACAATAACAACAGCAACAACGATTTACATACGCCACAGGAAGGAACTTAAAATGACTGCACCAAAATTCATAAAATAGTGGTATTCCAAGTCCACCGCCACTGATAGTTGTAGCTCGAGGAAAGCATTGAGAGAGGTGGAGACAAGACAAAGATAACCTGCTCATCAACGAAACAATTCTGGGAAAGACCACATTATAAACTTGGCAAAGATGTCAGAATCCAGGAACTCTATATGAGCAGCACGGCCAATCATAGTGTCGATGCTCTTCCCCTGGGAAGAAAGGTTGAAGTTCACATCGCAGCGCATGAACACCCGAGTCTCCGAGGACTTTGCTCGTATTTGGTCTAAGCATTCGTTTAGCATCTCCAAGAAAACCTTCCCCTTTTTCGACTTGTCTCCTGAAGATGCTGGGCACATCTCTATTCTAGCAGAATGGTATGGAACGTAGCCATCCTGTGAAACGTGGCACAAATTCTATAATCCAGCACTACACAGATTTGCAATGAAAATGTAACTGCAAGCCGTTAACTAAACATTTGTGAACACCGATGCATGAAATTATGAGGAAACCAGGAATCCATTTGTAAATCTGCGGAGTAGGAAAACTACCTGAGGTGAAGACAACAGAATGACATTCCTGAAATTCTCAAATGTCCTTCGCTGAAAATCAAGGTAAAAGAATTATAAGAACATAAAAAAAGAATGAGCTTTTGATGCATAAAATAATTTCTTTCAGACATAACAAGACACAAAAACCAGCATAAATCAATGTAAAGTTCTGCCATTAATATCTTGTGAAGTTTTTACTCAAGATTCAGAACACATGCATAAATAACATGACACTAAAATGGCGTCCTGGCTTGTGAAGTTTCCAGTTAGGGTAGGACTAGAATCTGAAAAACTGTAATGGTCAGGAAACTATAACTTAATGCAACCTAAACTCGACTTTTAAGCATCATCATTTACTGACTGGACATTAAATGTTCCACGTAAAGCACAAGAATTTTAGATAACTAATTTCCCTTGGATGACAAAGCAGTAAGGATACACCAAACCGGAAGTAAGAGTTGAACTGGCACCTTGCATAGTTTGTACAAGAACGTATTTTCAAGATCATTATCATCAGTAAAAGTGAGCTGGTGGATACATGGTGTGCCCTTGAGTTTCTTCATGAGCCACAAACCCCCATTAAATAACGAGTTTGAGGAGTAAAGATAGCCAAGATGTGGGCCAGAGACAGAGAGATATGTGTGCAAGTATCCCAGATATGGTTCCATAATGCTATCTGGTAGTGTATAATAACAGTAAAAAATGTGAAGAATAGACGATAAGCAATAGTCAAGTTTCAAGTGTCAACCAGTTAGTGCAGTTCTCAAGATTATGTTTCCAATCGAATGTCCGACAAAGCTGATTTTAATTGTCCCCAAGACACCTGATCTAGTCATTTTATCCATTTTCTTCTTTACAAATGATACAACTTCTTTGGCTAGCCTCTGCCCCATTTCTCTAAAATCTCCAGATGTTTTCTCCTCATTAACTTCTGACATAAGAAATTCCACCTTGGGGTCTATCAAAAGCCATTGATTGCGAATAAGACGTAAGTCCAGATGGTGTCCCTGCCCATATAAAGAGAGCTTTCAATGTAAAGGTATTTATGGCACACATGAAACAATAAACATATGTCGAAGGGGACAAAAGTGAAGTGGCAACGGTTTCTTGTTTATGGGAGAATAATATGCTAAGTAGCATGTACTAGTTTCATAATTGGTAGCTTGGTACGTGCCTGGAATCCATGGACAAAAATTACAATCCTCAGGCTACGACCATCTGGGCGAGTGCTGACTAATGTGTTTTCTGGGTCAGTGCCAAACCTAGGAAAGAAACCGTTCTTTTCATTCTGGTCTACTCGGCTGATGTAAGAGTTTCTACGCATTACACGTATAGGTGCATTGACAGCGTCTTCTACAATTACAATAGGGACGTGTGATGGATCTCCAAATATATGCATGTCTTGAATAGACCTGTTCTCAATCTGCACTGAAGCAATGCTTGCACGTTCAATATTCAACCAGTAGAGCAAGACTAAATAACACTATTAGATAGGACTGACCATCATCGTTGCAATACTCTGCCTAAGAAGCCCTGCTTGATTGGCAGCAGTCTGTGCAGGCTGCACACAGCACAAAAAAATATATATACGTATATATACTTTCTTCATCCACCAAAAATAGTCACCGTTGGTTGCAGTACAGTTTTAATAAAAAGTGGCAGGATTATTATAGTCAAACCATAAAGGTAGTAATAGTAGTAATAATTAAAATAAGTATTGTGAGTGAAGAAAGTGCGTGGATAATGGGTCCCACCATAAAGTGAGTTACTATAAATGGAGAATATTTTTAGTGGAAGGCTAAAATGACAAAAAAGTGACTATTTTTTCTTGGACGGATGGAGTATGTGGGTATATATACCAAAACAGAAAAGTGTATGCATGTTTTAAGGGGAAAACTGCCTCCTCTAGCTTATGGAGCAAAAATATCATGCAATGGTAAAAGGGGTGGCACAATTACATCACCAGTTATCTTCTGTGGAATGGCAGGTCTACCATGCACAGGATGGTAAGAAGACTCATCAACCCAACAGCCTATATATTGCTCGGGCATCTTAACCTTAGTGCGAACTATCCACATTGACCATTCAGATTTCCGGTCGATAACCCACTGGCTGCGAAGATACTCAAGAATCATCCTTTTGTTAGCCCTGGAGAAGTAAAGAGCATAGCTTTATGAATTAATAGGCTGATTCATTAGACGGCCTAGGTGATGCAGATAAAAGATACTGTAATAGTTAAATGAAGCCTAAAGGTTGTGAAAAGGAATTGGATGCAATTTCGAATAGGTAGAGTTAGAAACAAATTGTTCCATAAGTAGGAAGAAATGCAAAAACTGACCTGTGAAATTTCAAAAATATGCTCCATAAGTACGAGACTTGATCGCATAGAAGATCAATTAACTCAAGTAATTTAATTTCAGATAGCTGAAAACTTTTGTCGTTATAAAAATCATCTTCACCATTTAGTCTCTGTTCAAGGAATGGAACACTAGTTATGAAGGTTCTAAATGTAAACAAATAAGTACTTTGAGATGGATGAAGTAAAAAATCAAGTGTAGAAAAAGATTTGTTAGCCTTTAATCACTGAAAAAAACCTCAGAAAAGTTTCTGATTTTTCTTGAAATTTGTCCTGAAACTTCAGCATCAGTAATTTCCTGATCCGATCCTTGTGTGGAAGCAAACAATTCACGAGAAGCGATATCATCCAAATCAATTGGTTTATTGATGGCCTGGCCGAGCATTTTTAAATCTTCCAATAGTATGCTGCTAGAACATGATAGTGCATGTACAAGCATCACCTGTTCAGAACAAATAACAAAAACTAACAAGAACGTCACAAGAACAAAAACTAACCAGAACTTTATGTATGATATTATATGCAGCAGATATGGTATTGGCATATAAAGCAACTGCAGATTGAAGGGCTATAGCATTAATGTTGCAAATTATTGGGAATATTAGCACCTCAATTGTTCCATAAAGGTTCTATATAGCATCACCAGCCATCATCAAAAGAATTCTTGTATATGAAAAATTTATCGGAAAATTATATCTCAAAGCATTGAAAAGAGCATCAAAGACCTGGATAGATAACCCATGAAAACAGCATATTTGCTACCAACATATTGACCCGATGCCAGGAAAAGCAACATATATATGCCTAGTGATAGCCTGCTTCTACATGATGGCATGACAAATTTATGAAGATGATAGCATAAAAGGAGTCTTACAGTATAGTTGTGTTGCGAAGAAACAAAAAAATGATAGTAGAAAGAGAGAGAAAGTGTGTCCAACATGAAACATGGGATCAAGGAAAGTCTAAAACATACTTGCTTTGAATTGTCATACTCCCTGATGTCATCTTTGATAGCAGTGGGATCACTGCAAAAAAGAAAATAACATTTACTGTATAATCTTAAAACCTGTTTAGCAACAACTAGAGTATGAGAAAGAGTTTTCGATTTGAAAAACAAAAATCCAAAATAAATGAATAATAACGAAATCTCATCACTATGCCACCATAGTTGCTAGAGGGCAATCCTTCCTTGTTTTTCGTACTTATTTGTGTATACTATTAAATAAGGTATCTTAGCTAACCTGGTCCTAGACCAAAAAGATTAATGACGGTATGGTGATGGTGATGATTGTCATAACAATAACAATCACAATAACAAAAACAATAACAATAACAATAACAATAACAATAACAATAACAATAACAATAACAATAACAATAACAATAACAATAACAATAACAATAACAATAACAATAACAATAACAATAACAATAACAATAACAATAACAATAACAATGAGAATAAATACACAAACAAAAAAAAATGTTTTGTGGCAGACTGTAAGAATATATAAAGATTTGAGAAAAAGTAGACTTGGTGGAGTGGCAACTGCATTAGGGACAGATTAGCAAGAATGACTTTCGTAATGCAGTTTTGCAGAGAATAATTACAGGGTCATGATAGGATTGATTCTTTGGTTTCATAACTTTTCCTGATTGCATATGGAGATTTCAATATGCCTTAGCTAAAGAATGAATTGCTTTATCTGATGAATTGCCTTTGGCCTTTCTCTCCCCTGCATTTTGTGTATTTTACTTCGCAATGGGGACAAGTTTTGAGAAACTTAATCCAAAACAACTCGGAAATTAAAAGATATGAAGACAATTATTCCTAATGTCTTGTTCACACCAAGTCACTTGGGTGCCTGGTACAGTCACTAATACCAACTTTTTTGCTAGAAACAATATGGTCTTCTAACCAATAGAAGGACATATCATATTCAAAGAAAATGGATATTCCAACAAACCTGGGTACCTTCAGTGAGGAAGTGCGATCCATTTTCAGCAGGCTCACATGCACAGTAACATCGACTAACACAGCATGAAAAGCGTCAAAATGAACAGGGCAATAGACATGCAACCCAAAAAGAGCTTTAGGGGGGATCCTAAATTCATGCACTGCAGCAGTGTTATCCAGGGAATCTTCAAGATAATCCCTACAAACACCCAGAAAATGATAAATATTCCAGCTTCTTCTTTCAGCATATACTGATAGAAAATCAGATTTCATGGTTTGATTACTAAAAAACACAAATTATGTCTGCTAACCTGCTCTCCAACACTGGACTGTACAGCAGCTCGAAAGTCAGAATAACAGCTGAAGTGCATGGAACCTAGTAACATAGAGGTGGGTTATATTGACATAAGAAAAATAGTGTTTTAAAAAAGCAAGTAAAATAATAAACGAAAGCTTCTTTCACAGGTATTCTTCAAGCTATTCCAGCAATGGGCAGCGACTGAAATGTGTTCACATCCAATAAGCATTCTAAATCTCCTCCAAGACACAACAACTACTGACATCTTTTACTAAATTTAAATAAGCTTCCACAAATACTGTTATTGTCATTGCTTATGTTATTATTTTCTTCTAAGTCTTATTCCCAGAAAGTATAGTAAGCCTAATGATAGAGAAACTCAAGTTTCTGAATCTTGTTTGTTAAATTCTTCAAAAAAAGCTACCACTAAAACTAACAATAAGGCTTATATATAGGCAACAAAAAATCCTATTACTAATTGGTAACGAATAGATACGCCCAATCCCTTAAGGTTCCGTTCGGTTTTCATGACTCAATATCATATGAATATCCATCTAGGATTAAGTTGTGAGATTATTTAGTTGGAGGAGGGTGGCTATGACTTGTTATCGAGGATTATCATCTCAGATTAAGTTGTGAGATTCAATCTCATGAACTAAACATAATACATATTTAATCATGAGATATAATCATTCAAACGGAACATGCACTAAGGGGACTGATAGGAGTGAAAGGCGTGAGGGGAACAGAGAGCACGAGTTATGCTCCTTAATCAAAGCAACAATGTGTAAATGCAGAGAATAGAGGAATGATCACTTGATTGAATAGAATGTAAAGAAATAACAATTCTCCGCATAGGCCTACGACCAAGTAGTCCAATACAATGATCTCTCTAAGATGATCTCTCTATTAGGAGACTCTCTCTCTATGTAGGCAATTCTAGTGCTAAAATAAAGACAACCGAATAACAAATATTTGAAAAGCATAAAAATAGGAATCAGCTCTCCCCCTTAATCTTCTCCACCTGCTTCCTCCTTTCTCTCTGCCGGCCCAACCGTCTTTCTCTCTCCCCCTCCTCCAATCCGTATCAACTGCCTCACCCTCAAAACAGCCTTGCCCTCAAGGCTGAGGTCTAAATCTGGACCCTAAGTACTTCGTCTGGTGGAGGTTCAAACTCATACTTTTGGGTAGTAGCCAGAGCAGTGAACCATAGAAGATGGCCAACTATATGAAGGAATAACAGCATGGCCTGATGGGAGAATGGAGCGTCAACTGCTGCATATGGGGGGTCTGGAAGGGAAACTATCGACTGCATAGACTGGTGGGCAGCAGCCAAAACTAAACTACGCAAAGGCTGAAGCTGAATATTGGGGCTGGAGGACAACCGTGGTGTTGAAACCATGGTTGTTGTAGGCGGACCCGAAGAAACCAAGAGTTTGGCATGGTCCGCAGCAGCCGCAGGATCACAATGTTGCAACAGAGGCAAGAAGGAAGGTTGAAACTGTGGCATAATAGTGCACGAGGACAGCAGCGGTGCTATCATTGGTGCTAGTGTAGGTGGAGTTGCTGGTGTAGGAGTAGGTGGACTAAAGGGCAGCAATGGGGCTGTCACCGTGGGTAGGATAGCCGCAGTAATATTGTTGGGTGTGGGAAAGGTCCTCAGATGTGCAGCAAGGGAAGCTCGAAACTCCCGTCTGAGTTCGTCTAACTTAGTACTCAAATCCTCGAATTGATCTATCCTCCTTTGGGACCGCCACTTCAACTCTGCTACAGCCTTCTCCAATCCGTCCAATCGCGTATCCGTCCTGGAATTCACCATCGTTCACCGCACCAATTGATAGGAGTGAAAGGCGTGAGGGGAATAGAGAGCACGAGTTATGCTCCTTAATCAAAGCAACAATGTGTAAATGCAGAGAATAGAGGAATGATCACTTGATTGAATAGAATGTAAAGAAATAACAATCCTCCGCAGAGGCCTATGACCAAGTCGTCCAATACAATGATCTCTCTAAGATGCTCTCTCTATTAGGAGACTCTCTCTATATATAGGCAATTCTAGTGCTAAAATAAAGGCAACCGAATAACAAATATTTGAAAAGCATAAAAATAGGAATCAGCTCTCTCCCTTAATCTTCTCCACCTGCTTCCTCCTTTCTCTCTGCCGGCCCAACCATCTTTCTCTCTCCCCCTCATCCAATCCGTATCAGGGACAGAATTATATCCAAACTCAACTTCTAACTAATTGGAAACAACTGCGAATAAATTCTAATCCCTTAAGGGGATAGAACTTGACACAAACAAAATAAAGGAAATTAAAACTAAAACTAGAAAACAACCAAAAAGATGCACTCCTACTGCAAGTCTTCATCTTAATCGCAAGAGGGCTCACACATTCATCACCTATTCTAAAAACACCCACAAAATGATGAAAATATTACCTCAAATGTACTAGGTGATAAGTTGAATGTGACCATCATTGACAGTGGAACATCCTGTTTTGCATATTTGATTCGAAAAGGGTGTGTTGAGAAACTGTGGTCTACGTCATCAATTCTCCATATTCCATGCACATAATCAGAATCCAAATCAGGAGCTGTTTGGACAAAGAAACAATATCAATTTCACTTGCTCTTATTTTGGCCAGCAATAAACTGCAAAAGCATGGGTATTGCTGCAGACATTTAAATAGGAGAAAAGACTTAAACTTATCTAAAAGGGAAAAACTTGCACGGTAAATCAGTTATGGCAGGATATGGCATGTTGATTTTCATCCAAACAAAAGGCAGAACAAGTTAGGCAGGATAAGTTTCTCGTTCAGTGTACAAGAATAATGTCGGAGAAGAAACAAAAACAGGTACAAGATATGGAAGGAAGTCGATGCATTGTAGCACAACATAAGTTGGCCGAAACAAAATCATAGTACATTAACTGTATAAGTTTCTAGCAATTTTACCTTCATATTGAATAACTCTTGCTGGAGTACCCACAGAACCATAATCTTCATCCTCCCATCTCATAGTGACCTTGATTTGATACCATCTAATTGAATGGTAGAAAGAGATAAAAAAGGTACGCATGGATATAAAAAAGGGTGAGTAAGTCATTAACACATGTAGCCAAAATAAACTTGAAAAACGAACAAAAAATCCGGGGATACCATACTTACCCTTGCTGAAACAAGTCGAGGTTGTGAAACCGGTGAATGTAAATGGCAATCTCATGTACCGCTTCCACCATTGGCTGTAAAAAATATCATACAGAGAGGCCCAAGATTGGTGGGATCAACTGTATCTGTTTCCACTGCTCAGCAATCTTTAGGAGACAAAGGCAAGCATCAGGAAAATCCAAACTTAGGATTTGTTGATGCTGATGACAGAAACAGGAGTAAATATACTGAAGTAACACTTGCGTTTATGGTGAACTTTTGTCACAGGGGTCTGTATTCTTCCAATTCCTTGAATTGATGCAGGCTTGGATTTTGAAGAAAAGATATTTGAAGTGTCTTAATGCAGAGAGGCATAGTTCCTACTCTGCACCAAAAGTAGCAATTTCATCACAAGGCTTCTAGACAATTAAACATGATACTTCTTCCACAGAACCATAGTTTCATATTAACAGTTTGATTAGCAAAGCATAATAATTCTGCCACACAGATACTACAAACAATTTCAATTACTCCAAATGTTCCTCATTAATTAGTGGCACACAGAAGGGAACAAAAGAAAAAGGCTAATTTATGGAGTACAAAATTCATGTCCGGATCGCTTGACAAGAGCTGCAATCCAAAAGCAACAATAAGGCGCTCTAAATGATGAATAGTTAATGATTATAAAAGCTATTTGAACATGATGAAACTTAATCCCCAAATAAACCAGCTCTAGATGTTAATTATTGCGTTTCTCCTGCTTTATATAGAACAAAAAACCGCACCATTTTATGCCAACAATTTATTCCTATCCACGATTATTTGAAAGGTTGAGAAATGAAAGAGAAAAAGAGTAAAATCACGCATCCAAGTAGTCGCATTTACGTCGGATGGTGATTTTAATGATCGAAAAATAATAACAATCCGATCAAAACCTGGCAATGTGAGGGTTGCCTTCTACCGTATCAATTAAGGAAATCAGCAGCGGCAGCTGCTACGGTATAATGTCGAGAGGCGATAGTCTGATCTCGGCGCCGCGTGGAGGAGGAGACGCCGATTGGCGGCGGGAAAGACAGAGAAGAAAAGGGAGTCCAAGAGTCGTTACAGCGCCTATTCCAGTTATAGAAGGAAATCGTGTTTAAATGGTGTTTGTTTCGAAGAATATTGGTGTTCTTTTAATTGGAAATTATTAGTATTACTTTTTCGAGGATATGTTTCGATGACACGTCGTGTTATTTATTCAATTATACCTTATAAATTTATAAATATGATTAATATCATGTAATAATTTGGCAGATATGAGATATGTTAATCTTTGATTAGATAACTTATCGTGCATCGATTAGTCATACTCAAAGATCTGAAGACCTGCGCACAAGATTTTCAACAAACAACATGCATGCATTCAAAAGTTTAGAACGTTATTAAGAGGTTTATTAGTGTAAGGTGATCATAACAAAAGTTTAGCACAAACTTCAAGTGTGATTGGATATTATTTGCATGCTAGTATTAAAATCCTTTTATTTTTTAGTGTGCAAGATGAAAAGAAGTTGAGCGAGTTAAATCTAGAAATCATTTCGGATTAACATATATAGGTTAACAAAATAAAAATACTACTATGAAAAATGAAGATAATATTATCATTAAAAGATAGTGATAAAAAATAACTAAATTAATAACAGTAATAAATAACTAGAGGCCAAATCTTAATCATTAGATTATAAATAAAAGAATGAAATTAAAAATACTGAGGTATGTCATTTTGAAATCGTTTTAATTCAAATGAAGGATATGAACTTGTATACACTTACAAGATCTTAAAATGATTTTCATATTGTAATGAACTAAATCAATTAAAAAAAATCTAATTAGTATAAAAAATGGATTCTATATTTGATTATTTAATTATATACTCCGTATTATAATTTGGCTATTTTTTAAATACTACCCTACATTATACATTTTAATATACTAGTAGTATATATTTCTATCACACTTATCAAACAATTAAAAACCGAATTGATGTTTTGCATCGATCTACCAAACATCAACAATCAATTACTATGATGGTGTAGTAATTCTATTTTATCCCTTACTTCTAACTTAATTAATTAGTGTCAACCAATTAATTGAACAAAAAAAATTCCCATCCCAATAACCGCACGTGCCAGTTCCACCTGGTACGTGACAAGGGGTCCACCGCCACGTCGGACAAGCGCACCACAGTAGGCCCACTCGACTGCTTCGCGGTTCGCGCCCATAGAGCCGAATACTGAAACCACTATCAATCGGATTCCTGAGGGGTAAACTGGAGATTTCACATTCATCGGAGGATTCAGTTCATAACAGACAGCTCTGCTGAGGAAACGAGTTTATTTCGGACCGAAAAACCTCAGAAAAACCGACCTTTTTTCCAATCTTTTTGAGGAATCGAAGAGAATGGACGCCAAAGAGGTAATCTTTGCCGCTGATTCTGGGTCTAACGCCGCCGTCTCCGCGGCGGCGCTACTACTCTTTTTTTTTTCTTTCAAATAGCCGCACCAACTACCGAATTGATTCCCTTAACCGTTTTTTACTCCTGCATTTGTTTGTTCATTGCTGTGAAGTTCGATCCTTTTGTGTTTGCTTATTTTCTTGATCTTCATGCTTTTTCTTTTGGCGATTTCGGTGTTTTTTTCGTTTAATTTGAATGTTCATCTACTTTCTAGTTATTTTAGGAAATGCAGTTGTGATTTGATTATCCCTTTTTGTTTTTATTTCACGTTTGAACTTTGAAAAAGTTATTCTTGAATTTTCACTAGAAGTGATTCAGCTTGTCTCGTGTCTTTTTCATTTACTTGGATTTAATTCAATAGCTCTAATCTAAAATTTCAAAATGGGGTTAAGTTTTGATGATTTTCCGTAGGTATCTTGGAATGGTTTAGTGTACCTTTGAGGTGTATATGTTGAAATTATCATGTTGAAATTATCAGCTTTTTTTCTTTTGGATTAAGTTGTCTTCTTTGGTTGGTAACTTGTGTGCAGAAAGTGATAGGATTGCAGGAGGCGTATGCTGATATAATATTGAACATATCGAAGGAGGCAGCAGCTCAGGTTATGTCGTCCGAGAAGAGGGCCGTGCAGTATCAGCACAAGCTGAAGGTGGCGAAAGAGGAGGCATTGCGGATGCTGTTGCACCTCAAGAAAATGATGGATGCTAAGGTGAACTATTTGATCTGTTTTTTTAATAATTAGTGGATTTTCTGTATTGTTATGTGTTTTAGAAATCTTTACATCGGTTTAAAAGAAATTTATGTTTGTTTAGAGTGTAGTTGTTTTGTTTCTAGAGATGCTTCATCACCCATATCTTTTTGTGGATTGATTTTTGATGTTTACCTGTTCTTTATCCTTAACTTAATTTCCTTGTAAGCTTCAGATGATCATTGCTTGTGCTTCTTAAATTTCCTTCTCTTTCTTTCTTGATTCTTTGTTACCTTGGTGGCTCAAATATTTCAAGGGTGTTTTGGTGCTATGCCATCTGGTGTGCTCTCATGCTATCAAGTGAAGCCTAACCTCTAATTACATCTAGTGTGCTCTTATGTCTGTCACTCTACTCATATTTCAACCACTTTTTCAGAATAGTGAAGCGGAAGCTGCTGCACTGAATGAGCAGAAGAAGATTGAAGAACTAGAAGCTCAGCTTCAGGAAGCTGAAGATATTGTCAGAGATCTTAGGGGTGAATTGGGAGAGGTACAGGCCGAGTTGGAAAGGTTAAAGAAAAGCAATTTGCAGAATGTAAATGAACCTGAGAATGATAGTTTACAGGAGGTGCCTACTGCAATCTACTCATATGAATTTAGTAAACTTCATCATCCAAACTCTCTAGATGAATCTGCTGTAGCTTCTGAAATCACAATGTTGAGCCCAATGCAGAAAAATGAATGTTCCAAGTTTTTTTGTAGCCAGAAAGATTGCATGCGTAGTTCACATATTAGGAGTCAGGGTTTGCCTTCAATAGGATTAAGAGACAACTGCAAAGAGCCCGGGATGTATAGAAATGGCTGTACGCAGAGAATCCATGCGTGTGAGAGGAATCTTTTGGGCAAGAAATTGTGTCCTGGGAAAACTAATAGCCCAAAGGACAAAAACAGCAGTGAAGAGTGGGAAAAGGATGGATACGCCAACAAAGCACCATCAATTGGGGATAGAACTCAGAGTGAACTTGAGAACAAATTTTTGGTAGATGTTAATCTAAGTACTTTCCAACCTTTTCGTCGGAAAAGAAAGAGAGCTAATAGGCAAAGAGAAAGTGTAACATGTATGACTAAGATGCTGAGTGATCCTCCCCAGAAAGCTGATCGATTGCCAGAACTTTCATCAAGACATATTCTTGATTCAGCCAAAGGCGATGCTCACTCTTGTGAGAGTCCTCCAACAGTTGCTCCAGTGCTTTCCTCAAGTGAAGTTATAAAAGATTGGATTGACCAAGGATGTGAAATAATGAAGGAAAAGATGGGGCCGTTAGGGGAGGAAGCTGGATTTGATGATAGCTTGTTGCCTCCTGTTTGTAAAGGGGCTGTTGAAAATGATGATATTCCATCAAACAGTTTGGACAGGACTTCATTGGACAGAACTACAGGTCTCCCTAGCCAACCCGTAAGGGAACGGATCATCAAATACACATTTCAAAGGAAGCGCAAGAGAGGAGCTCCGAGTGAATCTGAAATGGCAGTGTCACCTGAGACGGAAAAGAGAAACGAAGATAATAAAAGTACTCTTAAAAACCAGCAGCCATCCAAGGATAGCTTGTTGTCAGAGTCATCCCGAGACAGTAGGCGATTGGCACAAGTTGCTCGTCAGGTTAGTGAATAAAAACCTCTAACTACCTATGAACATTGCTAGTTTCCTGTTTGTGCATCCACTTGGCTCTGGGGATATAGAGTTTGCTATGATGTATTCAGCTCCTTTGTGTTTTGTCTACCCTAGTTCTCTTTTACTGATATGTGCTATTTCGTTACTTTGATAAATCTAAACTCTATTTTGTTTGCACTTATTACCATTTACATATGGAAGTTTCCATGGCTAGATCTCTTTAATATAGTGGAGCATTCTGTTTTTGAAATATTTCATGTACAATAATGCTAGTTCTGATTACAAAGGAAATGTACAGTAGCAAAATTAGTCCACTGATGTGATATTCCATTCGATAATTTCACCATATTGGCAGGTGTGAAATTTCATATGGTCTGTTATGCCCTGAAAACATCTTAATGGAAAAACGCTTAATGGAAGTAAAACAGAGATCTTTAGTCATTATGTTCACTAAGTTAATCTCAACCTGTCTTTTGGTTATAATGAGTGGGACAGGGAGCAGTATTTGGTGAGGTATCTCAGAAAATATTCCAGTAAAAAATTTACTTATTTAGATTTGAGAATTTAAATCTCTTTGTCAGCCAGCCTTTTCCAAGAATCAATTTTCTTCATGAAGCCTTACCACTTCAAGCTATTACTCAAAGCTTCAAGCACGAGTCCTTGGGTTTCTGGTTGAGATGAAATATGTGTAGCAAACAATGATGGCTGAAATAGTTAAAGACATTGCACTCTAGCCTGAGAAAGTAAAGGTAGTAAATTTCAAGAAATGAGAGAAGAAATATTAGGCATCTAGCCTTGTCCCTTATGAGTAAGTTGAAAAATGAAATATAAAGGTAAATACAATGCAGCAATCTGTGAGTGTATAAGTTTTCAGGAGTAATGCAAGGTTATATGACTAGTTATATCAGAATGTTTCTTGTATCAGACACTAAACATCTTCTAAATGTTGTATGATACCATGTTACCCTCTGCTTTCTTTATTTGCTTATTGCGGTCGATCAGTCTTGCCATATGCTTATTACTTGTATTTAATTTGGCAGCTTCTATCCTTGTCTGAGAAGAAGTGGTGGCATTGACAAAGTGTTTCATGATATCGGTGTGTATAATACTACCATTATTCAACACCATGTAAGAGAGATGATGACAAGAACTTGTAATCATACAGTAGTAAGCTACATCTGGTTTCCCAAGAATTTCTAGTTGCATATTTTCAAAGCTATTCTAAAACAGTGTTTCCATTTGCAGTGTGCATTCAATAGTGTTTTTGGCACTTAAATTTATGTTGAGTTACCCAAATTATAATTTCAAGATATATGTTAGTCATCATCCTAAATCAAGACAGTTATTATCACTACATATGAAAACGAATTACATTTTGCATCCACTCTACAACTTTTCCAGCCATCTGCTGCCGGAGCAATCGTAGTCAGTCTAACCCTAATCTCTTCTCTCAACAAATTGATGACAAGGAGACAAACAGAGCTCAGAACTCCCAGCCACCACTATATTAAGGTTGTCAACTTGTCAGACATGTATAGTTGGGAACAAATAATGATGTCTGAAGATCCTCCTCAATCAAGCTTGACCCTTCACTGAAACTTGTTGAAGAGGGATTTCAGCCAGTGGGTTCATCACTATAACCCCACGGCCACCACGGAGGGGATGCCTCCGGTTCTGCAACAGAAACCCTCCGCAACCATCTTCGTTCTTGCCAGGAACGCTGCCAGCTGCCCCAACCGATGGTTGGGTTCCACGCAACTGGGAAGAAGCTTGAGCCCCAGCTTGTGCCTTTCTCCGCATCTTCAGGTTGAGGAAATCTGCACCTGGCAACGAACAGCAAGAGGCTCCATTTGTCGACATCTTTCCAGTGGAGACGGCTAGATCAAATGAGATCTCATCCAGTGCAAGCTGTATACCATGCACACGTGCCTCCAGTGAATGAATACCTCTCTGTGAGCTCTCAGTAAATCTCTGTATTACAAAAGAAAAATCAAATATCAGTACATCACTAGCTATAGATAATGTTGTACATTCAGCAAGAGAAATATTGCACCTGAAGAATTTCCAACAAATTTGACTGCTGAATTTCAATCTGAACAAGCTGCTTCCTGATTAGAGACAGGCCTTCACAATCTCTCTGATTCCTAGACACATCTTCGGTTGCATTACTAACTACAACCCTATGATTATGCTTCTCGTAGCTCTCTTCGAACAGAGCCCGTCTGATTTCCTGGTTCTCAGACCGCCCCCCCTCCTCTCCACCCTGCTTATCTCCAGAAACCGATGTGACAGAAGAGCTAGTAGGAGCAGCTGCAGCGTCTACTTTCGTGTTGGAGGGCTTCTTGCTATCCAATTTTCGGAACATTGGAGGACTAGTTCTGTTCCCATTGCTTCCAACAGAACTCCTTCTCCTTGCTGCAGAAGCAGGAAAGCCATGCGGGCTACTTTTCTTTACTTGTGAAGATGGTTGGCTAATGCCAGTTTTTGAGCCAGGAGCAGTTTCTGCATATTGCCGAATCAAGTAAGAAAACGTTCAAAATCATACCTTCAGGCGAAATATCGTTTCTATCAAGAATTGGTACAAACTAGCAGAAAATATCAACATCTGCGAAATCAAAATCATACCTTTAGGTGAAAGCTCATCCGTTAGATCAGGAATCTCCTTCCAAGCTTCCACCATCTGATTCATCGTCTCCCTCGCAACCTTCACCTGATCAAATTCTCACACACATTAATCTAAAGGCATAATCAAAAAATTCAAATTCTTATATCTAAATCGGAGAAAACCCAAACCTTGTCGAATCGCTTAGCTTCAAAAGTCTTCAAGCAAGAAGCTTTATATTCGGAGAGAGCATCTCTCTCCACCGCCGCCATCTTCGTCAGCGCCTCCGCGGCAGCCTTCCTGGCCGCCCAATCCTCGCTGCTCAAGAACTCCACCAAACTTCCGATCAGATTCCTCATCGCACTCCTCCCTCCGCCGCCGCTGAGCACTCCCTCAACCTCCACAAGGCTCCCCAACAACGCCAAGATCGCGCCTTTGGCCTTGAAGCTCTCGCATTTCGCGAGCTTCTCAAGCCGCGGCAGCAGCTTGCGGAGGCTCCCCACGTCGGGGTTGTTGGAGCCCTCAATCACCGCGGCGAGGCACAATGCGGCGCCGTTTTGGGCGTTTCCCTCCTGCTCCGCGAAGAGGGCCTCGACGAATGGCTTCGCGACGGAGCTGAATGCGAGGTGAGAAGCCAAGGAGAGGGACGCGGCGACGCAGGCGGCGCGGACGGAGGAGTCCGGGTCGCGGAGGCGGCGGGCGACGGCGGAGAGGATTTTCGAGAGGTGAGGGGAGAGGGCGCCGCCGTGGTGGGCGGCGAGGACGGAAAACAGGCGGAGGCAGTGGCGGCGGACGGGGGATTTGTCGGAGGAGTCGGTGGCGGAGATGGAGGAGATGAAGGAGGGGAGGAATTCGGCGTGGAGGCTACGGGCGATGGACTCGAGCTCCGCGGCGGCGGCGGCGTGGGTGTCTCGGTCGGAGAGCTTGTGGAGGCACGTCAGCACGCGGTGCTTCAGGTCGCGAGCCTGCTTGCTGGAGGCCGACATTGTAGTTAGTGCGGTGGCGCCGGCGGCATCGCGGTGGTTGGATTTGGAGGGGAGTTCGTTTTTCTGGTTTGTGGTGGAGTGTTCATTTATATAGTGGGGATAGGATTAGGAGGAAGGAGAGGTAAAACGACGTCGTGGGATTGGATACAGTGATGGTACGTTGTCGTATTCGGTTGCTCTCCCCGCCAATGCCATGTGCTTTTCGCTCGCTTTCTTAAGTTAGTTAAATAACTTAACTTAATGAGTAATTATGAAGGGGATTAGTTTAAGGCCATAAGATTCTCCATTTCTCTAAAGTGGTCCTGAAAATATAAAATTGAGATGGTAACAAGATATATAACGTGGTCCTAATTTTAGGAATTAAATGTGGAAATTTAGAAATTATTAGTAGGGCAGTTAAAAGCCGTTAATTGAGCATAATAAATTTCCTATAAAGTAGGACGGTATGGGCATTAACTAACACAGTTTAATAGCAATCATGATCGATCAAATTATTTTCATAGGCTATATAGTAGAGTCATGTGGTTCAACCCCCGCGAACCCTATTTTTATTTAAATAACTAAAACTTGAGTGAAGATGTTAGCAAATTATCAAAAATTAAAATTTAAATATTGAACTTAAATAATGGTGGTATTAACTCTTACTTATAATAAAAAAATGAATTAAATGAAAATTTGAAATACTATATAGAATGCAGTTTTGGAATAGATATTACGTCTGCTTTAAAGGAGGTTGATGGAGAATGAATACCAATTAAGCTAGCTGCAGTAGATAAGCTCCAATACCACCTAATTAATTAGATGTGGTTGAAACTTAAATAAGACATTGAATTATGAACTGTTCTTCAAATCTATAGTTAATTTGAATTTACTTAGCTCATCTCTAACATGCGTTCAAGCAGGAGAAATAAGGAATTGAGAAAAAAGTAAAATATACTAAAAAAATGAAAGATGCTGCAAATCATGAAATAAGACTTAATTTATATATATAGATTAATTTGATTAATCTCTTCGTCAGATTTGAGACCTCACACACACACGAATATGTGTACACTTCTCAATAATACATTCCGTTTATAGGATGTGTTTATACTTATTCTATTTACGTACACTAGTGTACATGTCAACATATATGAGTAAATATTAGTATTGAGAATTTATATTACACATATATACTGTACTTCAGAATTATCAAGTCAACAAGAGAGGAAAATAAGAATATATACAAAAAATTGAAGCATAACATGTGGGGTGGTTGGAGGATAAAGTTTTCTTTTCTTCATGCTTAAAGATACTTAATATGCAAATCTCAATTTAATGTGATATTTCAATAAGTTACGAACCCTATTATTACGAGCTAAGTAATTATTTACAAAATTTATATCCAACCACATGTGAAGATACTCTCTCTCACATACACACACAACAATTAATCATTTTCGTTTTGTAAAGGAGAATGAATAATATATGGAGTATGTGGGATGTTTGTGCGAACAATTCAGAAGATACATGATGGGGTATGTGTTGTATACTTGAGTGTGAGAAATGACCAACTTAATACCTTTCACTTCATTATTATATTTGATTTTTTGAATTTTAATTTTTTTAGGGGATTTTGATATGGCATATATTCATTGACTTGATGGTCTTAATTGATATACTTTAATTGGATAAAGCATGCATATAACTTTGTTAAAATCAATATGAATGATAAAATATTTCTAAATTTTAACTTATACTCATGTGTTTGTTATCTCCAGTTATGTTATCTGACTCTCAGTTGCAAAGCTTGTAATATAATGCATATGACATAGTAAAAGTTTCTGACAAATGTATCTCGTGAGATTCTGAGTTTCTTGATAATGACTTCACAATTTAGGACTAGTATCATGAATTTACCCTGTTTTTTATATTAATACTATATGTTAGTGTTTCACAAAATAAACAATTAATGCAAAAATTCTGATTTTGCATATTAACATGGAGTACAAAATTGAACGAAAATAAACCTTACGTATCTTTATAATGGGAGTCAATATGATTAACACATGTGTATGTGGACATGAGTCCAAGAATGGGCATGTGCAGTGTCGTTGCATGCAACCAGGCACATAACATGGAACGTCTTGATATACAAACAAATGACCCAATTTGAAAGGACAAAACTCTAGTAATTAGGGTTTTTTGGGGCTTGGTATTCTAATCCTTACACATATACATGCATACAGTGATACAGATATTCAGCATGCATGCATGTGGTCCTAAATATGTCTATATATTAATATAATTTGTATTGGGGTTAAGAAGAGGGGAGGTCAATTTAAACTAATAAATAATTCTTCAAAGCGTCATTATGAAAATTTATTAAAATTAAATAAGTACATAAATATGATATGCGTGAGAATGTGAAACGGTGAAAAGTTAAAAAAAGAAGAAAGGAAGGAAGGAAATCCTAAATTAATTAGTTGCAAATAATAGAGGACCTACTAATTAGAGGATTTAAAAAGTCTTGAATGATCATGCAAACTCTCATAATTTCACATGCAAGCAAGTACACAATCATGTTTTTGTCTTTGGACTATATATATTAAATTTGGCAGAGTTGAATTATAAATTATTCAAAGTAGTAGTAGTATTAATATTTTTTAGTCAAAATTCCGCCAATAACATTAGTGTTAGATGATGGGATCCTGAAACCACAGAATATGTATTATGTATCTTGGTTTGAAGTTAATAATTTCGAATTTCTTTCAAGTTTCAATCATAAGAGCATGCGCAGCGGTGGCGTCCGTCGCCATCGCCGTCCGCGCCGCTGGCACGGACGCCATCCGCCGCCGCTGCGCTCGCGCCGCTGGCACGGCGCTGCTCGATGTATCGAGCACGTCCGTGCCAGCGGACGCACACGTGGCGCGCTCCCATTCGTCAACGGCTCGACCGTTGCATTTAAACATTTTTATATATATTTTTTAAAAAAATCGGTTTTTTATTAAAAAAACCGATAAAAAAAAATTTCACTTCCCCAAAAAAATATATCCGTTTATAACCGTTTTTTACACCTTATTAAAAAAAATTTTCATTTTTTTTACCCCAAAAATACACACTTTCATCTATAAATACCCCCAATTTCACCCCAAAAATTCACATCAAACTACACAACTCTCATCATCATTCTCCAATATCCATTCTCATCTCCATTCTCTCATATCCATTTTCATCTTCATTCTCTCATACCCTACAACATCACTATGTCCGGCCAAGACGATAACCCTTCGGGCTCCCACGGTTGGAACCCCGAATGGTTCGGTTCACAACCGTTTCCTAGTCCGGAAACGGAATATTCGGCCCCTCCTCAAACCCAAGATTCGGCCGTTCCGGGTGGCTACCGTCTATACCCAATCGACGACCAAGGTGCCTCCGAAGGGCGCTACGGGTGGACACCGGCGCCTAGGCATCGCGCCCCTTCCCAAATGCCGATTCCTCCATCTCGCGCCGGTGTCCGCACACCGTACTCACCGGCGGAGATGGAAAGATTGTTCAAGGCGTACTTGGAAATCTCCGAAGATGCGATGGTTGGAACGAACCAATCCGGCGATCACTTTTGGTGGCGCGTCTCTAGCCGGTACAATGCAAACCGGCCGCCCGGAACGATCGAGCGCAACGAGAGTATGGTGCGCAACTGCATCGGCCGAGCCAACAAAGAAATTGGCAAGTTCAACGGCTATTTCATCCAGGAGTCCCGGAATGCCGGGAGCGGCCGAAGCGAGGTCGACATCATCACCGCCGCGCTGAGCACCTACCAATCCATGAACGGTAAGTCGTTCAAATATCTTAACGTTTGGCA
The DNA here is from genome assembly GCF_004379255.2 of Salvia splendens. Taxonomy (NCBI): domain Eukaryota; kingdom Viridiplantae; phylum Streptophyta; class Magnoliopsida; order Lamiales; family Lamiaceae; genus Salvia; species Salvia splendens. The sequence goes on from NC_056044.1 coordinate 27,575,770, forward strand.
GGAGATGCAGACGCACCCGAAGTATAAGGGAGGCATAACATTCTCCTCTAGTGGCTCCTCCAAACGATCAAGGTCGGTAGCCCTATCCGACTCCGGCTCGGAAGAAGTGGCTAGCCAACTCGCCGGAGCTAACTTGGGTAGCCCCGACGCCGGACCGAGCGGTTCCCAACGCCGCCCCCAAGGAAGGAAGAAGGCGGCGGCCAACCGTCGTCGCGGCTCGACTCCCGAAGCCACTCCCGAAGCCGCTCCCGCTCCCTATGTGCCACCTCCACCCCCGAACAACTCGCTGTGGATGCTCTTAAGCCAACTCAATATGGCCGATAGGTCATCTATGACCCCCACGCAACTTGAAACACACGAGACCATGATAAAAGGTCTCCAAAAACAATTGGGGTTGATCCCGCCGGATGCGTAGTCTTATTAGGAGTTTAATTATGTAATTTTTAATTTTTAGGATTTTAATTATGTAATTTTTAATTTTAAGGAGTTTAATTATGTAATTTTTAATTTTTAGGATTTTAATTATGTATTTTTTAATTTTATTTGTAATTTGTAATATTTATTATGGTTTTTAAATGGATTTTAATATTATGGAAATGTTATTGTTTAATTGAATTTTATATTAATTGTGCTCGTTCTTGCGGAAGAGCACAGTTGTGGGTGTTGTGCTCTTGCCAGAGAGCAGGCATGAATAGTACCGCCCGGGCCCACAACCGTGCCGCTGGCAAGAGCACGGTTGTGGATGCTCTAAGCAGGCAGCAGACATCACACATGGATTCGCCTACCTGCTTTAATTCAGTCTTTATATATCTTTGACTCCTCAATTAAAATTGCGGACTCCTTTAAAATGTTGGTTTCTGGATTACAAGAAATAAACACGAAATAAACACGAGTCGGGCGTAATACAACTCAAAAAAAGGAATAAAGAGAAGTAAACTAAAACGAAATTACAAAGAAGAGTTAGAAACAATAAACCGTAAAATAGTGGAAATAAGCCAAGTCGAGGAGGCCTCTTTCCGCAAGACGAGATACGCCCCGGTAGTGCTTTCAGATTTACGTGTCGTCCCCAAAGATAAAACGGCTTACGTCTCTGATGAAGCAGCACTGCAATCAACAGAGCTCTGGCGAACTAGATGAAGGTGAGGGCAGAGCTTCGACAAAAGAACAATGCAAGAGAGGGAGAGAGCTTATGCTTTGTATGCTTGTGAATGAATTGGTGTAGAGAATGAAAGAGTATGCATGCCTATTTATAGGCCAAGTCCACTCATTTGAATTGATGGAGTCAACACCCATTATGTATGTCATGATGGCTTGATTGTAACCGCCGGGGTTACAAGCAATTACAGACGTTACAAATGTCAACCAGGGAAGATGAACCTGGACGGATGTATCTAGACACCTCTCACGTAGTTGTTCATTCCAAAGATGTATCTGGACGACTCGATCAATGTGCACGCATTCTACGAAACTTTCTCCCTATGCTCATTTGCTACATTATTTTATCTACGTGTCCAAAATAATATTAATTACATATCTCCATATATCGTGACATACTTTAATATATTATTTCTCACTCACCGGAATCGGCTTAGAGAAGTGAGTATACCACAATCATCTACTCGGAGCGTAGATCGATTATAAATTATTTAATTTTTTCAAAATTAAATATTCCGTCACTTGAACGATCCGTCAAATTGCATTGACCGCACTACGATTCCAACAATCCCCCACATGAGTGGAAATAACCAAATGCATATGTATGCAGACACAAACTCAACCCTCGAGAGGTATCTAAGCATAAGGATAGGTAGTTGTTGGCTTTGAACCATCCATAGTCAACACCATCGGATACACAGGTGGCCTAGTAGCGCGATGCTTTGAACTATTCCTCCACGGCGTGCACTGAGACAATGGTGTTAACACTTAAACACCTCAACCTCATCCGTTCTCACGTTTTGTGTCCTTTGCGGCCTTGGACACCACTTTGGATTCATAAGTGTGTAATTTGAAGCGGCTACAATTCACACTTACATAGGTGATTCCTAGTCGAGTATCTTGCCCTACTCGGTCTCCTTGATAACTCAATCTCCTCGAGATCCTTAGGAATCATTAAAAGTCATAGACTTAGCCTCACCACTAGGCAAGTTTTTCAACACTCTATTGCTCTCTAGGGAATAGATATAGATGAGTGTTTCACACAAACTCTCATAGCTTAGTTTTCCCATTGAACCAAGTTCTTGGGATCTCCAATCATCATGGTTGGGTTACCACTATGACAATTCTTTAGTTTGTAGATTTCAAACTCATTCCCTCTAGCAACTTGTTCATTTGATCACGGTTTAACCCTTTGGTTAGCGGATCCGCTAGATTATCTAATGACTTTACATAGTCAATTGAAATCACCCATGTTGTGATCAAATGTCTCACGGTATTATGTCGTCGACGAATATGTCGAGACTTACCATTATAGAAGCCATTATTGCTCTTCCAATAGCGGCTAGGCTATCACAGTGAATCAACATTGGAGGCACTGGCTTAGACCAACATGAAATATCTTCAAGGAAGTTCTTAAGCCACTCGGCTTCTTCCCCAACTTTATCTAAAGCTATGAATTCCGATTTCATGGTTGATCGGGCTATGCATGTCTGTTTTGTGGATTTTCATGAGACAGCTGTTAGGTTTAGTATACTGAAAATCATGTTTCGAGCAAATTCGCACGAATAGGAATCTTGCTTGTATACGGAAAAACTCTACAATCCACTTTTAACCCGATTCAGTATTATTCGAGCAGTTTGCACGAATAGAATCAGTATATTATTACATTGTGTTTACTTGTGCGTTTATAAGATGTTTTATAAACATTTAAATGCATAAGAAGTAAACAAAGCCTAAGTCTTTTGCTTAGTAGACTGGTCGTGGGCTGCGCTCACTTTAAGGTACTACAGTCGGTTCTAAGCAATGCTTTGCAAAAGAAAAAGAAAAATTTCACAACCTAGATAGGCTTTGGCTACCTATTGTGAAAGGTTGCAATGTCAGTCCGATTATTGCTAAGCCTTATTGAAATAAGATGACGTTGGTGTGGTATAGCACTGAATGGATATAACAGCAAGACGTGTCTTTATGCTATCTACTGAAAGACGAGGTCTTGATAAATATCTATTTCTTAATCAATGTACGTTAGCATTGAGCATACGATATTGAGTATCTACTACTTTGACTTACCAAAGGTGCGGGTTTTTCGTCACCCAACGATCCAGGTATATTGGGTAGTGGTGATCATTATCTAGCGGTGCTAGGATTGCTATTATGTTGAATCGTGCGAGAGGTGAGTCTCGTTTGATAATGTCCTCAAGAGGAGCTTGAACAAGGTTTTATTATTCGGAAACTGGCCAGTTGGAATTTAATTATTCCATGAATAATAAATAAGTGTTTCTTGCTAAGTCCACTCTTGAAATTAATAAGATGTTAATTAATTAAGTCCATAGCAGACTTTAATTAATGGATATTTCTATCTTAAGCGCGAGAAATAAATAATAATAAACAAAATGGAAACCCGGATTACTTGTAATTTCGGATTTGGATGGGGAGGTCAATATTACGTCTGTAGTGGTTGCTCGTAATATTCCAATATAAGCTTGTATTAAATTGTGGGTTCAATTTAATTAGTAAAAAGCTAATTGGGGGAGCCCATATCTAAAACCTTCCATAGATCCCTGACTTGGCCCAATATGAAATTAATATAAATAGGAGAATAAAAGAGACAGAATCATTATTCAAAATATGAGAAAATTTCGCCCCTCTCTAATTGGATAGGGTGGACGAAAATTTCAGGAATTTCTCCTCCGTGAGAAAGTTCTGTCTTCTTTATTCGAGTCCTAGTGTTTCGATAAGATCAGCCCACCCTGATGTCGGAATACAGTTTGGGACACCAGTCAGAAGATCCGTGGTCTAGTATTGAAGATCATCGTAGAGAAGGCGCGAGCAATCGACGATTCTTTGGAGAATCAAATCGGTAACTCTAAACCGTAGAATTCATGTTTAGGATTTATATTCTATGAGCATGAATTATTTGCGTTCTAGCATGCAATTCTGTGTTAACATGTGAATAGATTAATTCCATAATCGGTCAAATAGATCCAACGTCTGATTTATTTGTTTGTACAAGTCTTCCGCTGTGCAAGGGGCTCCAAAACCCCAACAATTGGTATCAGATCCAATTTTTGGCTCTGATTATATGGATTAATTTCATGTTATGTGAATTGCTTGAATGCATGTTTTTCTTCGTTGTAAATTTTCGAATTAATGAATATAACGTATGAATGAAGAATTGAAAAGCCGTGACAGGTGGAATTTTATTTGCCAACAAATGTAGTCAAAATAACATCATCATTACGTGTGATGATTGCTCCAAATTTTTTTAATCAATTCGTTGATGACTACCCATGTATAAAAATCGATTCAATTCATCGGCAATTTGGAGTCATCCCCGACGGGGCAGCAGTGACGTCTTGAGCGATCTGCTGCGATACCGGGCAGATCAGTTTGCTGTTCTGCCGGAGGTAACGCGGAGCAGAGTACGCAGAAGAGATGACGCAGCAGCAGCGGCGATCGGGCGGCGGCGGGTGCGACGACGCAGCGACAGCAGCGTCGGTATCCCGCAGTGCAGCGTCGGCGATTGGACGACGACGGAGCAAGGCTGGCAGCCCTGTCAGGCAAGCTGTGACGCTGGGCAGGCGATCAGCGAGCAGGAGCAAGCAGCGCCGACGAGCGACGTCGACGCAGCAGCGTCGGAGACGTCAGGCTCGCCGAGAGCGGTGCGTGCAGCGGTGACGAGGACGACGCACTAGCGACGTCTTCACGCCGGCCGCAGCGGCGAATTTTGAGTGGGAGTACGATGGCGCAAGATTAGGGTTTCCATATGCGTGACGTCGTTTGTCTCGTCTCGTGACTTCGCTTTCCAAATTTTGATTAGGGTTTCCAAATCCTTGGATTGAATTTTGGAAATAATTCAAGATTAATATGGAAATAAGATTTGAATATATCTTTTTGAGGATTTTATATATTATTTGAGAGTTGATTATGAATCAAATCTTGGATTAATTAGATTCTTTTCTTATTTAATGGATTTATATGGATTTTATTTCTAGATTAATCCTAGTTATATTTGGAAAATAATAATCTAATATTTATCTATATCCTATGGATTTATATGGATTTATTCCTAGATGAATCCTAGATGGATTTAGATAATGACAATATTATTTATTCTTATCCTATGAATTTATATGAATTTATTCATTGATAAATTCTAGATGGATTTGGATAGTGATAATATAATATTTTATTCTTATCTTATAGATTTAGTCAAATACATAATGCACCCAATGACCAGTGCATATTCTTCTTGTGTAACGAGTTCGCCTTTGTTTTTGTTCAAGTGAACGTCGAGTTTAATTGGAGTCTTAACCGGCGCGCCATCATTGGCCTTGAATTTCTTCAATATTTTCTCAACATAATGAGATTGTGTTAAGATGATTCCATCAGATATTCTTAGAATTTTCATTCCAAGAATTACATCGGCTAGACCCATGTCTTTCATGTTAAAGTTTCTCTTTAACATGGCTTTCGTCTCGTTAATCACTTGACCGTTACTACCCATGATTAACATGTCATTAACGTAAAGACACACTATAACATATCTGTTATCAGTGTTCTTAATATAGACACATTTGTCGCATTCGTTGATTTTAAACCCATTTTGATAACATCACATTATCAAATTTCAAGTGCCATTGCAACGTCGTTTGTTTCAATCCATATAGGGACTTTACTAGTTTGCATACCTTTTTCTCTTGTCCAGGTACTACAAACCCTTTGGGTTGTTCCATATAGATTTCATCTTCTAATTCACCATTTAGAAACGCAGTCTTAACATCCATTGGATGAATCTCAAGATTATGCAGTGCAGCAATCGCGAGAAGCACTAGGATAGATGTAATCCTCATTACAGGTGAATAGGTATCGAAGAAGTCATGTCCTTCCTTTTGTTTAAAACCCTTTACCACCAGTCGGGCTTTATATTTATCCAATGTTCCATCGGCCTTAAATTTCCTTTGAATTACCCATTTGCACCCTAAAGGTTTAGCGCCTTCGGGTAGATCAACCAACACTCAAGTGTGGTTTAGCAAAATTGAGTCAATTTCGCTTTAAACAGCTTCTCTCCAATGTAACCCGTCTGGGCTAGCAAAGGCTACTTTTATTGATGTTGGTTCTTCATCCAACATAAAAGCAATGTAGTCGGGATCAAATATTTTTGGTGTTCTGACCCTACTACCACGTCTTAGTACTGTATCGTTTGGATCGGGCCTTGCATGCTTGTATCTAGACACCTCTCACGTAGTTGTTCATTCCAGAGATGTATCTGGACGACTCAATCAATGTGCACGCATTCTACGAAACTTTCTCCGTATGCTCATTTGCCACATTATTTTATCTACGTGTCCAAAATAATATTAATTAATTAATTAATTACATATCTCCATATATCGTGACATACTTTAATATATCATTTCTCACTCACCGGAATCGGCGTAGAGAAAGTGAATATACCACAATCATCTACTCGGAGCGTAGATCGATTATAAATTATTTAAGTTTTTCAAAATTAAATATTCCGTCACTTGAATGATCCGTCAAATTACATTGACCGGACTACGATTCCAACATAAAAGTCAGTATATTGAATAGTATCGACTCCCAATATGAATAGAGCATGTTTCCCAGTTGAAACATGGAAATAAAAAAATCCAGGCTTTATGAATTGTAAAAATAGTTAATTAGCTGATCGTTTCTGTATTATTTTGAAATGACTAAAGTTCAATTTTGGTCCCTTATATTTGCCTTAAAATTCTTTTTGGTCCCATACATTATGTTTGTGATCTTTTGGTCCATAACATATTGTTTTGGTACATTTTGGTCTCAAATAAGGTCACACAAACTTAATGTATATATGGGACCCGAAAAGAATTTTATGAAAAATGTACGGGACCAAAATTGGACTTTAGTCCTAGATTATAATTAGGTTATTAAATTCATCAAACATTTTGACTGTTAATTTTAACAGAACAATATGTTTGGAACTAAAATGTACAAAAACAATATGTTAGGGATCAAAATGGCACAAACTTAATGTATGAGACCAAAAATAATTTTAGGGCAAATGTAAGGGACCAAAATTGGACTGTAGTCATTTTAAATTATTTTAGATGTTAAATAATCAGATTATATTTTAATTATATACTTCGTCTGTCCATCATCAAACATCATATTGTATCATTTTGGAATATCGACCGTTACAAAATGAAAAGAACCAACCACAAGAAGATGAGTTTAATACATGGCAAACTCGCTAGTTAATTTGATTTTATCACAAAAAAGTGAAGCAGGTAACTCATGATCAACATTGATTTGTGTTGAAACAAGCAAGATTATAACCTCATTCTTGCTCTCCGGCAGCATTAATTAGTTGAAACTCTTCATGTATTCCAACAGACGTTGGTAACAAAAAAATATTCATGCCAAACGGACGACCTTCTTGTTCCAGTCCTGTTGCCTAGTTCAAGAATTTTGAATTGTTTTTCTACATTGCATGTTGAATATATATAAAGACTCTTATGCACACCAGATCAATACACTATACTAAATGATGATAAATTGATAGGGCAAATTTGGGCTTTGCACATTGAATATGTTTGGGCTCCATACATTCTGGGCTTGTCCGACTTCTGAGAGATACATGCACATAATTCAATACGCGCACTATACATGGGCTAATTGTTAAGTGGAAAACATTCATGTATAACAATAATGTTAATAAATTATCAAACATTTATGATGTGTAATTGACCTTCCAATTTCCCATTGTAGTAACATAAATTTTGAGGTCATACCAATTCTGCCCTTCATTTTTGGCTAAATGTAATTGTTCTAGAATGTTACGTAATCCCCGGAATTTACCATTATGCCCCCTATGTCATCTCGCATGGCTGCCCTCAGTTTCTCGTGATCTTTGCGTGCGACGCGCGACACGTAAGGGTAGAAAAGTAATTGGGAGGGCTATATATAGACGGCCAGTGTTGTTCGTACAGTCGAAAAAGGAGAAGTGCAAATTGATTTCTGTTTATCCAAATTTTTTTATCAATTTCACTGTAGCTTTAATTTTCTCTCTCCGCGCCCGTTTAATCGATCAATTTAGGGTTTTTCCGATTCGTCACCTAGTCGACTCAGCCATGATTTCCGATTCGATCCCCAACGCGTCTGTCGCCCTCGCCTCATCTAACCCCAAGGATTTGGCCAAGAAGAAAAGGGTTCGTTTTCTGCTCTCAATTTTCCCTTTATGAGTTTATGCATGCATTGTGAACTGCATGTTGATTTCTTTCTTGTGAATGGAAAGGAGATAACTTTTCCTCATTCAAATTCATATTTTCGGAATATTTAGCTCTGAAATTTATGTGGTTTAAAATGGCCATTTTTTCATTGCCGTATAAGATTTTTGTTAAACAATATTTTTCGAAATTCAGGCCAATCGGTCGGCGAAGTTGAAGCAGTCCAAGCTTGATGCTCGTCGGGAACAGTGGCTTTCTCAAGGTATTGGAAACAGCCCTTTTCCCACCATTTGGAAGCACTATTCTCCTTTCCGTAAAGTGTTTTTTGTTTTTTTGCTTTCTTGGATATGATTACTTGAAAGTTATTTTCACTTTGATTACTTATTAGTATTTGATTACCAAACGGTTTTATTTATTTATTTTTAATCTTTAAAGTGAAGGGTAAGGGTGGGTGTAAGGAGGAGGTGAATGGTGAAGGGGGTCTGATGAAGTTGGAAAACAAGAACATGCCTATTGAGAAGCTGGAGAAAAGTCTAAGACGTGAGGATGGAATATATATAGATGGATTATCCGTTCATCATTTTAGTGATTTCGAATCCTCGCCTGCGAACAGCCCCACCAGTAGTGCATTAGGCGGAAATGATTCTGGCGTCAATTTTACTTCCAGTAGCCGAAGCAGCAGCAGCAGTGGTCGCAGCAGTAGCTGTAGCACTAATGGTTGCTTTTCGGGTATCATGAGTGAGGAAGATGAAGGGAATGGTGGTGATGATGGCTGCTTGGATGATTGGGAGGCTATGGCTGATGCCTTGGCTGCTACGGAAGACAAGCATTTGGGTCATAAGCCCAGCTCGGGATATGGATTACCTGTGGAGAAGCATGGAAATACTGCGGCATGTGGTTCTGGGCTGAATTTGGCAAAGCAGCCTTTCCGTGAGAGTGATAATCCAAGTGAAAAGCAAAAGAGTGACAGGATATCTCAAGCAAAATGCCAGGCTTGGAGACCTGATGATACATTTAGGCCTCAGAGTTTACCTAATCTGTCAAAGCAATATTGTATTGGGTTAAATTCAGATCGGCATTTTGGTCTAGGAGGTTCCGTTTGGGGCTGTAAGAATGTCGGGCCAGTCCCTACATCATGTCCGATTTGCTATGAAGATTTTGATTTCACAGATTCAAGCTTTATCCCCTGTCTCTGTGGATTCAGGCTCTGCCTTTTCTGTCACAAGAGAATTCTTGAGGAAGATGGGCGTTGTCCCGGCTGCAGGAAGCAGTATGACTGCAGCCCTGTTGAAGGAGAGGCTACATTGGATGGAGGGAGCTTGACTTTTCGACTTAATCGTACTTGTAGCATGACAACAAGATCCTAGAAAGAGTCTCCGTTCCTTGATCTGTATGTTAGGTCTCTCTTTTTTCTTGGTGTGCATTGCGTTTGTCGTCGCTTTAAAACTGTTTTTCGCAGTCCTAGAAATTGGTATAGAAATTTGATTTTGGAGCACAATGAAATCAATCTAGCACTCTTATGATTTCAGTTGCTTTTATATATATAATTATGTATGTATATATATTATGTGTAATCATATGAATAGCTGCACTTATATAGTAATGAGGTGCATAAACATTTTGAAATAAATGCTTTGTTTTTTATGATTTATCAATTCTGTGTAATCTTTTTTGCTCATTTAGATTAAATTGAGAAAACTTTGTTTCCCTGTATTCTAATAATTGATTTTGTTCCCAGTGGTCATTTCACTTGAGAAAAAATGGTTTCCTATTTTCAGAGAATCTGAAAACGCTATGGATCTCAATATTTGAATTGGTATGCACAAGAAGAATCAATGTATGAGGAATGAGAGTCACTGCAGTTATAAAAATTCTGTACAACCAACAATGTTTTGTTTGTAGTTTGTACTATCAACTGTGTATGGGAGCTTGTTATTAATTAAAGAAATTGAGATAATAGATAAATATAACTATTAACTAAATACTGATCTCTATCAGCTTGTGCATACATGGCTGGCTGAGGGTGAAACCGTGAGATTAGTGTGCCGAAATGTTACTGTTATAATGCTACACAGGCTAGCGTGCAACCATTGAGTTGGTGGATTTGGCTCTTGATGTAGTGAAATGACAGCAGTGAAATTCCCAGTAATTACAACTTAGTAATTACAACTTTGTAAGAAGATCTCATTTAATGAACTATTAGTCTTTTAGATATTTTTCTCTTACACATGCAGACTATTTTCTTGTTTTATTGTTGTGGGGAGGAGAAAGAAGGCATGCTGGCTTCTCCTTGTGATACAGAGACTTAGTCTGAATCAGGGAAGGTCGAGTTTTCAGTAACATTGTGGTGCAAACTAATACTACTATTATTCTGATTTTGGCAGCGTTTTGTTGGGCTTAGAGATGATGCAAACTAACATTCCTAACGTTGGAGACTTTTTTACCTTATATTTCATGTGTTAGCTCATTCTTGAACAGAAAAATCTCTCTTCTTTTTCATTTTTTGAAGGTATTCCATTTCCTACTGAAGGAACCAGCGGTGATGTATGACATTCTTTCAAAAGTGATGGTGTCATGGTGGTACCTTTTAATTATTTGGAAGTTGGAACCATCCATAATCCATTTTCAATGGTAGCCGGTGACTTGGCTGGATTTCACCTATTTTGGGATCAGAAGATTGTCTTACTGTACATTAGTTTCAAATGCAATGATATATGTTTTGAGTAACAGTGTAGGCCAGAATTCTTTATTTGAATTCAGTCATTCAGTGTAAAGCAAATGTTCAAAACTGAATTATTTCAAATGTTTTTTGACCGGTTACTATTCAACTTGAATAAATTATCTTTAGCTTGTGCCATCCATCTACGGATATGTGGGATGGAAACAAAAGAGAGGAGAGCAGAGTACGCTTGGTTTTGTATAGATCGAAATGCAGATCACAAAAGCCGAACTAATGTTATGATTTATCTGCTATTATGTGGTAAACGCAGCATTTAACTTGTGCTGTTTGAAGTTCATCTCTGTATCACACTTTTGTTAAGATGGTAATTTTGTGCTTGTATTTTCTGCAATTTTATGGAGCTGGGTTTTAATTATTGCCAGTACTATTTTTATGGCATCCGTGCAGTGCTGGCTTCTTGTACACGGATATTTAGAGAGAGCTTTTAAAAATCTCTTAGCAAGTGAGGTGATATTGAGGATTTTGGGGGTGCATTTAGCCCCACCCATACTTATCAAAACAAGACTTCAGTTTTTTTATAAAAGCTGGAATGCAAGAACCAGACCTATGCTCAAGAGGGAGTGTCTTCCACCACTTACTGAAACTAGAACCCTCCAAGAAAACATCGGTCCCCATCCATCCATCCATCCATTACTAACCCATGCATACAGATCCTGCTCCAACCTCACAATCTCACCCCTAACCTGATCATACCGCTTCGCCCTCAGCTCCTCCACCTCTGCCCAGAATGTCGTCTCTGAGCTCCCCCACGCCACCATCCTCTCTGCGTGCTCCCGCCACTTTTGCGTGAACTTGTACCTCTTCGGCCTTGCTTTCACCATGTAAGGCCCTGTGTCCTCGTTCAGCAAGTGTCTGTAGTAGTTCGCTATGTCCAGTGGCTCCATGAACCGCCTGAACAAGGTCCCTAGCTCTACCCATTCCTTCCTGCCCTCGAACCCGTCGGGCAGCTCGTACCGCTTGATCATCTCCACGATCTCGTCCCATATCCCGGAGAGCTCCTGCCTCTTCACATTGGCATTGAAATCAGTTAATATCTTTTTGGATTTTAAAGGTGTCATAGTAGCCAATCTTCTTAATCTCACAGCTAATCTTGTATTCATGTATCTTCTTTAGTACTTCTCTAATGGTGTCTTTGTTGGAGTCTATTCTCCTCTGGTTCTCCATCTTCTGCCTCTCCATTTCGCCAGCAGCGCGAAGGCACAGCCGTGTTTGAGCCGTCTGAAAACCAGATAAAAAAGCATCAAGATAGATCAATTGCTGTCATGATTCTGTGTATGTGTGTGTGTATGTATGAAGCATTGAGTGGTAGTATCATACAAGGCCAAGATCATTTAGTGCAGCTGAATAACAGGTAGTGGCTTGAGCATCTAAAGGGATATTTACAAGACTGTCTAAGTAGATCACATCTTGCATATTTAGGCTCTCTTCCAATTCACTTTCATGTAAGAAATGGTCTCTCATCATTTTATGCAGAAACTGTGTTTTCTTCCTCAGGGCTGAGCTGAAGGCAGAAGAAGAGCATCTGCAGCACGGCGTCCGGGTTGTCAACCGCAACTAGCTTCCCTTTCCCTGGATAGAAGACGAATGTCCCGAAAGGCCGATAAGGGCTGAGCTCAACTATGCTCGCAACAGTCTCCAGCAGCAAACTGGTGCACCCCTTGAGGTTGCATGCGGCATGGCTTGCCACAGACAGTGCGTTTTTCATGACTGACAGCAGGAAACCCGACGCTGCAGACAAGTCCTGCAGATGGAACTGTGATCTCGGGTTGAGAGACTCGAGAACGGCGTGCAGCCATGGCTGGATGCTCGAGAGAGGAGCCAGGTTTATCCGTGGCACAATATCATGCCTTCTCACGAAGTGGAAGAAGCAACTGGACCAGTTCTCGCGCCTCAGAGCATGACAGAAGACGTGGTTTCCGGGTAGAGGTGATCCAAAAGTTACACAGAGAGGCATTGTCTGAGAATGGTCGGATCTTATGTATTTCTCAAAGCACCAAATGGCTGCGAGAATGGCCGTTGCACCCCCCGAGGAATGCCCCGCGAAGACGACCTGCTTCCTCTCAGACATAGCTTTCTCCACCTGAGATCCATTTTTGTCTTTTGAGTTCAAAGACAGTTCAATCACTAAATAGACTATGTTTATATTGAAGCTCTCATCTTGATAAACAATCCAAAACGTGTGTTTGTGTGTGTTTGTACCAAAACCTTATCAACACCTTGTGGCCCATTTTATCTTTGGAAATCTCCCTTTCTCCACATGAAAAGTTCAGGCAATCAAGATCATCCAAACCAAACTAAGCCCACAACAAATTCAAGAAAAACTAAAATCTCAATATAAGCTTAAAACTCAGTCTATATTCAAGATTTGCATACCTCTGCTGCAAGTGGTGATAGGGCATCAAACCTTGTAGCAAAAGCTTCATTTACTAATCCTATCCCTTCATTGCCAACACTCCTGATACATGGAAACTTGGAGACATCAGCCTTAACTTCCCCAAATGGATCCTTGGTGAACCAGTCATCAATACACCATGATCCCGGGAAGGCGAAGAGAACATCGTTGGAGCCCCGGGTTTTTTCATGGATGTATGGCTTCCCAGAGGGGCCTTTTCATGAGCCTTCATGGACAGTCTGCTAGCCCTTTGAATCACATCCTCTTTCAATCCTATCTTCTCTCCTAGCCTCCCTCCAATCATCTTTATGCAAGTTTGTGAACAAGTTGAGAATCAAGTTAGGAGGTTTTTCTTGAATCTGGGATTTAGATGTATTGGGATGAAGGAGTGTGGGAGTTCCTGTAATGGATGGATGACGATGATGGTCATTGACTTGGATTCTCGCTTGACTTGGAATGGTAAAGCAAAAGGTTACTGGAATTATGTGTGTTTCTAAGGCAAGCAAAATAAGGAGTACTAATTGATTTCACTTCTAACGTTAATTATTTATTACTATTTGTGTTTAAATCTGTTTGAAATAAAATACATATTCTCAGTCATACAAAATGTAAAATCGTGTTGCCCATGTTTCTTTTTAAGAAACAATGGTGGATTGATTAAAAGTATTCAACGATACAATCCAGAATAAAAGACCAAAACATAAAGGGAGGATACATAAAGGAGTTACGAGCTAGAATATGTGCTAACATATTGTTTGAACGACAAACCCAAGCAACTACCACATCAGGTCTCTGTAGTAGTAATTATTGACATTCCGATATGACGGCTCCGTATTCGGACCAATCGGGTGATGTGTTCATAATGGAGAAGACTACCCCTTGTGCATCTGTGTATATGATACCTGGCCCAGGACAGTGTTGAGAAACATACTGAAGCGTAGTGCGAATGACTATCGCTTCAGATACACAGGGAGGCAGAATCCCATATTGACAAGAAGAAAACGCATTAAGAAATAAACTGACATGCGATAGCAATAAAGAACCTGTGCCGATCATATTGGACTCTGCGAATGTAGCGGCATCCGTGTAACACCGCCAGCTTTCGGATGGGGCTGTTCCAGTGCTGAATTGTGGAGATTCGCGAGGAGCTATGGGGTATCATTGGACACGGAGAAAAACTGTGCCCCGAACGCCTTCAAGAGAATGGTAGCAACAGAGAGTTCGAATGGGACAACTCCCTTAGGGTAGCACCACGTCGGATACAACAACCTAGGAGCAGCTACACGTCGGATACAACAACCTAGGAGCAGCTAGTTGCGCAACAATGATGGAAGCCCACTCGATGGATCATTTAGTAAATTAGATAATAATGCAACTTCTCAGAAAACAACATCTCACAATATGAATAATATGATTACGTGTGAGAACATTCCTCTGTCTAACTTTAAATGACCAAGGACAATTGTTTCACTGACCCCTGAAGTTTCGACTGAGATCGATTCAACAGCCGTCTCTAGCGAGTTAATTACTCGTTCAACAATTACATTGGCGGGCGCCTTTGTGCGACCCGACCAGTCATCATGAAAATACTAAGTTGGAACTGTCGGGGTCTCGGCAACCCCCGGGCAGTTCAAGCGTTGGACGATCTCCTACGCCAGTACAAGCTGGATGTGGTATTTCTTATTGAAACTTGAGTTGATAGTAAAAAAATTGAAGAGCTACGGAAGAAGTTGCGTTTTGATAATGGGTATGGGGTCAGCCGAATGGGTAGAAGTGGAGGTCTTGCGGTTTTGAGCAGATTCTCAAGCAAGGTAATTGTGACTACAAGTTCTCATAACTATGTGAATGTGAAAATTTGTATGGATGATGGTTTTGAGTGGTTAATGACATGTTTTTATGGCTACCCAGAAAGATTTCGTAGGCATGCTTCTTGGGAATTATTGAAGTCTCTCAACCCTAGTTTTGATGTACCTTGGCTAGTAATAGGCGATTTTAATGATCTTGCTTGTAGTTCAGAGAAGATCGGTGGTAATGATCACCCAACCTACTTTCTAAATGGATTTCGTTATGCACTCCAGCACTGTGATTTACATGAAATAGAATGGCTTGGTACTCTTATACATGGGAGAGGAGAAGAGGATCACCTAATTGGGTTCGTGAGAAACTCGATAGAGCGGTAGCTAACACTAAATGGTTTGAGAAATTTGAAAATGCAATCATCAAAACAGGGGTTTCTTCAGTTTCTGATCATTCACCAATTATACTATCAACTGATATTGTTTCAGTACAATGGCATGTGGAGCGTTTTCGTTTTGAGAATAGTTGGTTTAAACAACCCGAGTTTCGGCAATTGGTTGAATCACCGTGGAAGCAGGAAAATCACGGACTTACTCACAAAATTCAACATATGGGTAATGCCTTACAGAAGTGGGGACGCAACCTGAACAATAAACTTAACATCAAGAAGAAACATTTAAAAATAAGACTCGAAGTTTGTCGAAACAACAACACAGATGAACACACTAACTTACGAGATGAGTTGAATACAATCCTTGACATGGAATGAATTCAGTGGAAACAAAGAGCTAAAGAATTTTGGCTTCAAGAAGGAAATGCGAATACGAAATATTTTTATCTTGCGGCAAATAATCGCAAATGTCGAAACACTATTACAGAGCTGTAAATGAATCAGGTGTGACAATCCGCAGCAAAGATGGTATCCATTCTATTATTAATAATTATTTTCAGCGATTATATACTGCTGAAGTTACAGATTTTGAGCCCGTTACGTCTTTAGTTAATCCACGAGTTTCTTCTAATGATAATGCTGAATTACTTGCTCCGTTTACGTATGAGAAATTTCAAAAAGCTATGTTTTCTATGCATCCTGATAAAGCACCAGGTCCTGATGGTCTTAATCCTGCTTTCTATCATAAATTTTGGCATTTGATAGGTGATGAGGTCGTTGTTGCAGGGTCTTCTTGGCTAGCCAAGGGACAGTTTCCACCATCGCTTACAGATACAATTGTTGTGCTCGTCCCCAAAGTTGACAACCCAACCACAGTCAAAGACCTGAGACCTATATATGCAATGTCTTATATAAGATTATTGCAAAAGTTCTTGCGAACCGCCTTAAGAGATTACTCCCCGAAGTTGTTTCTGAAAATCAATCAGCTTTCATCAAAGGTAGATTGATTACTGATAATATCCTGGTTGCTTTTGAACTAATTCATCACATGAAAAAATCGTTCAGGCTGAGCTGGGGGAAATGTTGCTTTAAAACTTGATATAAGCAAAGCGTGTGATCGCATTGATTGGGGTTTTCTTGAAGCTATGATGGCAACCCTCTGATTTGATCGCAGATGGATCACCATGATTATGATGTGTGTTTGAAATGTTCGTTACTCAATCTCAGTGAATGGAAATGAGATAGGGCCAGTTATCTCATTACGAGGTCTTCGATAGGGCGATCCACTTTCACAATACTTGTATATCCTATGTGCGGAGGGATTAACTACCTTGCTAAATGAGGCTGAGCAGTGCAGAATCATCCAGGGAATCTCCATATGTTAGGGTAGCCCTTCCGTCTCACACTTGCTATTTGCAGATGATTTATTTTTTATTCTTCAAGGCTACAGAACAACAATGTCACACTAGCAAGAATATCTTGAAGACCTATGAACGTGCTTTGGGGCAGGCAGTGAACCTTACAAAATCTGGCATCTTCTATAGTTCAAATGTGTTCGAGATTCAGAAAGAGATTTTATCAAGTATTCTCCAGGTATTCACTCCTCTTGATCATAGTCGATATCTAGGATTGCCATCCCTTGTCGTAAGTAATAAAAGATCTATCTTTGAATACATTAGAAACAGACTGTGGGCATGCATACAAAATTGGAAAAATAGATTTTTGTCAAGAGCTGGCAAAGAGAACTTATTAAAAGCTGTAGCACAAGCCATTCCCACATATGCTATGAGTGTTTTCATGCTTCCAAGTTCTCTCAGTGACGAATTACATAAGATGATGAATTCCTTTGGTGGGTTTCGAAAGATGATGGTGGTAAAAAAGTGAATTGGTTGAAATGGGACCGGATGTGTGAGAAAAAGTCTAACGGTGGTTTAGGCTTTAGGAATTTGCGATGCTTTAATTTGGCCATGCTAGCTAAACGGGATGGAGGCTACTGAATTCTCAAAATTCTCTTATATACCGCATTTACAAGACTAGATACTTTCCCAATGATGATTTTTTATCTGCGAATTTGAGGCTCAACTCAAGTTTCACATAGAGAGGTATTCATTAGGCTACCGCTGAGAACTACTCCCTCCGTCCCAGATAATTCGTCCCAGTATTCCATTTTGGTCCGTCCCACATAATTTGTCCCACTTCAAACTTTCCATATTTGGCAACAAATTACTCCACTCCTAATCTCACTTTCGGCTACCCAAATTCCACCATTTACTCATCCACTTCATTTCATCTCCTTCTTCATTTACTCCACACAACCTCCACCGATTCCCCTTCTTCCTCTTAATTGCATTTTCGCCTACCCCAATTACACCATTTACTCCACTTCATTTCATCTCCTTCTTCATTACTCCACACAACCCTAGATCTCCAACCGATTCCCCTTCTTCCTCCATAATCTCCCTTCGAAAACCCTAGATCTACACCATTCCACCACCATTTTCATCCGCATCCACACAAATTCGAACCCCTTCAGCAGGACCTACGCCCTCTGAAAACCCTAGATCTACGGCGATGGGTGATTATCCAGACTCTCCTACGGAGCATATGTGGGGTTCTGCCTCCGCCTTTGACGACTCTTTCGTCGCCGGAACCCTAGCTGACACTGTTGTTCCCGAAACCCAACTGGAATCCTTCATTCCTATTGATGTTTGGCCTTCGCAATCCGCCATCGATTACTTGGACTGTGGTTGCCCCAACTACGGGCCGCCACCAATAGCCCCACTCTACAACCGTGATCCACCACCAGCCACCCCCTCCTATGGTCCACAAGCCTCATCCGCCGATCCAGCTCAAGCCCCTCCCGTCGTGTATTCGGACTTTGAGAGGCAAATGCTTGCCATTTTGTTGCCTGGGTTTTTAGATTTAATCTAAATATGTTGTCCCTCATTGTTGTTGTTTTTCCGATTGGGTAGGAGGTTGGGCTTTGTTGGTTTGGGTTAGAGGCTGTGGTTTTAGTTGGGTTGGAGGTTGTGGTTTGTTGGTATGGGTTGGAGGCTGTGGTTTGTTGGTATGGGATGGAGTCAGTGGTTTTAGTTGGGTTGGAGGTTGTGGTTTGTTTGTATGGGTTGGAGGTTGTGGTTGTTTGTGTATGCTGGAGGCTGTGGTGTGATTTTGTGTTGGCTGCTGTGGTTTCATTTGCTGATTGAATGTTGCTGTTAATTGTGTTGATCATACCCCTATGATGATTTGCAGTGTGTTTTTATTACAGATATGTGTTGATTATTAAGCCACCCCTTTACATGGTTAGGAGGCTTATTTGTGAGTTGATATAAACAACAATATCTGAGGGAAATAAAAACCATACACTGACATTACAACAGCCACCCCTTTACATGGATAGGAGGCTGTTTTGTTAGTTATGCAGCCTTAGAAGCCACCCCATACACATGTATGGTTTGGAGGTTGCCCTATGATGACAATGTTTTGAGGGATTAGGATTTTAGAAGCCACCCCTACACATGTAGGTTTGGAGGCTTTACAATAGTGTATAAAAAACAGTTGATAGCATAAGCCACACCTAATCTTGAGGCTTCCACATCCAACTGCCAAAAAATGCTTCCTAACTTACTGATCTTAGAACCCTACAGCTCTACTGATACCTGAGATGTCATATGAGGTGATCTCATTATTTTCAGGCTGTTGGAGGTATGCCACTGCATCCTTCACTAAATGTTCTTCAACCTCCAATGTCTTTGGCAGTATCCCCAGCCTTGTCAACCTTTCTTTGTTAATGTGTGGTGTTTTGTAGCCATTCCCCCCTTCCTCCTTCAAAATCTATGTTAAACATCCTTGCAGAGTCAGAAAAACATTGTTCAGTGTTCCTGTACTAAGTTCATCAAAGGCTGCTTGCATATTAGCCACTAACTCATCCACTTCCCTAGCCAATTTGTCATCCTGTATAGACTGGATGACCCTGAAAAATCCTAAATCCAACACATTACAATCAGAAGAGTTAGCTGGTTGGCAAATTATATGGAATCTGAACCCATCTGTGTCTGCAACTGACTGAAATTCTGCATCATTATGTATGATGTGAGGTCTGGCATTGTCTTGTTGGATGAATATCTCCTTGCTTATGTTATCTGGCCATTTATCCTTGATTGCTGGTATGATCTGCATCATTATCTCAGTGTGTGAGGTCTGGAGTATGATTTGATACAGTTTGGAAAAAAAATTGATGCAAAAACAGTGTACTTTATGAATAAGGCATTCTCTCATTACATCCTTGTTGACTAATTGAATGGGCTTGGTCTCCAAGGTGCCTCTTGGTCTGTTCTTTGATTTTCTCATTGCTGGCTCTTGTCTTGTGAATGGAAAGATGGCTATTTTTCCATCAAATATGACATCTCCACTTTCTCCAAAGTATGGTCTACACACTGCACACATAAACATCACCTTTGTGATGAACCTCTTTGACTTGCACGACCTATATGGTTCTTCCTCATCTGGTAGCAGGTAGTATCTATCCGTAGTCTTTGTCATGAAAAACCATTTTTCATCTATATGCACTACGTTGTGCATTGTGTGGTATTACCATTGTTAACAACAGGCTGACATGAGTGAGAGCCCATTTCATTCTTGATACCTTGTTTGCGGCAGTAAGCAGCGGCTTAACAACATTTGTGTGTGGCCTCAGAACTCCACATTTCACCATCCGGCCTACTGTGCTCTTACTTAAATCTAGCTTGAAAGCCATCTTGCAGATGGTAGATCTTTCAAGGACCGAAAGAGCTCTTACCCTGTTTTATCTAGCTTAATTTCATCATTGCGCTTGAAGCCTTTAACACGATCTTTTATGCTCACAGGTTCACCACTTTGGATTTGCTTGCTGGCCTCTGCCCAGATTCGATGGACTGTCTTCCTGCTCACTCCAAAGTCCTTTGCTGTTTTGACAAAACATCCATATGGTATTTTACCTAAACGGCTCACTTGTAGCATGCTCTGTGCTATCAGATTCTTGGTGTCCACTCCTATGATTCGCTTGCCTTTATCTCCGACAATGTCTCCGGCCGTGTCTCCGGCAGTTTCTCCAGCAGCAGAATCCATAGCCCTATGATTGTGTAGGTAGGCCTTTTGTAGGTAGTGGTAGTTGGTATGGGTTGCTACTAAGTTCCCTCCTAAAAATTTGGTTACAGTATTGTGGGTATTGCGATTTCCCTCCCAAAAATCTTTTGTTTGTACTTTGATTAAACTCTCATTGAGATGTTGTATGTTGTGGAGTTGTATGAAAGAAAAAATTGAGCAGCATGTTTAATTTGTTAACTGCACATTGAGAGCACCTTATTTAAGTTTGATAAGCATTTTTCAATTCTGTCGTTTAATCCACATTAATTAAAAACTAAACATTGAACCAAACATTTTACTTGTACTCACATTAAAACTAATTCAAGTTTTACATAAAATTGGCAATGAAAAAGTAACAAGGTGGGCCCCATTTTCACTACCTACCTTCATTTAAATCAAAGTCAAACAAACATTTCTTAAAACTCGTGTCAGGTTAAATTGACCCGAATTATCTGGGACGGAGGGAGTAGTTTTTAGCGCTTTTTCAAAAGTCGGGCATCTACCATCTAAAATCGTCATCGGAATCAGAGGTCGTCCCAAGCCTCTGCGTCGCGAAATAGTTCTGCAAATTTTGAAACCTCACAGGCTACCTCGGCGTCGGCGACAATGGCGGCGACGCGCCACCTCTTTCTTCTCCAACTTCTTCCTAATCTCGCAACAGACTCGATCCTCACTCTCCAAAAATTCCTTGACCATCACAAACAGCTGCAACGGATTCCCCCCTTTCACACCCCTCTGATAATAAACGTTCGTCTTCCTCATCAGCTCAACCACCCTCCTGTCCTCCTCCCTCACCACAATCAGCTCCTCCTCGCACCCCTCCAAGAACCCCCACATCTCCGCCGTAAATATCCCCACCTCCCCGCCCTTGCCCCGCCTCAGCAGCCGCTTGATCTCATCAACCCTAGCCGCAAGGGCCTCGCACGTGCCGGTCAAACCCTCGTAATCCACACGTGCGGCTCCCTTCACATTGCAAAACTCCGCGTTTAGAGCCTCCACCACCGGCAACCCTAGCATCAGGCTCTTTCTCTCCTCCATATCTGTTTCTTCACTCTTCCGCTTCCCCTCCTCCGATTTCGCGACCTGCTCTACCACGAAGTGGAGCAGCGTGGTCTTGCCGTCGGCGCTCTTCACGTCGGAGAGCCTCCACAGTAATGTGAGATTGAATCCCTGCGCGTTTCCCCAATTCGTGCCGGTGTTCAATCGATTTCCTGCTTTAAGGATCGCTTCGAGGAATTTGAAGAAGACGCCGCCGCTACGGAGCTCGTTGCAGCCTAGCTCGCAGGTCTGCAGCGACTCCTTGAGATGGAGAATCTCCGGCTCGTAGCTTTCTCGGAAGAGCATGGTGTTGAATCGGACGACCGCTGATGGGATTGCTCGTAGAATGTGGTGGAGGAAGGCCTCCGCGTCGGTGAGTTTAGCTGGATCGCCGGTGAATTGGAGGATTTTGGTGGTTTCCTCTTTTGTTGGGCAGATTTTGGTCAGTTTCTCTAGGGTTTCGGCGTTGAGGCCTCTTCCCTCCATGGCTGCTTCCACGATTTCTCTGCGTGAGATTTGCAGAGATTTGATGACGATTGCTGTGTTTTGGGATTTTCTCGGATGGAGAATGAATGCTTGTGTTGATGGAGCTGCAATTGAGCTTGAGTTCTTGTTTCTTTCACTTGGTTTCTGATCGGTATAGCCGAAGAGTGCTTCCATCAGTTCATCATCAACCCTAATCATAAAAAAAAGGATGTTTGTTCAGTGATCATAATAGAAACAGCAACGAGACATCAATTGAGATTGTGAATTTAATTACCTAAATGAGCCATCATTGATCTCATTCCACACCATGGAATGATCAGTGTCAGCTGTAACTTTGTCCCAATGCAAGGGCTTGAGCTTGGTTGTGTGAACTCTGTTTTCTTGAATTCTTGGAGCAATGGGTGGCTTGTGAGATGACGGGGTTAGTTTCTTTGTTGGTTGGGGTGGTGGAGGTGGCCTTGATTTTGGTGAAGGTGGTGGTGTTGGCCTTGATTTTGGTGGAGGCGGTGGTGCGCGCCTAGATGTAAGAGAGATAGAGGGACAATCTAAAAAAAGAATACACTTAGAGCATCCAAATGGTTTTCGCCCAGCCATAGCCCAGCCACAAACTCCTACTGCCATATCATCAGCACTAAAAATCCTCCTGTCACATCATTAAGACAAGCAAATAGCCCAGCAATAGTCTAGCCACATCACTCCTAATTATATAAAACAAATAATTGACAATCACACAAAATACGGAATTTAATTTACGACACAGATACGAGAAAATTCAATAATATTATTTAAATTAAAAAGTACATTAAAAAAAATTCATTAATTTTAAAAAAAGTACATTAAAAAAATACATTAATTTTAAAAATTTTACATTATTTAAAAAAAAACCCGACCTCTGCCTCACTCATCGTCTCCGTCGCCACCGTCGCCGCCGGTACCCCCCGTGCCCCCCGGTCTTCAAATCGTCACGCATGCTCACGAGCAATGCGTGAAGAAAGCTCTTCTCTTCGGGGTCGTCTGCCGCCTTCCAATCGGCTAAGATCTTGACCATCTGAGCACGCGTTTGTTGACGCGCGAAGAATTTGAGATCCTCTGTCGACTGGCCAAGGGGGGATGCCGACTGGACCTCCTGAGACCCCCCCTCGCCTCCCGTTGCGCCTGCCTTTGACCAACCGGGCTAGTTCGGCGAGCGAACGATGGAGGGGACGGGAGCTCCTGAGCACCCTCGGGGAGGTCGTGGGAACCACCGCTGCTGCCGCTATAATCACCGGTATAGTTCAGTCGTTGCTTCTTCTGCCAGCCAGCGTCGACACCTGCCCGGAACTTCTCGGAGTCGTTCAGCACCTCATAACAGTTCCAGTAGGTGAACTCCTTATACAACCCGGGCTGGGGGAAGGCTTTCTCCGCTATCCTCCTGCAGTCATCCTCCGTTTAGCCACTGCTCTGCATGCGGAGGGCGTTGGCGTACAAGCCCGAAAATCGGGAGACCCCAGCCCTGATTTGGTCCCACGCCTTCAGGCACTCCTCCCCGTTGCGCGGCCTCCCCTCCGGGCAAAATGTCTTGTAGGCTGCTGCTATTTTGGCCCACATGTTGACGATCCTCTGATTGTTCGAAGTGAGGGGATCATCGCAAATACTCACCCACGCCTTGGACAGCGTGACGTTCTCCGCATCCGTCCACCTCCTCCGTACTGAGCAGTCGTCCTCAACCGGCTGCGATGACTCGCCGACCCTCTTGCCCTTCCCCTTGCCCTTCTTCTTTGGGGGGTCCCCGACCCCGCCCTACTCCCCCCATTTGAACGGGAGTTTCCTCCGCACCGAGAAGATCAAACCCCAACTCCTCTAAGGAGAAAGTCTCATATTGCGTGAACTGAGCCTCCGCTGGGGTCGATGTGTGCGAAGAAGCAGTCGAAAAATCAATTTAGATGATAAATTGGAGTCGAAAAATCAATTTAGATGATAAATTGGATTGAAGTTGCATACATCCATTCGACTTTTTAACTCATGATAAGTTTTATTTTTTTTTGGATATTTCAAATATATAAACTTGTATTCTAAAATATACTGTATAAATTTTTTCAAATCACTTATTCATGTACCTCTGTTTAATTCTTTAATTAGCAGTTTAACGTCAACTAAACATCAAAATAAATATGAGCATGCTAGTAAGTTTATTGCATAATTATTCACAAATTATTTTTCATAATCCATGTGTCTTATTTTAAGTATTTAACATGCAATGTTGCTACTAAATCAGAAAATATCTAATAAAATATCTTAAAAGCAAAAATGGTGTTCACAGTGAATTGAGTGATAATGGTCTGCACCAGTATTTTGTCTCAAATAAATGTTCGTTTTAGGCGATCTTTAGACTATTGTTTAATCTTACCGTAAGGAGCGCAAAATATTGGCATTTAACCTTTGGAGAAAGCAAAGCCTTTAAGAGTATCCTTATTCATGCTCTTAGGCAAGAGCATAGAAGTATGTCCGGACCCACTATTATTCATTTTTTACTCTTTGCTCTTCCTCAAGCATCACAACACCCACATTCATACTCTTCCGCAAAGACATGCTCAAGGGTTGCACCATTCTATTATTCAATTTAAATAAAAACATCCCCACAATATTAAAATGCATTAAAAATACCCAGAGTACTATTACAAATTACAAAAAAATTTAAAAAGTACACAATTAAAATTCTAAAAATTAAAAATTACATAATTAAAGTCAAAAAAATTAAAAATTACATAATTAAAATCCTACAAATTAAAAATTACATAATTAAAAATACCCCCGTAGAAGACTAATCCTCTTGCCCTATCCCCGATATTTTTCGGAGACCCCGTATCATTGCCAAATGTGAATCAAGTTGCTCGGGAGTCATCTGAGACCTATCGGTCAAATTGAGTTGAGCCAAAAGGGTCCACAACGAGTTGGTGGGGGGTTGAGGTGGCACAAAGGGAGCGGGGGCAGATGGAGTCTCGGCGCGACGGCGGTTGGCCTTCGCCTTCTTTCTTCCTTGCGATCGGCGTTAGGAATTGCTCATGCCGGCGTCGGGGCTACCCAAGTTAGCTCCGGCAAGCTGGCTAGCCACCTCATCGGAGCCGCCGTCGGATAGGGATAACGACCTCGACCGTTTGCTGGAGGAGGATGATAAACCTCCCCTATACTTCGGATTTCTACGCACCTGCTGCCAAGCGCTGAGGTGCTTGAATGGTTTGTAATGCATGGAATGGTAGGTCGACATGGTGGCCGTGATGATGTCGGCCTCGCTCATACCGCTCCCCGCCGACCGCTGCTTTTAGATTTCTTCGTTGGCTCTAAAGATGGCATTGCGCATGATAGTCTCGTTTCGCTCGATGGTTCCTTCCGGTCGGATGGCATTGTACCGGCGAGAGACGCGCCACCAAAACCTCTCCCCGGTTTGGATCGTGCCGGTTTTCGGATCTTCAGATATTTCGAAATAGGTTGTGAACATTTTCTCCATCTCCGACGGAGTGTACGCGGTGCGGACGTGAACGTCACCGCCACAATTATGAGTAGAAACACTACGAGGACGAGGAGCGCTGGGGTTGTCCTCCGGAGTTTGGGAGCAGCCGATCCCTCCCGATCCTTGTTCGGGTGTCCACCCGTATCGCCCATCGGTGACATCTTGCTCGTCCACCGGATAAGGCCGATAGCCACCCGGAATTTGAGAACCTTGGGTTTGAGGAGAGGCCGAGAATTCCGTATCCGGATGGGGGAATGGTGTTGGATTGAACCATTCGTGGTTTCATCCGTGGGAGTCGAAGGAGTGAGATCGCCGGAGCCGAACATTTTTTTTGCAAGGGTAAAAAGATTGAGAATTGATGAGAGAATTTATATGAGAGAATTTAGATGAGAGAATTTAGATGAGAGAATTATATAGTGTGGTATGAAATTTTTTGTGTGGAAATAAGAGTATTTATAGATAAAAAATTTGAATTTTGGGAAAAAAATGAAAAATTAAGTAAAAATTGGGAGAAAATGGATATAATTTATAGAGAAGTGGGAAAATAAATTTTTTTAATTTAAAAATGATTTTTTAAATTAAAATTAGAAAAAAATAGAAAAAGCCAACGGCATTGCCGTTGGCCAATAGAAGGCTGCCACGTCGACCTTCTCAGCGGCACGAACGTGCTCTTATTATCGAGCAGCGCCGTGCCGTCGGCAGCACAACGGCGAACACGAGTGTGTCACGCCGTCGACACTGACGCCGTCCGCTCCATCGAGAAGCGATGGGGATGCTCTACTTCTTTGGATAAGGAAAATTTGAGATCAAACACCTTCTTTTAATCGTGGTAATAGATTCTCCTTTCAAAAGAGAAAGGACGCAAAAAATTCTGTTCTGCCAGATACAAAACAAAAAAGTGAAGCTTCGATTTGCAAATATTTCTACTACTGTTAGTTAGCTAACACGGATTTAATTATTTACCACCAAATTTTCAATCCCTATTTCCTAAATTTCTACCAACCTTATGTTCAAAAATAGAAATCCGAGGCAGCACGAACCATTGAAAAAATTTGCATCCTCATTGCCTTCAAACATCTTTCTTGAATATCTTGACTCAGTTTTCATGTAATTCCAGGCTCCCTCTAAAGCGCTGAAGGGCAGTTACAAGCTGCCCAATAAAATGTTGTGTATGGGCATAAACGTCGAGCAGCGGCCAGTCTCAATCAGTGGCAAGCAGCCCGAGTGCTTACAATGTGCCATAGGCCCATAGCGGATACTGATATTGGAGACAAGACAAGGAGCAAGAATCACCACGTCGTGTGTGTCACAACCAAGCCATAAACGTCCAGCAGCCGGTCTCAATCAGTGGCCAGCAGCCTCGAGCGCTTACTTATAGGCTTACAGTGTGCCATTGCGGATACTGATATTGGAGACAAGGGGTGATCGCGGTCGCAGCTGAGGACGGAGGAGGAGCAAGAATCATCACGAGTCTTCCTCTTGCATCCCACCACCTCCCTATCCTCCCCCCCTCTCAACATGAAATCTCTCAATCTCTCCACATCCGAGAGCTGCACCGGTTTCATAAGGAAGTCCTCTGCCCCTTCTTCCAAGCACCTAAACGAGTGACACGCGGTTCAGCACAGTTGTTTCATATTCAGAATTTAATGGTCATTTTTTCCAACTCAAACACAACATACACAGTCAACGACTCAGTATCAATGAATCTCTTAGTATTTCCTAAACTGGTCAAAATATGGATATGAATATTCATAAGCAAAGCAAAAATCGCAACACTAGTTGAAGAGATATCTGATATGGTTAATGCTAAAGACTATAATATCAATGACCAAGTTCTGTTGATAAAAGGCTATATTGCCATAGCTAAAAACTAGTTCAATGAAGCTCTTACAATTTCCTTAAGTGATCATAATTTGGATATGCAATTCATAAGCAAACAAAAATAGAAAACTACTTTATGACAGATTTGATATGCAATTCTTGAAATAAGGGGAGTATAAGGCTACCATCAGAACAAGATCGAATAATTCATATTACAAGAAAAAACAGAATCAGACCTATATGCAACTAGAACATAAAATTAAAATGAATCAATTTCTTGAACAGAAAAAAGGGACCCAAATCAATACCTATCGATTCGAGCCAAAATGTTCTCAGATGACATGATCACCACCGGTATTTTCCTCAACTTCGTCGAACCCTGTAAAGAAGAGAGGAAGGCAAACATGTTAAAAAAATCATTCTCAGTTTTGAATAGAAGCAAATTCTGATCCCACAATCACAAAAGCTATCAAACACCAACCTTAATCTTCTTTAGTAGTTCATATCCAGTCATTCCAGGCATGGAATAGTCCGTGATTATCAGATTCACCTTTAATTCCTGAAACAGATACATCAATTATCATCAAACAAATACTCATAGATATCAAATATTCTGCAGAAGTGTAAGATTAAGCAAAATTGAGATTGATCCAATTGTCTTTAATAGCCAAAGTTTGAAATAAAAAACATCAAACACTTAAAGATTCAATTTTTAAGTACTTGATTCAAACATTGTACAGCAGCAGATGAAGAAATTTTGTGTTCTTACATCAAATCCAAGAGAGCTTCTCTCCCCATCTATGCCTAAATACTGCAGAGCTCTACTCCCACTTTCCACAGCTGTCACTGCAAATCACAATCAAATTAACTTTAGCAACCAACCAAATAAAATCACTCACACTACAACATACATACAGAGCTCACACACACACCTTTGCAACAAGAAATCTTGAGCAACCGCTCGATGACCTTCCTATCAATAATACTATCATCCACAGCTAGAACATGGAATTCTTGATCACCGCTTGAAGAGCAACCGCTCCCGATATCTTCAACAGCCATTTCCCTGTCCTGGGATTTTCCACAAACACCTCAGCTGCAACTATATGCTTGGGAGAGATGAATATACATATACATACATTTGGGAAACAAAGCACCAGTTTTGTATATATATGAGGGGTGGTGGGCTTGGTTGAATTGAATGAATGAATGGTGGGTGGGATTGGAAGATCACGGAGAGAGAAAGAGATCTGCTTTTGGGAAACGAAAAGACAAAAAGCAGAGACAGGGGAAATCTTTGCAAATCTACTTCGCACTATAGCCGACTTGTCGCTTTTATATGACAATTTCAACTCCTGAAACACAATAAAAAAATGGGTAGCAAGATCAAGATTTTGCCATTATTTTGTTGGTTTAATAATTGTTTTTCGCACGGGTTTCATGGCTGGGTGTAATAACGTGTGAAATTCGATCTGATTTCATGTCTGCTGGGGTGAAATTTTGCGGTGGAAGAGGTAAAAAAGGGAAACAAACAGTTAAAAAAAGTGAGTGGTCATTCACATGTGTGCGGTGCAGTGGGCCTGCGGTTGACTAGTCTTGGATCTCGAGCTTCATTCCACATTTTCATTCATTTTTTAGTTGATTGAGTCACCAAATTTGATCAATTTCGTCGTTATGAATCTTTCCAAATTTTAATTAAATAAAACCCCCTTAATTTCCAAGAAAGATATAGTCCTACTAGAGCGGTATGGAATTTTATGCAAGTTTATTTTATATGAAATAAAATTGCAGGATAAATAGAGTACTAATATGAAATTATAATAATAATACTCTCTTCGATCTTTTTCTTCATTTTAGTCTATCTCATAATAATTGTCACACTTCATTTTTAATATGATCAAATTTGTAGTCAACTTCATAATATTCAATCACAAGCATATTCAATCACAAGCAATTATAACAACCGAACGAAAGCTAAATAAAATAACACTTAATATTATTTAGCTCTTATTTTCAATCACAAAATAGCTCTTCAATTCAGCTGAATATTATATTAAATAACAAAAAATAATAGTTTTAATCAATATTTATACTGTCCATGAATTAATAGTTTTAATTAAAAAAAATTATTGATATTTAAAAATTAAAAATTAAAATTTAATTTTATAAAATTAAATCTAATGTTGAAATAAATAAACAAAATGAAGGATGACAAAAAGGAAGAAGAATGAAAATTTTGAAATAATATCAGATTTAGTACGTAACTGAAATAATATCAGATTTAAAATGTTAAAAGTGTAAACAGACCAAATTGCCCAAACCCCCCAAACCCCCCCCCCCCCCAAAAGGGTATTTTCGACTGCAAACAGTGAAAATGACCATTTTCGAGATAAACCCTTAGTCCAGGGACTATGGGCGAGATAAACCCATAGTCCAGAGACCATTTTTGTAATTCACTCTAACATATTTGATGTGATTATTGGCTCATTTTTAGTTAAAGGAGAAATTAATGACGAAAGCGGGCGGTGACAAGAGCAGAAAAATAGAGAAAGGTTAGAGATAGGGTGTTTTTACAACAAGAGAAAATGAAAGAGAATAAAAAAGGAAAGAACAAGAATTTTTGTTATTTTAATTAAGAGTGAGTTAAAAAAACACTCATGTGTATTGACGTTCGAACGCTGGAGGTATCTATGTTTCAAAAAATGCAACAGACCCCTCTACGTATGGGTATATATCATTTGAAGTCATTTTTCACTGTTTTCGATCTTTCATGCCCTTCTCAACCTCCTTTTTTTTTCCAAAAATGCCACCTAGAGCATTTCAATTTTCCATTTATTCATCATTTATTTTAGTGTATAAAGTTTGATAAAATTGATGAATTAACATACTTACCATTTCTAATGATCATATTATCTATTAAATGATTTACGGTTTTATTTTTTAAAAATATTTACAAAAACATACTCCCTCTGTCCATGAAAAATACACAAGATTGTGAATGACACAATTTTTAAAATAGACAAGATTGTGAATAGATAAAGTAAGACAGAGATAGGAAGAGAGAGAGGGGGGGGGGGGGGGGGAAGGGTAGTGAAATGAGTGTTAGTGGATCGTACGATCCACATTCAGAATTATGTGTATGATTAGTATTGGTTGAAAACTTTCCTTTTTGAACTTAGTCTATTTTTTGTTGACGGTCCAAAATGACAAAACTTGTCTATTTTTCGCGAACAAAGAGAGTATCTAACTAAAATAAAAACATAAATAATTTCTATGCTAACTTCTAGCTAACAAGATATATAGAGTTGATAAGTATTTTAATTTATCAAAATTAAATTAATAATATTTATGAACTAAATGAAAATAATATTTTAATACAAAATAAATATATTATATATTAATAAAAAGGAAAAAATAAAGTGCACCATTTGCTGCGTTTGATGAGGAATTAAAGAAACAGTATAAACAAAAGTTAGAGAGATGCAGAATAGAGAAATACTAGTACTATTTTCCAAAGCATACAAATTTTGATAAATTCAAACAAGAATATGAAAGAATTTTGAAAAAAGAGAAAGATCAAAATACCATTGGAATGACATTTAGGTTAAAAGTTAGAGAAAAAGGGCAAAAATTACTCAAAATAGTGAAAGAGGGACTGAAATGATATTATGCGCATACTAGCGTTCCACTTGTCATACGTAAAAGCCAATTTTGTAGTTCACTCTTTAATAAATACTTCATTGTTTTAGTGGTTTACCCTCATGACATTCGTTCCATGTAGATATTTTCATTTGCCAATTCAACTTCAATTGTCCCCAATTTAGTTTGATGCGACTATTATGAAATTTTAAACTTTATGATTTATAATTTAAATTTAAAAAATTATGTAACATATCATACACTACCAAAAACAATTCAATTATCTACGGAAAGAGGTGTTACGTACGGATTTGATAAAATACCGACGGAATTGTCCGTCCGTAAATTTGTTATTTTTGGGAGTGATAATTAGTGTACTTTTCATATATATATTTTTCAAATTGTCTGAATAGATGTTGTATATGTTAATAGATCTAGCACGTACAATTGTGATGCGTCTTATTATTGTTTGCAATAATACTATTAATAAGTATACATTCTTAAAATAATTGAAATAATGCACACAAAATAGGATGATAATTAATTACATAAATGAAATAAAAAAAATTATGCAAACAAATTATTACATAAATTAAATTTTTTTTGAAAAAACGAATAAAAATCTTTCAAATCGATGAGGTTTAGATTCGATTAGAGTGGTTTTGTGCTAGAAGCTCCATTCGTGTGCATGTCGATGAATAATTTATTAGTACATATTATAGTATAAATTTTGTCATGTAAGTTGCTAGTTATATGAATAGTTTAAGTTTAAGCAATGCTAGTTTAATTTGTATATTTATATAGTAGTATCAAATGCAATTCAATGTTTGCTAGCTAGATAATTATTATAAGCAATGCTAGTTTAGTAAGCGTAGTGTCTGTTCAATGTGGTAAGACAAAATAATCATGAAATGTAATTTAAAATTGAGTTGTAAAATTATTTTAGTTGGGGTAAGCTATGACTAATTATCACATTATTATCCATCTGCGATTGAGTTGTAAAATTCAATCTCGTGAATCAAACATAAATATAATCTTGCAAATTAAACACCCCTATACAAACCATTAGTATTAACTTAGGCAATGCATTTCAATGTTAATGGTTCAATTCACTCACAAAATATTTGAACCGAATACAAATTAATAGTCCTTGCAAAAAAAGAATATGGAATATTAATAGCGTACACTTTCAATATTTGAAGACCCCCAACTATTTACTCGATCATTTTCCTCTTAAAAACCAGTCCAAAGTCCAAACTAACAGTGTTAATACTATGAGTTTAAGGGCATCCCCCACCATACTGCAATACACATCTTTGGAGTAGAATTAAGCTCCAACCATATTCCATAACTAATCCCAAAACCGTCCTTTTTTGGGATATTGAACAGTAACACACCAAAAATGCAGTAACACTGTATCTACTGCATATTCAGTTTATGAACTTTCTGAAATTGTAGTTGGATCCTTCAGCTTGTGTATTTTCGAATAGAGGCAAGAAGACTTACCTTAATTTGTGGAGAACATGTCGTCTGATGCAAAATTTTTAGGGAGAAGATGGAGAACGCAAAGGATGGGGGAAGAAGATAAATAGAAACGGTGCTTTAATTTAGGTTTCTATTAATTGTGGATATTAAATGGGATTTAATTAATGAGCTATAATTATAAAAAAAATGCAAATATATCTAAAGGTATTATCAGTCGGTAAATTGCACAAATTTGCCAAATGATTTTATTAATAATTGGGTATAATGAATGATAAATTGTTAACTCTTACTTTGAAATTTAAATATATATCCTTTATATAATTTTATTTAATTAATATTTTATTTTACATTAAGTTTTAGATGAGTAATTATTAATTATTTTCACTTACACAATTTCTCATATTATATTTGACATGATATTTAATAATATAAGCAAATTTGGAGTCATAAATTTTGCTAATTTATTTGTGTTATACGTATATTTTATGTATTATATATATTTAATTGATTTTATGATATTTGACATGATATTTTATGTATTATATATATTTTATGATTTTAATATTATAATCAATGTTTTCAAATTTTAATCAAATGTATTGGGATATAATAATTTTTCAATTTTTTAATCGAATCGCCAATGTCTAATCAAGCACATAATGCACACTCATGATCACTTCAAATATAAAAATAATTATATGTAGAAAATATTCCACCAAGATCGAATGTTGTTACTTAGATTTCTAGATTACTATGTGGAAAACAATAAGCCGAATTTAGTTGACTATAACAATGAAGATTCGAGAAAATTGTTGACAAAATCTTGAGAAAGATAACAGGAAACCGGAGACCGGGTCAATACATTGGTTAATAAGCCGGCGGTTTGAATTGAATGAGGAAAGTCCGCCGAACAAGACACGTGTTTCTGTAGCCAAAGATTATGTCATCAATATCTAGGCCTAGATTTGTGTCCCACACAAAAGATTCTGGCAATCCAACTCTAAAATCTTTTTCTCACTCTGTCTCATCTCATATGATGGATTTCTTTTCAGCATGAGTATTAAAAAAGTTATATGTATTAAGTTAAAGTGGAGAGAGTAAAGTAAGAAAAAAGAAAAAAAAAAAAAGTAAGAGAGATAAAGAGAAAATAAAATAATAATGAAAGAATAAAGTAAGAGAGAAAATATAATAAGAGATGGTTGAAGTTTTATTTTTAGCTAAAAAAGAAAATTAATCATTTGAGATGAGACAATTCAAAATGGAAAGTTAATCACTTGAGGTGGGATGGAGAGAGTATTAACTTCCAAGTACCTCTTAATCATTCATTTCTTAATACAAATAGTACTACTCCCCCATTTCCATTAAATATGCAATATTTGAGAATCGTCACATGTTTTTATGTAGTGTCGTTTTGTGAATTAATGAAGAAAGAGTAAAGTAAAAGAGATGAAAAAGTAGAGATAAAGATGTTTCTATTTTAGGAAACATTTTATTTTAATGGGATAATCCAAAAATGAAAACGTTTCATTTCAAATGAGACAAAGAGGGTGAAATGATACAAAGAGAGTACTAAAAAGAGAAGGTAGAAAATCAGCTAGTCCGTACATGCTAAAGATGAAAGTAATCACATTTTTAATATTTTTATAAGACATTTTCACACTTTTATTTCATTACTTTTACTCCAAGGACATGTTCGTCCGATAATTTTGCTATATTAGAGTATCCACATCGGTGCTTTCCCTGAAGGACGGCGTCCGTGCCGCTGACGCGGCTTTGTGCTATCCGCTATTGTGCTCTTGCCACTGGCACGACGCTGCTTGATGCATCGAGCACGTCCGTGCCGCTGAGCAGGCCGACGTGGCGCGATGAGATTGGCTAATGGCATAGCCGTTGGCATTTTATATTTTTTTAAATTTGAATTTAATTTTAAAAATTGTTTTTAAATTAAAAAATATATATTCCCACTTCCCAATAAATTATAGCCGTTTTCGCACCACTTTTAATTTATTTTTCATTTTTTTCCCCAAAATTCACATTTTCATCAATAGATACCCCCATTTCCACACAAAAAATTTCCCACCACACTACACAATTCTTATCTAAATTCTCTCTTCAATTCTCAATTTTTCACTCTTACAATAAAAAATATCCGGCTCCGGCGATCACCCCTCCGACTCCTGCGGTTGGAACCACGAACAGTTGGAACATGTCATCACAATAGGTGGCCCAGCCGGAACCTTGTAGAAGTAAAACTTTTTCACAACCTAGATAGACTTTGGCTACTTATCGCGAAAGGTTGCATTGTCCATCCGAAAGTCGTCTTTACCTTGAGAATGACTAGTGACACTGGTGTGGTATAACATTGAAAGGATCTAAAGTATAGACACGTCTTTATTGTTATCTACTGAAAGACGATGTCTTGGAGATTTAATATTTCTTAATCTTTGTAATAATATAGGACACACATTATTTAATCATACGCTGCTTTGACTTATCAATAGGTGCGGGTTTTTCGCAACCCAATATTCCTGATATCTTGGGGTAGTAATTAATAACTAGTATGATGTCAGTTTTATTATTACATTGAATCGTGTGCCTGCACGGTTTGACTATATCCCCAAGAGGTGTTCGAGAGAAGTTCTATTATTCGGAAACCCGGCCGGTTTGGATTTAATCCAAGAATAATAGAAAAACAAAGTATATTTTAATATACATCTCGTACTAGACAAACTCTTGGAAATAAAAAGATATTAATTAATTTAAAGTCCATAGCAGACTACAAATTAATTAATGGAAATAATATATTAAAGAGGTTAACCCAGATTGCTTGTACTCACGGATTGGATGGGCGGTCAGTATTTCTTCGATAGTGGCACAAGAAATATTCCATTGGTCTTATATTGAATTATGGATTATAATATAATTACTAAAGAAGGTCCAATAGGGGTGGCCCAATCCAAGCCCCATAGATCCCTAACCTAGCCCATCACAAAATCTACAAATAAGGATGAAGGAAGTGTGACAAATACACACACAACATAAGAAGTGAAACCCTAGCCTCCACACTTGGAATTTTCGGCCCTCTCTCTCTAATAGAGGAATTCGAAATTCCTCTTTGTGTGTTCTTGACATTATTGTCTTCTCCTTCAAGATCCTTATTATTTCTAAGAGATTCCCCCCAGAAGGAATTTAGATCTAGGGTTGGGTCATAGGTTAGAAGATCATTGGTCTTGCAATCACAATAAAGCTTCAAGATCTACACGTGGAGAAGTAGCAAGCCACTTCGATTCTTTGGAGAATCATAATAGTAAGTATTCAATATCATAATTTAATTCTAAATTATGTGATTAATTGCGCAATAGCATGTCTCTGTGTCGTAGCATGAAATTAAATCGATCCACATAATCTCCTAAATAGATTCTTTTGTGAATTTATTTAATTTGCAATTTCCGCTGCGCCAATTCCCAACAATTGGTATCAGAGCCATGCTTTTAGGCTCTGATTATGTGGATTTAATCTGGTTTTTTCAAATGCTCTTGGATCCGTGAAGAATATTTTAGATCTGTAAGTGAATATTCTAGATCTATGAATTTTGATTCTAGAGCAGTAAAGAATATCTTGATCTACAAAAGAATATTCCAAGATCTATAGAATATATTCTAGATCTATTCTAAATATAGTTGCAAAACAGAATATTCTAGATCTATAAGAATATTCAAGAGAATATTCTAGATCTATGAAATTATATTCTAGATCAAGAATATTGCAGATCTATGATAGTTTGTTCTAGATCTATATTGTTGTGTTCTACATATGTGTTTTATTTATGTAGATCTGTAATTTAAAAAATGTGATGGATGATTGTTTTCATGCTTGTTATATTGCGTGATTGTTCAATCTTGTTGTTCTTCGTTTTATTGTAAACCCACGGGGGTTGACCGTGGTAGATTAGGATTTGTTTTTCCCTTGTATTTTCTTTTGTAAACAAATGTAATAGTTAGAATACAAAGAACGAGACCGGCGAAGAAGACCTAGGCAGCGGCCGGAACCCTAGGGGGCTCGGCCGCACGCGGATCAGGTCAATGGCGGCTGTTTTGCGAAACAGCAGCGGCGGCGCTGCAGTGGCGGCTCCAGGCAGGTGGCGACGCGGCAGATCCCTCCTAGGCGACGGCCAAAACCCTAATGGGCTCTGCGCACACAGATCTAGGGCGACGGAGGCCGGCGACAGCTGCTGCTGATTGGCGGTGGCTGGGCAGACCGGCAACAACCCGGATGAAGACGGCGACAGCTAGTGATTTTCAATTTTAGGGCATAGTTAGGGTTTTAGATGGCCCGATTAATAGGCAAGGCCCAATGTGTGGTCTTGACCTAATTTTTATATCCTAGATATTTGATTTATTCAAATGGGGTATATGTTTTATTTTATCCTTTTTATCCGGAGTTCCATGGTTCATGGAAAGGATAAATGTGATTTATTTTAATTATTTGGTTTTAGACACTTATTGGTTTAAAATCATATGATTTATTTGATTATGTGTGATGTGACAAAGTGTGCAAAATTATTTGCTTATGTGATTTACATCTTATGTGAGTTAAATAATTATTTGCTTGCATGATAATCAAATGAAAACCATTTAATTTAAAATAACTAAGCGATAATTATGAACAATCATGTTGTATATGGTCTCCATAAATGGTGTTCAAATGTGAAGTAAATTAGATAACATTTCGACTTTTCTTTAGAGGAGTTATGTTATTAGTAATATTTACAGTTTTCACAAGATTTGAATAACTAAAATGGTTCTTTTAAATGAAATGCATGTTTCTGAAGTAATATCATGTTCAGTGGGAGCAATATTATCAAGAAGTGAGCATTGTTTAAAAGATGTTAACCATGGTCTTGGAATTTTATTGAGTGGCGTACGACCTTTCTTTAGAGGGGTATTCAAAGCAAGATAAGATTCTTGAGGACCAGAATTATGGTACTAGCTTAAGCAATATTAGGCAGCCATGGCATTCTTATGGTCTCTGGACTATCTGTCGGTATTGTGACCAAGCAAACCTTTTTAAAATCTAAATAATCATGACATCTTTTGGTGCTTGTTTATTTAGTGTTTTAATAGCATATGTGATTCTCGAATGTTTTTTGATTTTTACATTCTATTATCATGTATGGTTGTGTGAGGGATACCTTTTATTTTTCTCAGTCAATTATGTCATTCAAATCCATTATCTGTAATCTTGAAAGAAACTCGAAGGCCAAAATTAAGTAGACTGGAAATATAAATGGATAAGATTCTCATTGCTGAAAACTTAAAGTTTGTACTCACCAATTCATGTCCTCCATATCCTCGACAAAGTTTCACAAAGAAAGTTTGAGAATGCATTTTATGCATGTACTCGACAAGTTCTTTAAGACAGAAGGTCAAGCTACTTTCTTGAAAGTAGTAAGACTAGTCTTGGTTTATACCGATGTTAAAGGGATATCCAATTAGGACGTTGTCAAGATTTTATTGGAAATTCAAAAGAGAGAATGTTTTTGAGGAATCTTCTGATTCAGTTACTCAAATGGTTTCTATACTCAGCTCATCGACAACTGTAATAAGAAATGACTATAAGAAGGTTGTTAGTGAAAAGTTGGAAACTTCAGCATGATATTCACTTTATTACTGTTGGAGAAAGATAACATGATAGTTGACGAATTCATTAAGGCTGCATCTTTTCTATGTCTTAGTTTTATCGAACAGAAGACTAGCAATGGAAAGAGGGAAGAGCTGAATTGTCATCAATGTCTGCTACAAAGCAAGAAAGGCAAGAAAAATTTGGTAAAGAAGCAAAGAGAAGATGCATTGTAAGTCAGATTGACCTCTTCTATAGAAGGACAATGGCTTAGATAGCAATGCAAATTCTAAAAGAGAGTAGATGCATTGTAAGTCAGATTGACCTCTTCAAAAGAAGGACAATGGCTTAGATAGCAATGCAACTTTTAAAAGAGAGTTCTATATCCATTTGGGCAGTTGTTGCAGTGGGATCTATTTATGCTCACTTTATTATTTTGTTTTGATAAGTAAGATTTTGTTTTATTGGTGCGATTTTGTTTTGAAAGAATTCAGTTTCAGTTTCTATACTTGTATATGATTAAGCAATGTTCGTTGTCATTTTATAATGCGTGCATTATTGAGAAATGTGATTCGGATATCTATCATAGTACCATAGAAAAACATTATACATCATAGTCTAAACAATATAAATGCAACAAGATTAAGCTTTACATAACCGTTTAACTTCTTAAGCAATGAATGATAAAGTATTTATAGCACTTAGACATAAGGCCAAGAAAGTACTTAGAAATAGTTCAAACTGATTTTGTCTAACTCAAGTGACTGTCGAGATTTTAATAACAGCTTGAAAGTCAAGAAAGTCTAGTTGATGCACTATAAGTTGAATCATTTGATGTTTCAAAGGAATTCAGAATACTTAAAGAGATGCAACATAGAAAGACCAGCAAGTCTAATTGGTTTACACCATAGGAGACGAGCAATGAGTTAAGATCAATAGTAGGAGTTAAAACCTAGTTGACTACTCCAAGCATTCTTCTAAAGAATGAGATAGTCATATAAAAAGATATCGAAGTCTCTCTATGATAAGTTCGATATATGAACAGTTTTACTCAATAACACCTCATCATTGATGGGATATACGTTGAAAACAACGAGTTATACCTTAAAGAAACTACCATAACATCAGTACCTTCTACAACACACGAGTTGTGGACTAGAGGTAAGTCTAGTCCAACTTATCTCAAGGTGTGGAGTTATTCCAACACATGTTTTGGAAAAGGTATCCAAGTAATTGGAGTTGTGTAATGAGGTATGTTTTAATGTTATCCCAGATGAAGGAAATGGTATAAGTTCGAAATTCTTCATAACTAAAAAGTATTTGTTTATATGAATACTAGATTTGGATGAAGATTATGAGAAGAACTACAAGCCTAACAGACATGATGATTCTCAAGATAATGAGAATATCTATTTTCCATCTTAACCAAGAAGTCATACCATTAGAAATTTGTGCACTAAGAAAATCAACGTTATATCTAAGATTGTAAGAGTCATATTGTAGTGGGAGCGTTCTTTGGGAACATAATAAGTTCATGGGCCTAAGAGAGTCTTTAGACTCAGTCTTAGATCAACTTGAACCTAATCCCTGTAACTACAAGGATTGACTCATCAGTAAATCATTCTTGATGATAGATTCTGAATAACAATCTTAAATAGACAAGAATGTTTGCAAGACTTGCGATACTACCCATAGGCTATTTAAGCTAGTGGGAGCTAGCGGATCAACAAACATTGGGGATAGGGCCGGAGAAACTAGTCTTCCCTAGGGGTAGTTTTTAGCCTTTAATTATGTAATTTTTAATTTGTAGGATTTTAATAATGAATTTTTTATTTTTTAGGATTTTAATTATGTAATTTTTATTTTTTAGGATTTTAAGTTTGTAATTTTTATTTTTTAGGATTTTAAGTTTGTAATTTTAATTTTTAGGATTTAATTATGTAATTTTTATATTTTTTAAATTTGTAATAGTAGTTCGAGTATTTTTAATGTATTTTTATATTGTAGAAATGTTTTTAGCAATTGAAGTATTTAAATTAAATAATGGAATGGTGGGACCGTTGAGCATGTCCTTGCGGAAGAGCATGAATGTGGGTGTTGTGCTCTTGGGAAGAGTAGAGAGTAAAAATTTAATAAAAATGGGTCCGGACCCACATCCATGCTCTTTGGCAAGAGCATGGATGGAGATGCTCTTAGCTCGAAATCATGTTACAATTTGACATAAATTTTCTATATTACATATTTCTTATTGCTACATATAATATAATAAATTCATTTTGGGCATTGACAAAACTAGTATCAAAAGTTATACTATTATAATATCTTCTCTCATGCTCCTCACTCTTTATACTATTATTATTAATCAATATTAATATTATTATTTTGATGTTATAAATTAATAATTATTATATTTTATAA
Organism: Salvia splendens; assembly: GCF_004379255.2. Taxonomy (NCBI): domain Eukaryota; kingdom Viridiplantae; phylum Streptophyta; class Magnoliopsida; order Lamiales; family Lamiaceae; genus Salvia; species Salvia splendens. Next base: position 27,616,591 of record NC_056044.1, read on the forward strand.
TATCATTTAAATATACTTAATCATAATAATAGTTATAATTATATTTAATTGTTATAATAATAACATTATTAATATAATAAAAACTAGTAGTAATTAATAACTAATTATTATTATTTTATATTAAATCAATAACTAATCAATATAGTCTTAATCAAAATTTAAAATTGTGAATTATATTCATAATGATAAAGAGTTGAATATTTTTAGTTAGGTATTTCAACCCTAAAATGAGTATAAATAATTTAATTAAGGGATAACTGCCTTAAAAGTCACTAACTTTGCCCGAATTCCGGTTTTTCCCACGAGCTTTAAAATTGGCGTATAAAGTCACCAACTTTGCATTTAGGCTGGTATTTCCCAACCTGACCCGACCCTGTGTTTTCCGGCAACTCAAAATCCCATTTGGCATGCCTGAAATCTGACATGGAAAACGCCGGAAATTCATTAGCCCTAAAAGTCACAACCTTTTCCTATTTTCCGGTTTTTCCCATGAACTTTTCACATTCTCCCATCGCGATTTCTTCTCATAGGAATTCTGTCGTAATCCAATTTCAATTTTTTTCATTTCAAACAATCGATTTTTGGTCAATTTTGATTGAATGTGTGATTTTTTATTTGTTCGAAAGTAGTCAATTTTCTGGTTTGAATGTATGGTTTCAATCTCAATTTTGTTTTTTTAGAATAATCACTCTAGCTCCCAAATCTCGACCAATTCAACGTATCTTTCAACAAATTAAACGACTCAATTGCAAAAGGCCTTGTAGGAAAATTAAAGGAATAACTTCTCGACACTTCTCTTTGTGGGAAGCCTCTTGACACCATGTGCCCAAAACTCTGGCTATTGCCACGAGTGGCGGCAGTGAAGGGAAGAAGAAGCTCTCTAGCGCGCCATTGTGGGAAATGCATATGGATCTGTTTTAGGGCGGTTTCTCTTGCTGTTACTACTTCCTCCGTCCCTAGATAAGCGACTCGTATTCCTTTTTGGGATGTCCTACTATAAGTGAGTCATTTCCCTTTTTAGCCAAAAAATTTCTCTCTTACTTTATTCTCCACCTACTTTATTCTCTCTTTACTCCTCTACTTTTCTCTCTCCCATACTTTATTCTCTCCACTTTAACTATTTAAATATGAATTCCTTAAATCTCGTGCCAAAAATAAGTGCTTCACTTATTTTGGGATGGATGGAGTATTATTTATCCTGTATAGGAAGCAGAGCAGGAAGAAGTCGCGGTCAGTCGACGTGGCGGCTTAAAAAAAATCAGAAAGTGACTCCTCTGCCGGCGCGCAGAAGCCCCTCGCCGCTATCGTGCTCATTGTCGTCGGCACCGATTTGAGAGTGAAGTGAAAGGAATTTGAGGATGAATTTAGGGTAAAAATGGAGGTGAATTAGGCTAAATTTGGGATTTTGTAGGCTAAAATACGAGTAAGCTTAATTTTAACACGTCAGTAAAAACTCATCACGCTCTCAGCAACCACGTTAGCTTAAAAGGACACGTCAACAGGATAATTTTTTAGTTCGTGGGAAAAACCGGAAAATGAGAATAGTTTGTGACTTTTTGGGCAGTTTGACACGTCAGCAGCCACGTCAACTTATACACTCAGCAGCCACATCAGCTTAAAAAGACGCGTCAGCTCGCTCTTTCGCCGGAAAAACCTTCATGGGAAATCGTAGACAAAATGCAAAGTTGGTGACTTTATACGCCAATTTTAAAGCTCGTGGGAAAAACCGGAATTCGGGCAAAATTGGTGACTTTTAAGGCAGTTGTCCCTTTAATTAAAAATATTCAATTGATTTAATTACTTTAAATAATTAATTTAATTAGGTATTTTGTTATTGATTTATATTATGAATGCAATTAGATGTATGTATAAAACACTAAAAAGAAAGAAGAAAAAAAAGGAGAAAAGAAAAAAGTGGAAACATAAACTAAGGAGAAAAAAGAAAGAAGAAAGGAAGATAAAATACTAAAAAGAAAGAAGAAAATGAAGAAAAAAGAAAGAAGGATAAACTAAAGAAGAAAAAAAGAAATAAGAAAGGAAGAAAAAAAATCACATATTTGGTTCTATTTAATTGAAATTTCCAAAAATATCCTCCATAAAAAAAATCACAAGTTTGGTACCTAGGGTTATTTTTGTCATGAGGTGCTAAAAACGATATAAAATAAAGATCATGTACCATTTGATAAGGGAAAGACCCTTATCAAGTGAAAAAGATAAAGAAAGTCGCAGAGAAACCGTGCTCTGTCGACAATCGGAAATTCTAAACGGAAAAACTAAATAAAGATAAAAGACAATAATTATGATTTCATTGATTGAATAATGAGAATAACAATAGGTCCTATTTATAATTCTTCTATGAATAACCTAACTTGGTGAACAAGATAATAAAGATATGGAAAAAATATGATAATATAATGATAGAGATATGAGAGATATTTCGGAATATATAATCGTATCAACTCCCTCACGGTTGAAATCCACCTTGTCCTCAAGGTGGGAACCACGAAGCTAACAACGAGGAATCCTCCAGGATAAAAAACATGCTCGACAAAATTGAGTTTGGAAGGGATTTTCAACTTTCTTTTCTCACCCAAGCACATCCCCAATACTCCAATACTAGTAGCCAACGTTTGATTACTTGTCCACTACCAAGTTTGATATAAATTGGATCCCCTCGTTCAAAAGTGGGATCGAAAATTGTTCTATCAATCAGCTTTCCCTTGTAGTGTATGTCAACCCCGTCACATTCGTGAACCTGCGATGGGACATCAGCTACGGGAATTATTAATATGGTATGAATCCTATCGGAGCTACAAGGCAAGAAAATAGCCGCTGATGGTGGCGGCGGGGCTGGGTAAGGGTTGAATTGGTGGCAGTAAAGCTCAGGATCATACGCTGACACGAGACCATCGGTCGGGACTTGCTTGTCGGGAACATGCTGGACGTAATTCTGCGGCAGTCCGTTGGGCAGGTCTGCGTGCGCGCCCCAGTTGTAAGGCCGGTATGGCTGCTGCCAATCCGGGGGGTCAGGTTCGGGCCTCAGTGACAAACGCCTTTCATGTTCATCAAGTCTTGCCTCGAAACGCACCACCCTGGCAAGTAGGTGTTCCAGCATCGCTGAAGTTTGGTTTAGTTGTTCGCTTCCTGGCAGTGGCAGTACCGCCGGGACCATGTACGCCGTTGGAGGGCTTGTCATGTGCAAGGACTCCGTGTGACTCACGCCCATAGATGAGGTGACCATAGCGATGTCGAGAACTTTCAAGGAGACCTGCCCAACGCCATCTTTGTCCAACAAACGTTGTCTTCCAATCATTCGGTTCTGGGGAAGCACTTGCAGAGCAGATCTCGGGAGTACCTTGCTGTCCCTCAACATCTCATGTGCCTCGTCTTGAGATCCCTCACTCTGTTCAATTTCATCGCTCACACCTACCCCGACAGCAGTGTTGATGGCAACATCGGTGATGCTGTTGGGAATATCGTGAATGTCTTTGGGAACATCCGCACTCAATACCATCATGAAAGTGTTATCAATGTTCTCCTCAGTTATATTTTCATCATCAGTGTTCTCCTCAAACCAAGCGGTCACACGGGTGAGCAGGGCGGCTTGGTCCAATCTATACACACGTAACTTCTCGTTGTAATCGTTTACGGCGGCTAGTTGGGCAGGGGAGAACGATCGAGCCATGAGGTCAGGATTATTGGGGTCAGAACCCTGGTATGTCACTTCACCATAGGCGAGGTACGGGCTGTGAGGCGGCGACTGATCATAGGTTGAAGAACTCTGCTGCGTGCGCACCCATGGTGAGTCCTAGGAAGTGGGTTGTCGGGCATGGTAGGGATGATATAAAATAAAGATCAGGTACCATTTGATAAGGGAAAGACCCTTATCAAGTGAAAAAGATAAAGAAAGTCGTAGAGAAACCGTACTCTGTCGACAATCGGAAATTCTAAACGGAAAAACTAAATAAAGATAAAAGACAATAATTATGATTTCATTGATTGAATAATGAGAATAACAATAGGTCCTATTTATAATACTCCTATGAATAACCTAACTTGGTGAACATGATAATAAAGATATGAAAAAATATGATAATATAATAATAGAGATATGGGAGATACTTCGGAAGATATAATCGTATTACCATTTATGGGCGAAAGTGAAAGATGAGATACCATTTACGTAGTTCACTCTTCTATAAATGATCTTAAGATACCAAATTCTTCACTTCATTTTTACCACGTGTTGTTGGTAAAAATGATCCGATAATGTTATTTTGATCTCAAGGGATCTCCCCTCAAGCCGAGACCTCATTTGGGAACGCAGTCAACACGAACTTTGGGTCATCTAGGGCCCAACTCTAATCAGGGTTCATCCAGGCCCGACCCAAAGTCACCTGGGCTTTGATACCACTTGTTAGTGTGGCCGACTGCAACATTAGTTTGATATTGTTTATTTTAGGTTAAGCCCATACAAATTTGTTTGTAGGTCACTCCCAAAAGGCCTCAAACTAATCGGAGTTGGACAAGAATTATACACACCTTCCAACTTCTCTCACTCATTCCATGTGGGATGGGTTTGTACCCAACAAATTTTAATCCGAAAAATAAAATTGGTTATCTATGGGTGGAGAAGTAGAGTTCTTACGTGCAAAAAACAAGTATTTTTGAGCTTGTCGATATGTTGCATTTTACTCCATTTATGTTCAAGGTTTGGGAATGTGAAATCTTTACAACCGAGATGTGAATGTTTCATGTAGACAAACTAACTAACTACTTAAAGACAATTCCTATAAATATTACACATGGTTTCTAACATACAATGATAACTTATTCTTGTACATCCAGAAACATAGAAACAGGTGAATAGTTGAGTCGACAGGGGAAGAGAAAGCCATGAAACCTTATTATTACAACCCAGTACCAAATCTTGCAGGATTTTCTGTTAGAAAATACAATGCGGAAAATAAAATACTATTGCAGAAAGTAAAAGACGGGGAGAACTTCAAAGACTACATTGTGAATGACTTGAATTGATTATCTCAATGATTACACAACCTTTTATAGGCTCTAATTCTAGCTATACATGGAAAATATATTCTAATTATACTAATATCCTTTGTATTTAATTTTTTTTAATTTTTAAAAATTAACTCCTATATGGAGGAAATTACAAAAAAATTCCTATAGAAAGAAGGAAATTACAACTGATGTCAAGAGGACTCGAACTCGGTACCTCATACAATAATGTCTAAGCTCCTTGCCGCTAGGGCAAAGGCTCTGGACTCCTTTGTATTTGATTTTCCATAATCTTTAATTGCTTTCTTTCTTTATTCTTGCCATAACTTCATCCCTTGCCTTCTTGTTCTCCAGTTAATTGATTTCCTTATTCCAACACTCCCCCTCAAGTTAAGTATCGAGTTTTTCAACACTTAACTTGAACGATCTTTAGTTTGATAAATAGTTTATACTCGTATTTAAGAGTTCTTCAATTTCCATTGAAAATTTATGCTCGTATCATATATCTTCTTCAATTCATCATTGATAATTTATGCTCGTATCAAAGAGTTATTAAAAATTTAGACTCGTTTGATAAGGCCTATTTCATGCATCGGTTTAGAGGGTAAAACGTAGGCTACTTGATCAGTTTCACGCGGAAATCGAGTGTTAATTGTGCAGGAATGCCGCTTGACCAAGGACAGCAAGGTCAAACTGATCTTGTTGGCGCAGAAGGTGAAAAAGGCCCAAAACAGTGTGAGTTGATCAAGGTGATGTGCAAGCAATTAGCTGGGGACCACTACATTGCAGAAGAGGACACATATAGCCGATGCGCTGGAAAACGATCCTCAATTGGTTATTAAGGACCACTGCGAAACAGAAAGGGGACACATATAAGCTGACTCGACAGATAAGACGCGCAATTCCAGCAAGGACTAAGATTCTCTGCCAAAGTTGTTATCACAGCTGGAAGTTGTTATGAAGAGTCTATAAATAGGGGATGATCTTCGTTCATTTTTTCTTCTTTTTAGTTCCGCTTTTTTTTAGTTTTCTTTCCTTTACATTTTAGGAGTTACGTTCCAGTTTGGTTTAAAGAGTTAGCAATGGTTAGCTAGAGAGTAAGAAGGAGTGCGACATAAGGGAGCGCGATTGAGAAACTCAGATCTGTTCGGCGCAGTTTCAGTTTTCGACCGAGGACCTTTTGGATTTATCTCTTTCTTACATTTCAGATCTAGTCACTTAGTTAAATTCCGTGTTTGTTACTGATACGAGTATTCTATCATTATTAATTAGTTTAGATATATTAGGGATTTGCATATCTTTTCTTATATTTGTTTCTTGTTCCATAAGCTAGTATTCTAGTATTATAAATAGGGATAGGTTGTTATCGTTTTATTCAGACAATGAATACATGAAAGTATCGATATTGGCTCAATTATTTGTGCTTCAAGAAACCTCTCATAAGGCTGCCGACGAGACTGTTCTCGCGCTCAGCCGACCCATTTTGCCGTCCAAGACTGTTCTGAATACTGTTTAGAACCAAAGTTATTTGTTTCGGAAATCTCGTCGACTGTCTAGCTCAGTTTCAGTTTTAAATTCCCAGATCTAATGTTTGAACTTGCATAATTTTGAATGGCAAAGTAATTCGTAGATTCGTAGCATGCTTAAGTAGTTAAGTCATTTATTTCAGTTTGTAGCTTACCTGATCAGTTCACTGTTTCCAGCATGATATGTCACTTGATCAAGTAGATAGTTTACATTCTGCCTAGCTTAATCCAGTGGTTTTAAAAAAAAACTCCCAACTTAAAGCGTGGCCGCAGCCAAAACCCTGTTCACTAAACACACACTCAACGCACCAGCTTCTCTGTGGGATCGACCTCGTACTTGCCACTTACTGTTTTAAGTAGGTTGCATGTTAGGGAGTTATAAATAGTTTTGAAAGAGGGAGGGGCGCCTCGATCAAGTTGCAACGACAATTGCAAACTGATCCACCCGATCGGTTATATTTTTATATTACTTAATCAAAGAAGCCTTTTTCAAATGGCGTCGTTGCCGGGGATGCATGGTGTTATTACAAAGATGTGTTAAATGCATAGGTGTAAATAGTTTTATTTCTTTTTTTAATATGTTTTTCTTTCCCTTTATGAGAAGGTACCACCGCGGAGGACACTGGAATCAACCTCTCATTTACAGAAATACAAACGCTCAGTGGCGAGTCCAGGAGGTCGGTGTAGTAACTACTCGCTACAGAGATGCGTTAGCAGCTGCCGCATCATCATCTACTGCTGAGCAACTGACCAGTGAGGAGGAAGGAGAGTTGTCCATGCCACCTAAACAGGACGAACCACTACTCGAGGAAGCAGAAACACAGATGGCCGTCGTAGACAACGATTGGGGAATTGGCTCCCTACACGCCCACTCATGCCATCGCACTTACCCCAGGAATGCAGGCAATCGCAATTAAATCGGGGGTGCTCGCGGTGTTGTCAAATTTCTACGAACTCTTGAAGGAATGCCCTTATGCCTTTTTGGAGGAATTTTGCAGATATTGTGACATTCAACCAGTACCAGCTGGATCCACGTCAGAAGATTACAAGCTCAAGGCGATACCCTTCGTTTTGACGGGTGATGCAGGAATCTGGTTGTCAAGGCTGCCAGAAAGCTCGATTAGAACCTGGGCCGAGTTCTGCATGATCTTCCTGGAGCGCTTCTTCCCAACATCAAAGACAAGTGCCCTGAAGAGAGAAATTACAGAGGCGAGGCAGGAATACGATGAGCCTCTTGGGCAGTATTGGGACAGATTCCAGGGACTGCTGCAAGCGTGTCTGAAGTCGCTTAGAATACTGCGTATGCTTTTGTGTTAGGTCAAGCTTCGCAAACCCAGAGAATCCACTAGATCACAAGGTCTAGGAACTCAGAGGATCCTGAAAATCTCGGTCGTCGGACACATAAATTCCGCGTTCAAAACCCTCAACCCTCTGTACTATGAATTAGTACAGGGAAGTAGGGATCGATCCCACGAAGATGGATGCGTAAGAAGGCATTTAAAAGACTCTGGGAAAAGAGGTTGGCTGCTGCCACGCAATTTTGGGTTGAGGAAAGCTATTACTAGACTTAGGAATAAAATCTAACACTAGACCTAGGAAACATAAAACAACATGTAAACATAGAACATCATCTTAACTTCAATACCTCAAACAAACTTCCTCGACCTAGTAAACGACTACCTAAATTAGCTAGACATAAAGTAAACATGCAGTGGGGACCATTTTCCAGAAACGGTAAAGTACGAACGAAAAGCTGCAACAAACTAAATCTGCATTTAACGAACCACAATCTGCATCTCGTTACCTGATTCAAACACGAACATGGAGAAAACAGAGTAAAAATCCAGATTCAAACAAAACATATAAATTCGGACGTTGGAAACTGACGATTAATCGGACACCAACAGATCTACTTCTACTAGACGAAGTAAACAGAACACAGAAATGAAACATCAAATTCTGTCCGATCAACCAACTCAGCTTCAGATCTACACGTCGAATGCTTAATCCACTCCGGATCCAAGCAATCCGAACCAAACTGCAACCAAAAACAACTCCATAAACTCCGATTCAACAAATCCACTCCGATCAATCGACAATCCAACCATGATTCAACGCCGATTCAACAGATCAAGTGTGAAAAGCATCCATTCAAGTAAATAACTATAAACTCAGAAACAAACATAATTCATACTACGAAATCAACATCATCATAACGGAAAATAGAAATTGCATAGAAAGATTCAACAATACTTCAACGGTCAACAAAAGCCGAGCTTCGATCCGCGAAGACTAGGTGAAATTCACAGCAGCAAACGAAATGAAAGCAGTAAATTGTTTCTTCGTCCTACGTGAGGATGGTGGTACGTAACATCAAACAAAAAATAGAACCCGAACCCCTCTCAATTTCTGAAAACCAAGTGTGTAGAAGTGTGTGTGAGTGAGCTTAGAGCCCAAAACAAATTCCTAAAATTCTAAAAATCACCTCTGTAAATTGCATGATCTCTCTTATATAGATGCAGAGGTGATCTTCTAGAAGCCTTCACTTGAATTCTTTGTTCTGCCCTTCAGCTTAGCGATCTCCTCCGTCTGAATATTTTTCCTTCATAATGCTCACTTTATTGCCAAATTTCCTTCGCCGGGCAATTGTCTTCCTTTCTTCCTCGGCCTGGCGATATCTTCCACACACCTAGCTTAAAAAATGCGTTAGACCCCGTTAATGCATGAGATTAACCTCCTAACCAATGCATGAAATTAGACTTATCAAACTGCTCACACTTAAACCATACTTGTCCTCAAGTATAAAGATAAAAAATAGAAATAAGGCGAATTTCAATGCATGGTTATCCTAAGACCGATCCTACAGACACAAACTCCTAGACCTAGACACACTAACAGACTCACAAAGAGAAAATAAACACATAAAGAAAAACAAAAAGGCATGAACTAGTTTCAACTTTTAGGCAGCCGTCCCCACAAGCTTAAGGTCTATCCGATCATCTACAGTCTCCAAATCCTCCCCTTTCCTTCTTCTACCTAATCGGCATGTCAGTTTGTCAAGATAGCCTATTGACTTCCCAATTGTTGGATTCACTCGATCCCTCATTCCTCACCGGGGATGTTAGGATCGATTCACTCTTAAGTTGCTGTCACACCACTGATGCTTGGGTTATGATAGTTCATCCTACCTAAAGTCCCTTTTTTTATTCCCGGGTCAGTTACTATTGCTTCCTGCCCTTGGATTTCTTTTCCTTCTCTTCCCCTTTATATATATATATATAGGGGTGCATTATAATGATAACCCCAATTTCCGTAATAACCCTATAACTAAATCTGGACCACACATTTTTAAAATCACGCGGTCTAGATTCAAACTTAGATTTACTTCATAAAAAAAAGCGCGGGGGTAAATATGTCATTTCGCTTATGATAAAATTTACGTATCCAAATTTCGCTCATTTAATTTCTGAATTTCGCTCATTTTATCATTTTATCAGTCAGTCAAAAATATCATTTTATCAACTCAGAGTATCATTCTATCCGGCAAAACTATCATTCTATGCAATAAACCTAACATATATCATTTTATCAGTCAGTCAAAAGTATCATTTTATCAACTCAGAGTATCATTCTATCCGACAAAACTATCATTCTATGAAATAAACCTATCATTTTATCACAAAGCAGTAAACGTATCATTTTATCAACTCAGAGTATCATTTTATAAGGTTACTGTCATTTTATCCGCTTAGATTATCATTTTATAAGGTAAAAGTATCATTTTATTAAACAAAAATGTCATTTTATACACCAAAAATACCTATCATTCTATCGGCTGAAAGTATCATTCTACCCGGCAAAACTATCATTCTATCGGCTGAAAGTATCATTTTATCTGGCAAAACTACCATTTTATCAGTTTTATGTCATTTTGTCACGTTAAAGTATCATTTTATCAGCTTATATGCAATTTCTCCAGCTAAACTATCATTTTTATAAGGTTACTGTCATTTTATCCGCTTAGATTATCATTTTATAAGGTAAAAGTATCATTTTATTAAACAAAAATGTCATTTTATACACCAAAAATACCTATCATTCTATCGGCTGAAAGTATCATTCTATCCGGCAAAACTATCATTTTATCGCCAAAAGTATCATTTTATCAACTCAGACTATCATTTTATCAGCAAAAGTATCATTTTATCAACTCAGAGTATCATTCTATGCGGCAAAACTATCATTTTATGCATTAAACCTAACATTTATAAGCCAAAAGTATCATTTTATCTACTTAGAGTATCATTCTATCGGCAAAACTATCATTCTATGCAATAAACGTAATATAATCGGCACAATACATAATATACAAACCTACAAAGCAGTAAACGTATCATTTTATCTACGCAGAGTATCATTTTTATAAGGTTACTGTCATTTTATCAGGTAAAAGTATCATTTTATTAAACAAAAATGTCATTTTATACACCAAAAATACCTATCATTCTATCGGCTGAAAGTATCATTCTATCCGGTAAAACTATCATTTTATCGCCAAAAGTATCTTTTTTATCTACTTAGAGTATCATTCTATCAAGCAAAACTATCATTTTATCAACTCAGACTATCATTTTATCGGTAAAAGTATCATTTTATCAACTCAGAGTATCATTCTATGCGGGAAAACTATCATTCTATGCTATAAACCTATCATTTTATCATTTTATCAGTCGGTCAAAAGTATCATTTTATCAACTTAGAGTATCATTCTATCTGGCAAAACTATCATTCTATGCAATAAACCTATCATTTTATCATTTTATCAGTCAGTCAAAAGTATCATTTTATCAACTCAAAGTATCATTTTATCCGACAAAACTATCATTCTATGCAATAAACCTATCATTTTATCATTTTATCAGTCAGTTAAAAGTATCATTTTATCAACTCAGAGTATCATTCTATCCGGCAAAACTATCATTCTATGCAATAAAATAAACCTATCATTTTATCATTTTACGTGATATTTGGCGAAATTCAGAAATTAAATGAGGGAAATGACAGTTTTACCCCCGCACTTTTTTTTATGAAGTAAATCTAAGTTTGAATCTCAAAACTATCATTCTATGCAATAAACCTATCATTTTATCATTTTACGTGATATTTGGCAAAATTCAGAAATTAAATGAGAGAAATGACAGTTTTACCCCCGCGCTTTTTTTTATGAAGTAAATCTAAGTTTGAATCTCAACCGCATGATTAGAAATATGTGTGGTCCAGATTTGGTTATAGGGTTATTACGATATTTAGAGGTTATCATATGATCACGACTTTGTATATATATATATATATATATATATATATATATATATATATATATATATATATATATATATATATATATAGGATTGTGATCAAGATAGAACCATTCTTAAACGTAGAACCATTCTTAAACGTAGAACAAATGCCAAACGGAGGTCGTTAGATCTTTTAATCCAATGGTGTTGATTTGCACAACAACTTCCCATTACAACCAAAACTATTATTAATGGGTGAATGCAGATAAGTGAAAAAATAAAGCATGCATGGAATCTTCTTCGTTTCATTCATTCTTCCATCAACATGTGAGTTTTTTCACATGTTGAGTCCGGAATGTCGTGAAAACATAGTATAATATGTATGATTTTTAATCTTGACCGTCATTTTTTCCTCATCCAATGAATAAAATATGTAGAGTTCTAGGTTCTACACTTAAGAATGGTTCTATCTTTAACGCAACCCTATATAGGATTGTATATATAGGGGTGCATTATAATGATAACCCCAATTTGTGTGATAACCCTATAACTAAATCTCCATCACACATTTTTAAAATATGTGGTTTAGATTTAATCTAACAAAACTATCACTTTATCAAATAAAACTATCATATTTCGGTTATATAAGGGCAAAATTGTCATTTCGTTATGAAGCTTGACCTCGCTCTCTCAAACACTTCCACTAACAATCTGCCGCGAAATGATGAGAAGAAGTTCAAACTTGATGAATCATTCTCCGATGATGAGAAACGACGCTATTAGTATCAGCCATTTCACAGAGCAAAATTAACCGATCTTCTTAAGCAGCAAAAGCAGTCGAAATTGGGGAAAATGTGCCCAATGCTTCAACGGCACAATTTCGACAGCGGCGTGGAGAGAGCATAAAAAGCAAGTGCGTGTTAGTGTGTGAGAGAGAAAGCGAGAGAAAGAGGAGGAGGAGCCCCACCGTTACATGGTGGAGCTTGACTTTATACCGCCACTGTCGTCTCTTTAATTTGTTTCTCTTTTTCTTTTTTTTTCTTTTTAAGGGAATTAACTGAAATTTGTTGACGATGTTTATAACTAGAAAATTATAGAGTAATCACAGTTTTAGTCAAACATGCAAATGACTTTATATTTTGGGAGGAATCACATTATGATAGTTTCAGGGGATAAAATGATAGTTTCAGAAGGTAAAATGATAGTTGCACTTGATAATATGATAGTTTCAGGGGATAAAATGATAGTTGCACTTGATAAAATGATAGTTTCAGAGGATAAAATGATAGTTTCAGAATTTAAAATGATAGTTGCACTTGATAAAATGATAGTTTCAGGAGATAAAATGGTAGTTGCATTTGATAAAATGATAGTATCAGGGGATAAAATGATAGTTTCAGGGGATAAAATGATAGTTTCAGAAGGTAAAATGATAGTTGCACTTGATAAAATGATAGTTTCAGGGGATAAAATGATAGTTTCAGAAGGTAAAATGATAGTTGCACTTAATAAAATGATGGTTTCAGGGGATAAAATGATAGTTTCAAATGATAAAATGATACTTTTGCATAAAATGATAAAATGATAGTTTCAAATGATAGTTTCAGTGGATAAAATGATAGTTTGAAATGATAAAATGATAGTTTCAAATGATAAAATGAAGCATAATACTACTATGAATATAAATAAGCATAATACGACATTACACATATACTTTCGTTAGTTTGTTTACATATATTTTGCTATGCAATTAAAGTCTGGCACGCAAAATTATGGAGGTTTGAATTAGTGAGTCCACACAACTCACCATTTTCAATATCATATTTAATCAATATTTTGAATAATTAAAATGGCACGTGAAATAGTTAGTGCTTAAAATTTAATTTTTTTAAGCATTAACTATTTCACATGTATACTTATAAAATCAAGTTCAGTTGTATATAATAGTACTTTTTGTTTTAAAATCACGTATTTCTCCATAATTTTTGTCCAATTTCAAATGGCATACGACATGGCAGTTGATTCGATTCAATTTTGATTTGGATTTTACCTTATGAAACTATCAATTTACTCTGAAACTATCATTTTACCTTCTGAAACTATCATTTTATCCCCTGAAACTATCATTTTATCCCCTGAAACCATCATTTTATCAAAGTGCAACAATCATTTTACTTTATGAAACTATCATTTTATCAACTCTGAGTATCATTCTATCTAACCAAAACTATTATTTTATCAGCTCAGAGTATCATTCTATCCGGCAAAACTATCATTTTATCACCAATAAGGAAATATTTATCTTCTTCGAACAAACACGTAATGCATTGAGTTGATGAGCAAAAAAGAAGAGAAAAAAGAGCTCTTCTGGTTTCCTTTTTCTCTTTTTTTTTGTTTTGTCACTGTAAACTACTATCATGCAAATTCTCTTTCGTTGTCAAATAAGATCACCTCGCTTGCGTGTCTAGTTTGTGGGGGATTTTTAACAACTTTTATGAACAAAACCATTAGGCCAAACTCGTGCAGATATGTGTCTTCACGTAACTGTATGTGAGATGATATCATGTTTTCTCTATTTTGTAACCCTTACAATTATGGCAGATCAATTTTTCAACTAGCTAGAAGGTTTTATTAGGACCTTTTTTGCAATTATTGTAGCTCGTGAACAGGGGCGGACACAGTAAAGGAGAGGGTAGGGCAAAAATGAGAGAAATGACATATTTACCCCCTGCGCCTTTTTTATGAAGTATATCTAAGTTTGAATCTCAGCCACAAGATTAGAAAATATGTGCGGTCCAGATTTGGTTATAGGGTTATCACTCAAATTAGGGGTTATCATATGATCACAACTCTCTCTCTCTCTCTCTCTCTCTATATATATATATATATATATATATATATATATATATATATATTTTCATATCCCCTGGACTTAGTCCAACTTATACCTCCGAATATTTATTTTATTTCTCCCCTGGACTTCGTCCAGCTTATACCTCCAGAACCCTTTTTCCAATTTTTTCTCCTTCAGACTCTTCTCCCTAAACATCCAGTGGCGGCCCCCTTTTTATTATACATGTTAGCTCAAAGTGTATAGGCTTATAACTCACTTTTATAGTAGGGCTTCACAACTAGGTTATCTAAGGCATCCTCTATCGTTCTTACTTCATTCAAACCGATGTCAGCTTATTATGGAAAAAGGCCTCAAAGTTGACATGCATCATATCTTCAATTGCTCTTACTAAGGGAATCTTGCCTTATTGTATTCACTAGCTCATGCGACATACAAAAACCTAGATCTAAAGACTCATATTCACATTAAACACAGACTGCACTAACTCCATCCCCCTCCCACTTCACTCAAGCTTGTCCCCAAGCTATCTCAGTGAAGAGGGGAAATAGGGAAGTATTAACAGAACGAAACAAACACAAAAGCACAACACACAAAACAACAAACAGGCACAAGCAAAACAAACTTCTCACACTTAGACCGAGCAACGGGCTAAGTGGGAGAAATTACAACAGAACAAAAGACAAAACATTCCTAAAAGAAACACAAACTTCTCACACTTAGATCAAAGATTGGGCTAAGTGGGAGAAGACACATATAAACGCAGACACATATATACATCACGAGGTATGCTTGAACGGCAAACACAAAAGCACAAACTCAGAACGACAAACATATAAACATATAAAAACAGAAAGAAAACGAAAATAAAAACTGAAAAGTAAAAGTTACTTGGTCATTGGGAGGGTCTCAATTCGGGGTTTGGCCCCCGCGGGAGCCAAACTGGGGTGGAACATAGGGGCGGGTCACCTTCACTTTCTTCCTAGCCGGCGATGCTGACTCCTCTCCTTCCTTCTCACTTTGCTTCGACACAATCTTCTTCACAGACAGGGGCTTAGATGCAGATGGGGCTAACAGAGGCTTAGACGCTGGTGGGGGTTGCTGAAGAGAAGAGCTTCCCGGCCCTGGCTGCTGGGACATGCTGCTGGGTCCAGAGGGCAGCTTCTTCTGGGGCTGGGGAAATTTCTTCTCCAGACAATCGGTCATCATCATCATTAGCTTAACAGCTTCCGCCATGCGATCGCACTGCACGGTCGACCTCCCCACCCAGTCGGTGATACTACCCCTGAGGGCCATCATCTCCTTTCGGACTCCGCCGAGCTCCGTCCGCATCTTACCCATCTCCTCTTTCATCACTCCCATCTCCTTTTTCATCTCTTCATACTCCACACTGGTCACTGTTTCAACACCATCCAGCTCCGTCTTCACCTGGGGTCACTGTTTGCGGAAGGTTTGGCCTGTTCCATCATCGCCGAGAAGAGAGAGAAGGCCTTCATCGCCTCTTCTGCACTACCAAACTTCCTTGTTAAATCCGCCATGAATGCCACCGCGTCGGAATCTGCGGAGGTGGTGGGGTTCCCAGCCTTCTCGGTGTGAGCAGGTGCCTTCGACATGTTCTAATTCTGCAAAAACACAAGAACTTGGAAGAATTGGTGATTAGGGTTTGAAGGATTTTGGGTATTGTGAGAGAAAAGATTTGGGGAAGAATATGGAGTAGAGAAAGATTTCGGTATTTTGGATATTAGAAAATAAAAAGAATAAGGAGGAAAAATTGGTATTTTAGGTAAGGATAGGGAAAGGCTGCAGGACGGTTGCAGACGTGATGAAAGCAACTGTACGCCTTCCCATAAAGTTAAAATTTGAATTTTGAAAATTTTACAACTTCCCTCCCAAATTCTGGTCCGAAAATCTCTCCACCCCCATGTAAATGCTATTTTCCGCAATACCATAGGAAAAACGAAAATGAAACGCCAGACTCCCAGGTCAAGGATTCAACATGTGACAAAACAATTTCCCTAAGAAGTCTGGTGTTTCGAAAATATTTTTAGAAGATTAGATTTTTTCTCTGTTTGGTATTTTTTTACTTTTTGAAAAGCAATTAAACTATTTACACTTTCAATTGAGTACTCTCGAGATCCTCTGGTTCAGTGTATAGATTAAAAATGCATTCCTATTTACCTGACCCAGGAATTCGTCGAGAGCACTTACTTCACTAGACCGATTAGGCGATAATAAAGAGTGCGCTTAGTGGCACTTCCTCCACTACACACAACTCAAAATTATCCCTAAAAATTAACAAGGAAAGGAGTAGAGTCCGAGGCACTTCCCTGGATTTCCACAGCTTCATTTGCTCGAAGGCCAACAATTGTGTACGGCCCAATCCACTTGGACTTCAGCTTCTCAGGCATCAGCTTGAGCCTGGATTGGAAAAGGAGAACCTTTTGACCCACTTGTAGTTCCTTGACCCAGAGATTTTTGTCATGCCAGAGCTTTGTCTTCTCCTTGTACCACATTGCGGATTCATACGACTCCAGCCTTAACTCTTCCAGCTCCTGAAGTTGCAGTTTCCTTTCTTCCTCACAAGCCTGGGGCCTCATATTAATCTCCTTCACCGCCCAATATGCTCTATGCTCTACTCCCACAGGCAGATGGCACATCTTGCCAAACACCAGCTGGTAGGGCGACATTCCAATAGGCGTTTTGTATGCTGTCCTGTAAGCCCACAATGCATCACCGAGCCTTTTGCTCCAGTCCTTCCTTGACGGGTTCACCGTCTTCTCCAATATTGCCTTGATCTCCCTATTTGAGATCTCTGTCTGCCCATTAGACTGAGGATGGTACGGAGTAGAAAGCTTGTGGTGGACTTCGTATTTCCTCATTAGAGCTTCTATGGTTCGGTTACGGAAATGCGTCTCTTGGACAAATATAATAGCTCGGGGCACACCGTACCTGTTAAAAATGTTAGTTCTAAGAAACTTAGCCACCTCTTTAGACTCACAAGAAGTGGTTGCTTTGGCTTCTATCCACTTTGAAACATAATCTACGGCCACGAGGATGTACGTATTTCCGTACGAAGATGGAAATGGACCCATGAAATCCATCCCCCAGATGTCAAAGATTTCGCACACGATTACTGGGACTTGCGGCATCTCATCTCTCCTTGAAATTCCTCCAGTTTGCTAGCATCTCTCACAGTTTTGACAGAATTCAAAAGAGTCCTTGTGTAATGTAGGCCAATAAAATCCACTGTCCAGGACTTTCCTCGCAGTCTTCCTCGGTCCAAAATGACCTTCACACGCCAACGCATGACAATGATTAAGTACATCCCTCTGCTCCCACTCGGGAATACATCTGCCCACAACAAATGTGCCTCAATGAGTTCTCCATTCGTATGGGACTCTATAACAATGAATAGGTGGCCAACGGAGGGTGGTTTGGGCGCGACATAGGCCTCCCAAGCAAAAAGGCTGACTTTGACCGGCAGGCAGTCTGGCAAGCAATCAGCCACGACCGTGCTCCAGCTTTCAAGGCATCTGAGTCCCGGGGAAACCACATTGCAGACCCTGCCCTCCGCCTTGCTCAAGTCTATCTTGGTTGTAATCTATTGGGCCAAGCCAACACTACCGCAATGATTACTTTGGCTGAACTTTACTTTATGTGGTGTATGACGCAGCAGCGGAAGATCCATCTAGGGTTCTGGCTAGCCTACTCGATCGATCAGATCGCTACATGCCCGGCACTCCACCTGAATGTGTGTCATCTCCTTGGCGCCTACCTACGGAGGAACTGGAACTTGGAGAACCAAGAGAGTGTTAGGCGCCCCCTTTGTTGCCCTCCTCCTGAACTTTTTGACATCGACTATTTTTTTCAGAATACAGGTGTTAGAGAAGGGAAGACAGTGGAGATTCCATTTCTACACTCTCGGCCAGCGTGAGCAGTCAAGAGGCCAGCTGGAAACAAGGCGAGGCTTACTGAACGCCCAGCCAGCCTGATAAGTCGTATTCTATGCCTTTGTTACGGGTCAGTATGATGTGCATATTTGAACTTTATCTGCAAAACAAGTTGCTTAAGCGTGCAGGTTGAGTGTTCTAGCCAGTAGGCAAAGCTTCAGATACTTCAGGTGAAAAGGGCGTCAGGACGATTACGTACTGACCAGTATACATGCAAAAATGGCTCGAGATGGAGAAGAAGGATAGCTGGGACTGATCAACCACAATTAAGGGCAAAGAAGTCATCTCACCACAAGGTTTTACCCTAAAATCAAGGGTAAGCCTCCCTATAAAAGGAAGCCACTTGGAGAGAGAAGGGGATGAACTCATTCATCATCATCCACTATTAGGTAGAATTCTCTCGGTAGTTCAGTCCTTCAGCCCAGTCCAGAGCCTCATTCCTCGCCACAACCATGATCACCTGAGTTCTAGAAGTCTCCGGAGTTCCAGAAGTTCTCTTTCCAGTCAGCACGATCGTAGTTAGCAGTTCCATCGCCCGGAGTGGCAAAAACAATCTTTATTTGTTTTCTAGTTAATCTTGTTTGTTTTCTCTACGTTGGATCTTTCGCATTTCCAGTATTTTTCTTATTTTGAAGTCTTGGTTGTGATCCAAACGTTTTCTAAATTGCTATGAAGTTGTTTCGTTCGGTTGTATCGTTGTTCTTTCTTCTTCCTACCACGATAGCTTAGATCTAGCTGTTACGGTAATTTCCAGTGTGGAATCGAATGTTTCAACTTCTGTAGTTAATCTCTCTGAGTTTGCAAGTCTAGATAGCTGTTAGATTTTAGATCTGAATTAGTTAAGTGTGAAAACCCAGTTTATGTGATTTCTGCCACCCTACATGTTGACCAGTAAGCATAATTGCAGTTTCAGTGTTTAATCTTTTGATTTGGAGTTTAGATCGTAGATCTGTTTTTGTGAAGTTGTTAATCTGCATTTCTCGTTCATGGAACCTGAGTTGTTTGATTTGTGTTCAGACTTGCTGGAGAAGACAATGTCCACATCCAAATTTGGGACCACATTTACTTTTTAGTTACTTTTTGCTTTTGTCCTTTACTTTTTCTTACTTTTCAGCTGTTACTTTTCAGACCTGTAGGCCTAGTCACCTAACTACCTCTTTTTCCTCTGATATTCTGTTTAACCTTTTATAGTAAACTCGTACCTTCCACATTTATTAGCCAAAAACCATGTTCCCCACTTTCCACGTACACAGCCGCCTGTCCAACACCTTTCCCACCTCCTAGTCAGTAGAGTACCACCTTTAAATTCCAGCCTAGATAAGTCTCAACCCAAAGCGTGGTAGCACCTTCCAGAATATCACCACAATCACTCCAAAACGCTTTCATCTCTGTGGGATTCGACCCCTACCTTCACTATACTACCCAGTAGAAGAGGGTTGAGGATTTATTGATACCAGGTTCAGGATTAGCAGGGACTTCCATACTGATCAGTAGGATACACCCTTTGCTTGAAACGACACCTGCACAAACCTGCTCTTTCAAATGGCGCCGTTGCCGGGGATGAATGACGTTATTTATTGTTATTGTGTGTGATACTTTGGCGTATATATTGTGGATAATTTTTCTTTTTCCTTTTATTTCAGTTTATGAGAAGCAGTTCGGCTCCTGACCAGTGGAGACCGAAGATACTTCAGCGAGGATCTATATTCGTAACCACTCGATCCGGCCTGTCGACGGCTTTGTCTGACTTAGGTTCGAGTAGTGACGATGAGCAATACACCATAGAAGGGTCAATACCAAAAGAGATACCACTGTTGGAAGGCAACCCAAGGGAGATGGCTGCCAACGTAGATGATGATCCAGAGATCGGAACGCTGAACGCGCATACTGAAGGAGAGCCCCCGCAAGCCATAGTCGTTACTCCAGGGCAAACCGCCTGCGATGTGAAGCCTCATGTGATCGCGATCCTGCCTACATACTGCGGGAAGAGCTATGAAGGGCCGTATGAGTTTCTTCATGAGTTTTGTAAAATTTGTAGGGCGCAGAGGAGACCAGCAGGAGCGACTGAGGATGATTATAGGCTGAAGGCTTTGCCATTTGTGCTCAAGGGGGAAGCTAACACCTGGTTCATGCGCCTGCCCCCAACTCTATTGAGACTTGGGCCGATTTCAAGTCAGCATTCCTGGGCGAGTTTTTTCCGTCATCCAAGACAAGCGCGCTGAAGAGGGAAATAACTAATGTGAAGCAAGGGTATGATGAACCCTTGAGTGATTATTGGGCAAGATACATGGGTCTTTTGGAATCATGTCCCAACCATCGCATGGCGGACATTGAAGTACATCATACTTCCTACGAAGGTATGAACGCGGTAACTAAGGACCTGGCAAATTCATCGTCAGGAGGAAGCTTCACGCAATTACGGGTCAGCGAAGCGAAGAGAGTCCTAAGGAAGCTACTGAATGCAAAGATAGAGTATGACCATTCAAGGGAAGG
This sequence comes from Salvia splendens, assembly GCF_004379255.2. Taxonomy (NCBI): domain Eukaryota; kingdom Viridiplantae; phylum Streptophyta; class Magnoliopsida; order Lamiales; family Lamiaceae; genus Salvia; species Salvia splendens. The sequence goes on from NC_056044.1 coordinate 27,637,727, forward strand.
ATACAACCGAGAGCGGGCTGCTGTTGCCTCGTCTACTGATCAGGAAAATAAGCTGGAGCAGAAAATGGATTTGAAAATGGATGAGCTGAAGAAGTCACTTCTGAGTGCGATCGAGAAGAGCACTCCACCACCTCCCCCAGCTGGGAATTACAAGGGTGCAGAGCAGGGAAATCAAGGGACCGAACTATGATCAGCCTAATGACTTCGGGAGCAAGTTAATGCTGCGGTGTACTTCAATTCTAGTGGGAATTGGATTCAAGGTAGACAACGGGATGCACCATGGAGGGATCATCCAAACTTCCGATGGGGTGACGGAAGCCAAAATCAGAACCAAGGTCAGAACCAGTATAACCCCCATCCGAACCAAAACCCTAACCGTGGACCAGCAAACCCAGACTACCAGCTCAACTGGTCAGGAAGAAACCAACAATCCCAAAACCAAAACCCACAAAACCAGAACCCGAACCCTGTCTATGTGCCGCCCCACCAGAGAAATTTCCAAAATTTCCAAAATCAGCCGAACCCAGGACCCCAACACCATCAGAACCAAAATCAATTCCAAGGCCAGCACCAGAATCAATATCCTCAAGATCAGTACACCCCTCCTGCCCAGTATAACCAATACCCGCCTAATCAAGGCCAGCAAAACTCCCAGAACTATCAACACCAAGGGCCGAGTCATTTCCAAAATTCGAACAGGCCAAGGAGATCCGTTGAGGACATGATGGGTGAAATGCTAGCGTCACAACAGAGCATCAAAGGAGAATTGCAATCCCATAATGAGGTCGTGCAGGGGATGCAAAATGCCCAGAAGGAACATAAGGCGAACATGGATATGATGAATAGGCAGTTAGCTCAACTGGCCACTTCGGTGGGTGATTTGAAGGGAAATGCGGGGAAACTCCCATCTACAGTCCAAATGCCCGAAAGGGCAAATGTGAGTAAGGTTACGTTGAGGTCAGGAACTACTTATGACGCGCCTCAACCGAAATGACCTAGTGGAGGATCCAATGGAACGAAGATATGAGGCGATACCATTTCAGCGGAAGAATTAGGGAGACCTATGCCTCGGATGCAGGATCCATTCTTCTTGGATGATACACCAAGTGTAAGAGGTGAACTCGACACCCTACTGACCAGGAAGGAACCTCCTCAAGAGGAAGAGCCCAGAATGGAGGCCCAGACCCAGGAACTACCCAAGAAAGACTCCAAGAAGGTTGCTGAGGGACCAGTAGAGGAGAAAAAAGGGGAGAAACCATTCCCATTCCGATTTGTTACAAAGATGAAGAAAGAGAACCCGGTTGACTACTTGTCGATTTTTGGGAAGTTGGATGTCACCATACCATTCCTCCAAGCCGTGAAGCTACCCCCTCTCGGGAAATTCATAAAGGACTTCATAGCCGGGAGAGCCCAGAAGGATGGCAAGATTATGGTGGAAGGGATAGCGTCAGCAATAGTGCAAGAGAAGTTACCACCCAAGAGAGCCGACCCAGGTATGTTCACCCTACCCATAACTTTAGGAGATGTGAAGGTCGAACATGCAATGTGTGATTTGGGGGCATCTATAAATGTCATGCCATTGTCTATCTATAACCGGTTGAAAGAAGTGAGGCTGTCAAATACTAGGGTGTTGATCCAACTGGCTGATAGGTCGTGCATAAGTCCTGAGGGAGTTTTAGAAAATGTGTTAGTAAGAGTGCATGATTTTACATACCCTGCTGATTTTTATGTGATCAAAATGAGTGAGCATGAAGCTAGGGAATCTAGTGGCATATTGTTAGGAAGGCCATTTTTTAGGACGGCCATGACAATAGTAGACATGGCTGAGGGAACAATTTGCATTGATTTTCACGGGGAGAAGTTTATTTTTGATATCAATGAGGCAATGAAAAAGCCTATTGATTCTGAAAATGTATGCTATGTTGATGTGATTGACCCCTTAGTCCAAGATTTTCTTGAGACCGAACTATTGCAGGAGAAACTCCAAGCTTTAGATGTATATGAGCAAGCTGACGTAGAAGCCGCTGCATGGTGCGATCTGATCAGCAGCCAAGGGTTGACTGATGAAGAGATAGAAAAAGCAATTATGAACTTTTGTCAGAAATCAGAATTTATTGGAGCCGCAGGGGCTCAACTACCAGCCAGTACAGGGGAATTCTCAGATGGTGAATTAGAAAAAGAGGGGGATGCTGCAAAAAACCTTCTGCCCGCAGACACACTTCTCCAACAAGTTGATTTAAAGAAAGCGGCAAACAAACAAGCCTCAGTGAGACCCTTTTCAAACCTCCAAGATGAAACCCCAGAAATACAACCGCCAACTGAAGAGCGGCCGCCAAACCCACAACCGCAACCACAAGAGTCGATTCTTCAGGCTCCGGCGATGATTCCCTTGAACGAACTGGCGGAGTTCCTCAGGCAGCAGGACCCAAATAAAGATTAGGCGGCTGTGTTGGCGGGTTTTAACCAAACCGGAAGCGGATCAAGCATGACCGGAGGAACCCCGATAGTACCTACCCCAGAAACAAATGTTCAGCCCACAGTGCACTCACCGATTTCCATTCCAACTTCCTCAACAATCCCACCAGAAAAGAAATCTCCCTTGACGACCGCACCATCAGAATCCTCAAAACCCTCCCCGACTCGCCAACAAATCGAACCAATGGATGTTGACCCTCTTTCTGCATATTATGACTCTGACCTAGGGGAAGGCGAATGGAAAGCAAACGAGGAGCAGAAGAGCCGGGAGGAGGAAGATGAATCGGAGAGAACACCGGTAGCGGAACTCGTTCCCCAAGAAATGGAAAGGGAGGGGATAGATCTGAACGAAACGGCCAGAAAGAAAGTCCTTATGACTGATGAGGAGTTTGAGGAGCTTTCGAACGAGGTAACCAGGATGGAAGATGGCACTGCCAAGATGGCTGAGGGTCTGGACCTCGCATCAGAGGCAGTAGGAGAGAGTGAAGAAGTTGGTACAAGGAACGACCCAGAAAGCCTAGCCCACCAGCCAGTAGACAAGGTGAAAGAGAAACAGACCGAAGAGGAAGAGCCGAAGTCGGTGACTCCCCAGCCAGAAGCAGGGAAGAGTGATACACAAATCGAGGAGAAGGATACCGAGGTACAACCAGCGGAACCAGAGCAGGTGGTACCACCAGTATTGAAATCGAAAGCAGTTAAAAGAAAATTGGTGTTGAAAGGTGATCCAAAGGTAAAACGGCTGAAGCCAAAGAGAGTATCGCAAGGATGCCTAGGGAAATGGACATCCAGCAAGGCAGGAGCAAACACGGCAGCAAGTGCGTTGGAAATCTCTAGTGAAGAACACAGGGCTACTCCTACAAAACCTGGGGAGGAATCCTTGTCGGCTACCAACTTGAAAGATGCCTCGACAGCAACCGAGGTGGTCTCACCCACGCCGAGTGACCAGAGAGAAGAAACTGACACGGTGGCTGAGGGTCTGGACCTCGCATTGGAGTCAGTAGGTCACCCAGAGTCAGGAGATGACAATACCCATATCCGCTTGGAGACCCAGTCTACTGCCCAGAAGGAGCCTTCAATACCAACAGAGGAGAGACCAGAGGAAAATGAAGACGGAGATGACAATAGATACCGCAAGGAGATGAAAAAGAAGGGGAAAGCCCCTGTTAAAAAGAAACCAAGCAGCAAGAAGCAACGCACGGTCAACACCAGCATCGCCATCACAGAGTCAGATCAGAGAGCCCCGCCGCGCCGAAAGGAGCCGAGTGACAGTGAGTATACCGCAAGTAAAGAATCGGGGTCAGAAAGCAACGTCTCCCTAGAGGACGAGGAGTATGGCGAGAAGCAGCTCCCACACAACCATCGAGAGTTGATGCATCCTCCCGTGGAAAGATTGAAGTACTGGCGTTGGAAGGTGGAGCTCACTGACGAGCAAATAGAAGACATGAAACACTTCAGCACTAAAAAGCTTCAGGATGCGTTTGATGACAAGGACGACGACAGCAAACAGATTAAGAGTGGGAAGGTACTCTTTTTCCCAGCACTTGATGAATTGAATTCCCGTGAGCCTCTCTTGTTGCAGTTGCGTGCGTTGGGTTTTGATTGGTTGTTGGAGAATGGGGATCCGAGTATACCTATAAGGCTGGCAAATGAGTTTTTCACTACCTTTAGATTCAAGGTCACTACGGATCTGGATGAAGAGTCCATAACCTTTAGGGTATTCGGAAGAGAGGTGAGCATGAGCTTGATTGAGTGGACGGTCAGATTGGGAATGTGTAGTTTAGGAGAGGCCATAGGGCCAGAATGGAGAAGTAGGGAGAGGGGAATTCCCCGGAGGCACATCGAATTTAAGCCCCAGGAAGCATGGGAGGAACTTACTCACCCTGACGCAGGGCAGTTCCAGTCCATGATTTCCCGCTCCGTCCACTTCAACAACCCAATTTTGCGTTTGGTACAGCTTTACCTGGATTTTAATTTGTTGGGGCAATCAAATTCCGCCGTTCGAACTTCAATGACCGAACTGTACCTCCTCTGGTGTGCTAAGTGCGGGAGGACAGTGCACCTGGGCTTCTGGACCGCGTACCAGTGTCACCTCATCGCCACCCACCCAGCGAGGAACCTCTCCCTTTGCCATATATTGGAAGTTTTTGTCAGGAACAACATAGCTATCTCGGAGGAAGAGGACTTATCCCCCTTGACGATGGTCGACCCTCCTGGCCTCTTTGATACACCATTGTTCGTCCGAACGAACACCGTTTACATGAGGCAGGGCATACCACGTTTCTAAGCGATGGGAGAAGAAGCTATACCAGCCGGGAGAGCGACGGCAGCCCAGGGAACACCAACGCAGGAGCAGAGGCAGGAGAGGTTGGAAAAAGCAGTGGCGGAGTTGGCCGATGAAAATAGGAAAACAAGGGCGGAGTTGAACCGTTTGGCAACTGTGATGGAAGGAATCTTGAGGGAGTTAGCTGCTGAAAAGTTAGTACGAGAAGCTGGTACAAGCCGCCACGGAGGCCAGGAAGTCGGATCACAAGGACCCCAAACAGAAGAGGAGAAACAAGAGGACGGAGATGCCGAGGAGTCGGCAGAGCCTGAAGGAAACCAGTCCGAGAATGAGGAGGAGCAACCGGAAGAACCACCTGCACCACAACCTGCCCCGCCAAGGAGCAGGAGGAACAAGCGACCACCACCCACCGGACCAGTTAGTTTTCTTTTTATTTTCAGTTTTTAGTTTTTCGTATTTTAATTGTGTTTTGTTTTTTTTGGGTAGTATAATCTTTGTAGTATGTGAGCAAACCCTTTTCATAACACTTAGCCTACGCAATAGTCTAAGTGTGAGAAGTCAGGGTTCGCTATTTTGACGCATGTGTTGTGTTTTTCTGTTGTTTTTATGCTTTCGTAAGCATGTTGGCTCACACTTAGCCCATTGCATGGTCTAAGTGAGAGGAGTTTTGTATATATGTGTGTTTTGTTTGTTGGTTTCTGTTTAGGTTTTCAAACTCTCCCACTTAGCCCATTCCATAGTCTAAGTGTGAGAAGTTTTAGTTTTAATTTGTTGTTTTTGTCTGTTTGTCTATGTGTCCATCATACTGGCCATTACCTTTTCCACTTCACAGCCCTATCTGAGGGCAAACACTTGTGAAGTGGGAGGGGGGACGCAATAACCAGTATGATGAATATGTATATGTGTGGTCTGTGTTTGTGCTTGTGTTAGTGTCCTGTTAGGTATAGTTTTTTTTATTTTGTGTGTTGATTGGGCTTAAAACTCAACTGTCTTGAGCTGACGGTGAGTGGAATTGAGGGAGATAGGACATGCTGGAAAACCGAAACCATCCCTATTAGTACCTCCTAGTCAGGATAGATGATGTGAGTATGAGAGAAAAGCCCATACTTAGAGCCAAACACGAAAGCCCTCTTAAAATGTGAGTTATAAGCTTTAAGTGGAACCACTTTCCACATGTTTAGAAAAAAAAAGAGCGGCTGCCACAAATTGCCTAGGGTGAAGTGACTGCGTGTAACAACACTGAAGGCAGTAAGAACCCCCCCAAAAAAAAACCACCTTTAGAACCTCTTTTCTAACTCTTTATACCCAGATAAATACCCCTAGCCACTGGGACTGTGTGTGTGCAAGACATGAAGCGAATGAAGCTTACTGGCTAGAAGGGTGTACAAGAAAGTAGAATCCAGCTGGACAAGAAAGTTTGGAAGAAAATCGGCCAGGGAGTCATCCCAGGCCCAAAAAGAAGGTATAAGGGTGGCGAAGCCACGAGGGAAAAAGAAAAAAAGAGAAGAAGAAAGAATATGAAGAAAATGGTCAGAAAAAAAACTCGGCCACAAAAAAATGAAGAAGGAATAAGGGTGGCGAAGCCACAAAGATACTACTGACCAGTTGGAGATCAAAGCCAGAAGCGCCAACTAAGAAAAGCAATTGATCAGAAGCCTGATACACACAGTCTCCCCCGCATCAATAAAATAGAAATTTTGAACCTTAGAGCCTTAGGAACATCCACCCAAAACATTACAAGCCAAAAGCCCCGTTACAAGCCTATAAGTCCTTCAGTAGCTGCTCGTGAGATCTAACTCCGAAGCAACTGTGGTTGAGCATAATAAGAGAATGCAGTCCTAACATTCCTGGTGAGGTATGAGTGACTGAGTGAACCTACAGTTGGGCCGAGAGTGTGGGCGATCTTGACAAACTGATATACTGATTGGGAGAGAGAGGAGGGTGGCAGAAGTTCAAGGTTGTCTAAGGCTGGATTGCACCTGATCCAGAGGGGAGGGATGGTTGAAAATATAGCCCGCTCTTTGTGTTTTCAGTTTTTTTTTGTGTGTTTGTTTAAGTGTTTCTTTTGCATCATAGTTTAGAGTCCAGGTTAGGTAGAGTCAGTCAGGGGAGTAACCAGGCTAGAATTCGACTTATGTCTTTTGGTTGTTCTTCACGCTTGAGGACAAGCATGTGGTAAGTGTGAGCAGTTTGATAAGTCGTATTCTAGGCCTTTGTTACGGGTCAGTATGATGTGCATATTTGAACTTTATCTGCAAAAAAGTTGCTTACGCGTGCAGGTTGAGTGTTCTAGCCAGTAGGCAAAGCTTCAGATACTTCAGGTGAAAAGGGCGTCAGGACGATTACGTACTGACCAGTATACATGCAAAAATGGCTCGAGATGGAGAAGAAGGATAGCTGGGACTGATCAACCACAATTAAGGGCAAAGAAGTCATCTCACCACAAGGTTTTACCCTAAAATCAAGGGTAAGCCTCCCTATAAAAGGAAGCCACTTGGAGAGAGAAGGGGATGAACTCATTCATCATCATCCACTATTAGGTAGAATTCTCTCGGTAGTTCAGTCCTTCAGCCCAGTCCAGAGTCTCATTCCTCGCCACAACCATGATCACCTGAGTTCTAGAAGTCTCCGGAGTTCCAGAAGTTCTCTTTCCAGTCAGCACGATCGTAGTTAGCAATTCCATCGCCCGGAGTGGCAAAAACAATCTTTATTTGTTTTCTAGTTAATCTTGTTTGTTTTCTCTACGTTGGATCTTTCGCATTTCCAGTATTTTTCTTATTTTGAAGTCTTGGTTGTGATCCAAACGTTTTCTAAATTGCTATGAAGTTGTTTCGTTCGGTTGTATCGTTGTTCTTTCTTCTTCCTGCCTCGATAGCTTAGATCTAGCTGTTACGGTAATTTCCAGTGTGGAATCGCATGTTTCAACTTCTGTAGTTAATCTCTCTGAGTTTGCAAGTCTAGATAGCTGTTAGATTTTAGATCTGAATTAGTTAAGTGTGAAAATCCAGTTTATGTGATTTCTGCCACCCTACATGTTGACCAGTAAGCATAATTGCAGTTTCAGTGTTTAATCTTTTGATTTGGAGTTTAGATCGTAGATCTGTTTTTGTGAAGTTGTTAATCTGCATTTCTCGTTCATGGAACCTGAGTTGTTTGATTTGTGTTCAGACTTGCTGGAGAAGACAATGTCCACATCCAAATTTGGGACCACATTTACTTTTTAGTTACTTTTTGCTTTTGTCCTTTACTTTTCCTTACTTTTCAGCTGTTACTTTTCAGACCTGTAGGCCTAGTCACCTAACTACCTCTTTTTCCTTTGATATTCTGTTTAACCTTTTATAGTAAACTCGTACCTTCCACATTTATTAGCCAAAAACCATGTTCCCCACTTTCCACGTACACAGCCGCCTGTCCAACACCTTTCCCACCTCCTAGTCAGTAGAGTACCACCTTTAAATTCCAGCCTAGATAAGTCTCAACCCAAAGCGTGGTAGCTAACCAAACCTTCCAGAATATCACCACAATCACTCCAAAACGCTTTCATCTCTGTGGGATTCGACCTCTACCTTCACTATACTACCCAGTAGAAGAGGGTTGAGGATTTATTGATACCAGGTTCAGGATTAGCAGGGACTTCCATACTGATCAGTAGGATACACCCTTTGCTTGAAACGACACCTGCACAAACCTGCTCTTTCACAGCCCAAGCAAGCATCAAGGGCCCCAACTGGCGATAGTGGCCACCCCAAGGGTCGAGCAAACAGAGGAGGCCGCTCAAAAAAACGCTGACTGGAAGCTGCGCATTGAGCAAATGATGGCGCAGTTGGTGGAGAACTCCCTAGCCCACCTGGTTCAGATGACCAGGATTGGCACTGTCATGGAAAGGCTGTTGGAGTCAGTGCGTGATCCAACCAGTTCCTTAGTGAGACAACCCAGCGCAAGGCACCCGCCATCTCACTCTACTCGCTCCCCTCAAGCAAGGCATGCCACTACTCCAACCAAGCCCACCTCTACTCAAGCTGTCCAGCCACCAAGGAAGAAGTAGCAGTAACATATTACCCTAGCTCGTTTCAATATTTAAAACAATCTCTATTTTATTTTTGTTTTTTTTGGTCTATAATTACCATGTTTTTATCCATTTCACACTTAGCCCAGTGCCTGGTCTAAGTGTGAGAAGTTTATGGATTTCTTGTTCTTTTTCTTGACTGAGTGTTTTTGTTTTACTCTTGTTTTTCTTGTTTTCGGCATGGTTTTGATTTGGGCACTATCTCCCACTTAGCCCAGTGTCTAGTCTAAGTGTGAGAAGCTTTACTTGGTTTTTGATATACCTGTGTTGTTGCCTAACCCTTTTTCCACTTCATCAAGTCGCTTGAGGGCGAGCTATAATACAGTGGGAGGGGGGAGGGTTAGCCTAATTGAAATCACACATGTCAGATTTAAAAACCAAACAAACAGATAGAATTAATTAGGGCAGTATGCATGAGATTGAGTAAATGAAAGATATGAATGCTTGGGGAAGAGTTAGAAAAATGATACAACATGTTTACATGTGAAAACTTAATTGTTCTCGACTTGATCAGTTTGGATGACGTAAGTATGATGGAAATGCTCAATTTAAATCCTTCTGTAAAGCCTCACTAAAATGTGAGTTATAAGCCAAAGTAGAACACTTTCTACTATTTTTACTATAATAGAGAGGCTACCTTTTGATATTTAGATGAAAACTACACAAGTAGTAAGGACTAAAGGCATTAGGACTTAACCATTTGAGCCACTTTTTCCTTCGTTTCTCAAACCGGCCTCATCAAACAAGGCACCCCCTAGTAAACCAAGTTGAGCCTGTATATACTTTTACCCGTCTTTTGAAACCTAAAACCCACATTTTTACATTTCATAAGCACATGAGAAAAGGGGTCGAGAGATGGACTATTTCAAAAGGAAAGGGAATAGCGATAGAGCGGTCGAAATAAATGGGTAGTCAGGTTGATCAAGTTAATCAGTTAGGTTGATCAAGTTAAAAAAAATGGTTGAAAAAGGGGAGGAAAGAAGTTTGTAACTTGACCCAGTAAGTCGATAGTTAAGAAATAAGCCAGGAAGTTAAAGGCTAAGGTCGTAGCTTGACCAAGTGAGCTGCCAAGTGGCAAAGAAGTGAACCCAGCTTGATCCTGTAAAGTTGTTCAGATCTTGGTTTCTTGACTCATGTGCTTTACATTTTTCTTTTTCCAGTTTATTTTTTTAAATTTTAACCTAGAACCCCTAGGACCTTACCTAAAAACTTTACTACCCTAAGCCCCATTGCAACCAAAACAAAGACTTTAAAAAACTATCTTGTGCAGTCAGACTCGAGGTATTAAATATGCAGCAATTACTGAGCAAATAGGTCTAACATCTCTGGTGAGAAATGAGTGACTGGGTGAGAAATGAGTAACTGAGTGAATCCAACAGTTGGTTTAAATTTGAGCTATCTTGACGAAGTGACACCTTGATCAAGTGAACGTGAAAGGGTGGAAACAAAAGCTGCTGGCAAATGGATTGACCTCAACCTCGGGTATGATAGTTGGAAGTTTATTCGGTTTTATGCACCTATGTGAATATGTGTCTATGTTTTGAGTCTTGTGTTTTGATTCTTCTTCTTTTACTTTCTTGAAACAAGAAACCATGCCTGAAATTTGCCTTATTCTTTTTCTTCTTTTCTTTTTCTTTATACTTGAGAACAAGTATGTTTTAAGTGTGAGCAGTTTGATAAGGCCTATTTCATGCATCGGTTTAGAGGGTAAAATGTAGGCTACTTGATCAGTTTCATGCGGAAATTGAGTGTTAATTGTGCAGGAATGCCGCTTGACCAAGGACAGCAAGGCCAAACTGATCATGTTGGCGCAGAAGGCGAAAAAGGCCCAAAACAGTGTGAGTTGATCAAGGTGATGTGCAAGCAGTTAGCCATGAACCACTACATTGCAGAAGAGGACACGTATAGCCGATGCGCTGGAAAGCGATCCTCAATCGGTTATCAAGGACCACTGCGAAACAGAAAGGGGACACATATAAGCTGACTCGACGGAAAAGATGCGCAATTCCAGCAAGGACTAAGATTCTCTGCCAAAGTTGTTATCACAGCTGGAAGTTGTTATGAAGAGTCTTTATATAGGGGATGATCTTCGTTCCTTTTATCTTCTTTTTAGTTCCACGTTTTTTAGTTTTCTTTCCTTTGCATTTTAGGAGTTACGTTCCAGTTAGGTTTAAAGAGTTAGCAATGGTTAGCTAGAGAGTAAGAAGGAGTACGACAGAAGGGAGCGCGATAGAGAAACTCAGATCTGTTCGGCGCAGTTTCAGTTTCCGACCGAGGACCTTTTGGATTTATCGCTTTCTTACATTTCAGATCTAGTCACTTAGTTAAATTCCGTGTTTGTTACGTAGTTGAAAAGTCGTTCTTGTTTTGTATTCTGCACTTTCCAAGTTATGTTCTGAATACTGTTTGGAATCAAAGTTATTTATTTTCGGAAATCTCATCGACTGTCTAGCTCAGTTTCAGTTTTAAATTCTCAGATCCATTGTTTGAACTTGCATAATGTTGAATGGCAAAGTAATTCGTAGATTCGTAGCACGCTTAAGTAGTTAAGTCATTTATTTCAGTTTGTCGCTTACCTGATCAGTTAACTTTTCCAGCATAATATGTCACTTGATCAAGTAGATAGTTTACATTCTGCCTAGCTTAATCCAGCGGTTTAAAAAAAAACTCCCAATTTAAAGCATGGCCGCAGCCAAAACCCTGTTCACTAAACACACACTCAACGCACCGGCTTCTCTGTGGGATCGACCTCGTACTTGCAACTTACTGTTTTAAGTAGGTTGCATATTAGGGAGTTATAAATAGTTTTGAAAGAGGTAGGGGCGCCTCGATCAAGTTGCAACGACAATTGCAAACTGATCCACCCGACCGGTTATATTTTTATATTACTTAATCAAAGAAGCCCTTTTCATCGTTTCAAGGAGTTCTTCAATTTTTCTTTATTGAAGTTTAGGCTCTTATCAAGGAGCTCTTCAATTTTTGTTGACGGTTTTAACTCGTGTCAAGGAGCTTCAATTTTTGGTAGACAGATTTAACTCGTGTCAAGGAGTCATCTTAGATAGTTTTAGCTCGTATCCAGGAGCCACTTCATTTTTTTCTGACTGACAGATTTTACTCGTGTCGAGGAGCTCATTCAGGCAGTTTTGACTCTTGTCGAGGAGCTCATTCTGACAGTTTTGACTCTTGTCAAGAAGCTAATTCAGACAGTTTTGACTCTTGTCGAGGAGCTCATTCTTAAGACCATTATCGGTCCATTCCAGCTCAAACTATGAGCCCTTTATTTTCATTTCATTTTTTTTCTTCTTGAGCCTAATAACCATTGAGCCAAAATTTATTTCTCTCAAAATGAAGACGTGAAACCATCAGTCTCCTTTAGCATTGTGCTTCGGTCACCGCGCCTCCTTCGCAGCTGTTTTCTTCTCCGGTTAACTGGCTATCTTCTCGGCATCCTTCAAGGCACCCATTTTTGGCCTCCACCATCGGTCATTTTGTGTCATACTATTGATGCTCCATCGGTGTGTGGGCTGCGCCTTTGTAGCTTTCTCGCCCTTTCGTCATCTTTGGCCTTCACGACCATTATAGATTTGGAGAGGAGTTGTTCGGTCGCATTCTTCCTCTCCCCCTCGGTCGGACAAACCGTGAACTTCTTCTTATCTTGACATCAGCCTTCTTCTTCGGGCGTGGTTTCTCGAGGTTGGCCACTGGCCTTTCATCTTTAAAACTTTCTGTAAGGGACTCTTCGAATTCTCCCTCTGTCATATTCTCAGACAGAAAAAATGGCCGAAAATCTGTTACGTGTTCCCCCATATTAGCAGCCACCATTTTCCAAAGCTCTTGGTAACTATAAGGAGAAGAGCCTCCAGATTGGAGGGCTAACTGATTCTCAACAACTCCGTAGAGACAATGCCCATCCGGCTTTATTTCATTGATGGTAAATCCAAGAGGCTCGAGCTTTTTCTCTAACTTCTCATCTTCAATCATTCGATCACTCACAATTTGGCTCTGCTCCTCTTGTATTCTTTGCTCCCTGGCTACATCTTGTTCGGCTCTTTTCTTATGCTTTTTGGCACTCTTACTGAGTTTTGGCTGCTCAGCTTTATTTGTGATTGAAACCCCAGAAATAGCCTTCACCACCAAGTCATCAAGCTTTCCTTTTTGACTGCTACTGCTATTAAAGCCTAAAGAAGCCAGTTCATCGGCATGTCTTTCTTTAAGCTTTGTTGAGAGTCTAGCTATCTCTTCATCAATTTGTTTCTTCTTAGTTTTTTGCTCAACCTTGCTACCTTTAGCCGCCGCTTTTTTCATTGCAACTTCCTTGTTCTGCAGATCAGTAGTCTCTTCATGTGTCTCGAAAGCACCTCTTCAAGTGTTTCTTGAACAAAAATATGGGGCGGAGAACTTTGTAAATTGTGGGAATGTAACAATAATTCCTTCACAAAGCAGAATAGCCTATTGATTTTTGGTGCAACCCTTTTTCTTTTTTGGGATTTTTTGGGTACAAGAATCCGATTGAACGGTTCCTCCTTTTTTTGAACAAACTAACTACGGATCGTTAGCTGCTCTGATACCATGTTAGAGAATACTATGCGGAAAATAAAAGACTATTGCAGAAAGTAAAAGACGGGGAGAACTTCAAACACTACATTGTGAATGACTTGAATTGATTATCTCAATGGTTACACAACCTTTTATAGGCTATAATTCTAGCTATACATGGAAAATATATTCTAATTATACTAATATCCTTTGTATTTGATTTTCCATAATCTTTAATTGCTTTCCTTCTTTATTCTTGCCAAAACTTCATCTATTGCCTTCTTGTTCTCCAATTAATTGATTTCCTTATTTCAACATTTTCATCACGGAGCAAAACAAGATAAATCGATTAGAGACGAAAAAGGCCAACAAACACGTTTTGAGATCTCAAACGAGGCTAGTAAGAACAGACTCTTTCAGCTAAAGTGTACATGTACTCCTTGATCCGTGGTTCAGATACCTTTGCTCGTTTCTTCTAATGTTCTATCATCATCATTTTATTCAATCACCAATCAAATGTACAAAATCAAGAAATTTCGACTATTTTTCTAATGCTTAGAGATACAATCATCTAACAATACTACTATGAGATTGTGAATTCTCCATTGTATGAGTATATCAAGTCATGATTATCAAGTTCACATCTTTACGTAACCAAGGCATGAAATATACTACTCCCTCCGTCCCCGATTAGGAGTCGTTGTTTGACTTGGCACGGGTTTTAAGGAAGTGTTTGAATGTTTGGTGTAGTAAATGGAGTTAGGTAGTGGAAGGTGGGACCGCTTTGACTTTTGGTGTAATAAATTTAATTGAATCAATTCAATGTCCAATTAAACTAAATTTACTGCCTAAATCAATTCAATTAAATTTGGTGTTATAAATTTACTGCCTTAAACAATTCAATTACAATTAAATTTGGTGTAATACATTTACTGCGTAAATCAATTCAATTAAATTTAAAGGTGTGGTGATTAACTAAATTTCATGGATTACACTTGTTTACTTTTTATGTGTCTTACCAATATTGAATGGAAAAAAACGTCACAAATTCCCACAGTCAACTTGCACTCCAATTTCACTGCCAACTTGCACTGTACTTTGAAAATTCAATGGAAAACAAGGAAGCAAATTCAAACTCCTGCCCAAAAATAGGGAGGGAAAGCCAAATCCATTCCATGGAGGGAATTTTAACAGCCAAGGAGGGAAAAAATACAAGCAAATTCACAGTGTTCACCAACTCCTATAAATACATTCATTTCTACTCTTCATTTAGTTCCACCAACCAAAAAAAAAGGAAAAGCTATTGGTTTTGTATTAGACCCTCAGAAAATTTTCATCACTGGGCCTGATGGAGAATGAGGTGGCCCGAGTGTTGGTCACTGATCAGGAGCAGCAGGGGCAGGGTGGATGGCATCGGCCTACATTAGCATTGACTAGCCAACAAAAAAACCTCATTCCGCAGTTTCTTCTACAGCGAAGTACCGCTGGAGTGCTGCCAAGAGGCTCTTGTGCAGAGGCTGCCAATAAATTCAACATCCACAAAAGGACAGCAGAGAGAATATGGCACATCAATAAGCAGCAGATAGACAGAGGGGAACCTGTCATGATGCAAGGTAAAGTAACAGGTTATCAACACAAAGACAAACTCATGTTAGATGAAGACAAGTTTAGAAACCTGTCCATGCTTGAGAGATCAACCATAAGGAAGGTTGCTTCTAAGATGGAAGTAAGCAAGACAACAATTGGTAGATTTCTTAAGAGTAATCAATTGAAACCTCATACAAGTGCTATCAAGCCTACACTTACTGAAACCAACAAAATTGAAAGGATGAAATGGTGTCTTTCTCATATTCAGACTACACTCGCTGAAGGTAAACTTCTTTACCATTCAATGCACAACATTGTTCATATTGACGAGAAATGGTTCTATATGACAAAGACATCAGATAGATACTACCTGTTGCCGGATGAAGATGTGCTATACAGGTCCTGTAAGTCCAAGAGATTCATCACTAAAGTGATGTTCATGGCTGCTGTGAGTAGGCCACTTTGTGGGCCTGATGGAGACATCATATTCGATGGTAAAATAGGGTTATTCCCATTTACAGAACATATACCAGCCCAAAGAAGTTCAAAGAACATGCCAAAAGGGACAATGGAGACAAAGCCTATTCAGACAATTACCAAGGAAGTCATGACAGCTTGTCTCCTAAACCAGGTATGCCACTTTTTATGTCAATAAAGCTATCAGACATCATATTCATGTCATCACATAGTCACATACACATATCATTGCCAGATTATACCATCAATCAAAGCCAAATGGCCAGCCAATGCAAGCAAGAAGATTTTCATACAGCAAGATAATGCCAAACCTCACCTTAGAGCAGCTGATCATCAGTTTGAGGCACTTGCAAGTACTGATGGATTTGAATTCCATCTAATTAGCCAACCACCCAACTCCCCAGACACAAATGTGTTAGACCTTGGGTATTTCAGGGCAATACAGTCACTACAAGATGACAAGATGGCCACAAGTGTAGATGATTTGCTTAGGAATGTGTTTACCTCATTTGAAGAACTCTCACCACAGACTCTGAATAGAGTATTCATCACTTTGCAAAGCTGTTTGACAGCAATATTACAAGTGCATGGGAAGAATAACTACAAGATCCCTCATATGAACAAGAACAGATTGGAAAGAACAGAGGGGTTACCTTTACAACTTCAGGTTGAAGAAGGACTGGTGAGAGAGAGCTTGGAGTATCTAAAGCTGTCTGAAAACAACACTGGGGACTCATATGACATAGGGCGGCTTAACCATGCTTTAGGGTACTAGACATAAGTTTAGGGACTGAAGTTTACAGTATAAGCACCAACATATGTTGGTGTTTAAGATGTAAACTCTATTTTTTGTGCATATGCTGCATTTTTTGTTAATGCCATCAGAGAAGTGTCATCACATGGCATCAGCCTCCAAACCCTTCATAGGGGGTGGCATACTAAGCTAAATAGGCTGCATTTTGTATAAACATCATCACTGCACACACAACTAAGTAATCAGTGAATATTTTTTGTATTATCACTTCAAATCAGCATGCAAACCCTTCATATGGGGTGGCTATTTTTTCATTTCCCTCAGAACAGCTTCATCACAGGGCATAAGGCCAACAAAACAAGGCCTAGGAGCAACACATTACACTTACAACAGCCTCCAAACCTGACACAGGGGTGGCTGGGTTAAGTATGCAGAAAAGCTTCATCACAGGGCATATGGTCAACAACACAAGACCTAGGGACATCAGAAGACACTAACACAGCCTTCAAACCTGACACATGGGTGGCTAAGCTTCCCCTCAGAAAAGCTTCATCACAGGGTATATAAACAACATCACAATGCATAGGGACATCAGAGGACAGTTACAACAGCCACACAAATGCACATACACAGTCATCAACAATTCCCCCCTGCCTCAATATCACATAAACATGGATCAATATCATATACACAGTCAGGAACAATTCCCATAGCCTCAATATCACATACACATTGACCAATATCGCATAAACAGTCAGGAGCAATTCCCACAACCTCAAAATATCACATAAACATGGACCAATATCGCATAAACATGGCGCAATGCACATAAGCATGGAGTACATCAGAAATAGGCTACAATTTCCTAATGTCAAAAGCCTCCAAACCCTAAAAAGGGGGTGGCTCTGAATTTGAAAGAAACTCACAAATCAAAAGATATCCTTCATGCAAGGAAACATGATTAATAGCATAGCTTTTTCATTGTCGATGTACTCTCTGTTTGGCTCCACCGCCGGCTGCATTGCTCCATCTATGCCTTCCCCGATGTCATCCAAACCAATGGAAGGTGCTTCGCTTTCCCCCAAATTAACATAGCCTGAATGTGGCTTGAACTCCGGCCAATCAAAGGGGGCAAACGGAGGCTGAGTTTCAGATTCGGCGAAACCCGTAGCCGGATCTTCGGTTTCAGATCCGTCGGTTAATGGGGACGGAGATAGACTGTCAGGAACGTAGAAGCCCTCGGACGGAGGTTGAGTTTCAGATCCATCAAAACCCCTTTGCCGCAGCTTCGGTTTCAGATCCGTCCATGGCGTCCGATGGATCTTCAGTTTCAGATCCGTCAAACACCAAATCGGGCCCTTCAGCCCCGTCGTCGCCTATGAACGGTGGAACACCGTGAACCACGAGCCGACGACCAATTGCGTCGTAATCAACCCAGTCCGGCGGTGTTTCAGGGATGACGGTGTCCATTTTTTCGGAGGGATGCGGAGGGAGACTGAGTGAGGCGAAGAGGGAGAGGAGTAATGAGAGAGATGTTGTCTAGAGTGAGAGAGATGTTGTCGAGAGTGAGAGAGAGAGTCGAGAGTGAGAGAGTTGAATCGAGAGTGAGAGAGTTGACTGCAAACCCTAATGTTTGCATTTTCTTTTTTTTTAAGTGTAAATAATGGCATTTTTTGTAAAATTTGCTAAACATAAAGGGTAATTTTGATGTCCAAAAATGGTAAGTGAGAAGAGTGACTCTTATTGGGGGACATCCCGAAAAGGAAATTAGCGACTCTTATTCGGGGACGGAGGGAGTACTACGTAGTACTATTTTTATTCTTCTTCTCGGCTGAAGCTCTGTTCCTTTATCTCTTTTTCAACTTTCAAATGGATTCAGTAATTACCTTTTTCTCGGACTTACAAACTTTTAGCAACTTACTATACTGATTCAGCCCATAATATTTGTAACATAGTACTATTAAAAAACTCAAATTCAGCCCATAATAATTCGTACTATAGAATATATTATTGAAAAACTCAGAGGTCATGTTTGGTTGTCAGGATTGTGTATGATAAAATAATCTGATTCCTTAAATTTTGAATTTCTATGTTTGTTTCGATTTTTAATCAAACTGAGAAAGTAATCAGAATCCCGAAACAAGGAAAGTTAGTACATAACTCTCCGGGTTCTGAATCCTAACTTTTCTTAGGTATTCTATTTCCCAATTTTAGGATTCTTACATATTTAATGCAATATAGTATAATTTTATTATTATTGTATTAATTAATATTTTAAAAATACTTTAAATTATAAATCATACTTAACTTTAGTATAATAAATATTATTATTAAAATTATCATAATTATAACTATATTATTATAATATTTATATATAATTGTTATTATCATAATAATAATTAATAATTTATTAAATAATTAAAATATAATTATATAATATAAATTATACAATAATAAATAATTATTATTTTATAAATTAATTATTAATTAATAAAACCGTACGGAAATTTTAAATTATAAAATTTAAAAATTATATCTTTAAATATTTTAGTTACAATAATAATAATTATATATTATTATATATTAGATGGATGGGGAGTGATCAATTGCTAACTACTTAGCAATCACAAATTAAGATCAAATCTTAGCCATTAGATTATGAGATCTAGTGGTTGAAATTAAAAAATTATTAAACAAACTTAAAGGGTATTAATGTCATTTCTCTCTCATCAAAATCAGCTTAAAACTTTACAAAAATATATATCAAATTAAACATAATTTTATAAGGATTCCAACGAGATCTCAATTGCATATGTTCCGACGATATTCGGGTGATGAAATTTGATTAATTATATTTCAATTTTCGTACATGTTGATAAGCAGATTTTATCAACAAATGCAAAAAAAAATCTCAATATAGTGTATGCAAAATCTCAATATAATTATGTAAAATATCAATAAAATTGTGTTAATATTTTCTTGTACTTGTGTTGATATTCTCATGTCATATTGTTGATATTTGTAATACAATATGTTGATATAAAAAAACACCCACGAAAATTATCATATGATAACATAATGACGATATTACCCTTTTGTTGATATTTTGTCAACTATTTATTGAAATTTGTGAGCTTTAGAGCATCCACATCCGTGCTCTTGCCAACGAGTACGGATGTGGGCCCAGACCCACTTTTACTCCCTACTCTTAGACAAGAGCACAACACCCACATCCGTGCTCTTCCGCAAGGACATGCTCAAGGGTCCCACCATTCTATTATTAAATTTAAATAAAAATATTTTCACAATATTAAAATGCATTAAAAATAACTGGAATAATATTACAAATTACAAAAAAATTACATAATTAAAATTCTAAAAATTAAAATTTTCTTCATTAAAGTCTTACAAATTAAAAATTACATAATTTAAACCTAAAAATTGCATTATTATATTCATAAAATTAAAAAGTCCCACTACTCGTGGCCGAATTTTGCCCAAATGGATGATGAATGTGTGTATTTATAAATGATTTTGGGATTAAATTTTAAAAAAAATTCAAATAAATGGTAATAAAATCTGTATATTTTTGGGAACCCCAAAATATTTTTTTTTATTTTTGGTATTATTTTTTATTTTTTTAAAAAAAGAAAAAAAAATGCCAACGACCAATAGAAACGCGTCACGTCGCCCTACTCGCTGGCACGAACGTGCTCTTAGCTAAGAGCAGCGCTGTGCCAGCGGCAAGAGCGCATCGGCGGACAGCGGTGTCGTGCCGCTGGCACGGACGGACGGACAGCGGTGTGTTCTCCGCTGTGGATGCTCTTAATCTCATCCACTCAATTCAAAATCTAAGGGTGTAGATTTAGTCTTAGTTTTGGATTATGGTGTTATAAGCATTAGAAGATGACCCTTAGATGGATAATTCATATTTAAACTATGCATCGTAAAATAAATATAATAATAGTAATAAGTAGTATATTTTTAGATAGTGTTTAAATCAAATATAAAATTTAAAATCTTGATATTTTCCAAACATAAGAAAGTAAAGTTATTAGGAATCACATTTTCTGGATTCATTTTTCGGATAATAGTTTTTCTTGCCAACTTTACTTTCCCGTCAACCAAACATGACCAAAATGAATGAGTAAAAATCATCTTTTGATTTTACAAACTTTATAAACAATAAATTTTATGCTCCACAAACATAAGTAGTACTATGAAAAAGGGGCAGGGCTGGCCCAGTTTCAATGGGATTTGTCTACCTGATTTATTAAAAAGTGGGCTTCAGCAAACACTATAATGGGCCGTTTCGGGCTTCAAATCTGTAGTATTATTATATAGATGATAATTGAAAATTATAAATTAACAATTTAAATTGGATAACATGTTGTTGATGTCACATTCCAACTTCAATATAGTTCATATGTAACATTAACATACGACACTATCATCAGACACAAAATTAAAGTAATCGGATTAATCGTGACAACAAAGTGGAAGCTTGTCAATCAAATCCAAACTTGTTTTTCAAATGCTGGAATTTATTATTTTAGGTTGGACATATTTGTTGTTTATTTATTGTATTTTGCCTCAGTTATGAATTATTTGCATGACCTTTTGGGCCCATATGGTATGAGATGTAGATGCATCTCGCAAAAATCTCCTTAAATAGTGACAAAAAATAAGTACTTTGTCCTCCATATTACAAGCAAGGTCGAATTAGTCTCATGTGACAAAAAGTATGCATTAGTTTTTATTCCATTAAGTGGGAATTTTCAATTAGGGCATTAGCAACGGAGCGCCCTATAGGGTCTAATGGGACAAAAAGTATGCATTAGTTTTTATTCCATTAAGTGGGAATTTTCAATTAGGGCATTAGCAATGGGTCGCCCTATAGGGCGCCCTATGCACCGCCACATCATCATTTTATTCTCATACCCTTCCACCTGCAGTGGGGCGCCCTATAGGCCGCCCTATAGGTTTCAATATTGTTTTGTTAATTTAAGCCGCCCTCCGGACTATTCGGACTTGTGTATTCACCGGAATCCATTTTATAGTGTAATTTGAGAGTGGAAATGTGAATGGAAATGTTAAAAATGTGAATGTGGGGTAGGGGGTATTTATATAAAAATAATTTTCGAATTAAAAAAATAAAAACAAAAACGCGTTGCATCGTTCGCGTCGCCCACAGTGGGCAGACGATGCATCGGGCATCATCCGCACACCCACAGTGGCGGACGATGACACGCCCGAGCAGGTGTAGTTCCAATTTGACACGTCATTTTCCTGCAATTTAGGCCTTTTATAAGGGCATCCGCAATGGGGCGGACGAGGCGCGCCCGATGCCCTTTTATAAGGGCATCCGCAATGGGGTGGACGATGGCGCGCTCGAGGCAGCGGGCGGCCTATCGTCTGCCCCATTGCGGATACCCTTATAAAAGACCTAAATTGCAGGAAAATGACGTGTCAAATTGGAACTACACCTGCTTTTCTTTGACTCAAATTCCGAGTTCCAATAATATGAGTACTATTATTAATCCGCCAATGAGTATATTTGAAAAAAAAATCTTAAAAAAATCTGAAATTGAACAAATTGTGTTTATGTTACAAGTCTTTTCTTAGGCCGTAGTTTATTTATTTAATTAATTCTAGATTTGGTGCACCATATTCAATTGATTTTTACAAAATGTGACAAGAAACTACTCCATAAAGATAACAACGAGTCAATAACTATAGTATTGAAGGCTCAAAGCTCAATTACTCAACCAATTCATCCCAAAAGGGAAAAACCATTACATAAAAAGGCCAGCAAGATAAAGGCAGCAACTTCAACACTGAGCAATTTACAGTCAAAATAACTGACACATCCAATCAATGTTTACTGAAACCAAAAATGAAGGTTGCAACAATCTACTTATAAAAGAATCCAACTCTTAACTCACAAATCTCACATCCATCAAATTCCCAGAAACACACACACATGATGCAAAATTCTTATTAAGGTAATCAATTTGCTGTGAATTCAATGATCCAAGAAAGAATACCATCTTCCAATTCTCTTCTCAGAAACATTAATAAATGTACAAAATTACAGGGGAGAGACAGCAAATTTCTTTCCAAAAATCCCATCATTCTTTTTTCCTTCTATGCTAACAATAAGCTGAAAAAACAATCCACCAGAAAAATGCTGGAGTTTGTTGTGCTAATTAATTATTATGTGTAGATTTGATATCATTTTCATTCAGCTCTTTGTACAGCAGTCTTGAAGAGCAGGATGTATAGCTTCTGATCCATGGAGAAATACATAAATCCACCCACTGAATGTGTCACAAATGACCCAAAACTGGTCCCTACTATGCAGTGCCAAGCAGGTCCATATACCCCATCAAACTCCTGTCAAAAGCAACACATCATAACTATCTCATCAATGCTATTAGGATAGTTATGCATATCACTCTGTATGTGTGTGTGTGTGTGTTTTAACTCTAGATATTTCACAACATTTAATGGGAATCTAAAGAAACCGATGAAAGCCCTCATCATAATCAATCAAGAAGATTGATTTAGGGCTAATAACTGATTGAACTTGGTTACCTTTTTAAGTGTGAAAGCTAGAGTCTTGGAAGTGAATTTTTCCAAGCTATCATGCGCCTTTCTTGCACAATTGACAGCATGAACCTGCATGAACGGCGGCATATCGACGGCCACAACCTTCACGCCGCTGCAGGAGAGGAAATCAGCGAGCTCGACTTGCGAGCTGCAGAAGGATCTCCTTCTCCCTCCGCCACTGACGGTTGGAGGGATCGAGGAGAGAGAGTTTCTTCCCCTCACAGCTTCTTGCTGCAGCCCCTTCAGCTTCTCCTTCTCCACATCGATCTCGTCGAAAGACGACATTTTGGGGTCTTTCTTGAAAGAGGGCTTCTTTAAATCGTCGCCCTCCTTCTTCAGCTTCTCCTTCTCCACATCGATCTCGTCGAAAGATGGCATCTTGGGGGCTTTCTTGGAAGAGGGCTTCTTCAAATCGTCGCCCTCCTTGTCCTTGTTGAATTTGGAGCTCACCACCAGCTGTTTCTTCTCGACGATTTTGTCTTGGGCGGAGAAAAAGGCGCCATTTCTGGCGTGGTGAAGGCTGCTGGATTTGGTGAGGGTGGTGCAGGATGTGTCGTGGAGATTTGGGGGGTCGGGTTGGGGGTGGGGGGAGAAGTGCTTCTTGTTGTTTGTGTAGAGCTTGGAGAAGCGGTGGGAGATGCTCTGGATGGTGGAGGGTGGGGCGGCCACGGCGGGATCTGGGAGGGGGTGCGGGTGGCGGTGGCGGTGGGCGGCGGTGGAAGAAGGGTTGGGTTTGGGTTTTCTTGATGTGGGATCCATGGCTGCTGCTAAAATGCGCCTATGGCTCTGGGATAGAATGTGAAAATGGGGCTATGGAATGGTGTTGGGAAGATTAACTCTTCAATAGGGTACACTGTGTGTGTGAAAAAGTGAGAGACAGAGAGAGTTGTAACTTGTACATATGGATGGGAATGGATCCCCTGCTGTGCTCCCACCACAGCAGGGAGTGCTGTGCTCTCACAGCCCAATTAAAAAAGTAAAATTTAATTAATATTTTAATATTTTATTTTATTAATAAAATATTGTGCTAGAGCACAGCACTCTCTGCTGTGGTGGGAGTACAGCAGGGGATCCATTCCCCATATGGATGTGGACTATACTTGCAATTGCAATGAGATCTGTGTGTTGGGATTGGTTCTAAAATGCGCTGGGGGAGAAGGGGGCCAAATGAGGCATTTCGGTGTTTGTTGACTGTTGACTGGATCTGCATCCCGCATCATGTGGTACTGTGTGCATTAGCAGTGGTACCTGGAATTTTCATGTGATGAATTTCTGTTTAGCGAAGGTATAATTTGAAGCTACCGAACTTTAACAACCCATTCAT
Organism: Salvia splendens; assembly: GCF_004379255.2. Lineage (NCBI taxonomy): Eukaryota > Viridiplantae > Streptophyta > Magnoliopsida > Lamiales > Lamiaceae > Salvia > Salvia splendens. The sequence continues at coordinate 27,661,839 of NC_056044.1, forward strand.
TCATTTATTATTTATTCCTATTCATTTAAATGCTGCGGTTTCTGGAATTAATGCAGTCTTTGTTTCTTGATTTGGGAGGGTAAAACATATTGTTAGGATCTCAAGAATAGGACAAGATTTTTATGAATCTAAAAATGGTAGCTACACATTGGGTTGGAATATTTTCTTATGTATAGAAATGAGTTCTTCAATGTTTTCGAGGTTGGTGAACTGATTAATTTCTTCTCGTTCTTCAATATTTTGAATATAAATAAACACATAAGTATCGAATCTTGGTAAAAAAATCTATTTTGCATAATAACGAAAGAAATCTACTACTGTAAGTAAACTTTGGACTTATATGTGTGATCGATATATCTCATAGTATTAACATTCTAACATTGGATTGTCAAGATATAAAATATAAATCAAGTTCAGTTGCAAAATTAAAAGTAATACACAAGCAAAAAAAATTTATTGTGTTTTTAGTTGTCAACATTCGATAATTTAATACTCCTATATACTCTAGCTATCAAAATTCGTATAAAAAAATAAAAAATAGTACTACTACATATTTTACTCTTCATTAGTAGTTCTTAAAATTATTATGTTTATAAGCAAAAAAAAGCTGCATTATAACGAGCAAAATAAAGAGTGACAATATTTACAGTGAAAAATTCAAAAATAATCTTATTTAGCGATATCTTAAAATATGAATATACAGACATTTATTCAAGATCAGAGAAAGTAGATAAACTCAATGTACAATATCAATATTGCTTTTTACGTGGAGTATATATTACTCGTTCACTGTCCATAATAAAGTAAGAAATAGATAGAGACAAAAAATTATTGGAATACTGTTAGAAAAATATAGAGCATATGCATATATCATTAGAGAGAAACATACTCTAAATCTTTTGAGATTAGTTTTTATGAACATGCCAAATTTGAAAAAAAAAAACTATTGATTATGGACGGTTAATAAAAAAATTGAATAAAGTTATTTATGAAAAAAATAAAATCTAGTGTCGTTCTGGTGAAATAACACTATAGGAATATCCAAATTAATATGTATAAACAAATCCACTTTCAACAAATGGTATTTTACTTATGTGACTCCCACTTATGCAGTAATTGTTAGGCCAACAACAGCCTCTCCTTCGACTTATTTGCATGTTGTGGGCCTTTTAGGCACTCTTTTTAAATTATGTTTAATATAATACTGTACAATAAAATTCGAGAAATTCAATTATTGTTTTCAATAAAATGCCAAGATTTGATTAAAAAGTTTCGAACAATTAAACATTCAAATGATAATGAAAAGATGTCCGTTGCCAAGAAGGCAAGAACTATTTGGTCAATGAATTTTATAGATGCATTTTGAAATTTGACTCTCACACGTGTACAGGTTGTAATTAGTAGTGGTGGGAATTCCCAAATTAATCACCTCCTAGTTATTGTTAATCACTACTCCACTTTTTAATTAAAATTAAAACTATGATTGGGATGTAACAGGCGGTGATTAGGGTTTTAAACTTGAGTTTTATTCGATATAATTATCATTATACTCGTGTTGTTAAGTGCATTACATACATAAGTAACTTCGAATCATTTTATTGCAAATTAGTGTCTCATTTTCTGAACGCACACTGTCATTAATTATATTTTTATTGTAAAATATGGAGGACGAATGCCGTAACAATAAAGTTGAAGAATCAAGAAAGTGGGTCTCTAATTATAAGAAATAAATTATGAATTGATAGAACCAATTTCTTTTATGCATGAAAGCTACATGAATCAATAATATACTATTCATTTCATTAAATTAATGTGGACCACTCTTTGGTTTATACACAGCAACACGGAACTCTCCATCATCAACTCTGTCTCTACATTATTTACTCAGAAAATGGTCCCTGCACCCACAACAATAAATATACTAATAATACTAGTAGTAACTAATTATCATTGTGTACCTATAATTTCTGTCCCTTTCAATCTTCCTAATATTTATTTCTACAAGTGAATTTGAGTGTTTTCATTTATGGCTTTTAACAGTAATTAAAGATGTCTTCATTAATAACCATAAAATAATGACATTCAATCTTTCCTCTCTTCATGAAAAAATACTTTAGATGGATATGGGTACAAAACTAAAAACAAACTAAAGGATGAGAATAGATGATCATTGCGCTGGTGCAGGAAACACACACAGAATCATTCTGGAAACATAATATTTGTTTATCTACAAACAAAGAAACAGATAAGAAAAGAGGGAAGAAATTTGAATGTAACGCACACACTGGAATCTACAATCATCAATGAGATGAAGTATGGAATTGCACAGGCTTTGTCCCTACAATATGATGGCATGAGATTATAATTCCTAAGAAGGGGCTACCACACCCTCAGATTTGTTCCCAAAATAAGGAAAGGAGAACATGATTAATTTTTAAAATATTCATCTAAATAAAACACTATCCACAACAGCATCACAATACAGAAGAGTAATAATTCGAATCTCATGTCCGATCCAATTCCTCCACCACCGCGAAACCCAGTTAGATCCCAAACGACGAGTTCTTACAAGTATTGTACATTCTCTCCGTCGTTCAGATCCCAGAATACAAACTAGGTACACTTGGAATCTTTGTGTCATAGCTCATAAAATGACACATAAGCAAAAGGGTTATATACCAATTATATGTGAATGCCAACTCAGTTGATTAATGGTACAACAGATTGACACACAGAAAAAATTTCCAAGATTGGGTTGATTTCACATGATAAACTCATTCCAATACTCCTAATTGTACAGGCAAATCATGCAAGGACAGATTATGCTTCATAATGGATATCTCTGCTTTCTATTTAACTACTATGTATTAAGAGCTTTTGGATAATGCCAGTCAGCTTAGTAGCGATGTGCAATGTGTGAGCTGCTACACTTTTAGTTCCATGGACTAGGGAGCCTGCCATCCCGAAAAACTGAAGTGCCTCCAGATGCTGCAGGAGATGGAGATGAGGCTATATAACTTGCTCCTGAAAGAGAAACTGATGGAGGTCCTTGCGCAGCAGGTGTGAACCGGGACGGACTGCCTGCAACTACTAGTGTAGTCCTGTAAGAATGGGGTACCTGCCACCATCAAACCAAGTTAATGCACTACATGACTAAAAGCTCTGGAAAAGTACGAGGCTCAGATCCACAGCCATAACGAGCCATGCAAGTTTCACAAGTTATCTGGAAAACTTTATAATCAAATAGACAGCAATTGCCAGATTGGAGTAAGACAGCTCTTTCTAGATAGGCAAACCTGAGGAATAAAGAGAAAAGAACAATCTAGTGGAGATTTGAACAAATACCGTGTTTGATACGGGCTTCCGCTGTTGGGAGTCAGAACATGGTGAACTACTGCTTGTACGAACTAAATGACGAGAATGCACATTATGGTTTGAAACACCATCAGCTTCTCCTCCCTCCAATTCACCACAATGATTTACGTCTTTTCCAATCCTGGGGGTATTGACCTTAATCATTGAACCTGAATCAGTTGTGTTATCAACTTGTAGTGGAAGAGGAGGGCGGCTTGGCATTCCTTGCGCACAATTCTGGCGCTTTAAGTGCTCTTCTGCACTCAGAATCTGCCAGAAGAAAATATACCACATGATTACAACCTTCCAGCAAGATTCAACATTAAAACCCAAAAAATCCAGAAGGCAAATGTTACCTGTTTAAGTACTTGTACTAGACTATGCTTTTTCTCATTCAGAACTTCCAACTTCTCCTTAACCTCCTTGGTTCTTTTATCCACATCAATTGCAGCATTTTCCATGTTGACTTTCTAAAATGTGATCAGAAAGAAATGAATAAGAATATGCAACAAGAGAAGAACAGATAATAGTTTGTTTGTAATTATACTAGCAGTGTTCAAAGGTCAAGATGGTTTGATTGATGTTGCTGATCTAAGGGATCATAAGCAACTATGCTGCATCTCATATCAGCTAGCCTACTAGGCATAATACAGTGTTCCAACGGGGAAGAAACAAATTTTAATCAGGAAGCAAGAAAAGAGCAGCAGGTATAACGCTTTGTACCAATTTTGTAGGCCAAAAATTGCTTCTTCAGTGAAGTAAGGCTTAAAAGAATTATGATAATGCTCAGATACAAATATATAAGGTCCCAATGTGTCAACAAGGTTCATCTCTTAATATATTCATTCTTGCACTAACAGAAACTTGACATCTAAACTCTGCAGATCTGCCTTTTGATAACCCTCAAAATGAGGCATGAGGAGACCCATCACCTAGCTTCATCCGGTAAGACATATACACAGACTATGAAAGAATCATGGTATACGCAAGTCCAACAAATCATTTAATTTGTCATAAGCAAATGTGATCCTTGATTGAGCGAACATGGAAATCTCATATACAAGCTTAACATTCTGTTGGCTATCATGATTAAAGCATCACCTTAAAGTTGAGCTAACTGGACTCACAAGACAATCTTCACAAATCCATAAAAAAAAGGTGGAAAAAGACAATGAATTGAAATCATAAATATAATTCTTCTTTTATAACATTAAACACCAATATTGAAAGTGAACCATGCTCTCTTAATTATTGTAAGCTATCCTGTAATATCAGCTCTGGAAAATTCTCTTTTTGGGAGATATTGGAAAAAAAAAAGATTCGCAGAATGTGAACCTTTTTTATTTTATTTCTATGAATGGGAAACACGCCAATGATATCGGCATTCAAATTAAAAAATAATGGAAGACGGCAAATAGAATTGGCATGTCTACTCCATTCTTTAAAGAAGCATACAAGGTGAAGTCTCAAAGTCCTCACCGGAATCTCCATTATGTGTTCACAACTCAGGTGTGACTCACTGAATGAAGAGCTGCAGTTCAAGGATGAGGAGGTGCTGGAGTCTCAAAGTCATCACCGGAATCATCTGCCAGCCACACATCTCGCCTCGATCCGACCCACCTCCATGTGCAGATTTCTTCCGTCACGCCAATAAGACTGGCTTCTTTAAAAAGATGGAGCAGACACACCAAATCTATTGGCGCTTTCCAATTTCAATTAAACACGCAAATAAAAACGACGTCTTCCATTATATTTTGCCAATTCTATTGCCATTTTCCAATTTTAACTAAACACGCCAATACAGATGCGTCTTCCATTATTGTTTTAATCGAACATGCCAATAGCATTGCCGTTTTTTCTATTGATAGAAATAATAGAAAAAAAGGTTAACCTTTATTCAAAGATCTCCCAAAAGGAAAAAATTTCCCAGCTCTACTACATATTTCCTTGCTTTGTAATCTTTTACCCCTGAAATTTTCCCAGCTCTACTACATATGAACATAAAATCCATTAACACTTAGCAACCACTGAAATTTCTACATATCACACAAACGCAAAAATGAGCTAACAAAGCCTAATTAGACCACCAAAAACCTACTACAATATAAGCAATAAAGCAATGAACAATCATTCCCATCAATTTCAAAATAAGATTCAGAAACAGAGAGGCAGCAACATAATACCTCGACCGCCTTATTCAGCGGAACCTCTGGTGCACCGTCGTTCATGACAGTCTCCGCATCCTCCTTCAAAGCCAAAACATTATCCCTCTCCACCAATTTTCGCAAACACCCTTTTCCTCCTCCATCTATCGAAATCTCATCCACCTCCTTCTCCCCTTCTCCCTTCATGAAGTGCTCCTTTACAATCAAGTCAGAATTCGAGCAGAGTTTATCAACATGATTACCATCACCAATTCCAGTCGCTGTATTACGCACGGGGTTCGGACCAAAATTGCCACAGCTGTGGTTGGAATTTTGGGCGGGGGCAGGCGAAGGGTTAGGGTTCGAAACTGTTGCTACGCGGGAAAGGGCTCTAGCTCGGCGGAGGAGGAGGATTTTGAATTCTTTGAGTGAAATTTTGGGGGCGGGGCTGGGCCATCGGTGAGTCACGCCGGTCACCTTGTGGAGGTTGCCTTTGTACAGTGATATCGCCACCATTTCCTTCTCTCTTCTTCCCCTTTCCCTCTCTCTCTCTTTCTGCTTATTGTGATCACCTTGTGAAGTTTGTCTTTTATTTTACTCTCTTTCATTTTATTAATTGAGGGCTCGTTTGATATATTGATGATGGCAAGATAGGGCCCAAATAATGATAAATATCTGCAAATTTCAGGTGTTTGATAACAAGTATTATAATCATAATGGGCCTTGTTTTTTTGCAAAAGCCCAACTCGGCCAACAAATTTTGAAAGCAAAATACACTGATATATATCTACAACACTACAGCATTTTGTGGGTTAGCACTGTAGCATCAAGAAGTGTACACAGTTTCAAAAAAATATCCCTTTCATACCTATCTTGCTGGAGCCTCATTTTGTGATACATTCTTGAAGTCTGACGAAATCCATCAAAATTACTTCATGGAATGGTAAGAATTCAAAATGTTGGGTGAGACCGACGAAGTTGGTTCAGCGCTCCTCGATCCCTGTGATTTAGTAATTTTTTGTTTCCTAGAGTGAAGGAGTGTATGAGTTTTTTTGGGGATTTTAATTGGAACAGATTTTTGCCTTGTAGGTGTTTGAAGAATTGCTTCTTAGTGGTTTCCAACCGTGCACGACGAGCTCCATCAAAGATGTCAGCAGAACCTGTTCCTCACGATCACTCCACATACGCCTAGTCCGATCAATTTTGGGTTGTTTCAATTCAACCTACCAGTAGCTACTCCTATCACACAACATTTGAAAACACAAATAACTCATCACCAATAATGAAGCGGACTAAATAAATGACAATATCCAGACTCCAACTACAAACCTCCAGAAGCAGGAGCTGGGTCCACACTTGCTTTGTAACGCTGAAAAGCATCCATGCTTCCTGAACCAATCAGAACGGATTTTAGGATTTATAACATACTGAAAAATATTTTATGGAAACAAACCAAGAAATAGCAAATAAATTTCATTAACAAGTGAGTATAAGAGGGACATTGGACAGGGAAAACTCGCATCAGACATGCGAACTGCAGTAAGAGAATCGTTACAAAATTCTAGTGTAAAATCATAGATTACCTTGCAAACTCATATGAAGTAAAATGCGGAAGATAAGAGGGAAATTTGGACAAGGAATTGTGATTCTCGCTAGGGCTATTTAGAGAGGGAAATTAGAGGGAAAAATGAGAGGAAATTAGAGAGGGAAAATGAGAATGAGATTAGAGAGGGAAATTAGAGAGTGAAAAATTAGAATGAAATTTGAGAGGGAAAAAACGAGTGGGAAATGAAATTAGAGAGGGGAAAATTTCTCGGCCAAACATGAGTTAGAGAGGGGACATCTATCATAATCTAAAGTGGCAGTTTAATGAAAAGACTTATTTGCCCTTTTTGGCGGGAAAGTGTAAAGCTATTTTGTTTGCCCTTTTGGTCATTTTGAGAAATGCAACTATTGGATAGAAAAAAGCAGCTGCAATATTGCCTTCTCAAATAGTCCAACCAAAAGCAAGCTTCTTAAAGAAGATTTGAAACACTTTTAAATAGATGGACTAGAATCTGGATTCGGTGGACTAATTTTGTGATTGAGTCTGCAAAATGAAACACAGATAGAGAAACATAGAGAAAGGAGAAGGAAGAGGGAGCCGAAAGGTCAGTGACGGTCTCGACCTGGAGCAGCATCGACGGCCACCGGAGGACGCATTCAGAGGTTGGATGTAGACGCTGCAACCACGGCTGTCAGATTCAGAGGCTCGGTCGGCGCAAATCGGAAACCCACAAATAGAGGAAACAGCGGAGACCCCATAGAGTTACGATGGTGGCTGGAGAAGGCAAACGTCGATGTCAGAAGGGAGAAGTGGATGGCGGCGCGGGCGACCGGAGAAGGGGAAATCAGTGGGGATTGTGGCGTTTGAGCAAAGAAAAGAGAGAAGAAGAGGAAGATGGAGACAAAGCGGCGCGACGCGTAGGGTTTGAATTATTTTACTCCATGTAAACCATTGGGCTATTAGTTTATACTATTGGGCTTTAGTTTGGAATTTTAGTGTATTGAACTTTATATTTTAGTGTAGAATTAATTAGTAGTACCCTTTTTAAAATAAATTTTTAAGTTGTGTGTTGGATTCTAATATTATGTCTTAAAGCTATCATTTATTGAACTATCATTTATTGAATCATGATATTATTATTCTATATTTACAAATGAAATTTTTTTGACTATTATTTAGTAAATTAAGTGTGGTTGGTTTTTTTATTGATTTAAGTGAATATATTGATAGTGGAAATTTTATTTTGCCAATCACTTACTCACGTTGGTCAATTTCTAAAAGAAGACCTATTTTTAGTCATGGTAAGTTGCAAATTATATTTTCAAGAGTCATGAGATTTTAGTTTAGACGAGGTTGATGTTACTTTTGATTTGTTATTATATTATTTACTAAAAAGTTTTCTAGAGTTTAGGAATTATAATTGATTTGTTCAAATATTTTTGGACTTTGTATATATTTTTTAAATTAAATTCTATTGAATTAAGTAATTAAATTTATATGTTCATTTATTATTTTTTATTACTATTTGGTATATTGTTTAATATTTATAGATTTTTCATTTATATTTAATGAAATTTATATAAGAGTTGTGATCAATGTCAAATCCTTCTTAAAGACTGAACTAGAGACTAAATAAGGGCCATCCATTTTCTTAATCTTGTGGTTAGGATTAATTTACAATTAATTTAATATTTTATTCAATAAAAACTTTTTTTATAATTATTTTATTTTTAATTTTTTTTATTTTAAAAAATTTAATATTTTTTTATTTTTTAAAATTTTTTTAAAAAAAAGTTAATTTTTTTATTCAATAAAAACTTGCCGGATTAAATAATAAACTAAATGAACGTATGTTATGAAGTAATTTTGACATGTTATTGAAATACATCAATGATACAACAAATTTTAGTGTTAAACGTTAAACGGTAGTAATGAACTATATTCAATAAATAATGAACCAAATGAACGTTAGTAATGAAGTAAATATGACATTTTATTGAAATACAATGTTAACTATGTTAAACGTCAAATAGTAGTAATGAACTTATTACTTCATTCAGTCATGCTATTACTTCATTCCATTAGTTTATTACTTCATTCAGTCATGCTATTACTTCATTCCATTAGTTTATTACTTCATAATGTGTTATGACATAATTATCCTTCAGTTGAAGTAAATTCGATATATAATAAATGTGAAAAATTACTCCATAACATACGTTCATTTAGTTTATTATTTAGTGAATATAGTTCATCATTTACTCCATCAAGTTTTTATTGAATAAAAAAAATTAAAAATATATTATAATATTTTCATATATTTTGATTTTTTAGGCTTCTCAAAATATTATAATATTTGAATAAATTATCATATATTAATTTTTTAAAATTTGGCTAAAATGAATAATATATTGATTGTGAAAATTTTATTTCGGTGTTAGTTTGCTCCTGTTAGTCTATTTTTTAAAAGATATATTTTTGGTCATGGTCAATTGTATGTTGTATTTTCAAAAGTAACAGAAAATTTAGTCTACAATGACGAGGTCGACGCTTTCTTCTGATTCTCTTATAATGTTTACCAAGAAGTTTTCTACATATTATAACTATTACTATAATTTATTGATTTATGATATTAGTATTCTATCTTGATGGATGTAATGTTTTGAACATCACTTACTAATTGTCACTATTTATAATAAAATTTAACTTTAATAATTAATTTTATAATATTTAAAGTGTGGTTGAATTATAGTACTTTAATCTATTTTTTAAAGAAATATTTATTTATGAAACCGTTTAATTTTATTAATACTCTATTTCTTTGTATCGATGAAAAAAATTAGCGAATTAAAATTGACACAACGTGTAACCCTTTTTGAAAAAATCTGTCTTCAGTTGTGGACAATTGTATGTTGCTATATCTAAAGTCACGAGCAGTGAAGGTCTGAAAATTTTAGTTTGTGGAGATGAAAATGATAGTCGAGTGATTTTACTATTAATGTGGTTTACAAATAACTTATTCAAAATTTATGAATGTTTGTTGTTGTTTTTATAAGTTTTTTTGTTTGCACTTATAAATACCTATGTTTTGTTGATCGAACGAAATCATGAACTATTCATTCGTTCAAATTATTTGATTTTTTTTCTTTTGAATTTAGTAGAACATTTTCCTTTATTAGTATATCTTATTCTATTTCATCCACACATCTCCTATTTTGTTATTTCTTTTATTTAATATTACTACACTCATATATTAAAATTATATACAATGTATGATGAGTATGAAAAGTTTCATTTAGAGTATGTCGAGAGAAGTACAAATTTATTTTTATTATTGTTTATAATATTTTTAATTTTTTATAATGTTATGAATAATTTTTATAATTAGTTTATATTATTATCTGTAAATATATTTTTATATTATTTACTCTATATTTTTTTATTTTAATATATTTATCTATTAATATATCTTTATTATTTGAAAATCTTTTGTACCGTGCATAGCACGGGTGTTAACACTAGTTGTGTATCAAACATGAGTTAATGAAATATCTTGGGCCCTCATGCTAGGCCCAATAATTTGAAATATATATCTAACCTATGCATAACCCAACCAACATATCAAACTAGCCCTCAGGGCTACTAAATTTGGTTTGCTCATAGGTTTATTATGTGAGAGGTTTAGAGATCGACTACCAGTCAATAATCTCTGATGCTACTATACCTTTTTATGAAAAAATCGACAACAAAAAATATACTATAATGATTTGTGTCTCCCAACGTCAAGATCCAGGCTCCATTTTTGCTTGTATGCATTAGGGTCCAGGCTCCATTTTTGCTTGTATGCATTAGGGTCTTCAATATTGATTGCAACATGATTGTCATCTAATGGGACATAAACACTATTGTGTAGGAGTACTATAATACTTCATTCATGCATAAGCTGTGATATTTTCTTGACCTGTGATCTTTTGTTCTTGGTTTAGATAAGTAATCCTTATAACTAATCATATTAAATTAACTACACAGCCAGTTATCATTTCATTTTCCACTACCTCTCAATCTCTCATGCAAGTTGTGAGAATCATGCAACATACTTAGCTCAAATCTATACTTCACCCAATTCAAACCTGATTATGGTGCTCTTTGCACCATTAAAATAAGACTAAAGGCCCAAATTGGTCCCTAACATTTGGTCATTTTATCTTTTTGGTCCAAAACTTTATCTTTTGGATGTTTTGGTCCTGCACATATGAAAATTTGATCATTTTGGTCCTAAACTAACAGATCCGTCAAATATTTAACGGTCAACATATTTAAGTCTGATTTTGACCCATTTACCATCTTTAAGTAAGATTATTAACTCTCAAATTATATCTTTAATTATTATATTAGACATTATCATTTATATTAGACATTATCATTTTAAAATACAAAACAAATATATTAAAACACAAAATTGTCTGTGTGAAGTTTCTCCATCGGCATCCAATCCCCAGGACCACATAGATCAGACAGAACCGTTGCGACTGATGAATGCTCTTATATAGTAAAGAGACATTGCATCTCTGCCTCAGTAGATAGATAGACCATATCAATTCAACAAGTTAACGTTTATTACAAGAACACGAATTTCTCTGACCCACCGGCTTTCCCACCGGAGCCGTAACTGTAACCGCCGCCACCGGAGCCATCAATGCCGGCGTCGATCCTCCTCCCCTCCAGCTCCGCCATCCTCCTCATTATACTCGTCCTCATAATACTCCCCTCTTCCTCTCCCCTTCTTCCCAAGCCCTACCCCGGGCGGCGGCATCCCCAAATTATGCTGCGCCGCCGATGGGGCCGCCGAGAATGCTCCTGACGGGAAGCAGGAAGTAGAACTCTTTATCGCCGATTTGCAGAAGATATTTGGAATCGAGCTTCACCGGCGGGTTGCCGGGGAGGTGGAGGACGCCTTCGACGAAGCAGCCGTTTTTGTCGAGCACTTCGAAGGCGAAGCGGCGGCGCTGGAAGTACTCAAAATCCTCGCCTTGCAGCTTCGCGAAGCCGGCCTCCACGTTGCTGCTGCACATCGCTGCGAAATTAGGGCACCGATCGTTGGAATTGGGGGAATTTGATTTGGGGGAATTGGAATGAGGAATTAATTTGGAGGCACCGTTAAATATTTGACGGATCTGTTAGTTTAGGACCAAAAAGATCAAATTTTCGTATGTGCAGGACCAAAACATCCAAAAGATAAAGTTTTGGACCAAAAAGATAAAATGACCAAATGTTAGGGACTTCTGACACCCGATACGGACCTTCCCATGTGGGTTCAAGTTTGCCCAGCTTTTCTGCTCGGCTTACTTCATTGTTTCTCAATACGAGATCTCCCACTTGAAACTGCAGCTTTTTCACCCTTTGGTTATAATACCGGGTTACTTGCTCCTTGTACTTGGCTACTTTTATGCAGGCCAGTTCTCTTCTTTCTTCGGCAAGATCTAGTTCGGCTCTCAGTCCGTCATCATTCAGTTCTGTTGAGAAATTGAGTGTTCGGGGGCTGGGTATGCCGATCTCAACCGGAATTACGGCTTCAGTGCCGTACACTAGACTGTACGGAGTTTCACCGTTGGAGGTTTTTGGTGTAGTTCGGTAAGACCATAGGACTTGAGGAAGATTTTCTACCCATTGTCCTTTGGCTTGTTCTAACCGAGCTTTTAATCCTTTCACCAAAATACGGTTTGTTACTTCCGTTTGTCCGTTTGCTTGTGGGTGAGAGACCGAAGTGAACCGCTGTTGAATATTCAACTCTTGGCACCAATTCTTGAATGTCTTGTCGGTGAACTGAGTCCCATTATCCAAAATGAGGATATGGGGTATGCCAAATCGGCAAACTATGTTCTTCCAAACAAAATCCAATGCCTTCGAGCTCGTTATCGTAGCTAATGGTTCAGCCTCCACCCACTTTGTGAAGTAGTCCACGGCAACGATCAAGAATTTCATTTGCCGAGGAGCTTGTGGTAGTGGTCCTACTATGTCTATGCCCCATTGCATAAAAGGCCAAGGGCTTTGCATAGCACATAGATCGGTCTGCGGCATCCTTGGGATATTTGCATGGATTTGGCACTTCGTACATTTCTTAACGAGCTATACTGCTTCTTGTACCAAAGTTGGCCAATAATATCCCCATCTCAGAACTTTTTTAGCTAAAGCTAACTAATTTGGAGATGCATAGGCTGGTGGGGAGGGAATCGGAAGGGGCCGATGTCCTGAGTGATTCAAGGAAGCGGTAGATCTAAATCGTGAATGGCGAAGTGGTGCTGAAATAAGGTCTCTATCAGCCACGAATATCTAAGGATAGAGATTCCAGCTACGGAGACAGAAAGGAAAGGGTTTAAGTTCAGCCCCAGAGATGCAAGCTACATGTTGCCTTATCATTCCAAGGTGGAGGCTTTGGCAGTAAAATTAATTCAGAAAGATTGAGAACTTATTCAAGAGAAATTTTGGAGTGAAAAAGCTTGTAAAATTTCAGTAGCAGGTATATGAATGCTCATCTTTGTTTTTTGCATAAATTTGGAACTGTTAACAGTTGGGATGCAAAACTCTTAAGTATCACAGATTTCTTTAGCTTCTTCATTGCTTCAGGAGGAATATGTGAATCCAGAAACAGAAAGGAGATAATGTATAGCTTATAAAGAATAAAATTTAAGAAAACACTGAGGACTACTCTAAACCCTGAACTTCAAAATTTAAATCTTTTGAAAATAACATAAACCAAGATGACCTAACAGTTTATCCAACTTTTCAAGTTTGAAAGTGGGCTTATACTGAGATTAGGTATTTTAGTTGGCTTATAACTATGATAAAACATGTTCTCCAAAGGTCTCAAAGATGCTAACTAACTGCACATTAATAAAAAAAAGTTAGAATTGAGGTGATATATAAGTGTTAACAATGGAATCTATATGTTCTTTATTTTTGCAAAGGTGTGTGTTTGTTTGTTGCATGAGTGTATGTAATTGTGTATGTGTGATTTTGTTTTGGTTGGTTGCTAAATGTACTTTAGTTGTGATTTACAGTGATTGATGTGGACAGTGGAGTAGAACTCTGCAGTATTTGGGCATAGATGGGGAGAAATACTGAATTCAAACCAATATTCATGAGGTAAACAATAATCTAATTAAACTGAATTCAGTACTTTTTAAAAAATCATTGCAACTTCAGCAATATCCAACAACACAGGAAGAACTTTCTCTTTCAAGATAAACATAATCTCAATAGTTTTTGCTGGGAATGATCTCCAACAATAACAAAAAGTTTCAAAGGCAGGAACCAATATTGAATCCAAATACTCGATCATGTAAATAGATATATTTTTTAAAAGATATATTTTTGGTCATGGTCAATTGTATGTTGTATTTTCAAAAGTAACAGAAAATTTAGTCTACAATGACGAGGTCGACGCTTTCTTCTGATTCTCTTATAATGTTTACCAAGAAGTTTTCTACATATTATAACTATTACTATAATTTATTGATTTATGATATTAGTATTCTATCTTGATGGATGTAATGTTTTGAACATCACTTACTAATTGTCACTATTTATAATAAAATTTAACTTTAATAATTAATTTTATAATATTTAAAGTGTGGTTGAATTATAGTACTTTAATCTATTTTTTAAAGAAATATTTATTTATGAAACCGTTTAATTTTATTAATACTCTATTTCTTTGTATCGATGAAAAAAATTAGCGAATTAAAATTGACACAACGTGTAACCCTTTTTGAAAAAATCTGTCTTCAGTTGTGGACAATTGTATGTTGCTATATCTAAAGTCACGAGCAGTGAAGGTCTGAAAATTTTAGTTTGTGGAGATGAAAATGATAGTCGAGTGATTTTACTATTAATGTGGTTTACAAATAACTTATTCAAAATTTATGAATGTTTGTTGTTGTTTTTATAAGTTTTTTTGTTTGCACTTATAAATACCTATGTTTTGTTGATCGAACGAAATCATGAACTATTCATTCGTTCAAATTATTTGATTTTTTTTCTTTTGAATTTAGTAGAACATTTTCCTTTATTAGTATATCTTATTCTATTTCATCCACACATCTCCTATTTTGTTATTTCTTTTATTTAATATTACTACACTCATATATTAAAATTATATACAATGTATGATGAGTATGAAAAGTTTCATTTAGAGTATGTCGAGAGAAGTACAAATTTATTTTTATTATTGTTTATAATATTTTTAATTTTTTATAATGTTATGAATAATTTTTATAATTAGTTTATATTATTATCTGTAAATATATTTTTATATTATTTACTCTATATTTTTTTATTTTAATATATTTATCTATTAATATATCTTTATTATTTGAAAATCTTTTGTACCGTGCATAGCACGGGTGTTAACACTAGTTGTGTATCAAACATGAGTTAATGAAATATCTTGGGCCCTCATGCTAGGCCCAATAATTTGAAATATATATCTAACCTATGCATAACCCAACCAACATATCAAACTAGCCCTCAGGGCTACTAAATTTGGTTTGCTCATAGGTTTATTATGTGAGAGGTTTAGAGATCGACTACCAGTCAATAATCTCTGATGCTACTATACCTTTTTATGAAAAAATCGACAACAAAAAATATACTATAATGATTTGTGTCTCCCAACGTCAAGATCCAGGCTCCATTTTTGCTTGTATGCATTAGGGTCCAGGCTCCATTTTTGCTTGTATGCATTAGGGTCTTCAATATTGATTGCAACATGATTGTCATCTAATGGGACATAAACACTATTGTGTAGGAGTACTATAATACTTCATTCATGCATAAGCTGTGATATTTTCTTGACCTGTGATCTTTTGTTCTTGGTTTAGATAAGTAATCCTTATAACTAATCATATTAAATTAACTACACAGCCAGTTATCATTTCATTTTCCACTACCTCTCAATCTCTCATGCAAGTTGTGAGAATCATGCAACATACTTAGCTCAAATCTATACTTCACCCAATTCAAACCTGATTATGGTGCTCTTTGCACCATTAAAATAAGACTAAAGGCCCAAATTGGTCCCTAACATTTGGTCATTTTATCTTTTTGGTCCAAAACTTTATCTTTTGGATGTTTTGGTCCTGCACATATGAAAATTTGATCATTTTGGTCCTAAACTAACAGATCCGTCAAATATTTAACGGTCAACATATTTAAGTCTGATTTTGACCCATTTACCATCTTTAAGTAAGATTATTAACTCTCAAATTATATCTTTAATTATTATATTAGACATTATCATTTATATTAGACATTATCATTTTAAAATACAAAACAAATATATTAAAACACAAAATTGTCTGTGTGAAGTTTCTCCATCGGCATCCAATCCCCAGGACCACATAGATCAGACAGAACCGTTGCGACTGATGAATGCTCTTATATAGTAAAGAGACATTGCATCTCTGCCTCAGTAGATAGATAGACCATATCAATTCAACAAGTTAACGTTTATTACAAGAACACGAATTTCTCTGACCCACCGGCTTTCCCACCGGAGCCGTAACTGTAACCGCCGCCACCGGAGCCATCAATGCCGGCGTCGATCCTCCTCCCCTCCAGCTCCGCCATCCTCCTCATTATACTCGTCCTCATAATACTCCCCTCTTCCTCTCCCCTTCTTCCCAAGCCCTACCCCGGGCGGCGGCATCCCCAAATTATGCTGCGCCGCCGATGGGGCCGCCGAGAATGCTCCTGACGGGAAGCAGGAAGTAGAACTCTTTATCGCCGATTTGCAGAAGATATTTGGAATCGAGCTTCACCGGCGGGTTGCCGGGGAGGTGGAGGACGCCTTCGACGAAGCAGCCGTTTTTGTCGAGCACTTCGAAGGCGAAGCGGCGGCGCTGGAAGTACTCAAAATCCTCGCCTTGCAGCTTCGCGAAGCCGGCCTCCACGTTGCTGCTGCACATCGCTGCGAAATTAGGGCACCGATCGTTGGAATTGGGGGAATTTGATTTGGGGGAATTGGAATGGGGAATTAATTTGGAGGCACCGTTAAATATTTGACGGATCTGTTAGTTTAGGACCAAAAAGATCAAATTTTCGTATGTGCAGGACCAAAACATCCAAAAGATAAAGTTTTGGACCAAAAAGATAAAATGACCAAATGTTAGGGACTTCTGACACCCGATACGGACCTTCCCATGTGGGTTCAAGTTTGCCCAGCTTTTCTGCTCGGCTTACTTCATTGTTTCTCAATACGAGATCTCCCACTTGAAACTGCAGCTTTTTCACCCTTTGGTTATAATACCGGGTTACTTGCTCCTTGTACTTGGCTACTTTTATGCAGGCCAGTTCTCTTCTTTCTTCGGCAAGATCTAGTTCGGCTCTCAGTCCGTCATCATTCAGTTCTGTTGAGAAATTGAGTGTTCGGGGGCTGGGTATGCCGATCTCAACCGGAATTACGGCTTCAGTGCCGTACACTAGACTGTACGGAGTTTCACCGTTGGAGGTTTTTGGTGTAGTTCGGTAAGACCATAGGACTTGAGGAAGATTTTCTACCCATTGTCCTTTGGCTTGTTCTAACCGAGCTTTTAATCCTTTCACCAAAATACGGTTTGTTACTTCCGTTTGTCCGTTTGCTTGTGGGTGAGAGACCGAAGTGAACCGCTGTTGAATATTCAACTCTTGGCACCAATTCTTGAATGTCTTGTCGGTGAACTGAGTCCCATTATCCAAAATGAGGATATGGGGTATGCCAAATCGGCAAACTATGTTCTTCCAAACAAAATCCAATGCCTTCGAGCTCGTTATCGTAGCTAATGGTTCAGCCTCCACCCACTTTGTGAAGTAGTCCACGGCAATGATCAAGAATTTCATTTGCCGAGGAGCTTGTGGTAGTGGTCCTACTATGTCTATGCCCCATTGCATAAAAGGCCAAGGGCTTTGCATAGCACATAGATCGGTCTGCGGCATCCTTGGGATATTTGCATGGATTTGGCACTTCGTACATTTCTTAACGAGCTATACTGCTTCTTGTACCAAAGTTGGCCAATAATATCCCCATCTCAGAACTTTTTTAGCTAAAGCTCTAGCTCCGATGTGGCTGCCGCACGATCCTTCATGAACTTCTCTAAGGATGTAGTCCGTCTCTTCTGGTCCTACACATCGCAATAACGGTTGAAGGTAGGACTTTCTATATAGGACTCCTTCATGAAGTTCATACCGAAGTGCTCGGCATGTGATTTTCCGAGCTTCTCTCTTATCCTCGGGCAGTTGTCCTTGATCTAGATACTTTGATATTGGCGTCATCCAGTTCGGCGAGCTGGTTACTGAAAGTACCTCAGCATCATCAATGCTTCTGTGCGGTAATTCCTCCACTTTTGAGCTCGGATATGAGGCTAACTTGCTTAAAGTATCTGCTCGGCCATTTTCCGCTCTGGGAATGCGGATTATCCGAAAATAAGAGAAACTTCGGCTAATGCTTTGCGCTTTGTCCAAGTATTTTTTCATCCTTTCATCTCGGGCTTCACTTGTACCCAACATGTGATTCACTATGACTTGTGAATCACAATGGATTTTGAGAGATTTGATAAATAGACTTTGCGCTAACCGAAGTCCGGCAAGAAGGGCTTCGTATTCGGCTTCGTTATTAGTGGTTGGGAATAAGAACCGAAGTGAATAAGTTACCTCGTGTCCGTCGGGAGCGATAAGTAGAATACCAGCTCCACTTCCCGTCTTATTCGAAGCTCCATCTACGAATCCAATCCAACAGTCCGGTGGCTCTACTTCGGGTTCCTGGGGCTGTGTTGGTTCATCATTGGTAGGGCTTTTCTGTTCGGCAATAATAGGGATTGCTTGATCGAACTTTGCCTCTACCAGAAAATCTGCCAAGGCTTGTCCCTTGATGGCTTTCCGAGGTAGATATTCTATTGAATGTTCTCCCAACTCTATGGCCCACTTGGCAATTCTGCCTGATGCTTCAGGCTTAGTCAAAACTTGCCGAAGTGGAAGATCGGTTAAGACGCATACCTTGTGAGCATAGAAATATGGCCGCAGTCTCCTTGCTGCATTTACTAATGCCAGAGCAATTTTTTCCAGTGGTTGATACCTTGTTTCGGGACCTCTTAATGCTCGGCTTGTAAAGTAGATAGGACGCTGCTTTAGGCCTTCTTCTCGTACAAGTACCGCGCTAATGGTTTGATCTGATGCCGCTAAATATAAGAATATCACTTCGGCATCTGTTGGAGCAGAGAGAATAGGGAGTTCGGTTAAATAACTTTTGAGTTCGTCAAAAGCCTTTTTCTGTTCGGCTCCCCACTCAAACTTTGGTGCCTTCTTCAAAACATTGAAGAACGGCAGTTGCTTTTCGGCTGCTTGGGAAAGGAATCTATTCAGTGCGGCTAGACATCCAGTTAGCCTTTGCACATCATGTATGGACTTCGGCATTGCCATGTTCTGAACAACTTGAACCTTTAGGGGATTTGCCTTGAGTCCGTCCTTTGAAACCCAACAACCCAGAAACTTTCCCGAATCTACCAAAAAGGTACATTTTTGGGGATTGAGTTTGAGGTTGGCTTTTTTGAGCACGTCGAGAGTTGATTTGAGATTGTCTTCGTAATCCGAAGTGCTTCTACTTTTAACAACTATGTCGTCAACATAGACTTCAACCTCTTTTCCGATCAGGTGCCGAAATAGCTTGTCTACCATCCTTTGATATGTGGCTCCGGCATTCTTTAAACCGAATGGCATCTTTTTATAAGCAAAAATGCCGAAGTCAGTAATGAAAGCCGTTTTTGAAGCATCATTCTCATCCATTAAAACTTGGTGGTATCCTTTATACAAATCAAGAAAACAGAAAATTTCGAAGCCTATCAAAGCTTCTACTTTTTTATCTATGTTCGGAAGGGGGTAGCAATCTTTAGGACAGTGCTTATTTAGATCGGTAAAATCTATGCACATCCGCCATCCTTCTTTTTTCTTGATCATCACAGGATTGGCCACCCAAGAAGGATATTTTACTTCGAATAATACATCCGCTTTCAGTAATTGGCGGACTTCGTCATGGATGACTTGATTTCTTTCTGCCGCAAAGAGTCTTTGCTTCTGTTTTATAGGCCGGACTGAGGGATCAATATTTAACCGATGTGTAATTACCTCGGAAGACACTCCGGTCATGTCCAACGGAGACCACGCAAAGACATCTTTGTACTCTTTGAGGAGCTGGATGGTCTTTTCCCGGAGCAGAGGTGTTCCCGCGAAACCGATCTTGACCGTTCTGGATGGATCATCTTCGTATAACTGAACTGTCATCGAGTTCGGCTCCGGTGTGACTTCGGTCATTTCTCCTGCCTCTGACTCCGGCTGCTGTGATTGCTATGCTTGATGGTGCCGATCTGATTGCTCGGCACTTTTAAGCGCAATCTGCAAACATTCTTTTGCTCTCTTTTGATCACCTCGGATGACTGCAATCCCTCCTTTAGTGGGGATCTTGATTGTGAGGTGATAAGTAGAGCAAATGGCCCGAACTGTGTTGAGCCAGTCTCTTCCCAGGATGATGTTATACGGGGACCGAGCTTTTACCACAAAAAACTCGATCATCGTACTGGAGCTAGTAGGCGCTCTTCCCACCGTAATCGGAAGGCTGATAGTACCTTCAGGGCGGGTGTCTTCCTGGGCGAAACTTTTCAGAGGAAGTGGGGCCGGACTGAGCCGAGCTGGATCCACTTCCAGTTTATCAAAACATTCTTTAAAAAGAATGCTAACCGACGCTCCTGTATCCACAAACACTCTGTGGATCAGTTTGTTTGCCACTCCGGCCTGAATGACAATCGCGTCTTGATGAGGAGAAATGGCCGGGACGGGATCTGCATCTGAAAACGTGATTACTTCCTCCTTCTTCAGCCTTTTATGCATAGGCTCCTCTCGATTGACGCCTCTGCGTTCTGCTTTTAGAGACGACTTAGTCTTCCCGGCTGGGAGAGCGTCAATAGTCTGGATTACTCCGTCATATTGCGGCTCGTCATCGTCTTCGGGATCCTGTTGCCTTTTAGGATCCTGAGGAGCGCAGTTCGCACCTCTCTGTTTCTTATTCTTCTTCGGCAGCTTGTTTTGGTATTTTTTTAACGTCCCTGCTTTCACAAGAACATCAATACATGCTGCCAAATTTCGGCACTCCTCGGTATCGTGACCGTGGTCTTGATGGTAGGAGCAGTACGTATCCTGACTTCGGCGCGTGGCTGATTTCGTCATCCGCTTTGGTTTTTCGAACATATCAGAATGCAGTTCGAAAATTTTCGCTCTCGACTTGTTCAATGGTACGAACTGAGCGGGCGGTTTCTCAAGATCGAGACGTGGTCCCAATCTGCCTTGTACCGGTGCCCTTTGAATTCTTTCAAAAGGAGTTCGGCGAGGAAGCCCCTGATCGCTATGATCGGGCTTCTTTTTGTCTCCTCTGGATGAGCTGTCTAAAGACCGTTTTCGACGGTCTGCCTCATCGGCACGAGAAAACTGGTCAGCAATGTCCCACATCTCTTGAGCTGTTTGCGGACTGCACTCAACGAGCTTTCTGTAGAGAGCTCCGGGCAGAATTCCATTTTGGAATGCCGAAATGACAAGTAGATCATTGAGATCATCTACTTGTAGGCATTCCTTGTGGAATCTCGTCATGAAGTCGCTAATTTTTTCATCGCGACCTTGACGTATAGAAAGCAGCTGAGCCGAAGTGATTCGGGCTTCCGCTTTCTGGAAGAATCTCCTGTGAAAAGCATCCATTAGATCTCTGTAAGATCTAATGCTCCCTTGAGGGAGGCTGTCAAACTACCTTCTTGCGTTCCCGATAAGCAGCTCGGGAAACAGCTTACACATGTGAACCTCATTGAGACCTTGGTTCGCCATATTATACTGATAGCGTCCCAGGAAATCATGAGGATCCACTAACCCGTCATAAGTCATTGACGGAGTTCGGTAATTCTGTGGCAATGGAGTTCTGGTGATATCATCCGAGAATGGAGTCTTCAGCGCTCCATACATAGCGAATCCGACATCTCTCCGGTATGGTGGAGATGGAGTTCTCCTGTGATTTCGGTAACAAGGAGGAGAAGGAATATGTCGGTGGTGAGGATTCTTTCTCCTGGAAGGTGCGACACTACTGCGGTAGTGACTTTCATGTCTGGAGGGGGAGGGAGAATCCGCTGTTTTCTTCTCCGGCTTCTGGCTCTTTTGCAGGAATGTTAGGAACTCATCCTGCTTCTCAGCCAAGAACAACTTGACAGCCTCATTCAAAGCGAGCTGCTGGGGAGGCTCGGTGCGATGACTTTTTGAGTGGTTTGTTCCTTCACCGTGAGAACTGGAGGCAGATTTCTCCCGAGGCTGTTTTCCAGACCTATGGACTGGACTAGCTTCCTCACCTTCATCACGGACGGAAGTATGGGTATTATGTGATCTGGTACGCATTTTTTTTTTTTGGTAGAAAAGGATCAAAAACTCGCTTTTATCACAGTTTTGGTTCTCTGTTTCCCACAGACGGCGCCAGTGATGATGTGGCGAATTTTTGATGGGAATAAATGCAAGTAATAAACGATCACAACACGGAAAATTACGTGGTTCGATTTACTGAGGTAAATCTACGTCCACGGGAAGAAGAGAGGGCAAATTTGTATTGCTTGGTCTCGCTTACAGATTACAATACTGATTTGCTATAAGATTCAGGATCTAGAGAGCTTAACCCTGGTCTATCTGATCTAAGTTCTATTTATACATTCGAACTAAGATCGTGGTTTGCAGCCCTGGTAGTGGGGTTGATAACTGCTTAATACCACTAAATAGATCGTGGGTGTAATGGAGGTCGTGGAGATCCTGCATGGGTCCACTATCTCCTTGTTCGGTCGAATACTGAGACCGAACTGCTGAACTTTGCCGATCAGCTTTTGCCGATCTGAGAGTTGAGCTCGATTGGTCGGCTTTTACCGAGCTATAGGCTGTGACCGGACTCTTTGGTTGTGCCGAACTGATATCAGCTTTTGCCGATCTGAGAGTTGAGCTCGATTGGTCGACTTTTACCGAGCTATAGGCTATGACCGAACTCTTTGGTTGTGCCGAACTGATACTCTTTCTTGGGTTTTGGGCTGATGGGCCGTCACTGCTATTGGGCTCGCAATTATTGTTTAGTTGTTTAGTCCGTATCCCATCAATCATATAGTACTACTAATGCGAAGGTCTCCGTTGGGAATCAAGAGGCGTCGAGCTTTAGCTGGAGTGATTTCTTTCTGGAGGAGGCGTTTGCGGCGCAAGAAAACGGAGGTGGTGATGATGAGGTTTTGGGAGAGGGGAAGATTGATGGGTGTGGTGAGGAGGCGGCGACTGCGTTTGTGGAAGCAATGATTGGGAAGCAAGATGAGATGTGCTCGCAGCTGCCTTGCTTCTATGAGGAGCCATTTTACTATTGATGAAAACAGTTTGTGTTTGCTTGTGTACACATGGTGTCCAACTCATGCTCTATTCATTGAAATTGAAAATTCCATTTGATATTTCAATCTAGAGGTGGCCAAAATATCCTGAATCTGAAATTCGAATCAAATTGAAATTTAAAATTTTGTTCAGATTTTGTCGTATTTTCGATTATCCAAAATATATTTTTTTATATTACTATCTACTAATAAAGTATATTTTAAATATAAACTTAACAAAAATATAAAATTTTTATGTTGAATAATTCTAATTGGTGTTTGGTAATATTTTAGGATTTTCAAATTTTTGTTTTTTTTAATTGGATTCTCGGATATTTATATACTATTTATTTATATGCAATTTTGGATTTTTCAGATCGTATCGGATTTCATAGTTTGAATTTCGGATATTTGGACAATTTGAATTTGATAGGATTTATTTTTAATAAAATTACGGATTAAAAATCAAACAAACACTAAACCAATGAATCATATTCTCTTTGTCTCAAGGTAGTTCAGTCGTATTTCTTTTCGGATTGTCCCAAGATAGTCGAGTCATTTTCCCTTTTTGACAAACACTTTATTTTCACTAATAATTTACTCATCTTTCTTTCTCATACATTATTCCTTCATTTTAACTTTTAACACTTCAATTTCTTAATTAAATCATATGTCAAAAAGAAATGTCTCATGAATTACCTTGGGACTACTTTCCTAGATGAATCCTAACAAATAAGCATACTCTTGATGTCAGTGATAAGTTGAAACCAAAGTAGAGTAAGTATATGATATATATTGTAGTATATTAAACAACAACATTATGATGAGATTGATGATCATGTGTCACTGTATATCTTCTTGATGAGGTTGAGATGGTGGTGCTCCTCCTCCTCCGCCCATCTCCAAATCTATATATATGTCACATCTAGGGATCCTACTAACAATCAATTCTATAGATTGAAGGAATCCAGCGATTGTGCGTGAGAAACCTCGGCAAGTGGACAACCATGCTAATGGGAAATAGAGCCAAGCAAGTACACACGTTGTGGAAGGATCAAAGCCTAGAAGAAAGAGACGAACACCAGCAAATTAAAACTGTGGAAGCGCACTTGCAGGATATTTGAATAGAGAAAAAAGAGAAGAGTAACACAGCCCAAACAATCACAAACTTTGGCGGTTGGGCCATGTGTTGAGGATACCAAAGGCATCCCAAATCCCATCATCCACCAATGATTTAATAATGTTGATTACCAACATCAAACCAAACTTCATTTCCAATGATTACATTTTTTTTCTTTGCTTCTTTCTATATGGATGCTTGCATAGGGCTTTTATAGAAAACGTGGACAGCGTTGGCATTCATTAATACACTTTTTATTGTTAAAAGTATCATTACTAGCTAAAGTAGTATAATCTTAATATAATCCAATACTCTAGTGGACATCTAGATGGAGTCGTGATGAATCATGAATGCTAGAATGCGATTTTAACTCCAGCATTTTTATATTGATCACTTATTATAAATATTTGAGAAAAATGTGTTTTGCCTATGACACTAGTAAGCAAGGGACATCATAACCTGTTAGTTTAGGCTTCATTGAAATGAAGAACGTCAGCTTCTTTAAAAAAGAGAGAAATATAATGCTACTACTTACAAGATACTCCCTAAAATATGATACTTTTAAATATTTTAAATTATTATCTCGTTTACTAATAAGATTATTAAAATGGCACGATAAATAAAATATCGGCCCAATACATGATCAAACATTAGCCCAATTCGAAAATACACCTCTTATCTTTCTCGTCCAATAAGACGAACAAAAGGGCCCAATAATTAAAAGCAGTAGCCCAATACTAAAATAATTATTTGTACTATACTAACTTGCTCCAGCAAATATTACTCAGAAAACTTCATGCAAAACCAAGCAAAACAAAAACATCATCATCGCCACCAAAATCCCAAAGGGAGCTCTTGAAAGAATTGCTCCGGAAGGCCGGGGCGAGGAGGCCGCAGGGGGTGGAGACGCAACAGTCTTCGCGCACGCATAGTTGCAACGGCTTGGACTAACAACACGGTACACGCCGCTCTGTGTGAGGAGGTAGACATCCTTGTCATTGTCCTCACCAAACGAGAAGATGTAGCCCAATGCAGGGGCCGAGCTCTCGGGAGCCTCCGTGCACCTCATAGGTGAGTCACCCGCGCAGCTGAAGGCGATCTTGCTGCTTGTGAACTTGCCACTGTTGACAGGGCTCTCTGTTCCGGCCCATATAGCACCTGCATAGAGATCTCCAAACAAGTACCTGCACAACAAGATGGCTTAGTTAGATTAGCAAGGAGCTTTCAGTTATAGGTTTCATGGAGTTGGTTACCTTCCTTGCATACAAGGATCTGTGGTGGCTCGGTAGAAGTAGCCACCGGTGATGGATGCTGAGCCCTCATTCGTGTTCACATCAGAGTGGTTGTACCCCATCACAGGGAAGATTGTTGAGCCTAGTGAGGTGTTTGCGATGGAAGAGTTGAACTTGTACTGGCCCTCGTAGGCGCTCCACCCGTAGTTTCCACCCTTGGTGATCAAGTTCACTTCCTCGTAGTGATCCTGTTCAACACTTGAAGAAGCTCTAACTTCTAAGGGAGATGATGGTAAATGCGTTGTGCCACTTTTTATGTAATTTGTATGCATAACTATTGATTCTTGGAATTTATTTTGGAATTAGGAGTTGCTGAGATGAATGCAGTTACCTGTCCTACTTCTGCACAGGCGAAATACAAAGGCTTGGCAGAGTCGAAGCTGCAGCGCCATGGATTTCTTAGTCCAAGTGCCCATATCTCCTTTTGTAGCTCCTTGTCTTGTGTGTAGGGATTGTCTTTGGGAATGGAATAGTTTCCCCACAGACCAAGCCGGCTAGCTTCCGTTGCACCTACATTCGTTATCGCGATTATGAGAGACAGAGAAGGGAAGGGATATTGTAACAGTGATGTCTTAGGCATATACTTGAAGTAGATTGTCACATTTAAAAGAGTATACAAACTCACTTGTTATGGTATTAACATCAAGCCTCATGATCTTCCCAAGTAGAGACTTCTTGTTCTGAGCAAAGTTGAACGGATCGCCTCCTGCGCCGCCACCATCTCCCATCATGAAGTAGAGATGGCCGTCTTGAGGTCCGAAGAGGATCTGCCCGGCGTGGTGAGACGTAAAGGGAAGCCCCATGGTGAAGATCCTCCTCACTTCAGAAGGGTTTGCCTAATGAAAAAATGCAATCACATCGTCACTGATGCTAAAACCAAAAACAGTTAAACCAATTCATGTCAAATTACCAATGAAGGCTGTGATGCAGTTCCATTAGCAGTGAACTCTGCTATCACACTCTGAAACTGGCAAGGACTTGCAGCGTTTTCCGGGGTCAGTTTTGATGGATCACACTTCACATCCGAGTTGCACGCGCATCTCCCTGCGCACTCTGGCCACTTGGCCTTGTCACAGTTGAACGATGCAAAGAAGCGGCCGTTCTCTGTGAATTTGGGATGGAATGCAATTCCGAGAAGTCCAAACTCAGCATCGAAATGGACTTCATCAGTTAGGTCTAGGAAAGGAGTAGCCTCATCGAGCTCCATAACCCCTCCGGAACCCTGACTAGGGATCGTCGCTAGCCAAATCTTGCCTTGCTGGTTTGAGAAGAAGGCGCGGTTTGAGCCATCAGGGTGGCCAACCATGTTGAGGTAGGTTCCATTCCCGATTTTCTCAAGGCACAGCCCACTTGGAGGGGCCGGAAGAGCCCCAGTGTCGTTGAGGGTGACAGGCCTGCCATCAAAGCACGGTAGGCCATCATCGGATGCTCCACCGAGAGCACTACAGAAGTCTGCTTGAGACGGCCAGAGGTCAGCCAGTTTGCTTGAATTTGAGACCGTTGGAGCTCCAGCTCGGCCTTGTAATGAAACTACGAAGGGCGAATGCAGAATGGAGACGTTTTGGCACATGCCCCATGCTTTTGAACAGAAGTCGAGTGAAGTTTGGTTCGTCTGTGTTGAGTTTGGTGAGCTGCAAAGCACGGGAACTTGTCGAGGTGCAGAATCGATTCGGAATAGCTCAGCTGAGAACTGATCGCACCTCTGTAGATGTTAAAGCAAACTAACTTAGAGAAAGCCAACAAATGAATAACCGACAAGAAAATCCCATAACTGCTGCATTATAAGACTGATGACACAACTATGAAAGAAGCAGCAATTAATGAAACACAGTAAAATTATACTATATGAGTATTATTTAGGACAAGTTCGACAGTAGTATTTGACTTTACAGAGCAAAGGATAGATTTAACAAGAGAAGCGCAGGCATGATCTGAGATGTTCATCGATACAAACTGCTTCTTCAAAAGCAAATCATCATATGAATTGCAGCACACTGTGCCATTGTAGGGGCAGAACTGCAGAGTTGAATTTGAACTAAAGGGAGCTCCTGTAATACAATACAGCCACCAAATGAGCTCTCTCTCACACAAACACACAGAAATGAGTTCTTTCGACGAATGAAAACAGACTTACTCGAATCGGTGCAGAGTGGGAGAGCGAGACAAGAATCAAGAAACTGCAGCAAGATGAAGAACTGAATAATCCTAATAACAACGTGGTTTCCTCCCATCATTCCTAATTTTACACCAAAAACAACATAGGCCGCAAAGTAAAGAACAAATTTTTTGTCACTATGTTAAAGATAATTGAGAGGGACAAACCAAAAAAACTCCACTTATCAAGAATCAAACCATCAAAAGTTAAATGAAGAAACAAAAACCAGAGATTATGTTCAGAAATCCATGAAATGAAGAAAAGTTTTCTTGGTTTCAAACAATTAGCACCACATTATTCCTTTGACGTGTTTTTGGTCTCTCACCATAAACTGGTAATTGGAGAGAAGAAATTCAAACCCTATATTTGTTGGACTCAATATAATTATAAAGTTTTTATCTTGTTGACATTGTGAACTAAGATGAGATACCAATATACCATCAACTTGCAGCTTGACGTCTGCGTAGTTGACTTTAGTTCATTAATTTATGGAATAAAAGCTGAAAAATTGCGAAGAAATCCAACTAGATTTATGATGTAAGAAAGGATGAGGATAATAACTATATATTCTAATATTCCATAAATGAAATTTCAAAGGGACGCAAGCCAATTGAAATCTCAATTGATTACGACTGTTTTCTTGTCTTTACCAGTTTGACCGTGGCGATGTTGATTCCGAAGTAATTTCAAAATACACATTCTGCGTTCACTATATTTGAATGAACACTTCACAAGACAAAAATATAAAAATTTAACTGCAAACAATTTAGAAAGTGAGCGAGAGATTTAATGGAATAATAGATTTAATGTATGTCTATAGATACAGTTTAACTTTTCATTTAGCAGATGGATACTTGTTCAGAGAAATCAAGTTCACAATGATAAGGGAAAGAGCATACAGCAGTTAAAGCTGATAACAACAGTAGCAAAGGAATGCTATCACAGGGTGCAAAAATGCACAATGGGTATGAGAGCACAGTTACTTGTCCATGTTGAAGATCGGAGCCATACCAAAAGCCTTGAATTGCGCTGCTTCCTCTCATCACAAAATCCTACATTCAAGCACTCATGATGTATCTGGTTCAACTATCAAGAGCACCCAGTGCTTTCATGTCCTCCAGGAACGCCATATACGAGTCATCAATGCTTTGTGGTTTTGATGCAGACGATGAGCCAGAGGATGCTTGCTTTGCAACTGGTGGAGCCACAATCGGCCTGTTGGATGTAGTAGGGATAGTTTTTGGCTTTGCTTTTGGAAGGGGAAGGGCAGACTCTCTCCTGACCCGTACCGATGCAGGAACCTGCAAATCCACAATCTTGAGTCAGAATTTCATGCGACTACAGATAACTAGACGAAGCATTCCTGTCAATGAGGATGTAATCGAAATGAACAACCAGAAGCACTGCAAATTTATTCTCTAGCCAATGAACCTTATACAGAGTAGAGAATTTCTTCATCTATCAAAAGTTTCCGCAGATAAAAAGGTGTAATTTTTGTGTTTCAGAACAAAAAGGAGCTTCTCGTTAAAGAGCAAGTGTGAAATTAAAGCTGGTAAGACTCCCCTAAATTCGCATATAAATGCCAGAGAAGGAAAAAAGACACTATATACAAGATCATTGCAGAAGCAGATAAACTCACCATAGCTGTAAGCTCAGGAGTGTGCTGCGCCAGAGGCCTCTTTACAACGGTGGATGCAGCTGATTTGATGTATGATGGCTTCGGAGGAACAGCTTGTCGAGTAATAAAGTCGTCTTGTGGAATAGGAGGTGGGCCAGGCGGAAGCGGTGGTCTTATCATTGAGGGATAGGCAAGGGGAGGTCCAAAAGGTGGTCTTGGCATTAGTGGAGTCATGAGTCCAACATGACCAGGTTGCCCAGGTATTCCAGGGGCGGAAAATGGCGGGCGCATATCAGCTGGTGGTGGCGGTGGAAAGTGTGCGATTCGTGGAGGAAGCATATCGAGCTGCAAACTTGACCTAATGCCAGCTCCAGGCATTTGAGGCTGTTGCCTTAATGGTGGTGGAGGAGGAGCCATTTTCAGAAGTTCTTTGGGATCTATTGCAGTTTTTGCTTCAGACTCAAAAGATGAGCCTTCAGGCTGCACATCACCCAACTTCGGGGGCATCCCAGTCGGTTGAGGCTGTAGAGGAAGGCTAGTTGGCATCTGGCAAAATAACAGCAAGAGAAGGACATCAGCTAAAAGTTCGAGTACAATAGACCAATTTTATGATGATGATGATTTATTAAAAACATAACAACATATCCAGTCATCTAGATTTTGACAAGCTCCACATAAATATGAATGCAGCACATACTGGAACTGGATGCCTGGAAGTTGAATCTTCTGAATTTGCATTCTCGCCGCCAGGAGTACCAGGGGGAGGTGGTTGGGAGGATGGCTGCATTGGTGGAGGTGGAGGAAGTGGGGGGCGAACAGCAAGTAACTCCTTAGGCGGTGGGCCAGGTGGAGGAGGTGGTGGAGGCAGTGGTGATATAATATCTCCCCCTGCTGGATTTGGAGGTATAGGTGGAGGCGGCGGCAAAGGCAAAGACACGGGCAAAGTAGCACCTTCTCCAGAATCTAAGCTCGCACCAGGCAAAGGAGGCGGAGGAGGAGGAACAGGTAAGGTGCCATCCTCTGCTTCTAATTGTGATGATGATGCCATGTTACCCGAGCTTTCTGGTAAAGGTATCCGTGGTCCTGCACCCCCAATGAAGCAGCAAAAACTTAAAATTGATGTGAAAGTAAAAAATGCTTCTAAAAAGAGAATCAAGATCATGTTCCTAGAAAAGTCAAATAAGACCTATGGCATACCAATTGATGATTTAAACATTGGAGGTTTTCCAGGCGGGGGCGCTCCAGAAGGATTCAGAGTCGGGTGATAATAAACTGAGTCCTGCATGAACAAATTGCTAAATGTCTCAAGTCTCAACAAATCAGAAAAAATCAAAGGTACAATAGAAATAAGCTTAGGAAAATTCAAGTACACTTACTTCAGGTCTGGGATGTTTGACTCTTTCTTCCTCTTCTGCAGTAGTTCGCCTTCGAACAGGTCCCAAATGACTGCAAAAAAGATTGCCCAACCAAACTTATAAAGCACAAAGTTCATATGAACATCTATAACTAATAAGGAAATTTGATTAAATAAGGTTACGCTTCTTCACCTGAACATAACTGGCGTTTCACCTTTTTCCTTCATCTTTTCTTCATATTCCTATACAGCAAAAGAAAGAATACTGTTAACACCAGTCTACTTTGAAAAGGGAAAGGGCGAAAAAGAAACTAAGAAACCAATTGTGTTCATTATCTCTTCGCAAGGATTTATAGCTCTTCACAATGGAAACTCCAAGTATGGTATGCATTTCTCGTGTCTAATACGTAAACCACAAGAACAAAGTAACAAGCATAATTATTAAGCATACTATGCAGCTTAAAACAAGGAATTGCCTTCCTCTTTTTGAGCACGAGATTCAGTGTGTCTTCAAGTTGTCTCTTTTTGTGTTTTCTAGCTTTGTCCAGAGCACCATCTGCCTCTGCAATAATAATAAATAATGATTAAGATACTAGTAGACAATGTTTCTATCCCCAAAAAAAGTGAGAAAAAAGAAAAAGTATAACATTTGCCATGCATGAACCAGCCAAGCTTAGAGAAAACAAAGTGAGAGAAACGAAAACAGAGGCAAAATGTAAAATGTGCTCACTAACAGATTTATTGGTATGAATTAGCAGAACAAAGGAACAAAGTGAATTGTACATAAAGTACATTCAGGAAAACGTCACCAGGACTTTACAAATTTCATTATTTGTGCAGAAAGAGTTGGATTTTTCTGGTGCATTATTAGATAACAAAAAGGTACAAGTGCAGCATGATAATGAGTAGTTATAGTACGGCCTGCAAACAGCACCAAAGAATACCAAGCCAACTTCATATATCAAGAACAGCTGAGAAGGCTTAAAAGCAATAAGTATGATTTTCAATTTCTAAGAAGTAAGAACTAAGAACTGCAACAAATAAAGGAAATTTTCTTCTTCCTGATAATTAGCATAAACAAAGGATTCCATGAGTACAGTTTTTGTCAGTCTGTTTTCACTTGCTATTTAAAACAAGCTAAGTGGAGAAATGTTAACCCACGAGAAAAGAACGGGCCAAGTGATAGTGGTTGCTTATACCAAAGAACTAGAGAATTACTTCCTCTATATTTTGCAAGTTTGAAGCCGTATGTCAAGAAGCGCAACCCAGAACTTAATGCTTTGCAGATCTATATCAAAACCGAAGGCAAAGATACCTTGAATCCCCGAAATAAGCAGTGACTAAAGAAGCAAAGTGTTGAACTAAAGTAGTACTATATGCCTATATCAAAACTGATCTACCTATTACTTCTGCTTTGTGATATATAGGGCGAGAGAACAAGGGTGCATAAGTTTGATATCCATCAAATCCCATGCTACCAGCTTCCGCCATAAGAGCATCCACAATAGCGCCTAGCGCACCGCCTAGCCGAGCGCCGGCGCTAGGCGGTGCGCTAGGCGATCTATTGCAGCCGCCTAGCGGATTTCGCGAAAAAAAACGCCTAGCGCTCGGCGGTTCCGCTGCGCTAGGCGGTGCGCTAGGCGATCCGCTAGGCGCTATTGCAGCAACCGGATCGCCTAGCGCACAGCCTAGCGCGAATTTTTAATTTTTTTTTTTCGAAACACTATATATACGCGACTTGCCCGTCATTTTCATTCGCACCACTTGTATTAACGAGTACTCTCTCTATCTAAATTTCTGTACAAGATCAATAACGGTAAATGGATCAGATGGTCAAGACGATGGCCGAATGGCGGGCGGCGGTGGACCCCGTGGAGAAGAGTTTGCTTCAAACATTGCTCCTGAGCATGCAGGAGGATTTGGAGGCGGCACGGAGGGAAGCCGCCGGGAGTAGAGGCGGTGGCGACGGAGGCGGAGGCGATGGTGGCGACAGCGACGTTGGAGACGACGACGGCGACGAGGAGTGAATTATTGTACTTTTTAAAAAATTATTGTATTTTTTTTTAATTATTGTACTTTTTAAAATTTTAATAGTATTATTAATGTTTCCCGTATATGTCTCGTAAATTAAATTTCGTATATTGTGTGATTGTTAATTATTTCATTTTGTATATATTTGTTAATAGTGATGTGGATATTATGTGGCTAGGCTATGACTGGGCTATTTGCTTGTTTTGATGATGTGGCAGGAGGATTTTTAGTGCTGATGATGTGGCAGTGGCTAGGCTATGGCTGGGCTATTGCTGGGCTATTCCTATTGTGGATGGTCTAACATCTTTAATCATACTAAAGAAAGTGATAAATCAGGCGTTTTATCAAATACTTCACCTTTTCGTCATGTTTGTAAGAAACTAAAGCACAACCTACATAATGCATTGATGGATTCTAGGAAACTTACTCATTGCTTCCAGTTTCTGAATCTGATCTTTCAGAGTGTCGGGATCCTTCTTCAAAATCCCAACTTCCCTTACCTTCTTCCTCTCCTTCTTGTTCTGTTCAGTAACATCAAAACAAACTTCGAAGCATCAGAACAAACATCTACCGTCCGCATTACTTAATCATGTGGCAAATCATGAAGACAAAAGCAATAAAATCACAGGGTTTCCATGCCCAATATAGCTTTTCCCAGAATATCCACCAGATATTCAGACTCAACATATACATACGAGAATTGCACGAGAACAAAGATTGATCAAACTTACCCGCTTCAATTCTTTTTTGCGTAGCTCCTTGCGGTATGAATCGGTAGGGTTCATGGTTTTGCCTCCCTTCGTGGTCTTCACCATTTTGACGGCTTTCTATGTGGATAGAAATAAAGAAATCCTCAATCAGAATCTCTCCTTTCCCTTCGTCACTTCAATTAGGGTTTGCAAATGGATAGTAGCTCGTTCAGAATCGAGTAATTATGCAGAAGGTTTTGCGATTTGGGGATGAAGGAGATGGCCTCTGAAACGATAAAAAAAATTATTTATGCGTATTTACGGGCGGGCGGGTTATTTTGCTCATTTATACTCCAACATTTTTTTCTTTTCATAATTTAAGCAACGATGCATATTTTTGTGAGCAAATTTTTATATAAAAAGGTTGGAACTTAATTTCTAAATTTCTCAACTCAATTCATTCATGTCTTTTGTTATAGTATCATCATTCCCTCGTGTTAAACTTCAACTCTTATAATCTATACTTCTCCACGTATCTCTACTCATTTATCGATTTCAACAAATTTAATATATTTTCCAATTTTTAAATCATTCACTTTATAAATATGAATAACCAAATAATTTTATTAAAAATTTAAAGAAATTACAAATTCTTCATTACACATTCATGGCCCAATGCATTCATTCAACATCATTGTCTCCCATCAATGTCCTAGTGTTGCCCACGGTTTCAAAACCGGCGGTTCCGGTTCGAAACCGCCAGTTCCGGTTTATAGGAATTCGGAACCGGAACCGGACCGTGAGGCTATTTCACGGTTTCGGTTCCGGTTCGAAAATCGGCGATCCGGTTCGGAACTGTCGGTTTTCGGATGGTTTACACGGTTTCGGTTCGAAAACCGGCGGTTTCACGGTTCGGTTTTTTTCTATGTAATTTGAAATTTGGACTTATACAATAAATTGGAACAAGACAACAGATAATTTAAATTGAAATAAGACAAATAGGGTGAAAATGATATCAATTTTATTGAATTTGAGTTGTAACGGACAACTATACATTACAATTTACAATACATATACAAGTAGACAACATACAACAATGTAATATAATTTACAAGTGTCGTCGGAACGTAAATAAAAAAACATGAAATGGAGGGGATAATGGATGAATTTGAATTCAAAATCAAAATTAAAAAAAATTGAATTTCGGAAAACCGGCGGTTTTGGCGGAAAACCGTCGGGTCGTAACCACCGGTTTCACCGCCAAAACTGCCGGTTGGTCAACAAACCGTCTGCCTCGTGTTCCGCACCAGAACTGAAAACCGCCAGTTTCGCGGTTAACCGCCGGTTTTGGCCGACAAAACCGGCTGAAAAAGCTGCCCCCGCTGCCGCCTCAGTTTTCTCACCGAAACCGTGAAACCGTCGGTTAACCGGCGGTGCCGAACCATCCGGAACCGGCGGTTAGGTGACGGTTCCGGTTCGAAAAATCTTGAACCGGAACCGGACCGTGGTTCCAAATGCGATTGTTCCGGTTCGAAAAAATTGACACGGTTCCGATTCGGAACCGGAACCGGTGGGCATCTCTACAATGTCCCATGGTTTTTGGGATGTTCTCATTTTTCGTGTAAAATTGCTTCAAAGCACGGTCATCTCGATAAGATTTTTCTTGACTATATTTGCATTGGAGTATCTTAACCATTTTCCACTTTTTTTATGGTCTGATGTTCTAATGGAACACCTTGAATGCTACGAACTTGTAAAACGCACCACCCTATTACCTTAGGTCGTTTCATATTATTATGTCTCTAGTGCTTTATTATTGTGAATCTCAACAGCATCATCGAGTTCAAATTCATGAGTTCTTATCTTGGATATCTGTTGGGGTCTTGGGGAAAAAGGGTTCATCGTGTTGGTTATTTTAGTGTAATTGGATTAACTTGATTGATCAATATTGTCATAATGAGACATCATATAAGTTTGGAAGTGCGGAGTGCACGCTTGTTTGAATTCATTATGATTAGATGGGGGTTCGATGGCAGCGTCCCCGTGTAGCGGGGTCCAAGGGGCAGAGCCCGTGGCTGGGGTTGAACTTTATTTCCATTAAAGTTGCTGTGTAGAAAATTCTAGGGATGTCAATCGGGATGGCCCGTCGGATTTCGGGCCAACCCTACTCGGGTTGCGGGTCAATCGGGTGCGGGCTAATCGGGTTGTGATTTATTTCGGGTTATAAAAGCTCAGCCCTAACCCTAAAAGCTCGGGTTTCGGGCTAGTCCAGCGGGTTAATCGGGTTGGTACCGATAATATTAACATGCGATCAATCCAATAAATAATGATTAAAATTACTAATATTCATACAATGTAAAATATTTAATTATGATATATTTGAGATATATGCTTAAACTCAATCATAAACATGATCAAATACTAATATTTGAGATATTTCGTAGAATTTTAATGCATGTTTTAGAAATTTAAATATTTTTTTGTGAATTTGAAGTTTTTAATTTATTTATCAATTATTATATTAATAAAAATTCAATATATAATTTGTATATTTAATGTAAAATTGAAAGTTATTTTATTAGTTAATATTAATCAATGAAATGTCTAATTAGGAGTAAAAAATAGAATAATAGAAATTTTATCGGGTTTTCGGGCCAGCCCATCGGGTTTTCGGGTCTGGCCCTAATGAGTTGCGGGTTAATCGGATGCGGGCTAATCGGGTTTTGATTTTATCGGGCTAGAAATTTCCAACCCTAACCCTATAAATTTGGCGGGCTATTCGGGCCAGCCCACGGGTTACGGGCTACATTGACATCCCTAGAAAATTCACTAGGAAATATAATTTCTGATAGTCAAAGGAATGATTTGCAATTTTCGAAACTCCTTAAAAACTGTTAAAATCAGTTAAGAAAAATGAAGAGACACAATACTTCGTGAAGAGACGCGATGTTTCGTTTCAGGCCTCTTCTTATTGATTTTTTTTTATTCAAAGTTGGATCGAGGATTAACATACGAAACTTCTAAAAACCTGAGTTGTATCCGATCAAATATTGGTAAAACCGTCAAATTGATTTGATCTGAAAGTGTTATTCACGCTTTTCAGTATATTTATTTGTTCACGTTTTGGTAAATCTCCCTAACACATCGTTCTCCAAATATTATACCATATCCAAAACAAACTTATTGACAATGTGTAATTGGATCTTGCGAGTCTTTAATGAGATTGTGATTGAGCATTGATAACCTATTTAGAAGGTCTACTTTGCCCTAAATTGGTAATAAAAGAATTATGTCCTCAAAAAATTCACAATTCAGTCGTATGGTGACGATATGTCAGTGTTTTAAGGCCATAACATATAACATATTCTTTGTAGTTAACCATATACCGAAAAAAAAAATACATGATGACAAAGTTGTGTGTAGCCCAAAGCCGAGATTATTTAATTTGAGATGACATATATAAAAATTAGAGTGAACTACATAAATAGTACATAATCTTTTCCTTTCGCACATAAATGGTACCTGATCTTTATTTTATATCGTTTTTAGTATCCTATGACAAAAATAACCCTAGGGACCAAACATATGATTTTTTTATTATGGGGGATATTTTTAAAAATTTCAATTAAATAAAACCAAACATGTGATTTTTTTTCTTCTTTTCTTATTTCTTTTCTTCTTCTTTAGTTTATTCTTCTTTCTTCTTTCTTTTTAATATTTTATCTTCTTTCTTTTTATCTCCTTAGTTTATGTTTCCTCTTTTTTCTCTTCTTTTTCTTCTTTCTTTTTAGTGTTTTATATATACATCTAATTGCAATCATAATATAAATCAATAACAAAATATCTAATTAAATTAATTATTTAAAGTAATTAAATCAATTGAATATTTTTAATTAAATTATTTATACTTATTTTAGGGTTGAAACACCTAACTAAAAATATTCAACTCTTTATCATTATGAATACAATTCTCAATTTTAAATTTCTATATTGATTAGTTATTAATTTAATGTAAAATAATAATTATTATTTATTAATTACTACTGACAAACACAAATTTTGCATGTTTTTAAGGACTAGATTTGACTTGTTTTAAATGTCAATCATGTAAATTATGTTCTTAAATTGCATATGTTATACATTTGGTATTTTTGACGTGTTTGTTGATAAATGATAGAAAAAGATAGAAAAATGTGAAAAAAGGCCAAAGTGCAGCAGCCTCTGTTCGAGCCCATTCTGCCAACGATTTTGAAGTCCAATCAGTGCTTACTACATGTCATTCTCTTCGCCTTCGAAAGAGCTTCGCGTGGATATCTTGCATGTCTCAATCGGAGTTCTTTGGAGAAAGTTATGACAATTCTACGAACGTTGCGCAGTTCAGTCAAAGCTGACGGGAATTTAGGCGGAAATTCACGGAAGAAAAGAAATTATTATATTATGAAGCCAAATCTCTCCTATTTCTTGTAGGGCACGAAAATTATCAAAAATAAACCTTTCTCCGCCTATAAATACCCAAATCTAATTCATAATCTCGATCTCAGAGCCTCCAATCCTTCTCACTCTCTACACTTCTTCCATTCCATATTCCACCATTTAATTCATCCATCTTCCATTTGAGCGGAGCTCTGCAGATCCAGGCAAGAAAAGACGGAAGATTGAAGATTCAACCTTGGGTTTTATCAATTTCTTTCATGTCTTATACTTTAATTTTTGTTTTTACTACTTGTCTATGAGTAGTTAAACATCATTTGTAGTTTTTTTGGTGAAAACTATTATGAATATGTTTTGATTTATTGAATTGAACCTTTTTCTAGCTCTTGTGATTATTTTGCTTGTTCTTGTGCTTTTATTGTTCTCTTGTCTGGCCAACTTTAGAACTATGTCCGTCTAACTAGATTAATCGAGAGATAGCTAGTTTTACGTGGTAAAAGGAACGAGTACAACACATAGGTTTATCTGCACTCGAGAGAGGGGACCCTTTGTGAGGACTTGAGTCTTAGAAACTTAAGGAGTTAGAATCTAATCTATTGGAAGGAGACTTTGATAGTTAGAGTTTAATCTACTGGATAAGTGCACTCGAGAGAGGGCTTATCTGAAAATCGCGACTTTCCTAATAATCCTGGAGACACATAAAGGTAAAGGTTCTGTGAGATTAATCATCACTAGGTCGTAGTAGTTGGATCCTAAAACTCTACTTTCTTTAGCCTGCTTTGTATTATTTTGTTTCTATACGTTTTTTATATATTTTTTCTCTAGTTTAATCTTACTAAAACCCAAAAATACTCTGTGTCTCTAGATAGTATATGACGCTTAGTATATGATAGCCAGTTGCAATCTTATTCCCTGTGTTCGATATCCTGGTACTGACCTTTAGCTATACTAGTTCTACCCTGTAAACTTGCAGGTATTTTTAGTGCTAATAAATAGTGCATCAACTACTAGTTTTTACTATTATAACAATAATATTATTATAATAATTAAATATAAATATAATTATAATTACGATTAAGTAATTTTAAATGATATTAAAAAATAATTAATTATTAATTTATAACATCAAAATAATAATATTAATATTGATTAATAATAATAGTATAAAGAGTGAGGAGAATGAGAGAAGATATTATAATATCATTTTTGGTACTAGTTTTGTCAATGCCCAAAATATCATTTATGACACAAATGGAAAAATGAATTTGTTTAGAGGATATTTTGGGGTGAAAAGTGCATCAGGTACCAAAAATGTGATTTATAGGTACCAAAAATGATATAAAATAAAGATCATGTACCATTTATGTGCGAAAGTGAAAGATCAGGTACTATTTATATAATTCAATCTTTAAATTAGTAAGGAATGAAGCGCGTAAGCATGAAGAAGGCACGTGCCAAACCGTGCATCGAGCACACGCACGGAGGCATGAACCACACCTCCTTAATTTGTAATTTATCGGTTCAAACAATTTTGAGAGCGCGGAATACAGGCATAATTTCCGGTTTAAAAATACTCATGCACGTGGCAGGGGCGGGTTGGCCCTACCAACCCGCCAAAAGCAGCCCGCGCCACGCCCAAAATAATATACAAAGGTTGAATCTGGTGACGAAAGCCAAGCCATGGGCACCATTAAATTGCAGCTAAATCCCGCCATTGATGAAAGGTGTCGGAGGCTGCGCATTGTAGTTAAATGGGCAGCTGGAAATTCCACAGCGAGGAGGAATGGCCGGCTGCCGAAGTTAGATTGGTTGACGCGCCTATTCTATTCTTTGTCGTCACTCACAAGGCTTTCCGCGTGGAGCTCGATGCCATCCGCCGTCTCGCGGCGGAGGCCGGCGCTGTCAGCGGCGAAGTTGTCGTTGAGCTTAGCCAGAGGCTGGAGTTCTTGAAGCTTGTGTACGACTACCACTGTCTTGCCGAAGACGAGGTTACACTCATTTTCTAACTGATTTTTTTTTAATTCTACTAATTACTTATAAATATTTATGTATAATGTTTTTGAAGAAATTTTCTGCTGAAGTGTTGGGCATTCTTGATTGCTGATGGAGTATACTAAACAAGCCAGCACAAAGCCCAAGAAAGAGTATCAGTTCGGCATGACCAAAGAGTTCGGCCTCAGCCTACAGCTCAGTAAAAACCAACCAATCAAGCTCTGCCCTCAGGTCGGCATCAAGCTCTACTCTCAGATCGGCAAAAGCTGCTCGGCAATAGTTCAGCAG
This sequence comes from Salvia splendens, assembly GCF_004379255.2. Classification (NCBI taxonomy): domain Eukaryota; kingdom Viridiplantae; phylum Streptophyta; class Magnoliopsida; order Lamiales; family Lamiaceae; genus Salvia; species Salvia splendens. Next base: position 27,702,295 of record NC_056044.1, read on the forward strand.
TTCGGTCTCAGCATCGGCAAAAGCTGCTCGGCAATACCGGACTGGGAGACACGATCTATCTAGTGGTGGACCCATGCAGGCTCTCATGACCTCCACGACATCCACGACATAATTACTGATGATGTAGGCCACCGCCTAATTAGTGGCCATGCAGGATCTCATGACCTCCGTGACCTCCACGACTTAGGGTGGTGATGCAAGCCACGATCTCAGTTCTATATATAAACGGAACTTAGATCCGATAGAGGAGACACCAACTCTAAGAGAGAGAATATCATATAGCAAGCTTGTATTTGTAAGCTGTAGAAAACAGATCAAGCAATACAACTCTGCCCTCTTTTCTTCCCGTGGACGTAGATTTACCTCAGTAAATCGAACCACGTAAATCTCTGTGTCGTAATTTATTTTTACGAGCATTTATCATCATCAAAAATTCGCGGATTCATCACTGGCGCCGTCTGTGGGAAACAGAGAACCAAATCTGTGATAAAGCGAATTTTTGACCCTTTTTCCACTACAAAAACAAAAAAAAAAAAAATGCATGCCAGACCGCACAACTCCCGTGCCTCCATCCGTGATGACCATGAGGAAACTAACCCAGCAGCCCATAGGCCTGGAAAGCAGCCTCGTGAGAAGTCTGTATCCAGTTCTCACGGTGAAGGAACAAGCCGCTCAAAAGGTCCACACACCGAGTCTTCCCAGCAGCCTGATTTGAATGAGGCTGTCAAGCTGTTCTTGGCTGAGAAGCAGGAGGAGTTCTTAACCTTCCTGCAGAAGAGCCAACAGCCGGAGAAGACAACGACGGATTCTCCCTCCTCGTCTAGGCATGACCGCAGTAGTGACGTGTCTTCCAGGAGAGAGAATCCTCAACCCCGACATGTTCCTGTTTCTCCTCGGCACCGGAATCACAGGAGAACTCCTTCTCCTCCGTACCGAAGAGATGTCGGGTTCGCCATGTACGGAGCGTTAAAGACTCCGTTCTCGGACGATATCATCCGAACTCCTTTGCCGCGGAACTACCGAACTCCGTCGATAACCTATGACGGACTCGTGGATCCTCATGACTTCTTGGGACGCTATCAGTATAATATGGCGAACCAGGGTCTCAATGAGGTCCACATGTGCAAGCTGTTCCCCGAGCTGCTCATCGGGAACGCCAGAAGGTGGTTCGACAGCCTTCCTCAAGGCAGCATTAGATCCTACCGAGATCTAATGGATGCTTTCCACAGGAGGTTCTTTCAGAAAGCGGAAGCCCGAATTACTTCGGCTCAGCTGCTTTCTATACGTCAAGGTCGCGACGAAAAGATCAGCGACTTCCTGACGAGATTCCACAAGGAATGCCTACAAGTAAATGATCTTAACGATCTACTTGTCATTTCGGCATTCCAAAATGGAATCCTGCCCGGAGCTCTCTACAGAAAGCTCGTAGAGTGCGGCCCGCAAACAGCTCAAGAAATGTGGGACATTGCGGACCAGTTTTCCCGTGCGGATGAGGCAGACCGTCGAAAACGGTCTTTAGACAGCTCATCCCAAGAAGAGAAAAAGAAGCCCGATCAAAGCGGCCAGGTGCTTCCTCGCCGAACTCCTTTTGAAAGAATTCAAAGGGCACCGGTACAAGGCAGATTGGGGCCACGGCTCAATCCTGGGAAGCCGCCCGCTCAGTTCGTACCATTAAACAAGTCAAGAACGGAAATTTTCGAACTACATTCCGATATGTTCGAAAAACCAAAGCGGATGACGAAATCAGCCGCGCGGCGACCTCAGGATCAATATTGCTCCTTCCATCAAGCCCACGGTCATGATACCGAGGAGTGCCGAAATTTGGCTGCAGGTATTGATGTTCTTGTGAAAACAGGAACGTTAAAAAAATACCAAAGCAAGCAGCCGAACAAGAACAAAAAGCAGAGAGGTGCGAACTGCAATCCTCAGGATCCGAAAAGGCATGAAGATCCCGAAGACGACGACGAGCCGCAATATGATGGAGTAATCCAGACTATTGATGCTCTCCCTGCCGGGAAAACTAAGTCGTCCCTAAAAGCAGAACGCAGAGGTTCCAATCAAGAGGAGCCGACACATAAAAGGCTGAAGAAAGACGAAGTGATTACATTTTCAGATGCCGATCCCGTCCCAGCCATCTCTCCTCACCAAGACGCTATTGTCATTCAAGCCGGAGTGGCAAACAAACTGATCCACAGAGTATTTGTGGATACAGGAGCGTCAGTCAGCGTTCTTTTTAAAGAATGTTTTGATAAAATGGAAGTGGATCCAGCTCGGCTCAGTCCGGCTCCACTTCCTCTGAAAAGTTTCGCCCAGGAAGACACCCGCCCTGAAGGTATTATCAGCCTTCCGATCACGGTGGGAAAAGCGCCTACAAGCTCCAATACGATGATCGAGTTCTTTGTGGTAAAAGCTCGGTCCCCGTACAACATCATCCTGGGGAGAGACTGGCTCAACACAGTTCGGGCCGTTTGCTCTACTTATCACCTCACCATCAAGATCCCCACTAAAGGTGGGATAGCGGTCATCCGAGGTGATCAAAAGAGAGCAAAAGAATGTCTGCAGATTGCGCTTAAAAGTGCCGAGCAACCAGTTCGGCACCATCAAGCATAGCAATCACAGCAACCGGAGTCAGAGGCAAGCGAGATGACCGAAGTCACTTCAGAGCCGAACTCAATGACCGTTCAGTTATACGAAGATGATCCATCCAGAGTGGTCAAGATCGGCTTCGCAGGAACGCCTCTACTCCGGGAAAAAACCATCCAGCTCCTCAAGGAGTATAAAGACGTCTTTGCATGGTCTCCGTTGGACATGACCGGAGTGCCCCCCGAGGTAATCACTCATCGGTTAAATATTGATCCTTCGGTCCGGCCGATAAAACAGAAGCAAAGACTCTTTGCGGCAGAAAGAAGCCAAGTCATCCATGACGAAGTCCGCCAATTACTAAAAGCGGATGTACTATTCGAGGTAAAATATCCTTCCTGGGTGGCCAATCCTGTAATGATCAAGAAAAAAGGAGGAGGATGGCGGATGTGCATAGATTTTACCGATCTAAACAAGCACTGTCCTAAAGATTGCTATCCCCTTCCGAATATAGATAAAAAAGTAGAAGCTTTGATCGGCTTCGAAATTTTCTGTTTTCTTGATTTATACAAAGGATATCACCAAGTGTTGATGCATGAGAGTGACGCTCCGAAAACAGCTTTCATTACCGATTTCGGCATCTTCGCTTATAAAAAGATGCCATTCGGTTTAAAGAATGCCGGAGCCACTTATCAAAGGATGGTAGACAAGCTTTTTCGGCACCTAATCGGAAAGCAGGTTGAAGTGTATGTCGACGACATAGTTGTCAAAAGCAAAAGCACTTCGGAGTACGAAGACAACCTTAAGTCCACTCTCAACGTGCTCAAGAAAGCCAACCTCAAACTTAATCCCCAAAAGTGTACCTTTTTGGTAGATTCGGGAAAGTTTCTGGGTTGTTGGGTTTCAAAGGACGGACTCAAGGCAAACCCCTCCAAAGTTCAAGTCGTTCAGAACATGACAATGCCGAAGTCCATACATGACGTGCAAAGGCTAACTGGATGTCTAGCCGCACTGAATCGATTCCTTTCCCAAGCAGCCGAAAAGCAACTGCCGTTCTTCAAGGTGTTGAAAAAGGCACCAAAGTTCGAGTGGGGAGCCGAGCAGAAAAAGGCCTTTGACGAGCTCAAAAGTTATCTAGCCGAGCTTCCTATTCTCTCTGCTCCAACCGGAGCCGAAGTAATATTCTTATACTTAGCGGCATCAGATCAAACCATCAGTGCGGTGCTTGTACGAGAAGAAGGCCTAAAGCAGTTTCCCATCTACTTTACAAGCCGAGCATTAAGAGGTCCAGAAACAAGGTATCAACCTCTGGAAAAAATTGCTCTGGCGTTAGTAAATGCAGCAAGGAGACTGCGGCCATATTTCTATGCTCACAAGGTATGCGTCTTAACCGATCTGCCTCTTCGGCAAGTTTTGACCAAGCCAGAAGCATCAGGCAGAATCGCCAAATGGGCCATAGAGCTGGGAGAACACTCAATCGAGTACCTACCTCGGAAAGCCATCAAGGGACAAGCCTTGGCAGATTTTCTTACAGAGGCCAAGTTCGATCAAGCAATCCCTGTCATTGCCGAACAGAAAAAGTCTGCCAATGCCGAACTAGCACAGCCCTTGGAATCCGAAGTAGAGCCGCCGGACTGCTGGAGCGGATTCGTAGATGGAGCTTCAAACAAGATGGGAAGTGGAGCTGGTATTTTACTTGTCGCTCCCGACGGACACGAGGTAACCTACTCACTTCGTTTCCTATTCCCCACTACTAATAATGAAGCCGAGTACGAAGCCCTTCTTGCCGGACTCCAGTTAGCGCAAAGTCTGCTCGCCAAATCTCTCAAAGTCCATTGTGATTCACAAGTCATAGTAAATCACATGTTGGGTACAAGTGAAGCTCGTGACGAGAGAATGAAGAAGTATTTGGACAAAGCGCAAAGCATCAGCCGAAGTTTCTCCTATTTTCGGATAATCCGCGTTCCTAGAGCGGAAAATAGCCGAGCAGATACCTTAAGCAAGTTGGCCTCAGATCCGAGCTCAAAGGCGGAAGAATTAATGCATCGAAGCATTGATGAAGCCGAGGTACATTCGGTATCCAGCTCGCCGAACTGGATGACGCCGATCTTGCAGTATCTGGATCAAGGACAATTGCCCGAGGATAGGAGAGAAGCTCGGAAGATCACGTGCCGAGCACTTCGGTACGAACTTCATGAAGGAGTCCTCTTTAGAAAGTCTTACCTCCAGCCATTATTGCGGTGCGTAGGACCAGGAGAGACGGACTACATCCTCAGAGAAGTTCATGAAGGATCGTGCGGTAGCCACATCGGAGCCAGAGCTTTAGCTAAAAAGTTCTGAGATGGGGATATTATTGGCCAACCTTGGTACAAGAAGCAGTGCAGCTCGTCAAGACCTGCCCGAAGTGCCAAATCCATGCAAATATCCCAAAGATGCCGCAGACCGATCTATCCGCTATGCAGAGCCCTTGGCCTTTCATGCAATGGGGCATAGACATAGTGGGACCACTTCCCCAAGCTCCTCGGCAAATGAAATTCCTAATCGTTGCCGTGGACTACTTTACGAAGTGGGTGGAAGCTGAACCATTAGCTACGATAACGAGCTCGAAGGCATTGGATTTCGTCTGGAAGAACATAGTGTGCCGATTTGGCATACCCCACATCCTCATCTCGGATAACGGGACTCAGTTCACCGACAAGACGTTCAAGAATTGGTGCCAAGAGCTGAATATTCAACAGCGGTTCACTTCGGTCTCTCATCCACAAGCAAACGGACAAACGGAGGTAACAAATCGTATCCTGGTGAAAGGGTTAAAAGCTCGGTTAGAACAAGCCAAAGGACAATGGGTAGAAAATCTCCCTCAAGTCCTATGGTCCTACCGAACTACACCCACAACCTCCAGCGGTGAAACTCCGTACAGTCTGGTGTACGGCACTGAAGCCGTGATTCCGGTTGAGATCGGCGTACCCAGTCCACGAACTCTACATTTCTCCTCAGAAATGAATGATGACGGACTGCGAGCCGAGTTAGATCTGGCCGAAGAAAGAAGAGAATTGGCGTGCATAAAAGCAGCCAAGTACAAGGAGCAAGTAGCCCGGTATTACAACCAACGGGTGAAGAAGCTGCAATTTCAAGTGGGAGATCTCGTCTTGAGAAACAACGAAGTAAGCCGAGCAGAAAAGCTGGGCAAGCTCGAACCCACATGGGAAGGTCCGTATCGGGTGTCAGAAGTCCTCGGCAAAGGGTCTTACAGATTGGCTCACATGTCAGGAGAACAGGTACCCCGAACATGGCACATTTCCAACCTCAAGAAGTTCCATTTGTAAGAGACAGTCCGGTCGGTCAGTCAGTCTTATGTGCTTTCCTTGTTTTTTATTTTGCTCTCTTTGCCTATGTGCGTTTTTATTTGTCTTACGTGCGTTGTGTCTGTCTATGTGAGTGTCGTCTCTTACAAATGTAACTGAGGTATCTTGTTCTTCGAAGGCTGATCCCCTTCTTAGAACGTGTACAAGCCAACGATTGTGAGTCAAAGCTTCTAAAGAGGATACAAGACCACAATTCAGCTTAAACAAGCAGTTCGTCTGAAACGAGCTGCAATAAGCCAACGATTGTGAAGTCCAAGCTTCTAAAGAGGATACAAGACCACAATTCGGCTTAAAAATCAAGCACTTCGTCTGAAACGAACTGCAACGAAAGTCCGATTCTCGCGATAAAACTTGCCTGAATTAGGACAAGGGAAAGTCCGATCCACGCGATAAAACTCGCCGAATTAGGACAAGGGAAAGTCCGATCCCCAAATTAGGACAACGGAAAGTCCGATCCGAGCGATAAAACTCGCCAAATTAGGACACAAGCTTAGTCCGGTCAAAGATGTTTATTTCATCAGGCCAAAGACGAGTCCGGTCAAAGATGTTTATTTCATCAAGACCAAGGACCAAGTCTGGTCAAAGAAGAGTTCACTTCATAAGACCGAGGACAAACATCAACTTACCCCGTACCATTATCCAGGATGCCGAAGTGATTCACTTCGCTTTTCGGGGGGGGGTAGTGATGGAGTATACTAAACAAGCCAGCACAAAGCCCAAGAAAGAGTATCAGTTCGGCATGACCAAAGAGTTCGGCCTCAGCCTACAGCTCAGTAAAAACCAACCAATCAAGCTCTGCCCTCAGGTCGGCATCAAGCTCTACTCTCAGATCGGCAAAAGCTGCTCGGCAATAGTTCAGCAGTTCGGTCTCAGCATCGGCAAAAGCTGCTCGGCAATACCGGACTGGGAGACACGATCTATCTAGTGGTGGACCCATGCAGGCTCTCATGACCTCCACGACATCCACGACATAATTACTGATGATGTAGGCCACCGCCTAATTAGTGGCCATGCAGGATCTCATGACCTCCGTGACCTCCACGACTTAGGGTGGTGATGCAAGCCACGATCTCAGTTCTATATATAAACGGAACTTAGATCCGATAGAGGAGACACCAACTCTAAGAGAGAGAATATCATATAGCAAGCTTGTATTTGTAAGCTGTAGAAAACAGATCAAGCAATACAACTCTGCCCTCTTTTCTTCCCGTGGACGTAGATTTACCTCAGTAAATCGAACCACGTAAATCTCTGTGTCGTAATTTATTTTTACGAGCATTTATCATCATCAAAAATTCGCGGATTCATCAATTGCTAAGATTAACAATTGTGAGGAAAAGGAAGGAATTTTATTAGTATTTTTTTGCTAGAGTGTTCAATGCATTTGCGCTTTACCTACCTGTACATCTACTCTATGATAGCCTGAATTTAGTCAAATTACTTAACATTCCTCTATGTAAATTGTGTAATTTGTGATTTGATTTTCTAGAAAGTCTACACCCTATTTGTGTTGATCAAGGTAGTTTAGTACAGTTTTCCTGTTTGGTGATATACCTTGATCAAACTTCAGCTATGGTGAATTATGCAGATTCACCGTGTGTCAATGACTCACATTGCAAATCTAATTCTTAAACAGGTTATCTTTCCGGCATTAGATTCTCAAGTAAAGAATGTAGTGCGGGCATATTCCCTTGAACATAGCTCTATTGATGATAGCTTCAGTTGCGTCTTCCACTACTTGGATCTCTTGATAAACAAAGAAGAAGATGCATCTCAGACGTTACAAGAACTTATTTCTTCGATTGTTACTGTGCAGACCGTGATTTGTCATCACATGCACAAAGAAGAGGAGCAGGTACCTATCTATTATTCGACTTTTATCAAGTTATATTTGTTCAACTATTCAAATCACTTTATGTTATTTTTCCTTAGTGACCTAAAATAAAGAGTTGAATTTTGCAAAAGATCTGAGGATTCATTGTTTATATGCATATTACTCATGTGGATGCAGATATTTCCTTTGCTGATGGATAGATGCTCGCCTGAGGAGCAGTCTAAGCTCGTCTGGCGGTATATCTGCAGTTTTCCCACCATGCTACTTGAGGAATTTTTACGTTGGACTACACTTTATCTTACTTCATATGTAAAACTAGATGTCCTACATTGCATACAGCTTATGGTGCCTAAAGAAAGACAACTTCAAGAGGTAGATTCCATGCTAAAATTATCAAGCAACGTCGTTAAGCATCTGACATTGATAATTAACTCCACAGGTACTCATTTCATGGGTTCAGCACAGGAGTTCTTCTTCTGGTCCCTACAGCATATATGGAAAGAGGCATCAACTTCTAGATGGACTATCCAATATGGACACACTTAACCGAGAAATGCTATTCAATAAAGCTAGTTCGATCCATGATAATTCGGTGGAGGAACCCGCCAATGGTATTAACATTTGGCATGCTGCTCTGCGAAGAGATCTCGATCAAATTGTTGAGGAATTGCTTCATTTAATATGTTCAAACTGTTCCAGAAGTTTGTCTTCAGTTTTTGTTCAGCTCAAATTTATTGTGGATGTTTTGATCTTCTATAGGTAATGGTTAAGTTTTACTTTTTGCTTCAAATCTCCAACTTAATTGAGGTTGAGACAATTTTGTAAGTTGTTGAACTTGTCCTCTCTCATTTGAACGCGCAGCAATTTTTTGGACAAAATATTCTGTAATTTGTCAAATCATGAGGCTGAGAATAGCAAACTTCTGTGGAATCCACTCATAGATGAATGCCAGATTAAAGCTCTCCAGAGGTTGCTGCTCTATGAATCTCGAGGTTCGGCACAACTAGAAAACTTTGTCGAGATGCTTTATCAGGAACTGGAACCCCTTGTAAGAGGGCTGGGCAAAAACTTGATGCTTCTTGAAACTGAGGTACAATTTTCAGTATGTTAATTCTAAGTTGTGCATTATTTTAAAAGTTCATAATAATCTAGTCAATACATCATAGATACTGTTCTAGGAGATGTTGGTAAGTTTGTGCAACTAAAGCTGTGAAAGATTTGAAGTAACTTTCGGATTTACATGATTATATTTCTGTGAAGCACCTTGAAAAATTATTTAGAGAATTGTATGATGTAAAATTGAAGCAAAAATTAATATTTGAAAATTCTTTAAATTTTAGAATCTTAGTCTGTGAAATCAAAGAAAGTACAGATATTCATAAACATGATCAGATCGTATTAGATGTCAATCGATTGAAGTCTCCAGACGACACCACCAATCAGATAAATCTATCTGTTTAGTAAGTGTTACAGCAATCAGACAGACCTACATATTTAATCCATTGACAGTAATACTTCTGATTGTCACATTTATAGAATATAAATTTTAGTATATTTCTCATGTACTTCAAGAATGCACACAATCAACTCTTGTAATGGTTTCTTTCAGTGGCTTGCTTTTAAGTGTCTTCCTGTTTGTTTGGAAGTGAGTTTTGTTGCTTCAGTAACTTCATTCATCATTATTATCCAGGTTTTCCCATCCATTACCACAAGTTTCACCGATGAAATGCAAATGAGGTTACTCCAGGCATGCTTTTATATGATGCCACTCGGGCTGCTAAGGTGCGCTGTTACTTGGTTCTCGTCCCATTTAACCGAGAGCCAGTCAAAATCTATTATAAAGACAGTAGAGCTTGGATTGCATCCTGCTATAAGTAAATCTTTTACATCTCTACTATGCCAATGGATCCGCATTGGTTATTCTGGGAAAAGCTCAGCTGAAAATTTCAGGGAAGATCTGGAAGAAATGTTCCATGGTAGAAACTTCTACCTGGCTAAGCAAAATAGGCAGAAAACTATATTCTCTGATTGGATGTTCAACCCAAGTTCAACAAGGAGAAAGATACGGACAGACTTTCCGTCTTCTTCTGCCTCTGAGGAAACAGGAGAGATGGACATCCCCATGTTCTTTTCTCAGAAGTTCAAAAGAATGCCACCACTTCAAAGAAATCTTGTGGAAGCTGACCATGCTACTTCCATGACTCTCGAATATAGGCCCATGGATGCTATTTTTTATTTCCATAGAGGCCTAATAAAAGATTTGGAGTATCTTGTCATCTTGTCATGTAAGCTGGCTGCAGATGTTGGATTTCTCTCTGAGTTTAAGAAGCATTTTGAGCTTCTGCGTACCATCTATCAAATTCATAGTGACTCAGAAGATGAAATCGCTTTTCCGGCTCTGGAATCAAAGGAAGCACTTCACAACATAAGCCAGTCCTACAGCCTTGACCATGAGTTGGGATCGAAATATTTCACAAAAACTTCCATAATCCTGGAGGAGATATCTGAACTGCATGATCAGCAGGGAAGCAATGAGACTAGAGCGCGGCTGGACAAGTTGTTTCTGGAAATCCATCGTAATTGCCTGTCTATGTGTAAGGTACTATGTGATCACATGTATCGTGAAGAAGTTGAGATTTTTCCTTTGTTTAGAGAAAGCTTTTCGGTTGACGAAGAAGAAAAGATCATAGGCCGTATGCTTGGGACTATGGGAGCAGAGATGCTTAAGAAAGTGATAACCTGGCTAATGGCACATCTAATTACTGTTGAGCAGCAGGCCATGGTCTCTATATGGCTCAAGGTTGCTAAAAACACGAAGTTCGATGAATGGCTACGAGAATGGTGGGAAGGTATGGCGGAACATGCTGTATCCAGGGTGGAAGAGGGATTCAGACCTCCTGATGCCCCAATGGAAGTTGTTTCGACATATCACAATGGAGATATCCCAGGTCAAGTTCCTTCTTATCGAGATCCTCTTGGAGAAACTTTTGGTTGCAAGCACTACAAGAGAAATTGTAAGCTTCTCACTCCATGTTGCGATAAGCTCTACACATGCATACGTTGCCATGATGAGCAAACAGACCATTCAGTGGACAGGTTAGCCTTGCATAAACCAGGTTGCTGATTGAATTATTTCTTTCTCTGACATGCAAACTCATTTTACTATTTCTTGCTGCAGAAAAGCTGTAACGGAAATGATGTGCATGAAATGTATGGTGATTCAACCAATTGGGCAGAAATGTATGAGCCAGTCTTGCAATGGCTTCTCCATGGGAAGTTACTATTGCAGGATCTGCAAATTGTTTGATGATGAACGGTTCGTTGATTATGCGTCCAATTACCATTTTAGAGATCATTGGGCATTAAGTTACATAGCTCACAGATATTACATGACCATTTATGAAATGCAATATATAGGTACATCTTACTGAGCAATCCTAACAAATATTTTGGACAGGCAAATATACCATTGCCCCTATTGCAACATATGCCGAGTTGGGATGGGTCTGGGCATTGATTATTTCCACTGTATGAAATGCAATGGTTGTATGGGGAAGGCTCTCGTTGTACATACATGTAGAGAGAAGCGCATGGAGGATAATTGCCCGGTTTGCAAAGAGTGCATCTTTGCATCATACACTGCACTCAAGGCACTTCCATGTGGCCATGTGATGCATTCATCTTGTTTTCAGGTATCCCCATCCTCTAATATTTATCATGTATGATGAATTCATGCTTTTTTCTTCCTCGCAAAATTGGCTTCTCATTCCATTTTAATTTTATTCTGCTGTTAGAACTACATTTGCTCTGATTATACTTGCCCGAGCTGTAGCAAGTCACTTGGTGATATGCAGGTTAGTTTACATTCCTCTTGTTTGAACGTATGCAAAAAATCAGTGGTGTTGAAGGAATCATTGTCAATCTCCTCTACAGGTGTTCTTCGGGATGTTAGATTCTATGTTAGCAGAAGCGAAAATCCCAGAAGAGTATTCCGGCCGGACTCAGGTGGGCTAATTTGGGATTCTTGAATTTGAAAAAATGAACTGCAAGACAAAAATTATTAAAGCACGTCTCTTTAATGGTTATGCAGGTTATATTGTGCAATGACTGTGAACAAAATGGAACTGCCTCATTTCATTGGCTTTACCATAAGTGTTCGAATTGTGGTTCGTACAACACGAGGATGTTAGGAGATGTACTGAAAAGCATGCTTTGAGTTGTTTGTATTTGTAAAATCTTGTTTTTTTAGAATAAATTGCTGTCATGGTTTGCTAAATCTTGTGAATTTTGGATAAATATATATTTTTGATAAACATATTTAATTTTGTTGGAAGAAACCGAATATCCTGCACAATTAAGGAGAAGATAATATGAAATCAAGGAACAAATAAGAGGGAATCAATCTCAAGAAATTAGGAGATATTATACACGTTTTTACCTTATTTCTGTTTTACCTTGTATAGTCTTTTCCCTAGGCCTATATAAACATGTACAATTGCAGTGTGAATAATATATCAGAAATTATCACAATTCTTGTTTTCTACATGGTATCAGAGCAGGTTAGGCTTGGAGAGAATTCATCATAGCCAAAATATACCCTTCTCGACCTTAAAGACGAGAACTTCCAACCAAATCAATCCAACCAAGATGACAGATAATAAACAAGACACAGAACCAGAACCAGTGGTCGACAAGATTCGATCAAGTAAGAGTGTTACCGTAGCCTTCAAACTGAATGGCCTAAATTACCCGCTATGGGCACGCCTGATGAAGGTGTCCATTGGGGGCAGAGGAGCATACCGACATATCACGGGTATCCCAACTCTGCCGAAAACAGGGGAAGCGGGTTACTCCGAGTGGGAGGAGATAGATCTAATAGTCTTCTCGTGGATCGTGGACAACATGGAGACGAACATCATTGCTGACTTCGCACATCATCAGACGACAAAATCACTGTGGGAGAGCCTTGCCGTCACTTTCGAAAGTAAGGCAGATCCATACGTCGTCTACGACCTGGACGAAAAGGCAGGAAAGATTACTCAAGGAGACTTAAGCCTGGAAGCATACTGGAGTCGTCTTCACGGACTCTGGATAGATATCGATCGAAGCGAGGATAGCCCAATTACTTGCTGCGACAAGGGGGTCGGGCAATACAGGACACATAGTTCAAAGAAACGATTGTTCAAATTTCTCACCGGACTATATGAACGTTACGAGGGAATCCGACGTGTTATTCTCAAATTGAGACCATATCCCTCAGCCGACGAGGCATATGGGTGGGTGAAACGGGAGGCAGCTCGACTCAAGATCATGTCACCGGCATCCGGATCATCATCCACAGCCACTGGAGTCGACTCATCATCGGGAGTCGGATGTGGATTCGTAGCCCGAGAATACTGTCAATCTCAACCACCGAACAGGAACCAGCAGCAGCAGCAGCCACCGTCGCGATTCGCGGCCTCCAATCGCCGGGGAACAAACCTCCCGATAAATCAAAGCTTTGGTGCTCCCACTATGGAATGACAAAATCCACAATTCTCTGTAAATTACAGAAAGTACCCCATTCCAGTAATAATGGTAGAATTTACCCCATAAGTTCGAAAATTGTTGTTGATCACCCAATTGTTTGTAAAAATTCTTTTGCCACCCTAGAAAACTTATCATATGCTTTTGAAGCCAGTGGTTGTGAGAAAATTGATGATACGGGATGGATTTTCGATTGTGGGGCAACTGATACCATGACCTATGATAAAAGTGATTTTGTAAGCATTCATAAAACCTCTAAATCTCACATTCAGGCTGCGAATGGAGAGTTAACTCCGGTTGAAGGGGCAGGAACAATAGAAATTTCGCCAGATATATGCATCTCGAACTGCTTATATGTTCCAAATTTATCTCAGAAATTGTTGTCCATTAGTCACGTGACAAAGGACTTGAATTGTACTTTACTGATGCACCCAAACTTCTGCCTATTACAGGATATCCGGACGGGGAAGATTATTGGACGTGGCACTGAGCGTCGCGGACTCTACTTTGTGGATGAGATTGCTCGACAAGATGATGCGGCGATGCTTGCTCACGGTCCCACTAATCAAGATACTTGGCTCTGGTATCGAAGAATGGGTCATCCATCACCGGGTTATCTGAAATCTCTTTTTTCGAACCTTTCTTTTCCTAGAATTTCTCTTGTGAGACCTGTGTTTTGTCCAAGAGCCATAGAAACTCTTTTAAACCGAATAATACTCGTGTTAAGACTGTTTTTTCATTAGTTCATTCTGATGTATGGGGTCCTGCACCCGTTAGTACTAATCTGGGTTTTAAATACCTTGTCCTATTTGTTGATGATTGCACTAGAACTACATGGGTGTATTTCCTCAAACATAAATCCGAAGTTTTTGATAAGTTTGTTTTGTTCCATCAAATGATTCAAACCCAATTTCAAACCTCGATTAAAATCTTACGGCCTGATAATGGGGTGTGTTTGTAAATAGCTCTATGTCCAATTTTTTTTTACAGAAAATGGTTTAATTCATCAAACTTCGTGTCCCCACACTCCTGAGTAGAAAGGAAGAATAGGATTATTCTAGAGATCACTCGAGCTCTTCTCATAGATTCTAAGGCACCTTCCTTTCTCCGGCCTGAAGCTATAGCCACGTCAGTTTACCTCATAAATCGTCTTCCCACAAAAATTCTGAACCATCAAACACCCTTAGACCACCTAGCTACCATGACCAAAGTACCATCCTCTTTATCTCTTCCACCCAAAGTCTTTGGCTGTTCAGTATACGTACATATCCCAAAATATGAAAGATCCAAACTTGAACCCTGTGCGACTAATTGTGTGTTTATTGGATATGGGATAAACAAAAAGAGATATAGATGTTATGACCCCAAGACCAAACGAGTAATTACAACCATGAACTGTAATTTTCTCGAATTAGAATTTTACTTCCACAAATACTTTGGGAGTCAGGGGGAGAACCGCACAAACGACTCCCTTCGATGTTACGTACCAAGTCCCTTCAATATGATACCAACAGAGCAAGTTGGCACTATCCATGAGCCGATCCAATCGACAAATGCGATCCAGACGCTTTCGCCGCGCTCTTCTGATCCAACCGGGTCGGAATCCGAGGTAATTTCTGATCATAGTTCTGAGGATACAACTGTTACTCCTGACTAGACTTGCCCACGGTTCGAAAACCGGCGGTTCCGGTTCGGAACCGCCGGTTCCGGTTTTGGCGGAAGCGGAACCGGAACCGGACCGTGAGGCTATTTCACGGTTCCGGTTCCGGTTCGAAAACCGGGCGGTTCCGGTTCCGGTTCGGAACCGCCGGTTTTCCGGCGGTTTTGGCGGTTCAATTATTATTTTTTTTTTAATTTGAAATTTGGCTTTATACAACAAATCGGAACAAGACAATGCATAATTCAAGCACAAATAAGACGAATAAGGAGAAAATGAAATAAATTTTATTGATTTTGAGTTGTAACGGACAACGATACATCACAATTTACAATACATAAGTATACAATACAACAACATACAACAATGTAATATAATTTACAAGTGTCGTCGGCTCGTCGCCTCGTCGGACTCGGAAGGTAAATTAAAAAAAAATGAAATGGGGGGGAAAAAGGAAAAATTGAAAAGGGCTTGAGATCAACTTAAACTTTCAAAGTTAAACTTTTCAAATTTAAGTTGAGTTGCCTACGTATCCACAATTTTATTGAGGAATCAAAGCCCACGTAGTTCTCTTACCTTGGGATCAACCCTTTTTTCTTGCAAAATGTTGCCCATTTTCTAAGCAAACACATATCAGCACGCTATATACACATTGCTGCATTTCTAATAGGGGCAATTTGATCTTCCAAAGCAATCAATGCATCTCGAAAATGGAAGAATTCGAATTTGAAATTTAAAAAAAAAAAATTTTGAAATTTCACAAAACCGGCGGTTTTGGCGGACAACCGCCGGAACCGCCGGTTTCCGGGCCAAAACCGCCGGTTTCCGAAATAAAACCGCCGGTTCGGTCAACGAACCGTCTGCAAAAGCTGCTCCATTATCGCCTCGTGCTCCGCGCCGCCTCGAAAGCCACTAAACCGGCGGTTAACCTCCGGTTAACCGCCGAAAAACCGGCGGTTCCGACCGGTTTGGAAGATCAGCACCGGCCCCCATCCCTCTGCCTCGATTTAAGCGCCGGAACCGGCGGTTCCACGGTTAACCGCCGGTTCCGAACCGTCCCGAACCGCCGGTTCGGTGACGGTTCCGGTTCGAAATATCTTGAACCTGAACCGGACCGCGAACCGAATTGCGACGGTTCCGGTTCGGGAATATTGCGCCGGTTCCGGTTCGGCGGTTAACCGCCGGAACCGGAACCGGTGGGCATGTCTACTCCTGACCCCTCCAGTGCAGAAGAAGAAGAAGAAGACAACACTATTGATCAAGATACTGGTCAATATGTGCTCCCTCCAAGGAGTACAAGAGCCATCCCCCCAAAGAGGTATTCACCTGAAAGAATCGGGAGACAGAGTAGATACTCAGTGGCCAATTTTGTTGAAGCCAACATTTCAAAAATGGCAAAAGCTTTCCATGCAGCCCTATACGAGGAGGAGATCCCTCAAACATTTGAAGAAGCAGTGAAAATTATACATTGGAGGGAAGCAATGCTAGTCGAGATGAAGGCCTTAAAACGAAACGGCACGTGGGAGGTCAGCCCATTGCCTGAGGGGAAGCATACCGTGGGGTGTCGTTGGGTTTTTACTATCAAACGAAGACTAGACGGGAGTATTGAAAGATATAAAGCTCGACTTGTGGCAAAGGGGCACACACAACCCAAGGGATTGACTATTCAAAAACTTTCTCTCTAGTTGCCAAGATGAACACGGTACATGTGCTCCTCTCCATTGCAGCCAACAAAGATTGGCCTCTTTACCAGTATGATGTCACTAATGCATTTTTACATGGAGAGCTAGAGGATCCCATCTATATGGCAGCACCATCTGGATTCTCTGAGGAGTTTGGACAAGGGAAAGTATGCAAGCTAAGAAGGACTCTTTATGGACTAAAGCAGTCCCCTAGAGCTTGATTTGGGAGATTCACTGACGTGATGAAAAAGTATGGGTACCGGCAGAGCAGCTCAGATCACACACTCTTCATTAAGAGAGTTGTCGAGAAGATCACATGTTTAATAATTTATATGGATGATATGATAATCACGGGGGATGACAACAAGGAAACAGAGGAACTCAAGGCACATCTGACAACTGAATTTGAGATGAAGAATCTTGGAGATCTCAAATATTTTCTGGGAATCGAGGTGTTGAGGTCAAGGAAAGGAATCTTCATTTGTCAAAGGAAATACATTCTTGATCTTCTGACAGAGATAGACATGTTAGACTGCAAACCGGCAGATACCCCAATCATTCAGAATCATGGTCTTCAAGTTGTCAAGGGTGCGACAACTACTGACCGAGGAAGATATCAGAGAGTAGTTGGGAAACTTATATATCTTTCCCATACCAGACCAGATATTTCCTACGTTGTAGGGGTACATAGCCAATTTATGCACAGTCCCCAACATGATCACTGGGAGGCTGCATTGAGAGTTGTTCGATACTTGAAAGGGAGTGTTGGTCAGGGAGTATTATTACGGAAGAATGGGCATTTAGACATTCATGGGTACACCGATGCAGATTGGGCAGGAAATCCTTTGGACCGGCGATCCTCTGGGGGATACTTCACATTCGTTGGAGGAAATTTGGTCACTTGGAGGAGCAATAAACAGAAGGTTGTAGCCATCTCTAGTGCCGAGGCCGAACTTCGAGGAATTAAAAATGGGTTAACTGAGATACTTTGGCTCAGAAGGCTTATGAAGGGATTAAATCTAGAGTTACAGAAGTCATGTAAGTTATTATATGACAACAAGGCAGCTATTAGCATCTCTGAAAACCCTATTCAGCACGATCGAACCAAACATGTTGAAATCGATCGGCTTTTCATAAAGGAGAATCTTGAAGGGGAAATAGTTGAAATTCCATATGATGTGAAGTCTGAAGACCAACTAGCAGATATCTTAATCATGGTCGTTTCAGCAAGAAGTTTTCAAGAAGTTTTGAGCAAGTTAAGCTTCGGAAATCCCGTCACTTAAATTGAGGGCGAGTGTTGGAAGAAGATACCGAATATCCTGCACAATCAAGGAGAAGATTATATGGAATCAAGGAAGAAATAAGAGGGAATCAATCACAAGAAATTAGGGAGATATTATACACGTTTTTACCTTATTTGTGTTTTACCTTGTATAGTCTTTTCCTAAGCCTATATAAACATGTACCATGCAGTGTGAATAATATATAAGAAATTATCCCAATTCTTGTTTTCTACAAAATTTTACAATTTGATTTATCTTTATCTAAAATGGTATAATGATACATTAATTAAAACGTAAAATATAGTAGTATAAGATAAAAAAGAGGGATATAACATAGATATATTATGTCAATAAATCATTTTCTTCATTTAAATTAGTGTAAATATACAAGTATATATGTTCTTAATTACTTATAGCAAAAAATCTAACACCCAAAAAAATCTACAGAACATTTCAATCTATTTATAAAAATAATCAAATAAGTACGTTATAGCGGTTTCCAAAATTCATCATTTTTTGTTTCAAACGTCTCATGTCAAAATCGATCGAATTTTGAATACTCATCATATCTACCAATGAGTTGACTATAAAATAAAATATGGAAAACTTTGTGTTAAAAGTCAAATTTTGTTATTTAGATAAAAAAATAAACACTATAAAAAATTCTTGACCAAATTTACTGCCATGCCCATTTCTTAAACTCAAATGTGCTCATTCATCTGCAGTCACAAATTCACAATCCTCATTTATCAAATATATTCAACATTCAAAACTCCAGAAGCATGCAGCTCTTGGATATTTTTTATATCTCACCTATTCTAAAGTTGTCTATACTTTGCAGGGTACCACTATAATTAAATATTAATAGGAAACAAGTTTCACAAGCATATTCGCATCTAGTAAAAAAAACCTCAGTATAGTCAAAGTAAACATTTGAAGATAGTGAAGAAACAATTAGGATCGGAAGAGGTGTATTATTATTGCTTGATGAATATGTTCAAGGAGTACAGCCTTTATAGGAAAGGTAAAATATACACATGGTAAATACAATTAATAGGATCTTCTCCTATTTAAGGTATACGATCAATTAGAGATCAATTAGAGATCAATTATATTATTTCTATGATTTCTTTCCAACACTCCTCCTCAAGTTAAGTAATGGTGTTCCCAATACTCAACTTGCCCAATACTTCTCTGAACGATTTCGAGTTCACTGTTTTAGTCAAAATATCTGTCAACTGATCTTCTGACTTGACAAATGGCAACTCAACAATCTTGGCTTCAATTTTCTCCTTGATAAAATGTCTATCTACCTCCACATGCTTAGTTCTGTCATGTTGAACTGGATTATCAGAGATGCTGATAGCAGCTTTGTTATCACAGAACAGCCTACATGGTTTTGATACATACAGATCAAGCTCTGTCATGAGTCTCTTCAGCCCCAGTATCTTAGTGAGACCACTCTTAATTCCTCGAAACTCTGCTTCAGCACTGGAGAGTGCAACCACCTTCTGTTTCTTGCCTCTCCAAGTAACAAGATTGCCTCCTACAAATGTGAAGTATCCAGCAGTGGATTTTCTATCATTTGAGTTTCCTGCCCAAACTGCATCAATGAAATCATTAATCTCCAAGTGTCCATGTTTCACGAACAATACTCCATGTTCAGCAGTTCCCTTCAAATACCGAACGATCCTCAGTACGGCTTCCCAATGGTCTTCTTATGGCGAGTGCATAAACCGACTTACCACTCCCACAACATATGCTATATCCGGTTTAGTATGAGAGAGATAGATAAGTTTCTCTACTAGTCTCTGATGTCTCCCCCTGTCAGCAAGTTTTGCTCCTTAGAGTATTTATAGTCCATGATTCGGTATCATTGGAGTGTCTGCAGGCTTACAGTCTATCATCCCAACTTCAGCTAGAAGATCAAGAACATACTTTCTTTGATTGATGAAGATTCCTCGATCTTATCTTAGAACCTCAATCCCTAAGAAATATTTGAGGAGACCGAGATCCTTCATTTCAAATTCCTTGAACAAGTTCCTTCTTAGTTCACCGATCTCTTCTTCGTCATCTCATGTGATGATCATGTCGTCAACATAGATAATAAGACATGTGATCTTCCCATTCTTCTTCTTGATAAACAATGTATGGTCCGAGTTACTCTGCTTGTAGTCATATTTTTTCATTATTTCAGTGAATCTACCAAACTAGGCCCTCGGAGACTGCTTTAGTATATACAGTGTTTTCTTGAGTTGACAGACTTCCCCAGGCTGAAACTCCTCAGTGAACCCAAGGGGAGGAACCATGAATACTGGTTTCGGCAGCTCGCCGTGCAGGAACGGGTTTGTCACATCAAACTGGTAGAGGGGCCAATCTTTGTTTGTTGTTATTGAGAAGAGCACTCTTACTGTGTTGATCTTCACTACTGGTGAGAAAGTTTCAGCATAATCAACTCCATATGTCTGAGTATACCCTTTTGCCACGAGTCGTGCCTTGTATCTTTCAATCGAACCATATGGTCTTCGTTTGATTGTGAACACCCATCTACATCCAACGGCCTTGACTCCTTTTGGCAATTTTCCCTTAACCCATGTATTATTATTCATCAATGCTCTGATCTCTACGAGCATGGCCTCTCTCCAATGCTTCTGTTTCATTGCATGCTCAGCAGTCTGTGGAATCTCTTCTTCATACAGTGTTGCTGCAAAGGCTTGTGCCATTTTGGTCAGATTTCCTTGCACAAAATTTACCACTCCATATCTGCTTTTCGCACCGATCTTCTCGGGAGAATACCTTTTCGCGGGAATACCTCGAGTGCTTCTATATGGAAGAATATACCTCCCAGTGTCACTGTCTACTGTGTTATCCTCGACTTCTAGACTGTTAGTAATAATTGTAGTATTCTCCTCAGATTCAGATTCAGGGTTTACCTCAGATATTGGTTGAGGAAGATCGGGGGCGATGGTTGAGGAGACTCTTGCGGAGGGGCATGTTCGGCGGCAGTGACAATTGTCTCTGTTTGAGCCTCAATCAAAGGGATTGGAGGTAGCACAAACCAACTTAGACAGTCCCCATAATTATTTTAGGATTTTGCTCCTCCTGACTAATTAGGTGGTGAGGGTAAAAGAATTTGGTTTCCAAAAAGTTACAATTTATGGTGGTAACAATTTTCTCAGTGTTTGGATCATAGCATCTGTAACCCTTTTGGTTTATCCCATACCCCACAAAGACACATTTAGTTGCACAAGGTGAAAGTTTGGTCATCTCGTGTTTAGGAATTGGACATAGACCGTACAACCAAAGACTTTTGGTGACATGCTAAGAGATTCGGGTATTTTGGCTTGTTTGGAAAGGATGTCGATGGGAGTTTTCTTGTTTAGGATTTTTGTGGGTAATCTGTTTATAAGGTAGACGGAGGTTGCTATAGCTTCGGGCCAAAGGAAGGTAGGGACTTTGGATTCAATCATGAGGGCACATGTAACTTCTAATATGGTTCTGTTTTTTCTTTTAGCCACCTCATTTTGTTCAGGTGTATAGGCATAAGAAGTTTGGTGAACAAGACTTTTTTCTCTAAAAAATTCAGACATGGTGTTGTGATGCACTTTTTATTAGCACTATAAATACCTACAAGTATACAGAGTAGGAATAGCATAGCTAAAGGTTAGTACCAAATATCGATCACAGGGAAAACAGACACAAACTGGCTATCTTCTACTAAAACTCGATTACTATTTAGAAAACCGAAAGATTTTGGATTTTTGAAAACAACGAAAAGTTTGAAAGCAATAAATAACTAATTGCAGATAAATCACAGAGATAAAAGAATAGAGATAAGGGAATTCCAGGGATGTGCGTTCACAGTTATGGTTATAAAAATTCCAACTACAATACCTTAGCACAGTTCTTACTTTGATCGAACGAGTCACCTAGTTTATGCTCATGCGATGCAAACGTTGGTTACAAACATTAGGGCTGTCAATCCTAAATACGTAACTCCTAAAAGCTCCTAAGACCCTTGAAAAATCCTCACTCTCAATTAACAGTGTCGTTTTAAAGGAAGCTAATTGTAGTGTCTATTAAGTGGATCTAACTCGCCAACCTTCTCTCACGATTATGTAGCAAGTTATATTAATTCATCACAGAATGTGTCACTCAAACGTGAAGCATTATCCAACAACTTAAGGAAGAAACAAAGTAAGAACAAACGGATATTAAATAGAAAAGGAATTGTATAACCAAAGTCGTTACTAACACATCCCTAGAATCCTATGAATTTAGTTACACATGATAGAATAATCTAAAGCCATAGATTGGAGGGAAAACAATTGGAACATAAAACTAAAGCAAATAAAACCCAAAGGTTGAATCCTTGTAGCTTTGATATTCTTGAATCCTTCACCAACTCCCTGCACAATGAAGTACTCTAACTTTTAATCTCTAGAAAATATGTTGCAAAAAGAGGATCCCTAATGATGAAGCTTGAGGGGGTATTTATAGGAGAAAAATCACCCTTCTCAAATAAGGAAAATGGTTGCAAAATATGGAAAATCTTGGAGAGAAAATTAGGGCAAATTTGCTCGCCACTCTTTTGTGGCGGATTGCCACACCTTGGCCAGCGGTCGCCATGCATTGATCCGAAGCTTCTGACTCTTAGGTGGCATTCGCCACGCATTGCCCGGCGGTCGCTGGGTGTGTCTTCATTCTATGCACCAATTTTCCGAAACGGACCGCTACAGATATGGCGGTTCGCCGGCAGTGTTGCGGCGGTCGCTGGTTGCTCCACGAAACTCCAGATTTCCTACTTCGCGTTTTGACTCCCTTTTTAGGCTCAAATATGCACATTTCCCAAAAACATGTCAAAATACCAAAATATATAAAATACGCAAATAATGGACATGTTATGTTATGCAACTTTGACATTCAAAACGGACCAAATAATGGCCTTAAATCGTGCAAAATCCGGGCGTATCAACTCCCCCAAACTTACATTTTTATTTGTCATCGAACAAAACATAAAATACACAAGAATAGACGCACGGAATGCACAATGACTAGACGTCGTAATTGCCTCAAAGTATGGAATAAGTAGATTAAGCATGAATTAACGCAATCAAATCAAGCAAGGTTTATTAGTGCACTTTCATTACTAATGTGACATCTCTAACCCGAAACATGCATCATTTTGCATATTAACATATTTATTTAATTATAGTGTCATGGAATATTAAGCGGATATCATAGATAGTAAGCTTTTAGGTTATGATTCTTGAAAATAAAAATATATATAGTAATACAATCAATTAGGTATATTATGTAATATTGCTTTAAAAACTAAATAATTATTCTAAATGCATGTATGTGTGTAATAGTGTGTGCATGTGTACTAACGTAAATGAGTGCATGGAATTATGGAAGTATTTAAGTATTTTGTTACATTAATATATATATATATATATATATATATATATATATATATATATATAGGGATGTATTCATTTCCTTTTCCTATATTTCCTCCTTTTTCCTTCTTAATATCAGCCATTAGATTAGAGAAATGGACGGTCAAGATCAACATTGGGTAATTAATCCCGTGTTGCATTATTTGTCCTATTGTGTGCATTATGAGGGTACAATAGTAATCTAATAATGGCTGGAAACCGCTACGAATAATGCACCACATGGTCACGTGTAATGCATATAATTGTCTATATAATGCACAATATGTGAACTGCAATGCATACGAACAAGATGTGTTGTGTTATGATGTTTGACACACGTTTCTTGTTTCCCCTAAGGGTTTAATAAGCTTAGGGGCTAGGGTATAGTACGTAGACATATATGTAATCTTCACATGGTAACAAGTAATGGATATATTTGACTATATAATGCACAATTTGTGAACTGCAATGCATACGAACAAGATGTGCTGTGTTATGATGTTTGACACACGTTTCTTGTTTCCCCCTAAGGGTTTAATAAGCTTAGGGGCTAGGGTATAGTATGTACGCATTAATAACAAATTATAAAACGATACGAATAATTCACCAAATTGTCACGAGTAATGGATGTTATTAACTATATAATGCACAATATGTGAACTGCAATGCATACGAATAAGATGTACCATGTTATGATGTTTGACACACGTTTCTTGTTTCCCCTAAGGGTTTAATAAGCTTAGGGGCTAGGGTATAGTACGTAGACATTACTAAATGCACGTATGTAATCTTCAATCCGTTGATTAACCCATATACACAATACCTCTAATAATGCATAATATACTGAGATAATGACAATTAACAACTATATAATGCACTACCTAAACCAAATAATGCACATACGTATATTCCAATAACAACAATTTGTTAGTAATGTCTACGTACTATACTCTAGCCCCTAAGCTTATTAAACCCTTAGGGGAAACAAGAAACGTGTGTCAAACATCATAACATGGTACATCTTATTCGTATGCATTGCAGTTCACATATTGTGCATTATATAGTTAATAACATCCATTACTCGTGACAATTTGGTGAATTATTCGTATCGTTTTATAATTTGTTATTAATGTGTACGTACTATACCCTAGCCCCTAAGCTTATTAAACCCTTAGGGGAAACAAGAAACGTGTGTCAAACATCATAACACAGCACATCTTGTTCGTATGCATTGCAGTTCACAAATTGTGCATTATATAGTCAATTATATCCATTACTCGTTACCATGTGAAGATTACATACGTGTCTACGTACTATACCCTAGCCCCTAAGCTTATTAAACCCTTAGGGGAAACAAGAAACGTGTGTCCAAACATCATAACATGGTACATCTTATTTGTATGCATTGCAGTTCACATATTGTGCATTATATAGTCAATTATATGCATTACTCGTGACCATGTGGTGCATTATTCGGAGATACCAAAATGTGGCAGTTACTTTTCCGTCAAATGTCAATAATAACCCTGTAATGCATACAATCACCTTCTATAATGCAACACGGAACCAGTTTTATAGAATCAATCTGATCCGTTGATGCCTTAGATCTAATGCGTAATATTAAGAAGGAAAAAGAATCTAAAATGTGAAAAGGAGAATAACGCTCCCATATATATATATATATATATATATACCCATATATATATATATATATATATATATATATATATATCCTTATGCACATAGGCATAAAACTAAATATGTACAATCTCCTAATGTGACACGTATCACTAGGATTAACTATATACATGCCATTTGGATTGCTCATATTTTAATTAATAGCCATAAGTCGGCAAGTGACCGACGTGAACCTTGATATATGATTGTACATATTTATGCAAAAGAAAAGAAAAAGAATGAAGAGTATAGAGAAGATAGTCGAGAAAGATGAAGAGAGCTCTTGTACAATTATTTAGTGAGTCTTAGAGGTAAGCTTAAGATACAAATTGAATTTAAAATAGCTATTGTACACGAATTAATTTCAATTTCATTCTAGTATATTTATTTTTTTAAGTTTCTAATCTTAAGATATAATGTTTAACCAGTTAAAACTAAAGAAAAAGTATTTTTTTTTCAAATTAAAAGTCCGTTCACATGTCGAAACTCGCTTCTAATATATTTAATTTGGATTCCATATTCAAATATTAAGTTTTAGGCTATCATCTTGAATATGAGCACCCTAGAACTATGTAATGTGTGGAATATCCTTTAACTTAAATTTACTAAGCATATTAATGTTACTGTTAGGTCTAAAGCAAAATTTTTGGATAAAGCATAAAAGTAGAATTTAATAAACCGACATGCTATCAAATGGAACTAGGAATTATCTTTTAGGTAGATAGTGTGTCTGCATCACAATGAGATAGTAGACATACTATAATTTTTCTTCCATGTGTAAAGATGAATTTATTCAGGAGAAATGCTTAGTGAGAATAACTCTATCCATATTGGATTTGCTGATTGTAGATTAAGATTGATGTTTAGTGTGACTGGGTCCTAAGAGGATCTGCTCTTAAATTCTTCTAGCCCCTAGTTGAGCATTTGCAATATAAATATAGTTGATATCATAAGCTAAAGCCCGATTATCATTATACAATAAACGGTATATATCTAATAACTATCTAAACATATTGAGGAAGAAAGAAAATGCGTTGGTAGGTATACTTATTTAAATGTTTGTGTTATATAGGAGCAAGGCATGAGTGAGAAACACGAATGAGTACTCGATCAGATTATCTATCTTAATCAGGTGTGTATAAATCACACTTTTAGTTTTACAGGTGTTATACTGTTGATTGTTATATGTTGAATGAGAGTGAATTATTGGATTATATGGTGTGAAATTGATATGATTATGAATTATTTGATTTTGATGGTCGAATATGATATGAATATTTGATTGCTGAAATGGACATGTTTGTTTAGATATATTGGATAATTTGATGGAATATGATATGGATATGTTATTGGTGCAAATGATGTGTTCATGATACCGATTATGTGAATCATTGGATTAAAGAGGATCTGTGACGGTTTTGCCCTGGATCTGAAATCGCAGTGGGACCTTCGGGTCAAATCACATTGGGACCTTCGGGTCAATCATATTGGGACCTTCGGGTCAAACATATTGGGACCTTCGGGTCAAATCATAGTGGGACCTTTGGGTCAAATCATAATGGGACCTACGGGTCAATCATATTGGAAATCCCGGGCAGATACCAGGCTTGACTGTTACATAATAATAAACTGAATAGAGTGGCATATGCATACGAATATGAAATGGTTTGTTTTTAAATTATGTTATATATTGTTTCTTATTATATGTATTGATAAAAGAATATACTTGATGTTTGTATCATGTGAGATTAAAGGTGGAAATTTGTATATACTGAGTTGTGGCTCATATAAACCACTAAATTTTTCAGGAATAAGATAGCAGTAAAGTTTTGACTGACGTGGGTCATAGGAACTCCACGCGTTATCAGGTTCGGCGGCTGACGCATATTGGCAACCTTCTTCTCCTCATCTTTTTGCATGTAGATAAATGTATAGTATATAGAGTGATGAGAGGGTTCCACTTCTGTGTAAAACGTTTTGAAATATGTACTTGATATATGTTGAATTTTAAAATTATATGATATGTGCGTCCTATGAATTATATACGTGCATTAATTGCTTTTATGATAAGGGATTTATTTATTATAAGAGTATACGTCATAGGGGTTGAGGTATGACAACTAACTCGTAGAACACCTTGAATTCATGCACTCACATGCGGAAAACTTCCAAAGATGAGAAGTGATTTATCTCTCACTCTCAAAGTGTATATGGCAAAGTGTATAGCACTCAAATCATGCATCATGCAAAGTTTACCATAGGCTTGCTCAAAGTCTAATCCCTCCTCTACTAGATGTGATTAAGCATCAAAAGTCTGAAAGGTCTTTATTTTTTTGTTGTAATGTAGGCTCTTTGGTAGGTGAGGAATATTTGGCTAAAAAGTGATTCAAAAATAAAAATATCCCAAGTAGAGTAAAAATGGCTCCATTTTTCTAAAAACCCAAGACACTTTAAACACTTTATTTTTCTCCTTCAACTCACTTTTCCAATCCTTTAATTTTTCTTTTCTTTTCTTCTCTTCACAGCCTTTCTTTTCTTTTTTTTTTTCTCTTTCTTTTCTTCTCATAAACATCCTTTCTAGATCAAGTACATATTTTGAATTTTTCTATTTCACAATTTGCACTTTTCTACAATAAGCACACTACTTTTTATATCTTCCTCCTTATCTCTCCAATTCCTTTACAAAAGATAATAACAACTATACTAACCCAAGGAATTATCCCCATTTATTTTGGCTTTCAAAGAATAGGCTTAAAGGTTCAAAATTGGCTCCAAAGGGAAAATTTTGAGAGGGTCGAAATTTGAGAATAAAAGTAGCTAATAAAAAAATGGCCAACATCCTCCTAAATCAGCTTAAACACTATGTAAACTTAGGCAGACTAGGAGCAAGTTCTAGAAACATATGCATGCATGCAGATAAATCACACATGAAAGAAATTAGGCTCAAATCTTACAAGGTATAAGCATGATTCAAGGCGAACAAGCAATTCACTAATTATGCACCTTTTCACCAAACCACCATATCAAGACGTCAAGCCTTACTTAAACATGGATGGAATTAAATATCATTGGCAACTCTGTCTAATGTGTCCCTAAACATGCGTGTTTCTAAGTTCTTCATGTTATGTTCATGACATGGATTTACCTTCGGGTTTTTTAAAGCAAAAACTTAAACTAAAAACCTAAACTCACGGTCCACCACTTCACCCCCAAACTTATTTACAACAAAGTGTACAATAAGTTTGTAGAGTCGGTAGGAACATGAGTAAACTACTAAAAAGAAAACATACCTTGAAAAATTCTGCGTAGAGGTTGGACATGCGAAAATAAAAAAAAATTGAAAAAATCACGCTGGAAACTGCAATTCGGCGGCGGTCGCTGGGGGCTGTCCGGCGGTCGCAGCTGTAAGTCAGAACGTTTCCAGAATATGGCCGGCGGCCCGCTTCCGCCTCTGTAGTGGTCGCCGGCGAAGGTCAGAACCTGCAAAATTTTTTAAAAAATATGAAAATTAAACACAAATAAAAAAGTACTAAAAAACTTAAGCAAAAATTGTAATAAATGGTTGGGTTGCCTCCCAACAAGCGCTCGTTTATAGTCATTAGCTTGACTTTACCCCTTTTACTCCTTGTGTGGTTCTTGTAGTTCTACTTCCTCCTCCATCACCTTGTCCGAGCTATAATATTTCTTCACACGGTGGCCATTAGCTTGAAACAATGTCCCATCCGGAGCTAGCAACTCAACCGTCCCACTATCATATATCTTCTTGATCATGTAAGGACCGGTCCATTTGGACTTTAACTTTTTGGGGAAAAAAGAAAGTCTCGAATTGTGCAACAAAACCACATCCCCCAAGGTGAGCTCCCGCGGACTAATCATCCTATCATGGTAAGCTTTGATCATTTCTTTGTAAGTCGATGAGCTATCATAGGCTTCCATTCGAAACTCATCCATCTCATTGAGAAATGGTTGAAATACTTTGTTCATTAGTGCCATGAAAGTTGCAGGTGCATTTGTTAGTCCGAAAGGCATAACCAAAAATTTATAATGACCATATCGTGTCCAAAAAGCTGACTTTGGAATATCTTCTTTAGCTATCTTCAACTGATGGTATCCTAATCGGAGGTCTATTTTTTAAAACACTTGTGCACCATGAAGTTGATCAAACAAGTCTTCTATTCTTGGTAATAGATATTTATTCTTCACCGTGACTTGATTCAATTTTTGATAGTCTATACAAAGTCGCAATGTACCATCTTTCTTCTTCACAAATAATACTGGTGCACCCCAAGGTGAAACACTGGGTCGTACAAATCGCTTATCTAACAATTCTTGTAACTGCTTCTTCAATGCTTGCAACTCTAATAGAGACATTCGATAAGGAAGAATTGAAATAGATGAGGTACCCAGTAGTAACTCAATAGCAAACTCTGTTTCTCTATCAAGTGGCAATCCTGGTAACTTTTCAGGAAAAACATTAGGAAAATCTTTAACGACAAGAATGTCTTTTACTTTATCGGGAATTGTAGTACACTCTACAACATGGGCTAGGTATGCCTCACATCCACCTCGTATCAATCGAAAAGCCAATGTAGCTGATATGAGACAAGTTGGAACAATTTGTCGATTACCGTAGAATATCACTCGATCCCGTCCCGGAGATTCTATCACAACTTCCTTAGCATAACAATCTACCCTAGCTCGATGGAGTGACAACCAATCCATACTCAGGATGATATCAAACTCATGTATGAACAAGAGAATCAAATCTGCAGGCAATTCTACTGAATTAACTCGCACCATACAATCTCGATAAACTGTATATACTGAAATAACTTCACCCAAAGGTGTGTGTACACTTAAGCTACGTTCTAGAGGTTCAGATTCTTTTTGCATATGCGATGCTATGGCATGTGATATAAACGAATGAGTTGATCCTGGATCTATCAATACATATACGATAGTTTCATATAAGTAAAGTGTACCAGTAATGACCTCGGGTGCTCTAGATGCCTCTTCATGGGTTATAGCAAACACACGAGCATGTCCCTAGGGTGTAGATCCTTGTGCCTGTGACTGCCATCTTCCTCTACCCATAGGAGCACTCATAGTGTGTCCTCTGCCACGACCTCAACCAAAGCCCGTATTCGATGTTGTCGGTCGTATATTTTGTACTGTGGGTTGAGTCATTACTCTATCGCTGGGTATCATATTGAAGGGGGTGGCAGCAGAAGCGTGCATAAAAACCGATCACATGAATTTGATCTATTTAGCTGATTATTTAGACAAATTCTATTCGCGTAATTTTCTCACGTATCATGCTCATAACTTGAATTATAATCATGCTTTAGATCAAACAATCCCTAAAACATGCATACTACGGAGTTAGCCAGTTTACCTCGCTGATTCACTTAAGAATCGAAGATGGCTTGCGTCTTCTCCACGTGAAGATCTTCAGAACTCGACCTCGGATCTTCTGACTGGTGTCCCGGACTGTAGACTGATATTTGTGTGGGTAAATCTCACCAGTGTACTAGGACTTAAATAACGAAGACATAAATCTGCTCACGGAAGGAGAAGAATTTCTATCCTCTCTCAAATCTGAGGTGGACGAAATTTTGTTATGAAAAAAGTGTGTTTTCTGTCTCCTTTATTCTCCTATTTATATTAAGTCACATATAGGGCCCAGTCAGGGATCTAAGGAAGAATTTGGACATGGCCTCACCCAATTAGCTTTTTACTAATTAAATTGAACCCACAATTTAATACAAGCTCATATTGAAATATTACAAGCAGCCACTACAGAAGTAATATTGCACTACCTTTCCAAATCCGAAATTACAAAGTATTCTGGGTTTCCTTTTATTTGTTTAATTCATTTCCCGCGCTTAAGATAGAAATATCCATTAATTAATTAATGTCTGCTATGAACTTAATTAATTAACATATTTTAATTTCCAAGAGTGAACTTAGCAAGAAACTCTTATTTATTATTCATAGAGTTATCAAACTCCAACTAGCTAGGTTCCGAATAATAAAACCTTGTTTCGAGCTCCTATTGTGGATGGTATCAAACGAGACTCTCCTCCCGCACGATTCAATATAATAGCAATCCTAGCAATGTCAGATAATGATCACCACTACCCAATATACCTGGATCGTTGGGTGATGAAAAACCCACACCTTTGGTAAGTCAAAGTAGTAGATACTCAATATCGTATGCTCAATGCTAACGTACATTGATTAAGAAATTAATTATCAAGACCTCGTCTTTCAGTAGATAGCATAAAGACTTGTCTTGCTGTTAGATCCATTCAGTGCTATACCACACCAACGTCATCATATTTCAATAAGGCTTAGAAATAATCGGACTGATATTGCAACCTTTCACGATAGGTAGTCTAGGCCTATCTAGGTTGTGAAATTCTTATTTTTCTTTGTTCAGGACTGACCGCGTACCTTAAATTGAGCGCAGCCCACAACCGGTCTACTAAAACAAAGACTTAGACTTTGTTATGTTCACTTATACATTTAAATATGCAATAAACATCCATTAAATGTAAAACATAACAGCATTACGACAAAAATAATCTGTTGCATTTATTGAAAAATAATAATTAGAGTTTTACAGTATTCAATCACTCGAAAGGTGATTTCTAGTATACAAACCCTAACACATATAAAGTCTGGAAGGGTACTCGCTATAAAAATGTCCTTGTTGGCCACAGTAAAAACAACTCCATGTAACTACTTATAGTAAAAATAAATTCAAAATTTAAAATAAGCAATCCACACGTCAAGTAAATAAAACACACATATTATATAAGTTCAAAAACCAACATTTATCAAGTACATATTTCAAAACATTCTAAACTGTAGTGAGACCCTCTCACCACTCTATATACTACACATTTATTTACATGCAAAAATGATGAGGAGAAGGTTGCCAAAACGCGTCAGCCGCCGAACCTGATAACACGTGCAGTTCCTACGACCCACGTCAACCAAAAACTTCACTAATATCTTATTCCTGAAAAATAATAGTGGTTTATATGAGCCACAACTCAGTGTATATAAACTTACCTTTAATTTCACACACAAATATCAAACACATTCTTTCACCGAAATATATCATCAGAAGTAATAAATATCATAAACAATTTAATATTCATATGCATATGCCTTTCCGTTCTTTTCATTATTCTGTGACAGATCAAGCTTGGTATCTGCCCGGGATTTCCATTGTATACGGCCTGCAGGTCCCTTCTAATTATTTGACCTTTCCACGAAGGCCCCTCTTTGATTTGACCTTTCCACGAAGGCCCCTCTTTGCATTTTGACCTTTCCACGAAGGTCCCTATTTGCATATTTTCTTTGACCCGTAGGTCCATTATCATTGCATATGACCCGTAGGTCTATTTCCATTATCATTGACATCAGACCCATGGCAAGATTGTCATATATCCTCTTTAATCCATGATTCAAGTAATTCTAATGCCATATAAAAACATATCAAAAGCACCACTCACATATCTATTGCACCAATCACATATCCATATCATATTCCACCATCAATATCAAATAACACATAACCATTTCAGTCTCACATCATATAATTCAAATAATCATTCCAATTTAACACATAGCAATCAATCACATAAAACATGTAAAATTAAAAGTGTGATTTATACACACCTTTACGATAAGTAATCTAGTCGGGAACTTGTTCCTGCTTCTCGCTCCACAACACGTGATGCTATATAATGAACACAATTTTAATTTAGAGTAAAAAAAGTGGTCCTATACATATAGTCATTTTATGATTTTGGTGCAGAACATTATCTTTTGGATTATTGAATCCCGAACAAATGAAAATGGACCAGATTTGGTCTATTTTTAACAGAATCGTTTATTTTTAACAGTAAGCACCAATTAGATGGTTTTTGACTAGATTAATATTTATAATTAATATATTTAATATTTTGTAAATGATAATTCTAGTTTTTTTAACCTCACACTTCATCTTATTTTTTTCATTTCTTAGATCCGAACTTTCATTTCTTAGATCTGAACCTCACACTGAAACAATCCAAACACTAATAACAGCTCAAATAACCATCAACAATTAATTTCTCCAGTCTCCCTCGGAATAGCGACGGCCACCTCCGTAACCGCCACGGCTGCCGCCGCCATAACCACCACCGCCCTCACGACGGCCATATCCACTGCCACCGTCTCCTCCAGAACCGCCACCGCCGCCTCTGCTGCCTCCATAGCCTCCGCCATCATGACGAGGGCCAAGGAAACCGTCGTCGCCTCTGCAACCGCTGCCGCGAGACTGAGCCTCGTTGTTGGTGATGCTGCGGCCATTCAACCCCTCAATCGCGTCCCTCATCGACTGCAATGAAACGAATCCGAAACCCCTCGATCTCCCGGAGATAAGATAGGAAAAAGTGTTGAATTAACTCTAAAAACCGAATTCATTAAACCCCAATTAGAAGTACTAATCTAGTCAAATTAAACCCTAAAGAAACAGGAACAACATCTCCATCTGCAAAACCTTAATCTTCGATAATCATCGTCTTCGTAGGAAAAGATTTCGGCGAGAGAGCTCGCTTGCACCTATGCTGCTTTGGTCCTCCACGACGATGGAATCCCCATCACCGCGGAGAAAATCTCCACCTTGCCGAAGGCTGCGAATTTGTATGTATATTGGCGGTGGTGTCGTCGCAGTCGTTGCTCCAACTACTGGTGGCGCCGCTGCCGCTGAGGAGAAGAAGGAGGAGGAAAAGGTGTAATGTGACAACGACCTAAGTTTTGGCTTGTTTAATTAAGTTTAGTTAAAGTTATGAGATAAATCATTGTGGTAATTTTGAGATAATCAAGAAAAAAATTTAATGAAGTGAAATGGTATTTAATTAACGTTGACTGTCAAAGATAGACGGTTCCGTCAAATATGGACCAAATCCTACCAGTTTGCATTTGTTCGGGACTCAATAATTCAAAAAATAATGTTCAGGACTAAAATCGTAAAATTGTCATATATTTAGAACCACTTTTGGCCTTTAATCTTTAATTTATGACTCAGAGTCAAAATTAGCTATAAGCTAACTACTGTATAATTAAATGTATTCTCTACACATATGTATTCAATTATACCTTCCACTTATATATATAAATAATACGTATGATTAAAAACTAAAGTGTTTTATGTGAATTTGAGATAGAAAAAGTTTTCGCATATTTGCCGAAAGCTATCTTCCCCTTGTCGTTCTTTTTTTTTCTTCCCCTGAACTCTCCTAAAAATCTCCCCTTATTTTTTATATGCATAAATATGAATAATAATTTTTAAACACTCACGTCGGTCACTTGCCGACTCATGCATGTAAATTTAAAAGTTTAGCTCCAAATGGCATATTCTTAGTTAAATACTAGTGCTACGCGTCACTTACCTATTTAGTGATGAGGTGAAGATTACTAAAAGAAAAAATAATTTCATATATTAAATATAAATATAGACTAAAGTCCCAAAATGATCCTTAACATATGACGTTTTTTTGATTTTGGTCCTAAACATTATTTTTTGAATTATTCGGTCCCTCACATTTGAAATCGGACCACATTTAGTCCAAAATTGACGGAATAGTTAAAATGTGACGGAATGTGAGGGTCAATGTAATTTTAATCAATTTTGACCAGATTAAGATTTATAATTATGTTTTATTAAGGGCTAAATTATATTTAATAAAATAAATTGCTTTTCATTTATAAAACTAGTTTTAATTCTCTCTCTATTTCATTCATCTTCTTCGTCTAACATGCCCTCTCTGCCATAAGCTCTTCCGCGACGCCACCACGATTATCGAATGCCTCCACACCTGTGAGCTGCCGCTGCTTCTCATCTTTTTTTTGAATTTCTGATTTACTCGTAGATCGTGGATGGTTGTTGGGATTTTGATTTCGATTTCGAGTTCCAAGCCTGCCCTTTTTGACCTGGGTTTTTCGGTTAGAATCTGGGTTTTTGTCGCGTGGATTGCGTTTTATTGATCTGGGTTTTTAGATGCGTTTGTGGTTTGCTTGTTATTTTTCATTTTACGAGCTTCTTTATCTGGGAATTCGTCTTTTGTTTACTGAATTTATTGCTCCTCGCGTAACAAATTGTTGTGTGTTTAGTGGTGATATATGCAATGTGAAGAAAGAACCCTAATCTATTCGAATTTTGAGAAGAGAAGGAACCCTAATATGTTCGAAGTGTGGAGGACGCTGCGTCGATTGTGAAGAGAAAGAGCCCTAATCTATTTTCATGTTTTATTTTTTAAATTATTTTATATTTTAAATTTTTAAGTTTTAGGTTAGGTTAATTAGCTATTAGCCCTTAATAAAACATAATTATAAATCTTAATCTGGTCAAAATTGATTAAAATTACGTTGACCCTCACATTCCGTCACATTTTAACTATTCCGCCAATTTTGGACTAAATGTGGCCCGATTTCAAATGTGAGGGACCGAAAAATTCAAAAGATAATGTTTTGGACCAAAATAAAAAAACGCCATATGTTAAGGACCATTTTGGGACTTTAGTCATAAATATATAAACATAGTTTAATAGGGGAGTGATCAATTGCTAACTACAACTAATTTAAGATCATGGGATTTTAGAAAACTTGTGGTCTACAATTTGCTACATGTAATTTTAATTTTTATTAATTAAATCGAAAAAGATAAAAAAAAACTACCAAATTAGGGTTTTGGATGAAAATGCCAATATAGTGTTTCGAAAATATCAACACAATGCTTTGAGAATGTCAACACAATACTTTGAGAATGTTAACACATAGTCTATATTGACGTTCTACATGTATTATATTGACATATTTTATATATCATGTTGACATTTGTTGTTGTACGAAAAAATTGAAAATTTTTGAAATTTTTTTCAAATTTTGACATCGGAACATATGCAAGTGAGATCTCGTTAGAATCCTTATGAAATTATCTTTAATTTGATATATGTTGTGCGAAAAAATAATTTAAATCGAGAAAGTTATATGCGTTTTAAAGTTATAGGATATTTTTCAATAGTTAGTTACAACTAATTTGTTGTAAATTGACCTTAATACCCTTATTGACGTTTTTTATTGATCGCATTGACATTACATGGCTAATGATCTAGGCCCTTAATTTGAATATCTAATGGTTATTATTTAGTTGTAGTTAGCAATTAAGTTTTGAGTTATCAATATAACACTCCCCACGTGTATATATATTCAAGTACCAAAATATATTTATTATTTATTATACAACTAACAATATAAATATGCAAATGTAAATAAAAGTAAGTCAATATGCAAAATGATGTATCTTTCAGGTTAGGGATGTCACACGTGACCTCCTGTAAATCCGCCGCATCCCCATTCTGATTGTTCCACCGCTCCAGTCCTCTCCACAAAATTTTCGACTCACGCCACTTTCGCCGCCGCCGCTACCACCAGCAGAGGGTTCCGGATAGGAGGTGTTGGTCGGCTGATTTCCGCCTCCAATCGCCCCTTCTCTGTGTTGATTTGGGGGATTTTGTCGTTGCCCTGCTTCGGTAATCCCGACGCCGGTGAATTTCGCCTGAGCTCGAGCCTTTTGTCTCTCATCCCACCATTTCGGGTATCCTACCTGTAAAAAACATATGTCCCTCATGTGTTTGTTCTTCGCACAGTGGGAGCACCACAATTTGCTCTTGTCGGTCTTTCCTCCGTTCTGGTGTGTGGCTCCGGCAGGTGGCGGTCGTTGTGCTCCACCCCGGTTGTTTGGACTATCCATTTGTGCTCTGAATCCGTAGTCTATCTCCCCCGATGATGCATCGGCGCTTCCTACGCCAGTGGTGTCTCTGGTGGGTGGAGAGGATGTCGGTGGCATGATTTTCTGTCGAGCCACCTCCTTCTTCACCCATCCGTAGGCCTCTTCAACTAAGGGGTACGGCTGTTGTTTGAGGATCTCCCGCCGGATGTGGTCATATTCTTGGTTCAATCCTGTGAGAAACTTGATGAGCCGTTTCTCACTCGCGTGCTGCCGATACTGCCCGATCCCCTTATCGCAACACGTTACGGGTTGCTTTTGACTTCGATCAACATTGACCCACAATCCGTGGAGTCGACGGTAATATGTCTCAAGGTCAAGGTTCCCCTGTCTAATTGAAATTATTTTGTCCTCCGGGTCGTATACCAGATACGGATCCGCCTTGCTCTCAAACTTGATTGCGAGACTATCCCACAGAGCTTTGGATGTTTGGTGGTGAGCAAAGTCGGCGATAATATCATTTTCGATGTTATCGACGATCCAAGAGAAAACTATCAGATCGGTTTCTTCCCAATTCCGATATCCTTTGCTGCCAGGTTTTAGTGGTTCGTCGTGGATGTTGGAGTACCCCCTCCTGCTTTCTATCGCGACCTTCATTAGGCGCGACCATAACGGGTAGTTTTTCCCATTCAATTTGAATGTCACGGTAACGTTCTTGTTTGTCCTCAATTTTGAGGATTCAGCTGTTGGTTTTTCTTCGTCTGTATCTGACATTTTTGTGTATAGGAATTGGTTTCTGTTTTGGTTTTAGCCTTTTGGCCGAGACTTGGGTATAACAAGGCTATGATAAGAATTCTCTAAGCCAAAATTCTTCCTGCTCTGACGCCATGAAGAAACAATTAGGATCGGAAGAGGTGTATTATTATTGCTTGATGAATATGTTCAAGGAGTACGGCCTTTATAGGCAAGGTAAAATATACACATGGTAAATACAATTACTGGGATCTTCTCCTATTTAAGGTATAAGATCAATTAGAAATCAATAATATTATTTCTATGATTTCTTTCCAACAGATAGTGATAAGTCGAAACCGAAGTAGAGTAATATGCAATGGTAATGTGATAGTAGCATATTAAACAACAACATTGATAAGATTGATAATCATGTGTCAGTGTGTATCTTCTTGATGAGGTTGAGGTGGTGGAGCTCCTACTCCGCCCATTTCCAAATCCATATATACATTATATCCGGGTAACAATCCTTTTCAAAGATTGAAGGAATCCGGTTATTGTGAGTGAGAAACATCGGTAAGTAGACAGCCATGCCAGTAGGAAATAGAGCCAGTACACACGTTGTGGGAGGATCAAAGCCAAGAAGAAAGAGACGAATACCGCCATATTAAAACTGTGGAAGCGCACTTGCAGAATACGAGGTTGAGTTATTCGAATAGAGAAAAAGGAGAGAGGAGCAACACAGCACAAACTATCGAAAACCTAGGCCATGTTTTGAAGATACCAAAGGCATCCCAAATCCCATCATCCACCAAAGATTTAAGAATGTTGATTACCAACATTAAGCCAAATTTTATTTCCCATGAATACATTTTTTTCTTTGCTTCCTTCTTTATGGATAAATGCATGGGGTTTTTATGGTAAATATGGATAGCGTTGGCATTCAATTTAATGGACTTTTTGTTGCTAAATACGGTCTATTTTAATGTGTTCGAAAGAGACCACCTTAAGGTGGGTCGGTGGGTCGGTGGCCTTTACCTTTATTGAATTTAATGCATGCTACATAGTGTAAGGAAAATTTGGACATCAACATGAAGGAAAAAACATACATTTTCCTACTTTGATTTCGGAGAAACCCCCAAAATACACTTAATAACTTGGACAATATGGCCCGGATTCATAATCACAGATTTTGTCATTGGAATACTCAAACTAATATTGATAATTTTAGTGTATTTTTGGTTGCCGATGCTACCAAAAGCAACTATGACATTGGTAGTGAAAGTTGTTGCAAATGAGATCAGATATATAATGAGAAAGAACAAATGAAAGAACGAGTGACAAAATCTACAGATGTTGTCGGCAGAAGCAACTTTATATAAATGAAAATACTCATTTTTTTATAGGACGAAAAAAAATAGAAAGTGTATATATTTTTATGGGACAATGAGAGTAGCTTATTTATTTTAATTTGTTCTAGCTCGACCAATTTAATTTCAATTAAATATTATAATAAAATTCTAAAAAATGCATTTATATTAAAAATATCTTTATATTAAACATAAAATTAAGATAACAGTCGACATTTCATAATTTAAATGCTATATAAATTACAATTTGTTAAAAACGATAAAAAAAAACTGTAATATTTGGAGAAATAAGATTTTTTTTAAATTTTTTCTGATTAAAAAAATTCCAACGGATATAAAACGATGCACACTCTGGGGGTGAGTGGAAGTCACAACCAGCGCACAATGCATGTGGGCTGGATGCGTCGGTCCGATAGGGTGAGCGGCGGGCACTCTCCGTGGCAGTGCAACCCGTGCAATGGCGTTCCGATGGGATGAAACAGCTCGACCCATCTGTAGTTGCTGATGCTCTAAGTCACCGCTCCAATGGGAACTCAGTATCCCTGTCAATTTGTATCTACTCGTGTGAATTGGTTGTTGCACCATTACCATTTTGATTTAGTAATTGCAAAATAATGGAAGCCCAACTACCCAATTAATCACTGATTCAATATATGTTGGAGAAGTCAGTAACACTAAAAGAAGTCAGCAAAATTAAAAGAGATTCCAAAAGTAAATATTCTGTCATGTTTGTTGATAGCAATTTGATGACTTTGGTCTAGCTCTAGCCTCTATGTATATTTGTGCAGAACTTTTGTTCTATATCTATGTCTGTACAGCTACTTATTTCTACTCTTTCTTTAGAGCATCCGCGCAACGGTGGCGACGGTCGCCACCGCCGTCCGCACCGCTGGCAAGGCGAAGCACCGCCGCTGCTGGCACGGCGCTGCTCGATGCATCGAGCAGCGCCGTGCCAACGAGCAGCTGACGTGGCGGCACGGGATTGGGCAACGGCATAGCCGTTGCCTTCAAATTTTTTTTTTACTTAAAAATCGATATTTAATTGTAAATAATGATAAAAAATAAAAAAAATATTTTCCAAATCCAAAAAATATGGCCTTTTTTCCGTTTTTTCTGAATTTTTTTGAATTTTTTTATTTTTTTCCCCAAAATCATCTATAAATACACACATTCATCATCCATTTATCACATCAAATCATCTCTCATTCATAATTCTCATACAAACTATCAACACATTCATCCCTCACTCAAAACCTCAAATGGATTTCACCCATATTATGGAGGAAGCGGAGCGCGAAGAACAAGAATACTACGAACAACATCGTGCCGCTTACGAAGCATATGTCGCGGCGAATACCCCCACTCCTCCTCCTCAACGAACTAGATCAAATCGCCGCTACATCCATCGTGACCGGGAGGGAGCCCACGAAAGGCTCGTTGCCGACTACTTTGCCGACCAGCCGCGGTTTCCGGCAGATTACTTTAGGCGCCGTTTTCGCATGTCAAAGCGCTTGTTCATGCGAATTGTCAACACATGGTCCGCACGTGTTGAATTCTTCCAAACAGGTCCAGATGCAGCCGGCCGGCAAAGTATCACGCCGTTGCAGAAGTGTGCGTGTGCCATCCGACAACTCGCTACTGGGCAAACGGCCGACATCTTCGACGAGTATTTGCATATCGGTGAGTCCACTAGAATCCTTTGTCTAAAGAATTTTTGCGAGGGCGTTCGTTCAGCTTTCGGGGATGAATTCCTTCGGGCACCCATCACCGATGATTGCCAACGGTTGCTTCGTCTTCACGAATCAGTCCATGGCTTCCCCGGAATGCTTGGCAGCATTGACTGCATGCATTGGAGGTGGAAGAATTGCCCGAATGGTTGGAGGGGGCAACACTTAAGCGGTCACAAAGGCGGCGGCCCAACACTTATCCTTGAGGCGGTCGCCGACTACCGCCTATGGATTTGGCATGCATATTTTGGCGTTGCCGGAGCCAACAACGACTTGAACGTGCTCTATTCTTCACCACTCTTCAATGATGTGATGAATGGTGTAGCACCGGCGATCGACTTCACCATCAACGGAAATACATACCACATGGGTTACTATCTCGCCGATGGTATCTACCCAAGGTGGTCGACGTTCGTGAAGACGCTCCACAACCCGCACGACCCGAGACGGATTCTTTTTGCGCAGCGTCAAGAGTCCGCGCGGAAAGACGTCGAAAGAGCCTTCGGGGTTCTTCAAGCCCGATTCAACATAGTGAAGGCCTCGGCTCGGCTGTGGTACGTGAATAATATCGCCGACATCATGTTCACGTGTATTATCTTACACAACATGATTATAGCCGATGAAGGGACGAGGGCGGCTAACTTCTACGACGAGGATGAAGCCGGAAGCTCAACAGCGAGGTCTCATCCACGCCGAGGTGAGCATACGACGGTTGGCCAGAGGATCGAGACAAGACACACAATGCGCGATACCCGAACCCACATTCAGTTACAAGAAGACCTAATCAACCACATGTGGGCGAAATTCGGCAACAAGTAGTGTTTTTTTTAATTTTTAGTATTTTAATTGTGTAATTTTTAATTTTTAGAATTTTAATTATATCGTTTTTATTTTATTTGTCATTTGTAATTTTATTTAGGTTTTTTTTAATGAATTTTATTATTATGGAAATGTTATTGTTTAATTGAATTTTAAATTAATTGTGCTCGTCCTTGCGGAAGAGCACAGCTGTGGGTGTTGTGCTCTTGCCAGAGAGCAGGCAGAAAAAGTGGGGCCGTGCCCACAACCGTGCCGCTGGCAAGAGCACGGTTGTGGATGCTCTTATGTTCCTCTATTTAATTTAATGTGGTGAATATATAATTATATTTATGTATATTTGGGGATAATTACTTTCTTCTCAGTTCCCACGATAGGGAATATGGAAAAATATTGGTGGTAGGAACAGCCAGCCTCTCCCATGAATATTAATTTTAAAAATTGTCAACGTCAAGTGCTCTAATTCTAAATAGAAGTAGTATTTCAATTAATTATGAACCCCATTGTTAATCAAAACATGATGCAATCGAAAACAATAAAATTATTGTTTTACTAATATTCTTTAATACTCCATATTGTTTTAATATTTTAACATCTATTTATCTAAATTTTGCTTTCGTAATTGACTAAACATGATATTAATATGTTACACTAACATCTTAATCAAGTTAATAACTTGATATTAGGAGTATATGTTATAATAACACATCGTGTCAGTTATTTTGTCATACAACTATGTGCATTGCACAACAGTTCATTACACATTTGACATTACCACTTCGTAATGCACACGCAAACTAATGGTCTTATTTTTATAACATTATCCCTTCGGTTTGCAAGATTATACTATCTCATTATTAAATTTGTATTAAGTATAATTTGATTAATGTGATTGAATCTTACTCCTATGATTTAATCCTAGATGGATAGTCATATAATAAAGGGAAAATTATGTAAAAAGTCATAAATTTTGGGAAAAGTTTGGTTTTTTCCATAAACTATAAAAGTTGCGCCTAAAGTCACGAACTTTATCGGATCGTGCAAATTTCCCAATATACCCGACCTGACAACATATTTCCGTTAAAAACATATGTCGTCAAGTCGGGTAGTTTGGGAAATTTGCACAATCCAATAAAGTTCGTGGCTTTAGGCGCAACTTTAATAGTTTGTGGGAAAAACCAAACTTTCTCCAAAGTTTGTGACTTTATAGGCAATTTACCCTATAATAAATAGTTATAGACTTGTAGCCAACCTCATCCTACTAAATAATCTCACAATTTAATAGTATTAGATTATATCTTGCTTCTATTTTATCTAGGAAACAAACTACACATTAAGGTGGTGTTCAGTTTCTAAGATAAAATAATACCAAGATACAATTTAAGATTGAGTTGTGAGATTATTTTAGTCATAGGGGGTAGTTATGACTAATTATCTCATGATTATCCATCTAGGATTAAGTTGTGGGTTGAATCTCATGAAGCAAACACACTACAAATTTAATCCCAGATACAATCTTGCAAACCGAACACCCCCTAAAGTTCCCACTAAGAGCATTCACATCGGTGGATTTTGGGGGAGTTGCGACGCACGAAGGGCGTGGCAAGCATCCCCTTTCGCCTTGGGAGTAGTGTTGCCCACGGTTCCAAAACCGGCGGTTCCGGTTCGGAACCGCCGGTTCCGGTTTATAGGAATTCGGAACCGGAACCGAAC
Source organism: Salvia splendens (assembly GCF_004379255.2). NCBI lineage: Eukaryota > Viridiplantae > Streptophyta > Magnoliopsida > Lamiales > Lamiaceae > Salvia > Salvia splendens. The sequence goes on from NC_056044.1 coordinate 27,745,483, forward strand.
CGTGAGGCTATTTCACGGTTCCGGTTCCAGTTCGAAAACCGGCGGTTTCACGGTTCGGTTTTTTTTTTCTATGTAATTTGAAATTTGGACTTATACAATAAATTGGAACAAGACAACGGATAATTTAAATTGAAATAAGACGAATAAGGTGAAAATGATATCAATTTTATTGAATTTGAGTTGTAACGGACAACTATACATTACAATTTACAATACATATACAAGTATATAACATACAACAATGTAATATAATTTACAAGTGTCGTCGGAATGTAAATAAAAAAAAATGAAATGGGGGATAATGGATGAATTTGAATTCAAAATCAAAATTTTTAAAAATTTGAATTTCGGGAAACCGGCGGTTTTGCCGGAAAACCGTCGGAACCGCCGGTTTCACCGCCAAACCGCCGGTTCGGTCAACAAACCGTCTGCCTCGTGTTCCGCACCGGAACCGAAAACCGCCGGTTTCGCGGTTAACCGCCGGTTTTCGCGGTTAACCGCCGGTTTCCGGTCCAAAAATCGCCTGTTTTAGCTGAAAAACCGGCTGAAAAAGCTGCCCCCGCTGCCGCCTCGGTTTTCTCACCGGAACCGTGAAACCGCCGGTTAACCGGCGGTTCCGAACCGTCCGGAACCGGCTGTTCGGTGACGGTTCCGGTTCGAAAAATCTTGAACCGGAACCGGACCGCGGTTCCAAATGCAACGGTTCCGGTTCGAAAAAATTAACACGGTTCCGGTTCGGAACCGGAACCGATGGGCATCTCTACTTGGGAGGACGGTGACAGTGGCAGGGTGAGGTGACAAGCCTGGAGAGGGGCACGACTCGTGCAACATGTTTTTTTTTTTAGAAGAAGGAAGAAGAAAGTGAGTTGTTGTGTTTCTGTAATTATTTTAATCCCTAATTATGGTTTCCTTAATTAGTTCTTTAATTTCTTTGATTTCTCTAATTAATGAATTCTTAATTAGTGTTTCCTTAAATGAATTCTTTAATTGAAAAAATTTGGTGAAATTCTTTAATTAATGAATATTGTATAAATATATTTTTTGTGAAATAATAAATTTGTTTCATCGCATTATCATAATTTTAAAGTAAAATAATGACTAATGAAAATTAATGTGGAAGGTATGGAGAGAGGACTTTTTTTGTGGAAGATATGATTTGATGCAGAAAAAGAAGGAAATTATAACGAGGTGTGACATAACACGAGGACGCCCAATGTGAAATGCCCCAAAGAGCATTACATTAAATTTTGTCAACTACGAAAATCAACTTTTTGTCTCTACAAAACACGACACTTGGGTGAAGACGTCAAAATCATACGACTTAACTAATGTCTTAACAAAGTATTAGCACATGCACACATCATCTCATTTTAATTGCAATTAAGTTAATAACGCAAATTTAGCATTCAAATTAGTAGATTTAATTTTAGATGGCATATTTAAAATAGCGTACAGCCCAAAGGGACAAAAGGTCAAATACGAAAGCGAAGCGTGTAAGCGTGAATACGGCACGTGCCAATCGCGCGCCAATCACACACACGTGTCACTAGAAATTGCGTGATCTAGCCCGGCGGCGGCGTGAACTACACCTCCTGATTTGTTATTTAATCCGCTGCGAGAGTGTGGAATGGAGGCTACTCGCCTGCACCATTTCCGATATACACGTGGCAGGGGCAGATTGATTGGCCTCACCAAAAGGTGTTAGTTAAAACGTCGTGGTCAATCGAATTTTTTAGAACCTCAATTATAAACTAAGCGATTTAAATAATACTCTTACAATGTGTCATCAAGGTTGAATCTTGGCGATGAAAGCCATTAAATTGCAGCTGAATCCGCCGGGCACAACTCCCCCTTTTGGTCAATTGATGAAAGGTGGTCTCGGCGGCGGCGGCGGCGTATTGTCGTTAAATGGGCGGCGAGGAGGAATGGCCGGAGCCTCCTGTTGCCGGAGTTAGATTGGTTGACGCGCCAATTCTTTTCTTTGTCGTCACTCACAAGGCTTTCCGCGCGGAGCTCAATGCCGTCCGCCGTGTGGCGACGGAGGCCGCCGAGGGCGGCGCTGTCAGCGGCGATGTCGTCGTTGAGCTTAGTCGGAAGCTCGAGTTTTTGAAGCTTGTGTATGATTACCACAGTGTTGCCGAAGACGAGGTTTGACTCATTTTCTAACTGATTTTGCTTTTACTAAATATTGTTAGAATAAAGGAGAAGATTTGATTAAGCAAGGAAAGAATAAATTAAGAATCAATTACATATCATGTATAGAATAGAATGATTTAGTTACATATACAAGACCTTGTAAACTCCTATTTAACTTATACGGTGGTAATGAGAATGAATCAAGCTTTTACCCCAAATTCCTTTCTTCCTTTGCCGTTTGTCATGGCATCAGAGCGGGCGACGATTCTGGGAGCTCAGAATCAATATCATCATCGCTCATAACCCTTTCCCAACCCTTGACTGTGAACCTGTGACAGAGAGATGTCAGAAATCGAAAAAGGAACAACCGGCGGCCCGAACACATCCGAAGCGGATGAGTTTGCATGCCTCTTTTCAAATTTTATGCGTAAAAGCCTTATGCATAACCAACCACCAGAAATCAATGAAACCAAACCAGAGAAAACCATATACAAAACCGACTCTCAGCCACTGACGGTAGGATTTAAACTCAACGGCGACAATTATCCGGTATGGTCCATCTTGATGCATAACGCAATAAGCGGAAGGGGGATGGTATCTCACATCACTGGAGTCCCATCCCCCCCGCCGAGAACAGACCCGACGTTTACACAGTGGCAAGAAGCCGACCATTGTGTATTTACGTGGCTTGTTCAAAACATCGAAACAAAGTTGGTCAGCCGAGTTGCTCAACAACCGACGGCAAAACACATATGGGACAGCCTGGCTGTAACATACAAGAGAGGGAGAGATTCGTTGCAAACATACGATCTCCACCGGAGGGCGAGCACGTTAAAACAGGGGAACACAACGTTGGAGGAAGTATGGAACGACCTCAACGAGATCTGGACCGCAATTGACCAGAAGCGGCCTAACCGGATGAAATGTTCAGAGGATATCCAAATCTACAATGAAGAGACGGAACAAAATCGGCTATATCAATTCCTTACGGCATTGGATGAGAAGTATGAGTTAGTAAAGAGAGAAGTGTTAAAGATGGAACCACTCCCCTCGGCCGAACAAGCATACAACGTAGTGAAGCGGGAGGACATCCGATCGGAGATTCTCCGCCCTGCAGACAGAAAAGCCCCAGGAGATGGGATCGGAGCAGGGCTGTTCACGGCGCGAAGGCCAAATCACTCCAATGCCCCACGCCGCGGCGGCGATAGCAGGAACGGAGGGTGGAACCAGCGACCTTCCGATGAACGAAGAACAGATGAAGATCGGTCCAAATTGGTATGCACAAACTGTGGAAAACGGAAGCACACAAGAGAACAATGCTTCGAATTGGTGGGATACCAAGAATGGTGGGAGTCGAAGCACAAACCGGCGGCCGCTCGGCCACCATGGAGCAAGGGCCACGCCGCCGCGGCTGTTGGAGCGGATGGAGGATGAGCTAATCTCGCCACCGCCGAGGGCAACCGTGATGTGGCCGCGCACGCTCGGGGCAACGAGCAGCTGATCGGAGCACCACCGAAGATGGCCGAGATCGCACAATTCGCCGCTGGACCGATCCGATCAGAGGAAGGAGAAATGATGGAGGCGGTGGGAGGTAACCGTGTATTAGGGATAGGTTTGCAACCTAACCCTCCATATTTCTTATATTCTGAAAAATTACCCCATGCCAATCTTTCTCTTAATTTTGCCCCAAAAGTTTCCCGAAATTTTAAAGTGACCCCCAGATGTGTTGAGAAATACAAATCAGACCCAATTAAATGTGAAAATCGTTTTCAAGTCCTAGAAAATTTTGGGACAGCATGTGCCGTGTCTACAGGATCGGAAAAAATTAATAGGTGGATTTTTTATTGCGGGGCTACTGATACGATGACGTATGATGCGTCAGATATTACTAAACTCCATAAACCTCATTTTTCTCATATTCAGACTGCTAGTGGAGAGTTTACGGATGTAAAGGGGGCAGGACCTGTGAAGATTTCTCCAACTTTAGAACTATCTAATTGTTTGCATGTTCCTTCACTCTCCCATAAATTATTGTCAATCAGTCATGTGACACGAGAATTAAATTGTACATTGCTGATGCAACCAAACTTCTGTCTATTACAGGATATCAGGACCGGAGAGATTATTGGGCGTGGCACTGAAAGTAACGGGCTGTACTACGTGGATGAGATAGCCCAAAAAGGAGCTGCCATGCTAACTCACGGGACTGCTGATAGGGAAGCTTGGCTTTGGCACCGACGCTTAGATCCTTCTCCGGGTTATTTAAAAAAGTTATTTCCTAATATTATTCCAAAGTCGAGCATGTACTGTGAGACTTGTGTTTTGGCTAAAAGCCATAGAAACTCTTATCCTTTGAGCAATTCTCGTACTGAAACCATTTTTTATTTAATACATTCTGATGTTTGGGGACCCGCACCAGTAGTTGGGGACAAGGCTTTAGATATTTTCTTATCTTTGTTGATGATTGCACCCGTATGACGTGGGTATATTTTATGAAGCATAAGTCTGAAGTTTTTGAACACTTTGTCCACTTTTATAACCTTGTTCAAACACAATACCAAAAACTCATAAAAACCCTTCGATCCGATAATGGGGGAGAGTTTGTCAATACCAAAATGAAACAATTCACCCTAGAAAAAGGAATGATACACCAAACCACCTGTGCCCACACTCCAGAACAGAATGGGGTAGCCGAGAGAAAAAACAGAATCCTACTAGAAATGACCCGAGCCATGCTCATAGAATCACAAGTTCCAAAAACCTTCTGGCCTGAAGCCCTTGCCACTTCCGCTTACCTTCTAAATCGGCTACTCACCCATATACTAAAATTCCAAACACCAATCGATACCCTAGCCCTACAAACAACTATTCCCCAACATCTTTCACTAGAACCCCATGTCTTTGGATGCTCAGTCTTTGCCCATATACCAAAACATGAACGAACAAAGTTATCCCCTTGCGCCATTAAATGTGTATTTGTGGGCTACGGGGTAAACCAAAAGGGCTACAGATGCTTTGATCCTAAGTCTAATCGTATGTACACGACCATGAATTGTGATTTTCTTGAAACTGAGTACTTCTATACTCATCTTAGCGGTCAGGGGGAGAGTGACACTAGGAAAGACGTTAGTGACCCACTAAGCTGGGTGTCAATGCCAAGTGTACCAGAGGCGGACCTACCAGAGGAAGCAGTACGCAACTCCGCTGGGCAAGTCTCTGACGTTGTACAGACTGAAGCAGCAGGTGACACAAGTCCTAGTAACGACTCTCCGCTCCTGATATCGGATGTAAGTACTCTTGCTTCTGTCAATGAGATTATTGAATCTAATGTTGTTGATGAGACTCAGGGGGAAATGTTAACCCTGAAGAAGGTGAGATAGATGACATTGGGGGAATTGATCCCGACACTGGGAGATATATCCTACCTCCAAGGACAAACAGGGGAGTACCACCGAAGAGTTACAGTCCGGAGAGAATCAACAGAAAGGCAAGATACTCTATGGCTAATCTCGCCAAAGGTCACCTTACCGAGATGACTCAGGCGTTTGAGGAAGCACTCTACGATGAAGAAGAGATCCCACAGTCGACGGACGAGGCAATGAGGAACCAACATTGGAGAGAGGCCATGAAGAAGGAGATAGATGCTTTAATGCGCAACCACACTTGGGACAAGTGTATACTACCCGAAGGAAAAAAACCAGTTGGGTGTAGGTGGGTGTTCACCATTAAGCGGAGACCGGATGGAAGCATCGAGCGGTATAAAGCTCGACTGGTGGCTAAAGGGTACACTCAGACTTATGGAATAGACTACTCAGAAACCTTTTCTCCAGTAGCCAAGATGGATACGGTCCGGGTACTACTTTCCATTGCCGCCAATCGAGATTGGTCACTATACCAGTTCGACGTCACAAACGCCTTCCTTCATGGCGAGTTAAAGAAAGAAATTTGCATGGAGGCACCACCGGGCTTCTCTGACGAGTTCAAGGTAGGTGAAGGATGCAGGTTGAGGAAAACTCTATATGGACTGAAGCAGTCACCGAGAGTCTGGTTTGGTAGATTCGCTGACGCAATGAAGAGCTATGGATATAGACAGAGCAATTCAGATCATACATTGTTCCTGAAACGGCACGAAGGAAAGACTACATGTTTAATTGTGTATGTTGATGACATGATTATTACAGGCGATGATGTAGAGGAAATTAAGAGTTTGAGGGAGAAGCTTTTCAAGGAATTCGAGATGAAGGATCTAGGTGACCTTAAGTATTTTTTGGGGATTGAAGTCCTTCGATCACCGCGAGGGATATTTTTGAGGCAGAAGAAATATATCTTGGACATCCTAGCAGAGACAGGCCTACTAGAGTGTAAACCAGCCGAGACCCCGATTGTGCAAAATCATGGCTTGAAGATACAAGATGGAGCTGAGGCAGCAGATCGAGGGCGTTATCAGCAGTTAGTTGGGAGACTCATCTATTTATCTCACACTAGACCTGATATTGCTTATGCGGTAGGAGTGGTAAGTCAATTTATGCACCAACCCCAGGCTGAACATTTAGAGGCTGCACTGAGGATAGTTCGATATTTGAAGGGAACCATTGGACATGGAATAGTGTTCAAGAAAAATGGAAGCTTAGAAATCCATGGGTATACTGATGCAGATTGGGCAGGTAACCCAGTGGATAGAAGATCGACCTCAGGCTACTTCACATTCGTTGGAGGTAACTTGGTATCGTGGAAAAGCAAGAAGCAGAAAGTGGTAGCCTTGTCTAGTGCAGAGGCAGAATTTAGAGGAATTAAAAGTGGTCTGACTGAGATCATGTGGCTAAGGAAATTGATGACAGAGATTGATTCTATTCCAAGTAAGAGTCAATTGTACTGCGATAATAAAGCCGCGATAAGCACTTCAGAAAATCCCGTACAACATGACCGAACAAAGCACGTTGAGGTGGATAGACACTTCATCAAGGAGAAGATTGAAGATGGAGTGGTCGAGTTCCCATTTGTGCGTTCGGAAGATCAGCTGGCAGATATACTAACCAAGGCGGTTAGCTCGAGGAGTCTTGAAGATGTTCTTGACAAATTGAGTATCGGGGATCCCACTACTCAATTTGAGGGGGAGTGTTAGAATAAAGGAGAAGATTTGATTAAGCAAGGAAAGAATAAATTAAGAATCAATTACATATCATGTATAGAATAGAATGATTTAGTTACCATATACAAGACCTTGTAAACTCCTATTTAACCTATACGGTGGTAATGAGAATGAATCAAGCTTTTACCCCAAATTCCTTTCTTCCTTTGCCGTTTGTCAAATATTAGTAACATTAATGCTTTTGAATCGAGTTAGGAAATTTTCAGTTGTTGGACATTCTCGATTTCTAAGGTTAGCAATATTTAGTATGTTGACTAAATTGTGAAGAAGAAGAGCGAGAAATTTTATGCGTATAAAACTTGAAGATTTGCTTGTGATGAATCAAACTGAGACGATTTTGTTGTGGAAACTTGGCTGCATATAACTTGTATGACACATTGACACAAAAGAAAGAACTATTAGGACAACTTAGTCACGGATTGTGACAGCAGCATCGCCTAACTTGGGCTAAACGATCCTCTGTTTTACGTTGTGTAAACTGTCCAAAAAATCTATGCCGTATTTATGTTGATCAAGATAGTCCCAAATTCATATTCTCATTAGTACATTTTCTTGTTATTTCCTTTTTTGGTTATATACCTTGAGAAACTTCAGCTTTGATATTATTTCTGCTGATTTTTGCAGATTCACCGTGTGTCAATGACTCAAAATTGCAAATCTAACTCTTACATAACAGGTTATATTTCTGGCGTTAGATTCTCAAGTAAAGAATGTAGTACGGACATATTCCCTTGAACATAGCTCTATTGATGATGGCTTCAGTTGCATCTTCAACTACTTGGATCTCTTGATGAGCAAAGAAGACGATGCATCTCAGATGTTTCAAGATCTTATTTCTTCGATTGGTACTGTGCAGACCATGATTTGTCATCACATGCATAAAGAAGAGGAGCAGGTACCTGTTCAATTTTTAAAAATATATTTATTCTAGTGGTCTTCTAGTAGCTTATTTGTTATTCAAATGACTTTACGTTAATTTTCTTTAATGACTTAATCATGGAACGAAAGTGATAAAGTCTTGAGCGTTGGAGAACTGCTCACTTCTGAAGGCCTAAAACAAAGAGTTGAATTTACAAAATTGAATGGGTTGGTAGATCTGAGTATTCATTGTTTATTTGCGTATAATTCATGTTGATGCAGGTTTTCCCTTTGCTGATTGAGAAATGCTCGGTCAAAGAGCAGTCTCACCTCGTCTGGCAGTATATGTGCAGTGTTCCCACTATACTACTGGAGGAATTTTTACCATGGACTACTCTTTATCTTAGTTCAGATGAAAAACTAGATGTCCAACATTGCTTAAAGCTGATTGTGCCTAATGAAAGACTACTTCAAGAGGTATATCCCAATCTAAAATTATCAAGCAATGTTGTTAAGTATCTGAAATTGATAATGAACTCCACAGGTAATCATTTCCTGGATTCAGCCTGAGAGTTCTTCGTCAGGTGCCAACAGCATATATGGAAAGAGGCATCAACTTCTAACTAGACTATCCAATAGGGACATACAAAAGCTGTATCCACTTCAGATTTCCTCTGACCAAGAACAGCAATTCAAGAGAGCATGTTTGATCCATAAGAGTTATGTGGAGGAACCCGTCAAAGGTATTCATTTTTGGCATGCTGCGCTGCGAAGAGATCTCAATCAAATTCTTGAGGAATTGTTCCATATAATAAGCTCAAACTGTTCCTCAAGTGTGTCTTCAGTTTTTGTCCAGCTCAAATTCAATGCAGATGTCTTGATCTTCTATAGGTAACCGAGATTGGTAACTTTAAAATTTTCGCTAGCCTCCAACTTAATTTTAAATTATTTGATGCAGCAATTCTTTGGACTAAATACTCTGTAATTTGTCAAATCTTGAAGCTGAGAATAGCAAATCTTCGTGCAATCCACTTATAGATGAATGCCAGATTAAAGTTCTCCGGAGGTTGCTGCTCTATGAATCTCAAGGTTAAACACAACTAGAAAACTCTGTGGAGATGCTTTATCAGGAACTGAAATCCCTTGTAAGAGGGCTGGGAAAAAACTTGTTGCTTCTTGAAACTGAGGTACAATTTACAGTATGTTAATTCTCAGTTCATTATTTGAAGAGTTTTCAATAAATGTAGTCAATACATAATGAATAACATTCTAGGAAATGCTGGTAAGATTATATTTTTGTGAAGCACCTTGAAAGTTTTGTAGGGAATTGTGTGAATGTAAAAGCGAGAAGCACAGATATTCATAAACATGATAAGTCTATTTAAACAGACAAAAAGTGTGACAGCAACCAGACAGCTACAGATTTAATCCATTGATAGAATACAAATTTGAGTATATCTTTCATGTATTTAAGCACACACAATCAACTCTTTTAGTGGCTTCTTTCTGTGGTTTTCTTTTAAGTTTCTTCCTGTTTGGAAGTAAGTTATGTTGCTTCAGTAACTTTATTCTTCAGTTTTTTCCAGGTTTTCCCATCCATTACCACAAGTTGCACCATTGAAATGCAAATGTGGTTGGTCCAGGCATGCCTTTATATGATGCCACTTGGGCTGCTAAGGTGCACTCTTACTTGGTTCTCGTCTCATTTAACTGAGAACCAGTCAAAATCTATTATAAAGAAAGTAGAGATTGGATGTCCAGCAATAAGTAAACCCTTTACTTCTCTACTATGTGAATGGGTCCGCATTGGTTATTCGGGTAAATTCTCAGCTGAAAAATTTAGGGAAAATCTGGAAGAAATGTTCAATGGCAGAAGCTTCTACTTGGATGAGCAAAATAGACAGAAAACTATTTTCTCTGATTGGATGTTCAACCCAAATTCAACAACAACGATAAACATGTGTGCTGACTTCCCGTCTTCTCCTGCCTCTGAGGAAACAGGAGAGCATGATACATTTAATCCAAGTGAGATGAACATCCGCATATTCTTTTCTCATAAGTTCAAAAGAATGCCATCACTTCACAGAAATCTTGTGGAAGCTGACCATGCTACTTCCTCGAGTCTCAAATCTAGGCCCATGGATGCTGTTTTTTATTTCCATAGAGGTCTAATAAAAGATCTGGAGTACCTTGTCAGCTTATCAGCTAAGCTGGCCGCAGATGCCGGATCTCTCACTGAGTTTAAGAAGCGCTTTAAGCTTTTGCGTACCATCTATCAAATTCATAGTGACTCGGAAGATGACATTGCTTTTCCAGCTCTGGAATCAAAGGGAGCACTTCGAAATATAAGCCACTCCTACAGCATCGACCATAAGTTGGAATTCAAATATTTCACAAAAATCTTCCATAATCCTGGAGGAGATATCCGAATTGCATGATCAGCTTGGGAGCAACGAGACTAGAGCGCGGCTGGATAAGTTGTTTCTGGAAATCCATCATACTTGTCTGTCTATGTGTAAGGTACTATGTGATCACATGTATCGTGAAGAAGTTGAGATTTTCCCTTTGTTTAGTGAAAGTTTCTCCATTGATGAAGAAGAAAATATCATAGGCCATATGCTAGGGAGGACGAAAGTTTCCCTTCTGTTGAACAGCATGCCATGATGTCTATATGACTCAAGGTTGCTAGAAACACGAAATTCGATGAATGGCTACGAGAATGGTGGGAGGGTATGGCTGAACATACCGTATCCACACTGGAAGAGGGATCCGGACCTCCCGATGACCCCCTGGAAGTTGTGTCGATGTATCTGCTGAAAGATGGTGCTCAAATGAAAATAGGTCATAACAGAGAGACCAGCGGAGGGAAGGATGAATTCCAGTCTCAAGATATAAGCCTATATCAAGAGGAGACTGACAAAAAGAAACTCAATGAAGCGGACACGATATGCCATGATGTAGCAGAGGTAACTAGTACAGAATGTAACAAATTGAGCCACAAGGAGCACCCTCTAAGCATGAATCAGGAGGAGCTGGATGCAGCACTAAGAAGGGTATCTCAGGACCCTAATCTGGATTCTCGAGAGAAAACATATTTAATGCAGAATTTGCAAGTGAGGAAATGATGAAAAAACAAACCACTATAGTTTTAGACTTTTAGTCTCACAGATGATTAACTTTGCTGTTATGTACTGGGATCTCTTGTATTTCTAATTACAGCCAGTGGACTATAATGCAAAAGATGCACAGCCAGGCTTCTGTGGGGAATCACGAGGGAGATATCCCAGGTCAAAGTCCTTCTTACCGTGATCCTCTTGGGGCAATTTTTGGTTGCAAGCACTATAAGAGAAACTGTAAGCTTCTCGCTCCATGTTGCGATAAGCTCTGCACGTGCATACGTTGCCATGATGACCAAACAAACCATTCAGTGGACAGGTTAGACTAGCATAAACCAAGTTGCTGCTCGAATTATTTCTTTCTCTGACGTGCAAACTCATTTTACTATTTCTTGCTGCAGAAAAGCTATAACGAAAATGATGTGCACGAAATGTATGGTAATTCAGCCAATTGGGCAGAAATGTATGAGTCAATCTTGCAATGGCTTCTCCATGGGAAAATACTATTGCAGGATTTGCAAATTGTTTGATGATGGACGGTTAGTAGATTATGTGTATCCAATATTGAGCTTCTGAGCTTCATAGTCCTCTCCCTTGTCTTAATAAAGTTCTAAGGCACATGATCGTTGTTCTCATTAAAGATCATTGGCTTTAAGTTACATAGTTAACAAAGATGCTCTGATTTCAGAATGAAATGCAATTTCTAGGTATATCTTACTGAGCAATCCTAACAGATATTTTGGACAGGCAAATATACCATTGCCCTTACTGCAACTTGTGCCGGGTTGGGAGGGGACTGGGTGTTGATTATTTCCACTGTATGAAATGCAATGCTTGTATGGGGAAGGGTCTCATTGTACATATATGTAGAGAGAAGTGCCTGGAGGATAACTGCCCGATATGCCATGAATATATTTTTACGTCAAACTCTCCGGTCAAGGCACTTCAATGTGGTCATTTGATGCATTCATCTTGTTTTAAGGTATCCTCATACTCTAGAATTTATCTTGTATTATGAGGTCATGATTTTTTTTTCTCGCAAAATTGACATCTTATTCCTTTTTATCCCGTGCTATTAGGTTTACACTTGCTCTCACTATACTTGCCCGATTTGTAGCAAGTCACTTGGTGACATGCAGGTTAGTTTATGGAGTACTTTATATTTCTTTCTTTTTATTGTTCCAATCGTTCCCGTGATTCTGTGAAAGTACATATTAATGTGGAGTATATATTTGTAGTTGCAAATGCACAGTTAATAAATTTTCTGCTCTAGCTATTTCACTCCCCTAATTATAAGTAACAATATGCAGAGTTTATGATCCGTTATGTGTTTTGAGTTCAAAAAGGCTTCCAGTTTTTTCTACAAAGGGCATCTTCACTATATAAACACTGACTTTACTCCCTTGACCCGGATACAAAAACCTTTTTCCAAACTAATCAGAAAGGCACCTGCAGACTACGGTTCTTCAGCAAAATTAAATTAAGACGAGTGCCTTGTTTCACTGTTCTTCTTGTTTGAATCTATGCAAAAATTTACTGGTGTTCAAAGAATCATTATTAATCTCCTGTACAGGTGTACTTCCAGATGTTAGACGCTCTGTTATCAGAACACAAAATCCCAGAAGAGAAATCTGGTCAGACTCAGGTGTGCTAATTTATGATTCTTAAATCTGAAATAATGATTTGCAAGTAAAAATGATTAAAACATGTCTGAGCAACGAATATGCAGCTTATATTATGCAATGACTGTGAACAAAGAGGAACAACCTCATTTCATTGGCTTCACCACAAGTGCTCATATTGTGGTTCGTACAACACGAGGATTATCTGACTTGAAACCTGGAAAGTTTGTATGTACACCTTACTAGATGTAGATATATTTCCTTTACGATTTATGCAACTGGTAATAAACAATTGCAATTTTCAGAAGGTGAAGTTATTTTAAGCTACTCCATCACCATGTTCCCTCTAGTAGAGAGGTTTTGGTAAAACAACCAATTGTAGGATTCTGTACTTAAGCTCAATCAATGAATAAATGACGATTTCCAGATGCATTATTCTGTTCTTTTTCAGAAAGTAAAATATCATGAGTCAAAGGACATTATCTGTTGGTAATTTTACTTTTCTGGCAAATATTTCTCTGAAGCGTTGATGGATACTGTGACACTCGTGGCCATGTCAAATAGTTGGATGTGTATATTTAATGATATAATCACATGAAAACACATTAATGTATTCCAGAATTCGAGGTTGTAGTGTAATGACTCTGATGAGGCTAGTTTCTAAATTGTACACAAGTTATCTAATTTCTCTTAGCTATAAGATCTTATATTTGTATGATGAATTTTTTTTCAAATTTCATATCATAGTGCACTTTGACCGATTTGGTCATCAATACCTTCCAACCGGTCTGTCAAAATTATCCAAGACAGATGAAGTATTGAACTTACCTTGCACTTTTTTCCTCTCTTTCATTAAGGTCGCCCATTGCACCAATTATAACGGGTTGACATGATTTCTTATGTATTCAGTTGAAACACAAATTACTGGGATTTTATACTGTCTTTTACTGTATTATAGTTTTTCATCTTGTAATCAGACTGAAAAGGGTAATTCATGAGGCAGGCTGATGAGGACTTATGAGGTTACGACTCAAATCAAATTGAGGTGAGAATTTAGTTTTCTTGAGGAATAACTGCTACTACTTCTTCATTGCATATGAAAATGTACACTTAAGAGAATAGAGAAAACTGTAAAATGTACTATTGATGCTTACTTTATGAAAGTTGTGTGTGATTGAGAAAATAAATATGGCTTCCAATCGGCCAAGCCTCTTTCCTTGAATATCCACCATTTTGATGTTATTAGTTGAAGCTTGTAAGGCTAAAGCATGCTGCAGCGTTCTTCAGTTCATTCTCTGCCATGTGCTCGTCAGACTGTGTGCAATCTCTAACCGATGAGTCCAAACTGCATGTTAGGTTGAAGCTTCAGTATTAGTGATAGAATATGACCAAAAAAACTAGTATCAAGCTTAGGAGAATTTATTGTTGAAGGTAATGAGATATCTGAATAACAATGCGTGTTTGTCTAGGGAATAAGGTACCTGGATTCGTATACTTCCTTGGGGCCAACGTAAGATTGCCTGTCATCAATATTATCAAAAAATGAATACATTTCATTGTAGTCCTGTGGGACAGTAGGCATAGTTTGTGAAGTAGTCAGGTGTGATTGCATCACAATTGAATCGATATTGTTGTGGTAGTCGTTGTTGTTATTGCTATAGCTACACGTCTTTTGCATCAACAACGAATCAACATTGACATTGACATTGTTGGAACCAGAAGAGGCTTGTGTTGCCACAAGGTTATTATACTCTGATTGGCCGTCTTGCTGGACAAGCGCGGCCATGGCCGTGTTCCCGGGAGGCGCCATGCCTAACTGCAATTGTGAGAGGTAATCATCTCCGGGCGACGTGTCTTGTTGTTGTTGTTGTTGTTGTTGCTGCTGGCGATAGTAAAATAATTGTTGCAGGACTGCATGGAGTTCCTCCTCAGCTATCTGAACCTGAGAAGCGAGATTCTGAACTTCGACCAAGCATCCGTAGACGGGGTTCCTCTCACGCATTGCAGCGTGGAATTTGACGGACTTGATGGCCATGACTCTCTGATCAGGGTGGAGCTCCTTGAGCAGTTTCTGTATGTGTTTGACGCCGAACAGCCTGTGAACACTTTGGAACACCTGAGGTTGATCGGCCGGGAAGAAGGGTGCAAGGAGGCATTGGGGGGTGCACCTCCGCCTCTGGAACTTGCACGCTGCGCAAGCCTGCCCGCTGCCACTTCTCAGGGTCATCGATCCTCAGAATCGAAGCATGATTCAAGGAATGGCAATGGTGTCCTGTTCTCAGAGAGAGAGAGAGAGAGAGAAGAAGAAGAAGAAGGAGCAATGGCAGAGTGATGATGTGCAAGTGTTTTTGTGTGTTGGGAGTTTGGTAAAAGACTGAGTAAATTTTGCGAAAATGAAGGAAGTGTTTGTTTGAAATGTAGGGACAAGTGGAGGTTTATTAGGAGAATATGGATTTCCTAACATTAAGGGGTCATGCTATTTCTAGTGGCTACGCCCGGTTTTGTTGGTTTGGTGAAAGTCAAGTGTTGTTTTTGTATCTTTTTAATTTCGATCTTATGATATTACAAAATAGAGTCTTTGTACATAATCATTTTCAAATCGTGTTATTGGCTATTAAATTCAAAATTCAATAACCGCTATTTATTAAGATAGTACTAATAACTTAATAGCATTATAAAATGCATTTGTTAACCTCTCAACCAATTACCAATTTGAATTTTTGATTAAATTTCAGTTTTCATGCATCATCAACTGGGGTTACAATGTCGTGACATTTTTCAAATAGGAAAATTAAATCACATTCATCTAAATGAACATTAAAACTCGGAACTTAATCTATTTTATCATAATAGACACATCCATGTGTAGAAATAAAACCATAATACTTATCAATGTTATAAAACATAAAATAGGAGACGCAATTTTTTGATTTAATGTAAAATAACATCCACTGAAATTTTACAAGGGTAGGGGAAGTCTTGTATAAACTCAAATTTCGAGACAAGTCACTAAACATTGGAGGAAAAATGAATTTAGTGTTGTGCTGCTCGTAAAAAGAATTGTATATTCCAAATAAGAATATAATTAAGGATGATTTTCAGTTATCATTTGCATTATTGTAAATGTTAACATAATATTAAATGTATTACATAGTCATATTCTATTTACGATATCATAATATTAAATTTACTTCGTTATAATGACAGTTAGCAGAGATATTTACGCATAAATTTTTTTCATGCAACTTTCTCCATATGAACATATGCAAGATAGGATTTTGTTAAAATTCTAAAAAAAATATTTTTAATTTGATTATATGATACGTAAAATATAATTTAAGTTGAGAAAAAATATATGGAGTAGTAGAATTAAATAGTACAGTAACAGTTTTCATTAAAAATAAAAAAATATAATTAAGCATGACATTTTTACTTCAGCATACATCATGACAACATTTAATGCATATCATTATACAAAAATTATAGTATGAATTAGGTCAAATCTCATAATTATCCTTAATTGACACAATCTTTGTAGTAAATTATAATGTGAACAGTCGAGAAAGACGTGCAAAATGAGGATCAATCTTGACAAAATTTGAAGCTGGGGAAGAACAATTACAAAAACTCCACAACTTCGATCAAAATTCAAGACCTTAAAGAAAGCTAACCAAAAAAGCAACAAAACTACTACAGATATACAGATCAATACCAACAAAAAGTTGGCAAAGATTGAGGTGTAACTAGGCCTAATAAAAACATCCATCCAGTTCAGCTACGCAACAAAAAACCTCATCTTTCCCCAAGCATCGGGAAACACATGGGGCCCGAGCGTCGGTCGATTCATTCTTCCAGAATTATCAGGTCGTGCCTCCTGTCCAAGCTGAAGAAGAAGAAGATGATGATCAAGGAGAAGAAGAAGAAAATGACATCATAGAGGATGAAAATGAGGAAGAAGACGTTCAGAGCATCCGTATCCAACATCGACCAGCTGCGGAGGGTTCATCATGCGGCGGGGTTGGGAAGCTCATGAGCAAAGTGTACAAGAGATTGTCCTCCAGGAAGAATAAGTGGATTCAACCGTCAAAATACACTCCATCGTCGTATAAGTAGCAATTCTTCAGGTACTTTGTTTATTTAAGTTATCATAGTTCTGCATCTTCAATTGGTGAATAATTTCATTAGTTTCTTCATTCCAGGAAGTCAGGCAGTGAAGAATGATGGTAGAATTGTCCTTCAAGAAGAATGAGGGTAGAATTACTCGAATTGATGAACCGAAAAATTTGTTGGAAAGCACTATTTGATGGAACTGATTGTGTGGTTGTTGCATATGATTTTATAGTTGAATATGTATGTTATGGTTTGGTGATCAATTTTATGTTATTTATTTTAATGTTGGTGTATTATTTTAATATGTAGGGTATGGTTTGGGTATCAAATTCAATGCAATTCTTCATCCATGCTGTGTTCAATCAGGAACCGTTGTTTTAGGGAAAACATTACACAAATGGAAAAAAAAAACACACTTTCATCACTGTCAACCCAGTACATACATAACTCGTACTGGTACCCAAGAAATAATGCCTCCAAGATATTTCGATGGAGTGTTGATTTGAATCTATTCTTATCTTAGCACATATCATTGCAACTAATTCAGAGAATAAAACACATGAATTCAATACGATGGAAGCTCTCGCACGAGGAGGATCATAACAAATGATCACTTGAGAAAGTTGAAACATTCTACCCCCAATATAAACTCACGAATACTTGCATGATTTCTGCAAAAATATATATACAAATCAACAACAATTAAAGACAATTTTTTTCAATAAACCCTAATTTAATAAGTTTAAAATAAATTTATCAAAACCCCTAATAATATGCAAATAAACAACAAATAAGGGAGCAATGTTGAAAGATTGAAGGAAACTTACCGAAATATTAAGGGAATCGCCAAGGAAATCGCAAGATTTGTCTTCCTCTCTTTCTCTCGCGTATTCTGCCTATTCTGCCTCGGTGGGCAGATTTTAGCAAGTTAGAGACGCATGACGCTCATGCGTCGTCTATTAAAATTTTTAAAAAATAAAAGACGCATGAGGGAGATGCGTCTCTATGTAAGACGCATGACCCTCATGCGTCGTTAAAAAAAACGAAAAAAAAGAGAGACGCATGACCCTCATGCATCTTTATAAAAGAGGCACGACCCTCATGTGTCTCATCTCCCAAACCCGGAATAAAAAAAAACTCCAGTACAAACGAGGAATGATATCTCTATTCTAGTACATAAATAGAAAAAACCCCTGCTGCACTACAACAGATGCATTCGCTCGACATAAGACTGCATCAGCCATTGGTTGAGAGGCTCTCCACACCCAACAAAGCACCCGGAGTTCCCATTTTCCGTAAAGAATGGAAACCTGAACATGTGGAGCAGTTCTTGGACAGCCTGCCTCACCATCGAGGCCCCTGTCACCCTGCTCCGTCTCCCCCAACCAGTCTCAATATCGATCCGGCCAGGGCAGACCCCAGAGGCGAGCATTTCCTTGCGAAACCAAGCTAAGGTTCTCGATAACGCAGTCACAGCAGTGCCATCAGACATAACATGGAGGTTTATGAACCAATAACACGAGCTCCTCTGCTTTAACGCATCCGGATAGACATTCTTCTGCGCTGCAACCTCCCACACGAAGCCAGCTTCCTCCTTTTAGCCCTGTCTTGTGGAAGAAATCGATCACAGCATCCACAAGTCCACGTTTACTTTCCCTGTCTTCACTGTGCATCATGTCGAGGAAGTTGCTGACATGGTCGCGAACATTCTGACCATCCGGCCCTGGAGTAGGCAACGAATGCAAGAACGTATGCGCCAGATGGCCAGACGCGGTCATTAGGTCAAAAGCAAAACGCCATGTCGTATGGTGTTTGGGCATCCGTACAACAACTGAGGAGGAGAGTGTAGGTCTGCAGTGAAGGATTCAGACCCAAACTCACCATGCTTTGAAGCAAGTCGTATGCATCACGGAGGCGGTGAACCCTGAGGAAAGCGCTGAGAAGAGAATTGCAAGTTGGAACGTTAGGGCATAATCCCGCAGTAAGCATGGCTTGGTACCACTCCCAAGCCTTCTCAACGTTGCCAGATTTTCCCCACATGTCGACAAGAAGGAGAGTCCGTGAATAAGATTTTGTCGAAATCACAGGGATCAGAGGAGAGTCCGTGACTTTCTACAGAATAAGATTTTGCGAAATTGGCCTTATCGTATCAGATTTTCTACAGAATTGGCCTTATCGTATCACAGGGATCAGAGGAGAGTCCGTGACTTTCTACAGAATTTCCCGACTCCTTGGCTACCCCCTCCACTCTTGATTTATCAGCCCCGCCATTAGCTCCATCAGGGACACTTGTACATTTCGAACCATAAACCGGAGCAGCAGAGGACTTTGCAGATACTCTGTCCTTTCTGGATGTTTTGATATTAGAAGGTCTGATACTAGAAACTTGCTTTGTGCGTTCTAACACAGAGTTAGAAGGTGAGGCGACTATTGCACTCACATCTGTCATCGGGATTCTATAGATTACCAAGTCAGATAGAAGACCTATGGCTGCCATACCTGCCACAACAAACTGTTCTGCTACAGGAGGTGATGAATGAAGCACGTCATTTGCATCGACGTCCTCTGCATAACTAACAGAGTTTGCTCTTTCAGATTTGGGGGACGCAGACATAGAACCATTGTCAGCAACGAGGATGGTGCTTGCAAGTGTTGCACATTTGCTCTCAGAGGCTTTCTAGAAATACAAGTCTCTTCATCCGAGCAAGTGCATGAACTTCCATCTGCCGCACTACATCTTTGTCCACCAAAGATTAAGGACCTAGCAGTCTGGGATAAGTTACCGAGATGCTTTGCTCGGATCATTGTCTGCAGAATCGGGCAAAAAATACACCGTGAATCTCAAAACAATAACTACATATAGTGTCAGAACAAATAAGATGATAAAACTCTGAGAATTCGAAGCAGAAAAAAAGTTACACATTTAATCCTATGAAGAAGTGAAAATGCATCAAAATCACTAATTCATCCATACTGATGAAGATCAAGGGGAAAAAATGCTTACCAAAACCACTAATATGAGAAGAGCAGCCTTTTAATGACACAGCGGGAACATCTACTACCCGGTTAAGCAGAAAAGTTGAATTTGGAAAGGAACTGAAATCACATTAACCAACCAATCAAATACAACTCTTTGAACAAAAAAATACAACAATTTAGAACTCCAATAGACTTATTTGAGTAAAATCCCTTGCCTTTTATCTTAACCAAATCTCCAAACAATTAGACAACTGAGACTGAAAAATCCTTGCCTTTTATCACAGAAGTGAATTGAATCATTTCCAATCACCCAAGAAACAACAAACATATAGGCCAAGCAAAAGCTTTGGAAAATGGCATTTTAAAAATACAAACAATGCAAAAGAGCTCAATTTGAAGACAAGTTAGCTTCGATAGCCAGTGAAGTACTTCAAGAAATCATCATTCACAAAAACTAATATCTAAAACAACACAGTTACAATCTTTACCAAATCTAATCAAACAAAGAGTATATTTCACCCTAAAAAACTAAAATGCAAGCTTTAAACTAACAGTTTCAAAAATCACAACACTGATAGACGGAAGAACCAAAACAATGAGAAAAACACAATCACTGAATAACACAGGAGAATCAAAACCAACATAAGCCCGCATTACATAAAATGACAAAAGAACCAAGAAACACCTCACACCATGAGTAACCCACCATTAAAACCGAGAAACATCCACTTACAAAATCAAAGATGCAAGCTTTAACATTTCAAAAATAAAAAAAAGTCATTGAATGGGAATAAACTTAGTACCTAAATACAGCGTCCTTTTAGAACTCAGAAGAATCAACCCACCACTCAACACTATGAGCAGGGGAATAAATCAAGAACCAGACATTTCAATCAAGAAATAGTACAGTAGAATCAGGAACAAAACGTGAGTACTTGACCCAAAGCTGATAATATCATACTTGGTGAGCTAGAATCAGGAACAGCAACACAGAAATCCTGAAGTTGGCCTGGATCTGATGCATAGGCGATCGAAGCCAATGAAACAAGCAAAATGGCGCACAGACCAAAACCCATATTCATTTTAGTTAGCTAATTAATTCTTATATATTTCTTTTCTGTGATGGGAAGCTAAGCATGAGAAGTAATCCTTTTTATAGGAGAAAATTCATCACCTTTTCAAAAAGAATTATTTAAAAAAATGAGCTGATTCCGTCAAGTTACGTTTTAACTTTGATTAACTTTTTATCAATTTCATGTAATTTCGTCATAACCTAAATTACCTAATACAGTTCATATTTTAATATGTAATCATATTTAGACTTCTTCAATGATAAAGTTAATTGACTCACCTGCTTTGAATTTGCAAGTCAAGGCTGTTGATCTTTCATTTTCACCGTAGCCAACAAAATAATGAATACTACTATGTATGAAAATCCATAGTGGATTAAATGAAGAAATAAGCATGCATTTGTGCACTAAAATAAACAGAATTACTAGAACAGAAGCATATGCTGTTTTAACCTTCTCTAGATATGATTGATAAAATGCGGAATATATTATAGTACTGTAATAAAGTGGTCATAAACTTAATTTATAGTAAGTAGTATGGATTAATTCAGTCCAATTTGCATTAGTTTTACAATTAACTTGCATATGTGTCCCAACTATTGAAACAGTATAGTGATGGATTGTCATGGATCTGGGAAACGTAATTCGTCAAAATTTGCCAGCTGAAAATAGATAAACTAACATGTTTCTCGGCGAATTATGCTCAATGTAGAAGAACTATTTTCTACCCACCAAATTAAGTGTGACATCTTCACAAATTAAGTTTGAAGTACTCTTTTCAAGCCAAATGATATAAGGTCATCCGCAACGCTGTCTCTTATCCGTCTCTTAACCGTCTCATCTCTTCACTATTCATGGACCCCACTGTACTTTTCATCACATCTCTTAACTAAGAGACAACACCTACAACCCTCCATCTCTTACCATCTCTTAACCATCTCATCCCTTAACTACTTCGATCCGTGTAAGCTTTCATCTTATGCGCTATCTAGGAGTACGAATATTTTTTTTCTGTTTCACTTTTTTTGTTTTGAAATTTTATTTTAATTTGATCTATAATTTTGTGTAATTTTGATGGTTACCCGATAAATCAATTGTTTGTTGTTGAGGTCGGATGTAAGTACCCACGAGTGTCAGGTGCGGGAACCCGCAGACATGCTTGGGTGCGGGACCCATCTATGCCCCAATATCCGTACTTATTTCACGGGCTCCACTTTTTCATAAAATAAAGGTCTAAATCGACAAATTAGTTATTACGTGGGTCAAAGTGTAATAAAGACAGTTAAGTGGGTGTTTTGAAGGACTGAAGCGAAAACTGAATTATATTTTTGGGTAAAATCTGTAATAAAGCAAGTTATGCGGGTCAATAACCCCTGAACACGTGAAGACGCAGATTAGCAGCTGCTTCTAGACTCCACCACCGCTCGCCGCCGCCGGTCGAAATCGCAACCATTTGTTCATTCCATTGGCCACATAGCAGTTAGACCTCTATTTCAACAAGAAATTTTGCCCCAATTTCACCACTATCATTAAATTAACCAGCGTATGAACGACCGGCTGCTGTTCACTCACCCTAACTCACCATTGTTTCCGGCGCGATCATCCTTTCTCCGACCTCCAGCGTACTGTTTTTCCGCGTGAGGTTAGATTTTGAGGCGAATTTCTTATCATTAAGAAATACGGAATGCTGATCATTACTGATTTCCCTTTATCACCTAAAGTATGTTTTAATATGATTAATGCTATTTTAATGTCAATAAAATGCATTCAGAAACTTCTTTACCACGAACAAATGGCTAAATTCGTGTTTGTCTCGTTGCATTGAGTTTTTGCTTTGTTGCTTCCACGTCTCAATTTGCTCACAAAGAGTTGCACGCTCAATATTAGCATGTTTTTAGGCCAAAACAGTTTCTTGTCATTCCTAGATGTTCTCATGGGGAAACGATTATCTGTTGTGTTGGACAAAGTCATGGCATTTCGACAATATTTTGAAACTGACTATATAATGACGAAGCAGAACTAACCCATGGGTAATCAGAAACTTGGCTTCTTCTGGTCACATAGATATGAAGCCTCGACATATGTTTGCATTGGATATCAGTTACTTCAATCTACTCTATTATAGAGTTATCATCTTCACTCACTCACTTGGGTTTTTGCTGCCATCCAATATCCTTAACATGCTCTTTTATCGTCAATTTGTCATCCATAGGCTCGTTTATAACTGAGGATGATGTTGTCATAAACTTTTACATGTAATTCATAATTTTCTTACTGAGAATCGTTCTACCTAAAATAAAGCCTGATTCAGGCTTCTATGTGTACGGAAATGAATGTTGATTCTGTCCAACATATATTTTTCCCCCAAAACGTGTCTGTGAGAAGTGCTTATGCATATTATTTATACTCCAGTACTTTAAATCATGGGAGTAATATTAATCCTTACATGAGTAACCATTGGAACTGGATGCTGGAGAAAATGATTTGCCTTACAATAAAGATAAGATTTTGAAACAGGAACATTGCTTGATCTAATGTAAATATGTATAGTGTAAATGAAATTCATATTTATCGTACAATTCATATTTTCAGTTTGTTTAGATGAACTGGACAAAGGTGTGGGGGTGTGTTAAGGACCACTCTAGATGCACCAGACCACTGTGTCGTACAGTGAGGGATGAGAATGGAATTCTGTCTGTTGGAAAGAGGTTCTATTCTCCGCAGGAAGAAGGACGATCCCACGTGCTAAGAAAGACATCATGGATGTTCAATCTGCTGTGTGTTCAAGTTGGCACAGTGTGTGGGAGTAAAAATACATCACATCGATATGTGCATAGCTTGCAAAATGATCCGGACTTGAGTAGGGACTTTTTTGTACGACTCTGGCTTGCTGATAAAAAGAAGACAGGGCCTACTACAAAACGAAGGCATAAAGTTCTTAAATCCAATAGTCGTGGTGAAACGATAGCTGATGGCCAAACTTTTTCTGGACTTATTGAAAGAATGCTTTCAGGCGCTTTAGATAAGAAGTCTTATGACAAGGTGAAGTCAGGTCTTAAGCAACCACCTACCAGCCAATCAATCACTGGTACATTAGAACCAATGTCCTTGGAAGAGGTAATGTTATCATGTACCCTTTGGAGAACACAGACTTATTTTCTTTGGAGTTTTACAAGATATGTCTGTTGGACATTAGCGGCATTTTTTGAGTTATTATATCACTGCAATTCCGGTACCAGTAATTTATTTAGGTCAAACATTATCATGCTTAATGCTTCTGTGTAAATTGACTTGACCAAAATCTTCATTCAGTCCAAGGTAGCACCTCTTCTTGCAAGATCCAATCTACTGATTACCAGGGATATAGAATGGGCCAACTTGGTTCTTGGTTTTGAGCAGGTAAGCTGTAAGATTTAAGAACTCTTCACACATCAGCAAAATTCTTGACATCTTTTCCCTTTTGCTATAATGCTATATTAAAAATATCATATTGAGAGAAAACTAACTGTGTTTCAACCAGCATATGCTGTTAGCATTGGTGGCTAACATGGCCTCTCAGTTGGAAGAAAAAGCAACTCTATTCATCTCACTATGATAAATACTGAACGTTGATATTTTGATATTTTTTTTAGTTTTGATAGCTGAATGGCTTGCTGTTTAATTATACTTTCTGTTTTGATAGGACGCCATTTCAGGTTATTAGCTTACAATTGCTTTATTTTTTTTTTCAAAGTCTAACTATGCCTCAACTAGAGGAAGCTGGTTTTTACCAGATAGTTGCATAAATAGAATGGACAATAAAAGGCTATCCGAAGTATCTTGAGCTTCTTCAGTTCCATAGCCTTCGATGCCTTTCTGATGTGTATATTTTTTCATGTACAAATGCATTGCTCTAGTTTTCTTTTCTAATGAGGTGCGTCTTTGTGCAGGAAAACCGATATGCAATGGTTGATGTCTGCTACCCTCAAGCAGTACGTCTGTTCTTGGTTTTACTCCCTTGTGGTTTACCATTCATTTGGTGCTGGTTTAAGGAAACTTACTGATATTGGATTCAGTAATAGTAATTACTTAACATTTTAATTGTAGCCTGTAGGTTTCATACGCGAGCAGAGCAATGTGATTGCAAGACAGGTATTACTTGTGTTCTGGCATCCATAATTTCTTTGTTTCATACAATATTTCTGATCGTGGTTTTTTCTTGTGTTGCTGTTAATTCCTTACCTCTGAAAAGCATATTCATCTGTAGTGGTTGAAATTGTTGAATGTCATCATCAGCTCAATTTAAACACTTTGCACAACAGTTTGTTCCAAATATTTTCTTGCCCCAATCAATATCTGGCGTGGCATGATTAAATGAGAAATGGAAATTGAAAATTAAATAATTGTTAGATGTTAGTGTGAAACTGAATTTGTTTGTGTTATGATGAAGATTGCAAACCTCTATTAAAAAACTTAGTAAAATATGGATTTATTTGATATTAGATACATGAATACAATTGACACGGTATAGTATTACTGAAGATGTTTTCCCCCTTCTTGATCATTTCTTCAGTTTTACACTTTTACTCGATAAATGCTTTTTAAATTGTCATTATTGAGTATTGTGTTTTTTGGTTATTGCTTTTATTTTTCCTCACTTCTTGTTCCTTTTAGGGCATCAGTTCTGTTTGATGATTGCAATACTTTTTCCTGCAGTTGCTTCGCTTAAGACGCCCTTTCATTGCATACATTACTGATGGATCGGGCAATGAGCTCTTTAGGGTAATAACTTTTTAATGTTCTCATTACTTTGACCTGCACTTGGATGCCTCTTTTGGGTGTACAATGGGCACTATTTGTTTTCCTTTGTAAAACTGCTTCCAAGTAGGTTCGAAGGCCCTTTTGGTGGATCACCAGTTCAATATACGCAGAGATAAATGGAAAAGTATGGTTCTCATCATGTTTTGTTTTGTGTCTTTAATCTAACAATTGAGCCTAAATCCAAGCTTTTAGAACTAGCAGAGATTTTCTTGGACTTAATGTCATTTATTATTTTATTTCTTTCGTGTCAGGAAATTGGTGTTGTTCACAGAAGATGGCATCTGTGGAGGAGAATTTATGACTTGTACTTGGGGTATGTAATTTTAGTTCCAAACCCAATATATTCACGGAATCTCCCAAACATGTGATGTTGATCTGCTGCCTCTCTCTCTTCTCTCTCAGGGATAAGCAATTTGCAGTTGTTGAGAACCCTGGGTTGTGGAATTGGACTTTCACTTTGAAGGACATTGATGGAAATGTGTTGGCAGAGATAGACCGTGACTGGAGGGGTTTTGGATTTGAGGTTAATTGAATTCTTACTTGATTCATGTAGTCAAGGGGATTGACTGGATTTTTTTCACTTATCACAAAATGGAAAGCTAGATTTACCTTTTATGTTAATATGGTGTGACTGGATAATAAGGGATATGGTCACATATTGTCTATGTTGGTGATAGATCTGCTGATTAGAAGAACAATCACATCTGTTGTGCAGATTTTTACAGATGCTGGTCAGTATGTGATCCGGTTTGGGAGCTCTGATTCAGGTGTTACGCCTGCAGCAGAGGTAAACTCACTGCATAAGTAGCATATTGTTTTATTTAAATAGTGAATTTCTTAATCATGTTTCTGCATTTGTAGGTGCAAGAGTTAAGCGTTGCTCGTTCCTTGACTCTGTCAGAGAGAGCAGTAGCTGTTGCCCTGGCTGTTTCTCTTGATAATGACTACTTCTCCAGACACGGAGGCTGGTAAGATACTGGTTTTCCATATACCTTTAGACATTCATTATCGTTCGTTAGTAAAGAAGGTTCAATTTTAGTCTAGGAGGGTGTGCATATCCACTTTCTTGAAGTACTAGCAGAACTCCCGACTTGATTTCAGCAGATACATGCTGAATAGTTGTATAACTTTTTTACTCTTATCAGGGGATTTCCCTTTATGGTGGTCGATGATTGAGAGTTGGCTGGCAAGAGGATTGAGCACCGAATTCGGTCAGTTTTGCAACTTGGCCTTTCATCACATTGGTTAAACATATTCTGTTGATGCTTTTCACTGCCAATGAGTGGCTGTGAAAAAAAATGTACTACAGGCTGTTCACAAAATCTTAAGTGTTCGAGCATGAACCTCAGCTGAATGCTTTATTTATGCCCTTTCCAATTTCATCCGAAGCAGCAACAAGTTATCATGGCCGCCATCATGTGTCGGTGTCGGAGTTATCACAGGATTAGTTAGCTGTGCACCTCTGTTGCGCGAGCTTTGTTTGCATCTTGCTATTTGCTTGTTGTTTAGTCGATTCTGAGCTACTTGGGATTTTATTTAAATTTTATACATGTGTCGAAGACTTATTACAAGTTTTTCTTCACTTTTGAAGGTAGTTAGGCCAACTCCAACGGTCACCTAAATATTGAGATTGCTACCTAATAATAACTCAATTTAGATAAATTCCGACCCAAAATAGTTCAAAGGTTTTTGGTTACCAAAACTCTTTCTCGATTGGGTAAGTGAATGGTGTTTTATCCAAAATTTGGGTAGACAATTTTCACTTACCCGAATATGTGTGTGCTCGAGTCTGTGTTAAGACCATATTACTAATAAATTTACAATAAAATTTAATTTAGTTGATAACAGTTCTTATTCTATAAATAAAAC
Source organism: Salvia splendens (assembly GCF_004379255.2). Classification (NCBI taxonomy): domain Eukaryota; kingdom Viridiplantae; phylum Streptophyta; class Magnoliopsida; order Lamiales; family Lamiaceae; genus Salvia; species Salvia splendens. The sequence continues at coordinate 27,773,192 of NC_056044.1, forward strand.
ACTTAGACATCTATTGTTACTCTATTTCTCAATCTAATTATCAATCCCTCTTCTTCACCAGCATTTCTTAATTTTTTTTGTCTTCTTATTTGATGAGATCCTATTTATGTTGCAGTCAACTTGTTATTAGCATGGGATTCTATATTTCGCCAATGTTTGTCTTATTAAGTATTTTATTAATGTAGTTAGTACTTTATAGCCTTTTTAGTCCTATAATGATACTCGCTAGATATTAAGAACTCAATAAATGATGTATTATCTCATTTTTCTAAATAGTCAAGTCATTCGAGATTATGGTATTGAGTCCGGGTTAGGGGGAGAAGACACCCTCTTTAGTTATTTTTAAAATATAGTATATCGAATACAATAGAATATATGATAATTACATTCGCATCAATAATTTGTTTTATTCCTTTTCTATTCTTTATTTATTGCATTATTGGTCAGCCTTTTTTTGATAATTGAAGATAATGACAATGTTTCATTTTACTTTATTTTCATGTACTTCAGCTGACTCCACGGCTCCACCAACTTCATGCTTTCATCAAAAGCCAATCCATCGTAAATTCTAAATGAATTACGACCAAGGGGATTAAATTGAGAAAAAAAACACAAATTAGCCATTTAGATTTTATACCACTTGAGAGTTTAAGATCATTTACTCCATTTATTTTTTTGGCAATTTTCAGTTACAAAAGGATGAAGGAGATTGCTATTCAATAGTGAGACGATGTCACATTCTTAGTAATAATCCTTCTTAATCAATAAACTTATATGTTTAAAAACAATGAAATAAAATATTAGTATAAGATAAGATTCGGGAGAATGGATTTTCCATTGTTAGGTAGGTTATATAGACCAAAATGTCGTCAGAAACAAATAAAGTGCAACTGGTTAACGACCTCATTCAACAACTATTATTCCATTTCATCAATTCCTAATCTCTCATTACTATATTGAATGAAACACCATTCCCTACATTTTTACTAAAAAACCCACAATATGATAATGTTTCTAGCAGCTCTTAATTTTATTTAGCTTCCGTTGATAATTAGTGTTTAGCCTTATATAGTTATTTTAGTTCCATTTTTACCATTTTAATATTATGTGAGTTGTGAGCTCCGTAATCACAGATTATATATAAAAATTACAATATACTAGTATTTAAATAATATTTCAATTTTTCTTTAATAAACTTGAATAGCATAGAATCAATCATAACCAAATATAAAAAACCAATAAACTATGGAAAATGAAAAACAGGAAATTAATCTATGTTGATGATTGTGTTTGAACTAATCATGCAACTGGTTGGTAGGTGTCATTATTGGGGATGACTCGGTTATCAAAGACACCAAGTAAACAATGTTTAATTTACATACAATTTCGTTAGTCTTTATTTAATTATTCGCCTTTTCATCCATCAAAGTGAAATGCAAATGCTGACTTTTTACATCACCCCACCCTTTCTTCCGTCTCAAGATAATTTTATTATCATAGTCTATCTGATCATAATTCCCTCTCTCATCTATAATCAATTATGCTATTGCTTTCCCCCCTACAAGTCCATGCCGCGCATAGTAATTGAAAATTTGCACATTTCTAAAAAAAATCGAAGGATAATTGGTCAGAAAAATTATGAATTATTATCAATATTTAATATATTCCACAATGTTTAAAATTGATTGAATAAATCATGAATTTTAACAATTGTGTGAATTTTTCACAGTGATTATTGCTAAAACCGACGTGAATTATTTAATCTCATGTGACGACATATACATCATTTCTTAAATAGGTGTGTATTAAAAAAATTCTATATAAGCTTACTTATTTCCAAATAACAATCCATATTATTTAATATTTAGCCTCTAATTTTCAAGTAATAATCGTGAAAATTTGTAGGAGTACTATAATTATTCAAAATCATAATTTATGCGACCAACTTTATAGATGATGGGAAGTACTAAATTTTGACCATAATTTTTAGTTTTCCAATCAATTAGCAATGACTCAATAAAATGTTACTCTAATTTACAGGCAAAGTCATAGAAAACTTCAAACTAATTTCACAGATTTGGCCGTTGCTTAGTTATATCATTAGAAACAAAAATATTTTAAATTATGTGACATTTGTTTTTTCAAATGCGAAAAATTCATCAATTTGACCCGCGTTTTCTCATTGAAGACTTGTCTTCTGTTTTTATCTCTTTCTTATTCGCCATGCTCTCTTCCTCCGACCACCGCTGACGGCGGCGCCACCACTTCCACCACAACCATGGGAAACTGCAACGCGTGCATCCGAGCCCCCGAAGGGGCGCCCCCAACGCCAACACCCTCCACTCCAAGAGGCAACAAAAAAGCGCGCGAGCGCCACCCGAATCCCTACGCCCAATCCCCGTCGCCGGTGCGCGTGCTGAAGGACTTCATCCCGCGCACGAGGATCTCCGACAAGTACATCCTGGGGCGCGAGCTCGGCCGCGGCGAGTTCGGCGTGACCTACCTCTGCACCGACCGCGAGACGCGCGAGGCGCTCGCGTGCAAGTCCATCTCGAAGAAGAAGCTGCACACCGCCGTCGACGTCGAGGACGTCCGCCGCGAGGTCGCCATCATGTCGAGCCTGCCGGACCACCTCAACGTGGTCAAGCTGCGCGCTACCTACGAGGACAGCGAGGCCGTGCACCTCGTCATGGAGCTCTGCGAGGGCGGGGAGCTCTTCGATCGGATCGTCGCGCGCGGCCACTACAGCGAGCGCGCGGCGGCCGGCGTCGCCCGGACGGTCGCCGAGGTGGTCAGGATGTGCCACCAGCATGGGGTTATGCATCGCGATTTGAAACCGGAGAATTTCCTCTTCGCGAATAAGAAGGAGAATTCGGCTCTGAAAGCCATCGATTTTGGATTGTCGGTCTTCTTCAAGCCTGGTGAGACAATCTCTCTCTCCAAATAAGCCTAATTCACGAAGTGGTTTTCTTTTCCCCCTTCAATTTAGGGTTTTCACATTATGGCGTGAGTTCTAATTTTGATTTTTGTGTTAGAAAGAGGTTTTGTAGCCCAATTCTCTATCATTTCAGTGATTTAGGATTTCCTTTTTGGAATTCTATTAATATGCTGTTTGATAATTGAATTATTTATCTTCAATCTACAGTTCACACCAGCTTACAAAATCTCTCTTCTATGAAGTTTTTTGTCTATTTAATTAATTATGAAATGAATTTGAATCAGGTGAGAAGTTCTCTGAGATCGTGGGAAGTCCTTACTACATGGCGCCGGAGGTGCTGAAGAGAAATTATGGACCTGAAGTTGATATATGGAGTGCTGGTGTCATTCTTTACATTTTGTTATGTGGAGTTCCCCCTTTCTGGGCAGGTACTTCGTCTTCCTCAATCGGTTTGATGTGTTTTGCCGAGTTTATTTGTAGTTTTATGCCATAACTGTGCTTCAGAATCTGAGCAAGGTGTTGCACTGGCAATCTTGAGAGGAGTGATTGATTTCAAGAGGGAACCATGGCCTCAAGTTTCTGAGACTGCAAAGAGTCTTGTTAGGCAGATGTTGGAGCCGGATCCGAAAAAGCGCCTGACAGCTCAGCAAGTTCTTGGTGAGTATCGATTACTGTTTGAAAAATCTTGATGATGGAAAAGGGTGGTGGTGTCGGCGTGATTGATCTATGCTGCATGTGATTGTCTTCTCTTGCAAATGATGATGGGTTTGTGCTGAGAGAGGAAAAGATGCATTAAGCGTGCAAAAATGTTAACTTTCTGTAAAGATTTAGGATGTGGAAAAGCAAGTGTTAAAGTAGCATTAACATTAAAGAAAAGAAAGGTGTTTTCAGATGATAGTTTGCATAGCCATGTACAGCCTGTATGCTGATCATGATGTTTTAGGATGAACTTTGGTGATTTTAGAGATTGCAGCAAGGTGTTCACTGTTCTCGACTATCCAGTAGCTGATAGGCATGTGGTCATGGTTAGTGCTTGAGGGAGCAATTTTTCAAATCAGATCAGAGACTTCCCCTTGCGCAACCAAAAGGGAAAAACCTTTTTTTTTCCAGCTTTAAAGTGTTCAAATTTTCTAGTGTTTTGATAATGCGACCATCCTAATCCAAATACGCTAGTACGAGATTTAGAACGTTAGAGAAGACCTATATAATTTCTTGTGCTATGTTTTCTTATTAAAAGCAGTTTTACAAATCTGTCGTGCGTCTCTAACTGGTGATTTATAAACTATTAGGTTAAATGATTGGGACTATTAGTAGTAGTACTTCTTTACTGACACTGGTAGGAAGTACAAAGAACTGGCCTTTGGTAATCTGAAATTCCGATTTGGTGGTAAAGTAACTAAATACCACATCATGTCGAGTTGGGTTCTGTTTGTCATAACTTATTCCATGTTTACAGTTTACTGGGCACCACTAACTGCACCAGAGTCCAATGAGTTGCCCTGTAAACAATAGTTAACCAATTATTGAATGGAGACAAGAGAGTATACAAGATATGATCCGTTTGCTGCATTTGGTTCATGTGACGGCTCTGACCTATACTTCTCTCCTTTATCTATTTGTTAGATCACCCATGGATACAGAACGCAAAGAAAGCTTCGAATGTTCCACTTGGAGATGTAGTAAGGGCAAGACTCAAGCAATTCTCTGTCATGAATAGATTCAAAAAAAGAGCATTGCGGGTAAGCATAGCATTCTCATACTTTTGTGCTCATATATATAAGGGAGAAAGTATTGTTCTGCTGCTGAAACTAAAGCTGTAATACATATATATAATGACCAAATAGAAATAGTCTTGACATATAGATGATGTATCTTAAAATTTATTTTTTTCTCATATGACTGAATAGGTGATAGCAGAACATTTGTCCGTTGAAGAGATAGAAGTAATTAGGGACATGTTCGCTTTAATGGATACCGACAATGATGGGAAGGTTACGTTTGATGAACTAAAAACTGGTTTAAGGAAAGTTGGTTCTCAGCTGGCTGAGCCTGAGATGAGGTTGCTGATGGATGTGGTAAGTGTCCTGCTCTTATTATGCAGACTGCATTGTATAACCTGTTAGCAAGGCCTAATAGAATGATATTCAAAGGCTGATGTGGACGGAAACGGAGTATTGGACTATGGAGAGTTTGTTGCTGTTACCATCCACTTACAGAGGATGGAGAATGATGAACACTTCCGCAGAGCATTTATGTTCTTTGACAAAGATGGGAGTGGGTACATAGAACTAGACGAACTCCGAGAAGCTTTAGTCGATGAATCAGGAGAGACGGATGTTGAGGTACTCAATGACATCATGAGGGAAGTTGACACTGACAAGGTTCGACAATTCTTACTTGCATCAAGGGAAGGATTTACATCCTTAAAAGCATGTGGTGGATCAGTTTTGATCTGTATCTACTTGTTTCAGGACGAAAAAATTAGCTATGAGGAGTTTGTTGCAATGATGAAGACGGGAACGGACTGGAGAAAGGCTTCGCGACAATATTCAAGAGAAAGGTTCAAGAGCTTAAGCCTTAACCTGATGAAAGATGGGTCTCTGCTGCTCCAGGATGGGTTCACTGGTCAAACGGTTGTAGTCTAAAAGATTTTGATCACACTAGTCCTGCTCGACTCAATATCTGGCGTCGCTTGAAAATATGAAGCTTCTCAAGTGCTGGAGCTTCAGGTAACTCAGTTTGGTCCTTTGAGGTGATGATGCATCTTAGTTTCTTTGAGTTGTTGTTAGGGTATGTTATTTATTAAGATGTCTTTTTTTATTATTATTATTGTGTTTTTATCTTGTTCCTTGTATATGCAGTGTGCCTTTTGTTAACCACCATAGTTGATTTTTTGTTGTTGATTGGAGATGTTATACCTTCATGATATTGGAGCTTCCCGACCCTTCATGGTGCAATGCTCTTTCTGTACATATTTTTGCACTTAATGATTATACGTAGTGTTACATGATGATCAAAGATTTGTGATAATAACTAAGTAAGTTGTTATTCATCGTTTTAACATATACTAACATCATGTCATGTAACATGAATTATTGTGTTAGGTTTTTTCCTCACACATCGGCACAATTAATGAATTTGGACCGGTCATTATGATGCATTATTTTTTACTATATTTAAATTAAGAAAATCTTGATACAGATCTTTTTCCTTTAATCAAACATTGAGATCTATTTTAATACTTTATACGCTATTCAATTTATTCCATCACTTTCAAACTATTACTAATAAGTTTAAATCAGCATTAGCATATTTTTTTGGCCCAATGTTATCAGATTTGTTCTATTTTGGCATCAAACTTTTGAAGGGTCGTATCATATTTTCAATATTTATATACTTAGATAATTCCATTTTAATGCATCAAAAACAAAGTTAGTCAAGAATTAATGGGCCAAATTATAAATATTGCAAAACTCAATCGACATCCGAAATGACAAATATACCCTTGTCGGAGATATGGTCCCGACCCAACTAAATCCGACGCCTACCCCACCTCCCCAAATCTCACGTTGTCCTCTTCTTTTCCGCTTTCCATTAAAAAAAAAACTCAAAATTCGCAACAAAATTCAACCCCCCCACCGCCAATTCTCGCTCCGCCGCCAATCGCCGCCGGAGTTATCACGCCTTTACTTAATCCTTCCTCCATCCAATTGCCTCGGGCACACATCCCCAATCGCACAGTGCGAGTAACAGAATAAGGCGTAGCGCCAAAATTGGAGTCCTACAATGGGGGTGGATTACTACAACATCCTCAAAGTCAACCGCCACGCCAGTGTCGAAGATTTGAAGCGAGCCTACCGCCGCTTGGCGATGATTTGGCATCCCGATAAGAATGCGAACAAGCAGGAAGCCGAGGCCAAATTCAAGCAGATTTCCGAAGCCTACGATGTCCTCAGCGACCCGCAGAAGCGCCAGATCTACGACCTATACGGCGAGGAGGGGCTCAAATCTGGCCAATGCCCGCCTCCGCCGCGCAGTACGCGGGCCAATAATAACCAGGGGTTTCAGTACAATAACCATCAGCAGCACCCCAACCCTAATTTCAGATTTAATCCCAGGAATGCGGATGATATTTATGCCGAGTTTTTTGGGGAGAGCAGTAATGGGAATGCCGGCGCTGGTGGAAGTAGTAGTAGTAGTAGTGGTGCCGGTAGGAGAGATGCGTTTTTTAGGAGCACGACGATGAATGGTGGGGCTAGGGAGACTTCGGGGGGTGGAGGATTGAGGAAGGCGTCGCCTGTGGAGAATGCGCTGATGTGTAGCTTGGATGAATTGTATACTGGCTCCACGAGGAAGATGAAGATTTCAAGAAATGTTCTTGATTCTCATGGGTATGTGCATTTGTTTAAAATTTAATATCGGTTATCCAGTTATTAGAATTGTTTTGTTAGAAAAGTCTTGCTTAAATTAAATAAATTTAGTTGGGATTTATATTTACAACGGGTTCTCTTGTTAGAGACTTAGAGTTGACAATCTATCCAGCATTTGTCATTTCACTTAGTGGTTGGCTTATGCTTTAAGATTCTCAAATCTATTTGCATTAGATTTGCAAGATGAGATAGTGATTTGTGAATCTGTGATGAATGTCTGTCAGTTGTAATAGATGCTTTCACACTCTTGGAGAATACCTCAATGAATTTTATGACTCTTGTTTTCTGAGTGCTGATTCTTGCCTAGCTCGTCTTCAACTATCTGATGGCATGTGCTTTATACCCAATGCTGTTTTGTTTTTCTCTTTTGGGCCTATTCTGGCTCAGTCCCCAGTAGTTTAGGTAGCATAACCATGTAGTAGCTGCACAGGTAATTTGAATGCAAATGAGTTGAGACATCATATACTTACAGTTCAAAATATCTCCTCCAACTAAGTACTTGCCGTTACATCTATGTGTTTGCAGAAGCAACTGAATTACTACTACAATGATGTTTGGCTCATTGTTATTCTAAAAATTCCATATGGGTCGTTAGTATCTATGTAATGGTTTCAGTTTTAAGATGTTGCTCATTGATCTCTTTCTCTCTGAGAAAATTAATATATATCTACTCCTAATGTCTGTTTGTTGTATCTTTCTTCCTGTCTTGTAGTAGGACTCGTATGTTGGATGAAATCCTGACTATTGACATAAAACCTGGTTGGAAGAAGGGCACGAAGATTACTTTCCCAGAGAAGGGCAATGAAGAACCTGGTGTGATTCCTGCAGATCTCATTTTCGTAGTAGATGAAAAACCTCACTCGGTTTATACAAGGGAAGGGAATGACTTGGTGGTGAAGCAGGAGATAACTCTCCTTGAGTCCCTCACTGGGAAAACTTTTGAGCTTACCACACTGGATGGCCATACCCTAACAGTTCCTTTAACAGAGATTGTGAAACCTGGACATGAGATTTCTGTCCCTAATGAAGGGATGCCCGTCTCGAAGGATCCTAGGAAAAGAGGATGTCTGAGGATTCAAATTGACGTGAGATACCCCAAAAGGTTGACCGAAGCCCAAAAATATGAACTGAGGAGGGTTTTGGGAGGAAACTTGTGATATCATCTCCTGAATCATACGAGCCACACTATTAGTACAGGCAAATGGTGCAGCGTCCAGGTGTAAATACCGAATAAAGGTTGCTGCTATTGAAGTATGTGAATATTAGAAAGATGCTGAAAAATTTCTTCTCAACAGCTCCTCCATTCCATGCCTCTTGTTGAAGTAAGCAGATACCAGTATGAGTGTTGGTGGGATAAGAAGATGTTCTTCGCCATATATGTCGGTATGATAATTTGTTTCTTGCTTATTTTTTTCCTCCTTGGAGGTTAATGGTTTTCTTTCTACTTGTGGACTAGATTTAATTGTGCTTATTAGCAGAGATGATTGAGATTTTTTGTTGCTGAACAGATTTAAGTTTCTTATATAGGGTATCATCCAGCTAATAAAAATTTGATCCATCTCTCACTCTCACTCTCACTCTCACTCTCACTCTCACTCTCTCACTCTCACTCTCACTCTCACTCTCACTCTCACTCTCACTCTCTCTCTCTCACTCACACACACACACACACACACACACACACACACACACTTGATATTAATATATCAGCACATTGATATGTCCCAACTCCCAAGAAAGAACTGCAGATAGAATTTGTGAAAGTGAGATTAAGTTATTACTGCCATCATTTAGTTGGGCTGTCCCATTTCATGTCATTTAACTTTCCTATCAAAAAATATTGTAAGTGGGTGGGAAAAGATGGTGGATAGTTGAACGGATGAACTAAACAAGTAAAATAATTAAAAGCTTTCATGGTCAGCTTCGACCATAGGTTTCTTGAAATTTTAAGATGATAGGAGTAGTTGATCTTATGCTTGAAAATTATACTTAATTCTTTTTATTTGTAGTATATTGCATTTATAAATTCCAACTAATTATGTTGGCCTACTTATTGTCTAGGAATTAAGCGCCCCTAAATTTGTGTAGCTACAGTCCATGCCCTAGGCATAGGCACCACCAGCCCATTTAATTTTCTTTTTTTTAAGAAATCTTTATTTATTTTATTTGATTGGAGGATAAAAGACATCACAAATTCTTCGAAAACCTACTACGGGGTATTTCCCTCTTCATTTTCTCTTATTTATTTCCGTCCAAAACTCAGTATTGATATTTCAATTGAATCGTCTCATTTTTCATGTTGACTACTACAAATCATATATATATATATATATATATATATATATATATATATATATATATATATATATATAGGGTTGTGTTAAAGATAGAACCATTCTTAAGTGTAGAACCTAGAACTCTACATATTTTATTCATTAGATGAGGAAAAAATGACGGTCAATATTAAAAATCATACATATTAGACTATGTTTTCACGACATTCCGGACTCAACATGTGAAAAAACTCACATGTTGATGGAAGAATGAATGAAACGAAAAAGAGTCCATGCATGCTTTATTTTTTCACTTCTCTGCATTCACCCATTAATAATAGTTTTGGTTGTAATGGGAAGTTGCTGTGCAAATCAACACCATTGAATTAAAAGATCTAACGACCTCCGTTTGGCATTTGTTCTACTTTTAAGAATGGTTCTACGTTTAAGAATAGTGGCTACAAATGTTACTTTTTTAATGTTGCAATAATGCAAAATAAATACCGCTGACAAAGAAAACCGGTGTCTTAGAAGGTTGTGATGTCCTGAAATTAGTATGGCTCCACATAGACAAAAAATTATACGATAAGAAATAAAATTACGATAAAGAAAGGAATTAATTTTCCACTTCTAGAAATAAGTAAAACGAAAGTTAATTAACTTTTGTCGACCCTTTAAAGAAAAGCTGCATAAAGCCTCTTTTGTTTTCCATTTCAAGGGATCTTTCATTTTATTATACCTCCTTTAGTTAAATTCAAACTCCAACGTTACAATGGTTTTGTCAAATGTATATTGCGCCATAGAATGAAAGGTAAAAAGTTCTGAAACTACAAAAAATTATTTTACTAGACTTTTGATATTTGAGATTCGATGATTATTGAATAGCTAAATGGGTACACGTATCACATTGGAATAGCTGTCCTATTTACGTCATTATAAAAAATTAGAATATTATAATATCCTTCAACGTTGTAATTAATTACCACACGAAAAAACAAAAAGACATTTTGTATGAGTATAATAATGTGGCATAAATGCGCATATTAATGAAGCAACTATCGTACCAACTATACGTACCAAACACAAGTAGATATTGTTAAATTCTAACCTATAAATTGAGTAGCCAACCAACCATTAAATAATATATATGACTAGGGAGGAGATAATAATACACCCATCCCACTAGCAAATTAGCAATAACAAAAATGATACACCCTATATGTGTGGTTATTATGCTTCCACCATTTAGGAATAATTAAATAGTAGTACTAGTAATTAATAGCGTTGCAATAGGTATATTAGTTGTTAATTATTCAAGTATTTAAGCCGCCGGTATATGCAAGATAAGTAGTGGATGTTTTCATCTTTTATTTTATTTTTCAATATTTTAGAAATTCATTACACATGAAATAATAACAACAGGTATATATCAACTACTACGTGTTTATTTAAATATTAAGTGACTCACATGCCAATTTCCCTCATTTACTTCCATTCTCTTTTCGATCTTATTTTTCCTTTCTTTCATTCTTTGTTTATATGGTTGCTTTCTCCTTTTATTTTCGCTTGAGGGATATTTTCTCTTTTGGGGAAATTGAAGTGATGGCACCATCAAATTGCCGTGTTACGGTCTAGTACGTACGGATGGTACTTTCAAAAGGCACATTTAATTTAATAGTATAAATATACTAAGGTCTTCCGCAACGCGTCCCTTACCCGTCACTTATCTCGTCCCGGAGTGACGGAACGGTTAAGGGACGGCGTTGCAGCCTTTCGTCTCCATCCCGTCACGGAGAAACGCCCGTCCCAGAGGGACAGCTCGCGAGACGTCTCGCCACGCGCGTTGGCGAGGTGGCAAGCTCCGGTTCGTCCGTAACGCCCACTCACCGGCCAGCGAGTGGGCGTCGTTTTTATCCGAAAAAATGTTTTTTTTTGTTTTTTAAAAAAATTCAGGAAAAAATCAAAAATTAAAAAAAAATCCCAAAAAATATATTAGCCATTTATAGGCTTTTTTGCAAATTTTTATTTTTTTTATTATTTTTAAGCCTCTAATCACTTCTATAAATATCACATCATTCTCACAAATTAATTCACCATAAAAAATTATGTCATTTTTATTTTTTTAGGATATTAATTTTGTGTTTGTTTTTATTTTTTTGAATTTTAAGTTGTAATTTTATTTTATGTTGTAACTTTATTTTATTTTTAATGAAGTGTTTTTTTAATTGAATTTGGTTGGAAATAAAAATAAAAAATGAAATTGAATGAATAGTAATTTAAGGGACGTTTAAGGGACGGTTAAGGGACGGAGGGTTGCAGGTTCCGTCCCTTAGTTAAGGGATGGAGTAAAAAAGTACAGTGGGGCTCACGAATAGTAATTTAAGGGGCGGTTTAGTGACAGCGTTGTGGATGACCTAAATAAGTATGATTGTGACACCCTCGAGCACCCGCATCGCGTCTCGATGCGGGCTCTATCTCGTCTCGGAGAGACGAGACCGCATCGAGACAGCGATGCGGGCTCCGTCTCGTCCCCAGCTCGTCCCTTGTCTCGCCGCGGAGAGGCAGCGCGCGAGACAGCTTGCCACGCACGTTGGCCACGTGGCAAGCGTTGGTTCGTCCTTGACGCCCACTCACCGGCCCGCGAGTAGGCGTCTTTAATTTCCATTGAAAATGTTTTTTTTTGTTTTTTTTTTAAATTCAGGAAAAATTCAAAAAATAAATAAATAAAATCCCAAAAATATACTAGCCGTTTATAGCCTTTTTTAAAAAAAAATAATTTTTTTGTATTTTTTTAAGCCCCCAATCACTTCTATAAATATCAAATCATTCCCACAAATTAATCCACCATAAAAAATAAAGTTTTAATTTTATTAATTGAATTTTATTTTAAATTGTAATTTTATTTTATTTATGAAGTGTGTTTTATTAATTGAATTTGTTGGAAATAAAAATAAAAAATGAAATTGAATGAATAGTTAAGGGATGAGATGGTTAAGAGACGGTTAAGAGATGTAGGGATGCATGTGATGTCTCTTAGTTAAGAGATGAGGTGAAAAGTACAGTGAGGCCATGAATAGTGAAGAGATGAGACGGTTAAGAGACGAATAAGAGACAGAGATTCGGATGGCCTAAAGAAAAATCAATATTCCATTACTGCAATTAGTATTGAATAACATTTTATTTTAGAACTTAATAAAAAAATGTGTAACAATATTTTTTTCATGCAATGTTAGAAGTGAAAAAATACTCTTTGTCTCAATAAATATGAAACATTTGGATTTCGGCACGAAATTTTATGTAGTGTTGTTTTGTGAGTTAACGAAGAGAGAGTAAAGTAAGAGAGATGAAAAAGTAGAGATGGAGGTGTTTCCATTTTAGGAAACGTCCCATTTTTTTTAATGGGACAATCTATAAAGGAAAACGTTTCATTTTTAATGGGACATAGATGAAAAAGTAGAAATGGCGGTGTTTCCATTTTAGGAAACGTTTCATTTTTAATGGGACAATATATAAAGGAAAACGTTTCATTTTTAATGAGACAGATGGAGTAGTAAATTTATTAATTATACGAGTTTTGATGGTTTTTCACATCTTAAGTTGAGCATTTGGTATAAAAATATTTATGCATACTTCATATGAAAAGTTAGGCTAACAAAACTTGAAAAGTTATCGATTTAACATTGGTGCTAGTAGTACTTCATCTTCTCTGTTCTTTTTCTTACTTCCGACACCGATTTGTTGAAATTAACATACTAATAAGTATGATAGTTGATGTTGTCTTTACCTAAAAGCAAAATGAGTTGATAAAGGAAACCTTTGTAAATTAAAACAAGCTAACCCTCTCCAATCACAAGAGCTTAACTTAAAATTAAAACGCACCATAAAAATTAATGGGACCTAGCTAATGCTCATTCTTTTCAATTATCACAATTTGAAATTTTGTACAAATTCAAACCAATCATCGAAACTATAATGTGATACTATCACAATTAATATAAGTTCTTTAACCTATACAAGTGAATTTTCACTTTTTGCTACAGGTGGATTTGATTTATCACAAAATTCGTTGGTATAATTATTATTATAAGAAAATTTGTATTTATAACATCACTAATATTAACACTCATGTGACCAATAGAACTCCGACAGTCTTGATTTAAAAAGCAAAAAAGAATCTCCTTTTGCTTTTACATAATCTGTTATCTAGGTATTATTTTAATACTAAAATTAAAAGAAATGAACAGGTCATATATAAAACGTGATAGCCTTCATTTAAATAATACTCCGTATTAATGCTTTAGAAAAGTTGGAATCATTTTGGCTTTTACTATATGATGACAAGAAAAAGCACTCTGATAATGATTTTTGTTTTTAACATAAACACAAATTACATTAATGCACAATAATTGGCGCTTAAACTTGGACACGTTTCAATTAATTAAAAACTAGTATAAGTCACTCACGGGCCACGGCTAAAATAAAAATATATAATCACTTTTCGATTAAACTAAACGACCATATAAAAATATATAATCACTTAAAAATGGGGAGCACGTATATATGCCTATTGTACATCTATCTGGAATTACATTAGGTCACCTTTTTTTTAATAATTAATACTCCTACTAATTTTAGAAGTTGATTAGGTAAGATACTAAATCATCGTCGCTGAATCTAATCGATTAAGTCTAGATCACGAGAAAAGAACACTTATTAAAAGCCAAAAATGAATGTTTATCTTCAGGGTTAGTTGTAAAAAAAAAAAAAAACTTAGACCAAATTAATTTTAGCTGTCGATGCATTTTATAATTTATATGCTTTCAACATAAACTATTTTTGTTCTGAATAACTTGCACTTTAATCGGGGTATTTAAAAAGTATTAACCAGAATCAGTGATATTTTATTTAGAAAACAATAATAAAAAGTCAACACCTGGTCGTTTTATTTCATATAAATATTGAAGGAAAATGAAAGATCTTCATTTAGCGAATCTTGTTTTAAAAAATTCGAACAAGAAAAATTTACCTTTATTGGACTAAAATTGCAAACTACTATCTCAATTCTCAATTCTCAATTCCTTTTGTATCAACAATTTATTGATTTATCGCAAAGAAGATGCAATCGCCAACCAAACAACACGGCTTAAAATTTTATTTCTCGAACTATTTTTTTTCATCTTACGTTTTGGAGAGCTTACCACACTACAAAACAACATGGTTCCCATAAATCAGGCATCCTTTTCTAGCCGAAAAATCAAACCCTTAAAAAAATGTTGGTATGAATTGATGTAATCATTCAAACACACAACACCCAGAGTGAGGGAGAGAGAGAATTGCAATGTCTCTAGTGGTTAAAGAGACCCGTTTAATAATTGCAACTCTAGTAAGATACTATTACAAATAATTTACGATTTAATGGAGTTATTATTGTTGAGAATTGCAAAAGGGAAATTTTTGAAAAGAAGAAGAAGAGGTGCATATGGATGGATGTATATCTATATTGTGGTGAAGGAAATTAGTAGGGTTGCGTGCCCATGTGCAGTTGACTTTAGGCCATCCACAATAGGAATAGCCCAGTCATAGTCTAGCCACTGCCACATCATCAGCACTAAAAATCCTCCTGCCACATCATCAAAACAAGCAAATAGCTCAGCAATAGCCCAGCCATAGCCTAGCCACGTAATATCTACATCACTATTAACACATATATACAAAATGAAATAATTAACAATCACACAATATACGAAATTTAATTTACGAGACATATACGGGAAAACTTTAATAATACTATTAAAATTTAAAAAGTACAATAATTTAAAAAAATACATTAATTTAAAAAAAATACAATAATAAAAAGGAGTGTCAATTCACTCCTCGTCTCCGTCGTCGCCGCCTCGTTAAAACAAGTGGTGCGAATGAAAATGACGAGCAAAACGCGTATATATAGTGTTTCGGAAATTTTTTTTAAAATTTCGCGCTAGGCGGTGCGCTCGGCGATCCGGGCGCTGCAATAGCTCCGAGCGGATCGCCCAGCGCACCGCCCAGCGCTGCGCGGTTTCTCTCTCCATTCGTCCGCTGGGCGACTGCAATAGACCGCCCAGCGCCGGTACTCGGCTGGGCGGTCGGCTGGGCGCTATTGTGAATGGTCTTACTACTGCTTTTATATTTTCATAAAATCAAAAAAGATTCAATCTTTACAGTCCAACTCATTCATGCACCAGAAAGCAAATAAATTCAAGAAAAAAACACATCGAAAGTTTTTCTTTATTCCAATCAAATTCTTTCTGTATTAAAATAAGTAAGTTGATGCTTGATGGTTCAAGTACCTAAAAGCTAATCCACCAAAGCTAAAGTGATAAAAAGAAATTTTTTTCTCATTTTTCAAAAAAGTCCGTTTTTTTTAACATACTCCCATTAAATAATGAGAAATGCAAAAGACAAAGGTTATGCTCTACCGTAACGTTCGCGGAAAGGTATATTGAGAAGGTATATTTCTCATTTACAATCTTAAAAATGTTATTATATCTTCTTAAAAAGTAAAGGATTCCGAAGAAAAAAGGTAAATTAAAAAGACAAAAAAAAAACTAACTTTTTTACCTTTTTTCATCAAGGTGAGATAAAGATATATTTTCAAAATGAAAGAAATTATAATACCTCTTCAAATACCCTTTCCATTTGAGCATGGAATTTTACGAAGAAGAGGTAAATATGGTAGTTATTTCTCTTTACATCTCCATTTATATCTCTCATTGGAGATGCTCTAAGAACATTTCCAAGAAGAGATGTAAATGGAGATGTAAACCAATATAACTACCATATTTATCTTTTTTTTCATGAAAAATCATTCTCCAAGGGAGAGGTATTTGATAAGATATTATACTTTTTTCCGATTTTGAAGAGTTATGTTTACCTCCCCATTAATGGAGAGGTAAAATCTTATAACTATCATATTTGCATTCTTTTCATAAAAAAACCATCTCCAAGGGAAAATGTATTTGAGAAGGTATTACACTTTATATATTTTTAATGCATTTTGTACTATTATTTTAATTTTAAAAAATAATTTACCTTTTTATATATCTTTTCCTTTTGGAATGTGTTACTTATTAAAAGAGTATATTTAACTTTTTAAGATGGTAATACATTTTCTATATACGTTCTCCCCTTAAAGATGCTCATCGATTAGAGCATCCACAATGGCGGCGAGCGGACCGGCTAGCCGATTTCCGGCACTGGCCGGTCCGATCGCCGAACCATTGTAGCCTGCGAGTGGCAAATCGGCGAGAAAAATGACGAGCGCACGCTGATTTTCGGGCGCTGGCCGATACGCTCGCCGATCGGCTGGCCGCCATTGCAGGCTCCCGATCGGCCAGCCGATTTTTTAAAAATTAATGTAATTTTTTTAATTAATGTGCTTTTTTAAAATTTAAATGTTATTATTGAATTTTCCCGTATCTGTGTCGTAAATTTAATTCCGTATTTTGTGTGATTGTTAATTATTTATTTTTTATAATTTTTTTATTGTAGCTAGCCTATTGTTTGTCCTAATGATGTGGCAAGAAGAGTTTTTAAGTATTGATGATGTGGCAGGAGGAGTTATGGCTAGACTATGGCTTGTCAAGAAACATCGGAGATGCTCTTATTGATTTGGTGTTGGTGGGTGAGCGTCATTGTTTCTTTTGAAATCTTGTTTGCTTATTCTGCTCAAGTTTGAGTTGTTGTTTTTTTCACCTGGGGCTGCTTCACAATTTCTTTACAACTCAAACAAATCTGCAGCTGCATCAACAGGCCTCTTGTTCATGGTGGTTCTTGGATAGTTGTTGATCTGCAAGAGGGTTTTTGGTTAAAGTTTAGAGTTTTCATCTTTTGAAGATGGGGGAGAAGCCTGAAGTTCTTGATGCTGTGTTGAAGGAGACTGTGGATTTGGTAATGGATCTGATGATTGGGATTCAAGTTTTTCGTGATTGTTGGGTGTGTGGCAGCTTCTTTTGTTTTCTTTCAAGTTGTGGGCTGATGATTTGTGTCTGTTTGCAGGAGAACATACCCATTGAGGAAGTGTTTGAGAATCTAAGATGCACAAAAGCAGGTCTTACAACCGAGGCTGCTGAGGAAAGATTGGTCATTTTTGGACACAACAAGCTTGAGGAGAAGAAGGTTTTTTTCAATTCTGATTTTGTTATATGATTCTTTCTTTCATTTTCTACTTTTAAGTGCTTTGTGTAATGTGGTTCATGAAGTCTTTTGCGTCTTAACTCATTTTTAACCTCTTTTGTTTTCCTCCATTTTCGGCTCTTCGGCTCCAAATGAGATACTGCTTGATGTTTATTAAGCGTAAATCTTGACTATTGGTGTTTCACTCTTTTCATTTG
Source organism: Salvia splendens (assembly GCF_004379255.2). Classification (NCBI taxonomy): domain Eukaryota; kingdom Viridiplantae; phylum Streptophyta; class Magnoliopsida; order Lamiales; family Lamiaceae; genus Salvia; species Salvia splendens. The sequence continues at coordinate 27,791,202 of NC_056044.1, forward strand.
AATCACTGGAATTTTTTGCTTGTTTCATTATCTAAAATCCACTACTATCTTATTGTCTCAGGAAAGCAAATTACTTAAGTTTTTGGGGTTTATGTGGAACCCTCTTTCATGGGTCATGGAAGCTGCTGCGATAATGGCCATTGCTCTTGCAAATGGTGGAGTAAGGACTCGATTTCTACCTATTTTGTTTTTCTCTTTCCTTTTTCTGGAGAGAAATATTGATCTTTGATATCATATTGGCAGGGCAAGCCTCCGGATTGGCAGGACTTTGTGGGTATCATCACATTGCTTGTGATAAACTCAACAATCAGTTTTCTCGAGGAAAACAATGCTGGAAATGCAGCAGCTGCTCTCATGGCCCGTCTTGCTCCGAAAGCCAAAGTTAGTTTTGTCTTGTTTTAGGTTTCGTGATGTATATTTTTGGAGATCCATCTCATCAGCTGTGGTTGTGAAGGTCCTACGAGATGAAAGGTGGAGCGAGGAGGAGGCGTCCATATTAGTGCCTGGTGATATCATCAGCATTAAACTGGGAGATATCATTCCAGCTGATGCTCGTTTGCTTGATGGCGATCCACTAAAAATCGACCAGGTGTGTGGCCTGTCTTCGTGTGCATTTATGCTGAGGTAGTCTTTTGTTCTTTAACTGGATTCATGATGTGATTGTACAGTCTGCTTTGACGGGCGAGTCCCTTCCTGTGACAAAGGGGCCAGGGGACGGCGTCTACTCTGGCTCCACCTGCAAACAGGGAGAGATCGAGGCTGTTGTTATTGCCACTGGAGTTCACACCTTTTTTGGGAAGGCAGCACACCTTGTTGATTCTACTAATCAAGTCGGGCACTTCCAGAAGGTTTTGACTGCAATTGGAAACTTTTGCATATGCTCTATTGCCGTGGGGATGATTATAGAGATCATCGTTATGTACCCTATTCAACATAGGAAATACCGTCCCGGGATTGACAATCTTCTGGTGCTGCTCATTGGAGGAATTCCAATTGCCATGCCTACTGTTCTTTCAGTTACAATGGCCATTGGTTCTCATCGTTTGGCTCAGCAGGTGGGCTTATTCTTATCAGAACGTTGGCTAAATGCTTCTTTGGTGATTGCAGTATGTAACTGGGTATTTGTCCGTGCAGGGAGCTATCACAAAGAGAATGACTGCCATAGAGGAGATGGCCGGCATGGATGTTCTTTGCAGTGATAAGACAGGGACTCTGACACTGAATAAGCTTACTGTTGACAAGAATCTTATTGAGGTCAGAGATTCATCCTTCTCTCACAAGTATGCCTTTGTTACTCCGTGTTAAGGAGATTGAAACTTTGGTCCCCTCTCAACTCTTGTGCATAGGTATTTGCCAAAGGCGTTGATGCAGATATGGTTGTTCTAATGGCTGCTCGAGCATCTAGAACAGAAAACCAAGATGCGATCGATGCAGCTATAGTTGGAATGTTGGCTGACCCAAAAGAGGTATTTTCACTCTTTGTGATGTCATATAATGGAAAATACTGGTTTCAATGTCTCTGGAAGTTACTTAAACGGTTCAATGAACAGGCACGTGCTGGAGTTCGTGAGGTACATTTCCTTCCTTTTAACCCCACCGACAAACGAACTGCATTGACTTACATAGATGGTGAAGGAAAATGGCACCGGGTCAGTAAAGGTGCTCCAGAGCAGGTATAGTCCTCAGTCTTAGTTATATGGTTTTTTTGTTTTTTTAATAATGGTAATACTAATTGTCGCTTGCAACGTGCCTCCAGATTCTAAACCTTGCACACAACAAGTCTGAGATAGAGCGAAGGGTTCATACTGTGATCGACAAGTTTGCTGAGCGAGGCTTGAGATCGCTTGCAGTGGCATACCAGGTATATATATATATATATGCATTAATCTTTATGTATTGAAGGGGTGTATGGAATTGCCTCCTTTTATTATATTTCATTGAACTTTTATGCATTTACTGTAGCTTGAGGTGCAACCAATTCTTTTTCTTGCAGGAAGTTCCAGAAGGAACCAAGGAGAGTCCTGGAGGCCCATGGCAGTTCATTGGTCTCATGCCTCTCTTCGATCCACCCAGGCATGACAGTGCAGAAACTATAAGGCGGGCTCTAAATCTTGGAGTGAATGTTAAGATGATCACCGGTGAAACTCTTATTGCTACTTAGAAGTATAAAGTCACTTTTTTGTTAAATTCACAATTCTGAGGATCCGATGAATGTTAAGATGATAACTCGTTATATCAAGTTGTGCTTGTTTGATAGTTTGTTCTATCGCTATCTTCCTACACGAAGTTCCTTGTTTTGAATGTTTTTTCAACATGATGTTTTCCTGATGGCTTGATGATATGGTTTGACAGGCGATCAGCTTGCGATAGGAAAGGAAACAGGGCGGAGGTTGGGGATGGGAACTAACATGTATCCTTCGTCGGCTTTGCTGGGACAGAACAAAGATGAATCAATCGCCTCTCTACCAATTGATGAACTCATAGAGAAAGCTGACGGTTTTGCTGGTGTCTTCCCTGGTAATATTTTTTCCGGTTTATTCATCATATCAAACAGCATATACCCAATTTTGAATATGGAATATCGCAAAGTGCGACTAAGAAATGCATTCCATAATTTTTCTTTACTTGCATGCTAATTTTGGATGTTGGCCTTGGCCAGAACACAAATATGAAATAGTGAAGCGGCTGCAAGCCAGGAAGCATATATGTGGAATGACTGGCGATGGAGTCAACGACGCTCCTGCTCTGAAGAAGGCTGACATTGGAATTGCAGTTGCTGATGCTACTGATGCAGCTCGCAGTGCTTCTGATATTGTACTCACAGAACCTGGCCTCAGCGTCATTATTAGCGCTGTTTTAACTAGTCGGGCGATCTTCCAAAGGATGAAAAATTACACGGTACTGCATATTCCCTTCATTCTGACATTTGACATCAAAGTTATGATTTGCATGATGAATAAGCTCATTCGTGTTCAATGTTCCTGCCTTTTTCAGATTTATGCTGTTTCTATAACAATCCGTATTGTGGTATGTTCTGTATTCGTCATTCTTCTTTTGTTAGATTCTTTCCACCCTCTTTTTAACTTTAGTCTTTAGTCTGATTTCCTTTTTGTTGTTGCTGTGTACCAGCTTGGCTTCATGCTGTTAGCCCTGATATGGAAATTCGACTTTCCTCCTTTTATGGTCCTTATCATTGCAATTCTCAACGATGGTTTGCTCTTCCTCCTCTCTTTCTACACGCGCATGCACAGACACACGCACACGCACACACATATATTTAGTGCTTCTCTTGACACTTGTCTTGCAACGCTTACGGTGAAGGTACGATCATGACCATATCGAAAGATAGAGTGAAACCATCGCCTCTTCCAGACAGCTGGAAGCTTTCTGAGATTTTTGCTACTGGAGTCATTCTAGGTGGTTACTTGGCAATGATGACAGTCATATTCTTTTGGGCAGCATACAAAACAGATTTCTTTCCGGTTCGTTGCTCTTTCCCTATGAAGCTATTCTTCGAACTGATTCTTTACTGTTGGGCTGTCATCCTTTCCTCTGTTACTAAGACTGTTACAAATGTTTGTGAACTCATATATAGCCAGGCCAATTTCTCCAAAAGTTGTTTTTGTATTGTGTTTGAAATTGTTGTTTCTGCCAGAGAGTATTTGGTGTGTCGACCCTGGAGAAGACTGCACATGACGACTTCAGAAAGCTCGCCTCAGCAATATACCTTCAAGTGAGCACTATCAGTCAGGCTCTCATATTCGTCACAAGATCCCGAAACTGGTCATATGTTGAGCGCCCCGGTTTGTTGCTCGTAGCTGCATTTGTGGTTGCACAGCTGGTTAGCATAAAATCCTTCACCGCGAATTCTATGTAAATCTCTCATTCAAACACCTCTTGATATTCGTACTAATCCAAAACAACAGGTCGCCACTTTGATCGCGGTCTATGCAAACTGGAGCTTCGCAGCGATTGAAGGGATTGGGTGGGGCTGGGCAGGGGTGATCTGGCTTTACAACATCATCTTCTACATCCCGCTCGATATCATCAAATTCTTGACCCGCTACGCTCTAAGTGGAAGGGCTTGGGATCTTGTTCTTGAGCAAAGGGTGAGGAGTCTGCATACCACCTGTGTTCTTGATTGATTTTTCACTTTCTAATTGGATTTTTTCTACATTGCAGATTGCTTTCACCAGGAAGAAGGATTTCGGGAAAGAGCAACGCGAGCTCCAATGGGCGCATGCGCAGAGGACCCTCCACGGCCTGCAAGTACCCGACACCAAACTGTTCAGCGAAACCAACAACTTCTCCGAACTCAATCAGTTGGCTGAGGAAGCAAAGAGGAGAGCTGAGATTGCTAGGTAATAAATTATGCTCCACAAATTAAATGACATTCTCAACAAGCTGAAGTTCTCCGTTCTCATATGATGTAACGGTGTTTGCAGGTTAAGGGAGCTGCATACGCTGAAAGGCCACGTCGAATCCGTCGTGAGGCTGAAGGGTCTCGACATAGAAACGATCCAGCAAGCGTACACTGTATGAGAAGATGCTGCATTTTCACTAGTGTACTTTTCCTTGTAATATTTAAGTTACTACCTTTAGAATTGAATGTTAATATAAACATGAAACAGATTTAGTTTTGTGTTTCTGTTTCCAAAATCTGTTTTTGAGGCAGTGATAGAAACATGCAACATTGCTGCCTGTGTACATGGGAATAACATAGTAGGGAAATTCATCAGTTTCTTTTTTGTCTTCCCATTTTCTCTATATTTATAAATAATTGTTGTGGTCCAAATCAGTGGAGTACATGTGCAAGCAATATACAAGTGCAGCTAGGATGAGGCCTTTTGGGAAGTGTCTTAAAATTGTGAAAACTTAAGTCCAAAACGGACAATATCATATTAATGTGAGTTCTGGTGTGCATCGCTGAACTCAATCAGGCAGAATGATGATCGAGTTTGTTCGGAGAAACAAGGGTTACGTCATGAACGTCGGTGGTCTTGTACCGATACCAATTTGCGCAGACGAGAAAGTAGCAGAAATTGAAAGAACACAAAACAGCAACAAGGTAGTAGAAGTAATCGAGCCTCCCTTGGTTCAAATCCTCGGGCAGCCAGTTCCCGCCCGAATCCTTGGCCGTCATCCGATGCACGGTGGAGATGAGGAAGCTGTAGGCGTAATTCGACGCCGCGCTGCCAAGGAAGAAGAAGGCGCCGGCGACGCTCCTCATATTCTCCGGGAACTGCTTGTAGTAAAACTCGAGCTGCCCGATGGCGTTAAGCGCCTCCGCGAGGCCGCCCAGCGCCAGCTGTGGCACTAGCCACATCGCCGACATGGGGGAGACGCCACCGCCGCTGCGGAGGGCGGCCGTGCGGCGGCGCTCCTCGACGAGGGCGGCGACGACGGACTCGACGATGGTGAGGAAGAGGCCGGCGCCGATGCGGTGGAGGACGGTGACGCGGCCGTTGAGGCGGCGCAGGAGGCAGTCGGAGAGGGGGACCCAGAGGGTGATGGTGAGCATGGCGAAGATGACGTAGGAGCCGGCCGGGATGTGGAAGGAGGTGGAGCCGAGACGGCGGTCGGATTGGAGGGCTTGGAAGACGAGGTACTGCTGTTGGGCGCCAATGTGGTAGAGGACGGCGGTGAGGGAGACGGGGATGACGCGGAGGATGCATTTGGCTTCTTCGACTTGCTGCATGCTGCATAGTCGCCATGGATTTGCCGGTGTTCCTTCCGGGTTTATCTTGTCTTCTTCACATATGATTGCAGCTTTGTCCAGGAATCTGCACGTACAAACAGTTGGTAAGACGCTTCTTATTCATCTAATAAGTTGGATGTTCTTAGTCATCTTAAAATCAGATAGATAATTATTATTGATCCTCTTTAAAATAAAAGAAAAAAAAATTATTTAGACGTATTATAACACTACCAATCTTCATATTAGCAGCTAAGGTTTCAAAACTAATCACTAGGAGTAATATATCATCATTCTGTGTCCCATAAAATAATGCTCATTAAGTCCCACAAAAGGAGATCTCTTGCACATGAATGTATCAAAATTGGGAGTAACTAACTTAATAAGACAGTAATGAATAGGTGTTTTTATTTTTTAACACTAATTCTTGGTAGGTTGTTGGTGGAGAGGTGAGTTTTCTCTATGCTTAATTATATTGGAAGTATTATATAAAGAGATTTAGAGTGATTGGCCATATGCTTGGATGTTTAGAAAACCATATTTTAATTGGAGAAGTTTCCAAATAATGATTGGAAGGCGGCGACTAATACATGTATTGGGGCACTTTTTGACATAAATAGACCAATATGAGACAAGGTCAGGAGATTTGTTATGATATTAATGTAATTATATGAAATACTAATTAAAGCCGTTATCTTTGAAACAATGGTATTTAGTGGCGCACTCGGCACTTCCATTGTAAATATGTAGGATGTATATGTTTTTTCTCCTTCATTTATTGGGGGAGTTGGAGGAGTTCATATACTTCCCCTCAAAAAAATTTTAAGTGGGCCAACAAAAAAAAAGGAAAATAAAAAATTGAAACATATATATATATATATATTAATTTTTTAAGTACTTTAGAGAAATATCTAGCCAGTTGTGCTTGCAAAGCAAAGTCAATTGCAATAATGCATGATGTGCTGTGACCATGAGACTATGAGCTAATTAGTTTGACCAATTGGTCATACAATAGAAGTATAGAGTAGTATTATATATTGATGGAAGAGATGTTTTATATTCAAATGGAACTTCCCCAAACTCCATTACAAATAAATACTCCTACTTTACAACTAATGGTTGTTATAGTAGCACCACACACATTAAAGATGAGTTAGTTAGTTTACACTTTCACATTCACCATTTTATAAGAACAAAATGCACTTACGACTTTTACACCATTTTCCACTTAAATCAGACTAGCTCTTTATTGGCTTGTCACTATACTATAATTCATTTACATTAATAATGATTAAGTTCATTACACTCAATGGTATATGTGCCCTTCATTACTATACTATTATTTGAAGATATGAAATCAGCATCGAAATGCGGATAAAAGTTAAGTAAGAACTAAAAGAATGAAGACAAATTAAAAAGGAATATAACGGTCATTAGACCTAATAAACTACTCCACTTTTAATTAAACTGATCAGAATTGCATACTTCATCCCATATTTTAATTATTTCGAATCTTCGATGATATTTCCATCAATTACTATCTACACTAATTTAATCTTGTCACAACTAATTAAAGATTTAGCTTCAATTAAAACTTAATTTACCTGAATTGATCAGTGTAGGGCAGCTTAGAATTGAGAGACTTAGTCGGCGTATATCTGAACAAGCTGATCCACGGCTGCTCCGGCGAAGCCAGCCGCCTCTTCTTGGCGGCGGCCACCGCCACCTGAACCAAGCTGGTAATCGGACTCCCCTCCGGCAGCACCTTCACATACATGTTCGACGCCACGAAATACAAAAAACACGACAGAAACATGAAGATGGCCGGAATCGCCAGCCCGATCGACCAGCTCAGATTCGACTGCACGTAGACGACGAGCGTCACCGACACGATCTCCGCAAACGTCACCGTGAAGTAATACCAGTTGAAGAAGCTGTCCACTCCCCTCTTCCCGGACTCCGTCTTCGGATTAAACTGATCGGCGCCAAACGCCAGGTTGCACGGCCTAATCCCGCCGGCGCCGACCACCATCAGCCCGAATCCGAGCAGCAGGAAAGCCAGCTGCCCGGCGTCCGCCCCCACACACCCACTGCCACCTGGCTGGTCGCAGTGTGGTGGGTGGAGATTCTTGAACACTGCTGTGAGGCTGACCACCAGCAGGCCCTGCACAAACAAACAGTATTCCAGTAAAAAAAGACTGTATAAGTCAGTGTCACGAGTTACTGGAGAGAGATTGAGTACGCACGAGAAAGGAGGCGATGGAGCCGTATCCGAGGGTCTTGTAGCGGCCAAGGTGGGTGTCGCTGAGGTAGGCTCCGACTAAGGTGGCGAGGTTGGTGGTGCCGTTGAAGATGTTGATGAGTGAAGTTGCGGAAATGCGTTTCATGTTGAACACTGTGGTGAGATACACTTGTAGGTTTGACAATGTGCCGATTGCTCCCAATTTTTCGAAGGTTTCATTTCCTGCAGGTGTAATATGTTATGTAAATCAAGAAATTTCATATGTACATTTTTGGGGCGGGGAATTTACCGATGACGAAAGGCATGACTTTGAGGCCTCTGTAGTTGATCTCAGGCTCATCGTCGCGGTCGATTTTTGGAGATGGTGATTTCATCTGCGCTTCTCGGCTTTCTTTCTCTTTCTTCTCCATTTCTTTTCACGGGTTAATATGAAGAGGATGATGCACTAATATATATAGATGGCGTTTCATTTCATTTCAACTTGTGTTTGCGTTGTTTTATGGCATGTTAATACATGGAGATTGGAGGATCGATGTAGCTGGATTATTAATAATGAAGTGATTTTTCAATGATTGTTGTTGGTCAACGAAGTTGGCTCATCACTCCATTATTTCTCACCAATATGATTCCGTTTTTATTTTAATTTTTCTTACTTTATTTGTGGGAAAACAAGGTTCATTTTATTGATCATGAAAGCATATATATGATATGGAGATGACCCTCGACACAACTACATTACTTTCATTTTGGTATTAATGTTTGTGTAATTTTACTACTAGTACTATGTTAAGAGCACAATTCTCTTAACGAAGAAATCCTGCGATTACACTCGCAACACACCAATCCGGCGCCCCGAACGTTGGGGTCGACGGCTCAATTCGTGGCTGGCGCGGAGAACTTCCTCCGTCGGCAGTCTTCAAGGTTTGATAAGGAGTATTGCACAAGTAATGTGGGCAAGTTATTTCTTCATTCCATGAATAAAAAGATAACAACCTAGCCCTATTTATAATACTAGAATACTAGCTTAGGGAACAAGAAAACAAGATATGAAAATATACTATGAATCAAAAGATATGGGGAATAAAAAGATAACTAAATATTTGGGGAATCATAAGATATAGGGGGATCTAACAACTCCCCCACGGTTAAAATCCACCTTGTCCTCAAGGTGGAAACCACGACACCACGAAGAGTCCCTCCGGGATCAAACGCACAAGACTGCCCTCTCTTTTTCAATATTTTCTTTGTGTTGCTGATTGCGGTCTTCTTCGTAACCAATTTTACAGTCTTGACTCTAATCTCATCCTCAAATAACATTCTCTTCTCTTCCATTTCCTCTTCAAGGTTGTACTTTTGTATCTTAAAAGCAGCCTTGTCCTCCTCAACAAGGCTTAGACTCTCCATCCTCTCGATTTTGCTCTGCTTTTCAGGATGCATACTTAAAGTCTTTTCTTTCGACTCCAAACTAGAATCAAGAGCTTCAGGTTTCATCTCTTTCTCGATCACCCTCAGAAAAGTGTTGTTGACCTCATCTTCTCTTTTGGTAATAGAGTCATTCTCTTTCCTTATCTCTTTTTGATTCCACACATTACTAAGTACTATCAACTTCTCTTCCCTCTTCTCTTCATCATCGTGCGAATCAATTTTCCACTCCTTTTTCCTTGAGCTTGAGACACCCGCTTGCGGTTGACGAGGAAAGGCGCACAATGGAGCTTTCACGGACATCGATAGCAAGGGCTGGCAAGGGCTCGGTGCGGCGTAGGGAGGAAGCTCAATAGTCGATGTTGTACTTGGCTGCTGTAGCTGACGATCTGACGGAGTCAGCTGTGGCTGATGTTCTGGCAACGGGGGAGCGCGAATCTTTCCAACACGGCGACCGGACGTTTGGGAGGGCAGATCCCAGCAAGTCTGGTTTTTCACATGCAGAAACGGCTGCTGGTGCGATTCTGACGAAGACCAACCCGAGTTCGGGCTTTGGCGAGCGCAATGCGGCTGTCGGAGTGACCGTTCCTGCTCCGCGAACTGATCCCCAGAGGTGAAGGCGTTGCGCGGAGGCCGGTAGACATTCTTTCGGGCGGAATACCAGCTGGAAATAGAGCATGCGTGCGGCGGCTCGTAGTAGTCACTGAGCACTCCAGGTTGTTCCCAGTCTGAACACGAATACGGCTGCGGGCCGTACGTATCTGGGTTGAAATACGATGACGGCCTAGAGGTGTATGGAGGTGTTCTAGGCCGCGACTGACTGTGGGGTGGATAGCGACGGGTTCGCTGCGAGTACATCGGGTCTGGAGTCTGATGAGGCGGTGGCTCCGGTAGGGGAGGCGCACGAAGTTTGCCAAAGCGTCGATTGGCTGCGTCCAACCGGGTCTCCAGTTTGTCAATCGCAGCATGTATGCGATCAAACAACTTGGTTGTATAGGAGTCTTCCAAATTTGGCATCTCAAAGTCTCTAATTAGGGTGAATGGATGCGGAGGGTGAGAACCGATGAAAGCACCAGTTGTTAAGAGCACAATTCTCTTAACGAAGAAATCCTGCGATTACACTCGCAACACACCAATCCGGCGCCCCGAACGTTGGGGTCGGCGGCTCAATTCGTGGCTGGCGCGGAGAACTTCCTCCGTCGGCAGTCTTCAAGGTTTGATAAGGAGTATTGCACAAGTAATGTGGGCAAATTATTTCTTCATTCCATGAATAAAAAGATAACAACCTAGCCCTATTTATAATACTAGAATACTAGCTTAGGGAACAAGAAAACAAGATATGAAAATATACTATGAATCAAAAGATATGGGGAATAAAAAGATAACTAAATATTTGGGGAATCATAAGATATAGGGGGATCGTAACAACTAACAAGATATGAAAATATACTATGAATCAAAAGATATGGGGAATAAAAAGATAACTAAATATTTGGGGAATCATAAGATATAGGGGGATCGTAACATACTATTGAAATATATGTTAAGTAAATGAAGAATAAAGTAAAGATGAAGAGAGAGTAAAGTAAGTACAAAAATATGTTGACTTTTAGTACTAAAAAGGAAAATGACTCTACTACTATGGAACGCACAAAAATGATAAAATTACTCTACTAATATAAACGGAGGGAGTAGTAATTTATAAAAGGGTTTTCGTTGATGAGATCTACTATCTGTGACAAAGTTGAGGCACTAGCTACGCGTGTTATAGTAATTTAATTGATATATACTATGATGTAAGATATACCATATGTAATTCTAAAAAATATATAGAAGGGTTTCATGCATTTATCATGTACCTTACGTGTTATTTGTACGTACTAGTAGTAAATAAATGATACTCCAAGTAGAACAAATTTGGAAGGATTTAAACGGAATAAAAAGTATGCATGTACATAAGAATTAGTTAGTTATATCTAGTAGGTTTCAATGTTTGGTTACTTGACTACAAGACATTAAAAATAAAAAAAATAATGAAGGAATAAGTAGGTATGACATGCGTAATTGTGACTAATTTGTTCCCTAGTTTATAATCTTGGAAGTTTGAAAAATAAGGGCATGATCAATCATGTCAGGTGCACTAACTGTTGAAATTATGAGCAATAATCCAATCACACAATCCCTCCCATTAGACAAACAATGCTATCCACAGATCAGTGGAATGTTGGAGGAATAATATACGCATAAAAAATAATTTTATGCATTATAATTTGTCAATTATAATGAATTAAAAATAATACAATATCGTCGAAATGAAAGTATTAATAAATTATTTGAAATAAATTTGAAATTTCAAGTTTAGTTTGGCATGTCTAGGATCAAGCTGGATTTTCATTTGCGACGTGATTGCACATCTTCAAATTTGAGGTAGGGTATATATTATATGAAATTGATTAATATACTGAAGCACAGATATTGCACGTAATAATTTGAATTGAGACACGTATTCCGCAGTATCACGTCCTCTATTACAGTAATATTAGTATAATTTTAGTTAGTACTAGTATCGTGGAAAAACCTGAAATTGGTCGGTGTTGTATTATAAAAATCAATTAAAAATCATAGAATTTAGATTTATTTGCAATTATTTAAAAACAAAATTATTTGGTAAAATTATACTCCATTCGTCAATAAAAAATAGTCGGACAACACAGATTTTAATACAAAATTAGTAAAGTAAAAGAGTTTAGGAGAAAAAGTGGGTAAAAGGTAAAAAAGATAGAGGGAGGAAAAATAGGTAGAATATGAAAGATGAGAAAAAAATGAGAAAAGTATTCCATTAGAGAGAAACTTTTTATTTAAGAAATAAAACTATTTTTTGTGTACATCCCAAAATGACAAAATAAGAATATTTTTTGTGGATATCCCAAAATGATAAAATGAGATTATTTATCGTGAGAGATATTTGCTGTGGTACCCGATAAATTATATACGTTGATATTGGTTAGTCATGAGCTAAACGATAAAGAGGAAACAATAGGAGTAATACATTCCTTAAAAACAGCTACTAACAGAACTTGACTGTTGAAAAATGGAGTACTGGAAAGAACAAGTCAGACACTTCTTACACATTATTCGAATGATTCAAAACTGAAATTCAAAATTATTTAGTCTAATTCACTTCACCACACTACATATATATAGTTTGTGTCTAGCTAGTTTTGTTAATCATCAATTAATTAATTCAATGAGCCATGTTCACAACTCATCAAAACCTCATCTTCCTCATTCTCTCACTCCATAACTTGTTCAAACCTTGTGATGCCAACTGCACTCCTTCCTCCTGCGGCATCATCCTTCACAACATCACCGGCTCCTCCAACGACTGCGGTGATCCACGATTCGAACTAGCATGTGAAAATAATGTGACCTCTATCTCCCTAAACTCCCACAAATACTATGTCAAAGCCATCACCTACAACAACCACAACAACGTAGATTACTCCACCATTAGGCTGGTCGATGCTTCCATAGACAATAACGACATCTGCTCGTTTCCCGCCTTTTCCACATATGACTATAACTCCACATTCCCTACCTATCTCTTTAATTATAAATCATCCTTCCCTATCAACTTCATAAGCTCCCCATATTCCTTGACGATTCCTTCCATTTTTATCGATATCAGCATCGGTCGCATGAAAGCCTCAGAGATGGCATACACGTGTAGAGTAGACCTCGACGTCCTGGTATAACTTTAAGGACTTGAACAACGTTTCGCTTTCAGAAATCCACGAATCCCTCTTGTATGGATTCGAACTCACCATCTGCCCCGGGTGTGGAACATCCAAAATCTTAGTATTTTCGGGTAAGCATGATCATTCATATGTTAATTTTTGGTAATTTTGGAAAATGGTGCTCATACTACTCTTGTATGTATGTATGTATGTATGCAGAGTATCTTACATTTCTTGGTAAGCTCTTTATTTTATTTGTTTTCTTCATCAATTATAATTCTTATATCAATCAAAACAGAACAATTTGACGATTGAAAAACATAAATTGCAGTTGCAGTTGTATTATGTGCATTGCTAAGCAAGTGATGGATGCTATAAAAACTCGCAGTAGGAATTGAGTTGAACTACTGAGGTTTGTATGATGACTGTCACACAAAATATTAGTGGGTTAAATGTTAAAATAGAAATATCAAAAATGTAATTAGCTAGCATTTTATTAGTTAGAGTTAGCCTTTTTCCTAGCCTACAAGATGGGAGGAGTGTTAAAATAGAAAATCAAAGTGTAACGGTTAGCATTTTATTAGTTAGTGTTAAGCCTTTTTTCTTGCCTATATATAAGGCATTTTATTGAAATTTGTTGATAAGTTTTAGTCAATAAAGTTTTCCCTTTTTCTCTCCTTATATCTTCTTTCTAATTGACGGTTTTCTCTACATTTTTTATCATCTCATCTTCATTCTTCAATATCTTTCCAAATTTCACATTAAATAAATAAAAACTCTCATTACAAAGCAAGTGATGATGATATAAAAGTTCACCCGTTTAATGTGTGGTCAGCAGTTTAATTGGATGGACTTGGTTTTGTATTAATTCCTGTACTAATTTAAGGTGTAGCCAGCAGTTTAATAAGAATCCTATAAGTTGTTCTAATCAATAAAAGTTATTGTCCTTATTTATCGAAGTAATTCTTCTAATTACTCAAAGTTCTTTTTTATCAAACGTACTCTCTCGTCTCCTAAACGCACTTTCTACGTATAGAAAGCTCAGTTTACCGCGACCAAGGGAGGGTGAAAGAAGCAGGGAAGAAAGGGGAAAGAACTTTGGCACAACTGAACATAAACTTTGGATAACTGAAAATAACTCAAAATGTATCAGAGTACGAACATATTACAATAAACTGAGAATATCATTAATTCGGACTAACAAAACTGAAAATGAAGTAGACGTTTGCGGAAGCGTCCAAGAGCGAATGACATCGTGTATGGAGACACGATGCATCCAAATACTATTCTATCGAAGGATCTTTGTAGTCTCTGCCCAACATCGCCCATCGTCATCACTGCTCAGCCTCCACATTTTTAAAGCATATGCAGGGCTGAGTACTTGGTGTACTCAGTGGACACGTGCCGAAATATTTTACTAAAAAGAAACTGGTTTTGTCAAGCCATTACTGAGTGAGCTCGGGGTTTTATCTTATAAGGCCCGAGGACACTAAAAGCATTTTCTAAGTGAAAATCTGTGATTGTGGTTTATTTTTCCTGGAACTAATGCCATATCTGAAACTGTGTGAATTGGGAATGTATGGGCTCATCCCACTTACAGACCTGAATTCGCTTAAACTTAACTGGTTTAGAGGGACGTGCCCTTGCTAGACAAACGGATAGACAAAGTTCAAAACAAAACTTGGCAAGACAAAATATACTGCTAACTTGAATAACTGAAAGCATACACACTGAGAACGTAAATAACTGAGAGCAAACATACTTGAACGTAAATAACTGAAAGCATATCATATCTTAAATCAAAGGCCACAATAATAGTGTAGGTTAGAAAAAGCCCACATAATCATATAGGATAGAAAGCCCACAAAATACTTTTCATAAAACTGTACTTTAAACATAAAGCTCGCACATAAGATCATATGTAAGATAGGTGCTTAAAACTCCTTAACTTGAATTCTCATAACTCCGCCCTTAACTTGCGAAACAACATAACTTACTAACAAGACTTAAGAAAATTCTTAAACTTTTAATTAGAATTAGAATACATGCCCCTAAGAAATCTTGGCCCAAGAACTTAAATAGAATTTAGGCACAAACCAAATTAATTTCAACCCAAGTTCCCTCCCAAATTAATTCCATCCGGCATATCTTCAATTTCCTATTCTCCGGCCCAACAAATGAAAACTCCTTGGCCCAATTCTCTTCAAATGGGGCAGCCCATTTCGGGGCAAACAAAAAAAAACAATCCAACTTATTAAATTCCAGCCCAGCTCTTGGATTAAAATAAAATGGGGCACACTCCTTAGTTAATTCCTTTAGCCCAAACTTATCACAATAAAAACTCTTGGCCCCAATTCGAAAGCCCAATCTAATTGTTGGTGGCCCAATGATTTCTCCTTTACTAATTCCATGTATCTTCCTCCCTCTCTCTTCTCAACTTAAATCAAAATCCCCAAAATTACTCAATTTCTCTCCCCCTTTTCTCTCTCTCTTTGCGTGAATTCGCAGAATGGTATTTAAATCCCCAACTTCTCTCTACACTCGCCGCCAATTGCTTCCCCTCTCACCGCCTGCCTCCTCCGTCGAGGGAGCTCCTGACCGAGCTGCTGCTGCCCCGTCTGTCGGGTTCGGGTTTGAGCAGCCCCTTCTCGGCCTCTTAAAGCTAAGTTCTTTAATTCTCATTGCTTAGACTACTTTGTTGAGTCCTTGAGGCAGTAAGTGTGAGGTGTGACTATTTGGTGTTGGGAGAGGCTTACTGCTTGGTTTTGAACTCTTGAAAGCTCATTGGGATGTACTCACTTTCTTGTCTAAGTTTACTCAAGCTTGGTTTAGTTAAGATCTCTCTCTATTTGATACTTAATACAGACTTGCTACTGCCCTGAGACTTTTACAGCTATGATTCTATGTTCTTGAGCCAAGTATGATGTCTGAAATAATGCAGAGAGGGTGCTAGTCTATTACCTCATTCTCGATGACTCATTCGATCGCCGGACTGCCCTTAAGCTCGTCGCCACTCCTTCCTCTCTTGTTGCATTTCTTGTGTTTGTGAATAGGTGTGAGGAAGGAGGTGGTGGTGGGCTGGTATTTATAGTCAAACTCCTTGGCATTTTGTGGCTAATTTGGAATAAAGATTCCTTCACTTTTGAATTTTAAGCTAAAAGCTTCTATGCCTAAATTGGTAAAATTCTTGGGGATGGTGTATCTATATGATCTTGGTTTTGCCAATGTTATTAAAAAGCGGCCATGGCGCCGCCGTGGCGCCATTGCGTGGCGGGTTTCGGAAAAAACGCCATCGCCACGAGCTGCCACAAAACTTTTTTATGGCGACCGCCATTTGCCGCCATGAGTGAGGCGCCATGGCGGTGCCATGGCAGTTATGGCGTCACTTTTGGTTGGGCTGCCCCAAACCTCAGCCCAATTACCAAATAACACGGCCCAAATGATTTTTAACCCTTAACCCGGCCCAAACCCGGCCCAAATAATGAAATAAAATGCCAATTAAGTCAAAATCTAGGGTTTTTTTCATAGTATCTCTTTCCCTCTCAAACAAACCCAACCTACTGCGCCCCCAGTCCCACTGCCCTATTCACGTCGCCGCCGCCTGCTGGTCCGCCGACCGCCGCCGCCGGTCCGTCTAGAGCAGCCCACTGCCCAGATTTTTAAGATAATCGAAATTGTACCAGATTTTCTAATTTGCATGCCCTTTTAATTATCAATTTTCTAATTTGCATGCCATTTTAATTAGGAATTAGGGTCAGATTTTTAATTAGGATCAGATTTTTATAATTAGGGTCACATTTTTAATTAAGGTGTAGCTGTGCAGATTTTTAATTAGGATCATATTTTTAATTAAGGTGTAGTTGTGCAGATTTTTATCATACTTCTATGTTGGGGATGGTGATGATTGAGGATGGTTTTAATTTAGATTTGATATGTATTATGAATTTGTGATGATGACTTTATATTTTGATGGTTGAACTAAGACTTATTATGGTAGGCATATTATATAATTGCTTATGACTTTATGCTTTATTTATTGTTTTAATAGTTGATAACTTGATATATTACAATTTTTTATTATTTTCTAATTTTTTTAATTTATATATACATATATTACTAATATTTTATTAATTTATTTATCGACCGCCATATCCCGCCATACTGATACGCCATATCCCTGTGGCGGTTTTTGGGCTCACCGCTGTAAGCCGCCATACGCCATCCATAACATTGCCGTTTTGCAGATTGTCCCCTTTTGGGGCTCTCCAATGAGCTCATGTAGAATCGACGGAATGGGAAAGGAGAGAAAAAGGAAGATTTTGACCAAATCACCTCTTTTGCTCATTACTACTAGTAGTATATTCTAAATCTTGAACTTTGGACTTTTTGTAAAGAACTGGCTGTATAATCTTTGTGTGAAAGATGTAGGAGGTCTATTGCATGTGTTTAGGCATGTCACTCTTTTTGATTTTCTTGGAATTTCTATTTTCCAACAATTGTAGTTCATAAAAATTTAAATTCCTTTCACTTTAATTCCAAGTGTTTCTTCGTTCAATTTTTTTTATACTTCAAAATCCATGCACGAAAACTCGGGGTGTTATGGACAACTTTATCTTTACACTTCACAGAATAGAAGAAAAACACACTCCTATATATCTCAAACCTCTTTTGACGATCACACATACTAAAAATCAAGCCTAAAATTAATGGATATATCGTCATTCTCCCATCTCAACCTCCTTATAACCTCATTCTTACTACTTCAATGTCTAATTGATTATAGCTCAGCCAACTCAGATATCAACACTGATCGTTCTTCACTCATTGTCTTTAAATCTCGAATCTCTTTCGACCCCTATAATATATTGACCAAAAATTGGAGCGACGATAGCAATATTTTTAGTTGGATCGGAGTCACTTGTGATTCTCGGTATCACAGGGTGACTTGGTTGAATGTATCATCTATGGATCTTGTAGGCACCATTCCACCCGAAATCACAAAGCTTTCTCATCTTGTTTCTTTAGATGTGAGTGAAAACTCTTTTCATGGTCCTATTCCCACGTCTATTTTCAATATGTCAAATTTACAAGTTTTGGATTTGAGGAATAATAGTTTGTCTAGTAAACTACCGTTTGATATGTGCAAACACAATCTGCATGAACTCAAGAGACTTCGTATTTCTTACAACGAGTTGTATGGGGAAATACCATCGAGTTTGGAGGGATGTTCGCAGCTTGAGTATCTTTCTTTGCTTCGCAGCTTGAGTATCTTTCTTTGTACAGCAACAACTTCAGTGGACATGTGCCATCACAGATTGGGAACTTGACATTGCTTCAACAATTAAGCTTGGGAGCCAACAATTTGACTGGTAAAATCCTTTCTCTATGATCATAATAATTTCTGTACTTTTTTTTGGCATTGATTGTTGTACAAATAAACATTTTCATCTCATATACTCTCTCCGTCCCATAATAGATGACACATTTGAGAATTGGCACGGAATTTTAGGTGATGTTTTGTGTGTTAGGTGGAGAGATAAAATAATATATTTATATTAATGTGAGAGAGGGCTTTTTCTAAAAAAAAATGAAATGTAACATCTTTTGTGGGACAAACTAAAAATGAAAGTGTGACATCTATTATGGGACGGAGGTAGTAGTATATTATACTCCATTCTACTCCATTAACTGACACCAATTTTCTTTTTTGTCCTTTTCTAATTAACTAACATCCTTGGTTTTTACTACTCCCTCCGTCTGTGAATAGAAGTCCGGTTTTTTTCATTTTGATCCGTCTGCAAATATGAGTCCTGGTTCATAGTTACCATAAATTGTAAAGTGGCCCCATATTCCACCAACTAATTTCATTCACATATCATTTTAAACTAATATATATATATATAGATGATCCAAACAAGAATGAGATTCAAATATAAATTTTGTTTTTCGTTTTTTTATTTAGATCTGGTTTTTAATTTAGACTCATATTCCACTAACTTTCTTCCACCCACTGTTTCTTAACATATTATAAAACACGTGCCGAAAAGAAGTGGGTCTCCTATTCGCAAGGGAGTATTTTTTAGTAATGGATCATACATTTCATTCATATTTTAATCATTATAAAATTAATAGTATATAAAAGTAAGACTCGTGTTCCATTAACTTTTTTCCATTACATTTTTTAAAACCCGACTCGGGTCAAATGCAGGCAATTAATGGAGAAAGGAGGGAGTAGTTAGTTCTTTAATTTCTATTCTTTACAGTGTTTCACACTTATGCTTTGTGCATCCATATCCCATTTAACAGATTAAATAGTATGGCAATAGCATTAAATAATTTTTTCAAAGTATTAATTTATTTTTCTAAAAGTAATTCCATAATGCATGTACAAATTCAGATACTGATTTAATGCGATTTATTTGTAGGTAATATTCCAAGAGAAATTGCAAACTTGACAATGCTTCAATTATTGAACTTTGGTGACAACAGGTTAAGTGGTAAGATCAAATGATCAATCATGCTCTTACATTTTTGGCGGTATTGAAATTCTCTTTTTGATGTAATTTCATTCTATAGGTATTATTTATTTGATTTCGATGCTAGGATTTGTGAAACTGCAACATATTATCTTAATTTCAACACATTTGATTTCAGGTCTTCCAAACGTTACTCGTTCTTAAGGCATCCACATCGATTGTCCTCTAACTGTTCATATGCCCCACGCCACTGTTTACCATATTCCTTATTTAAGGGACAACACCGGCAACCATGGGCGGTCCCAAGTATATTGGGGGAGGGGCTTAAGCCCTCAATGTATTTGTTTTTAAACTTTTTTTCAATGAATTGTTTTTAACATTTATTAAATTTTAGTGTCAATTATAATGTAAAAGCCCCTATAAATTATCTAAATTACCCAAAAATATACTCTTTCTGTCCCATTAAAAATGAAACATTTTTCTTTTTAGATTGTCCCATTAAAAATGAAATATTTCTTTAAATGGAAACACTACATAAAATCCTATGCCGATTTCCAAATGTTTCGTATTTAATGGGACGTACGAAGGGAGTATTTTAAACCAAAATTTAGAAATTTAAGCCCCTATTGATAAATATTTTTGCGTCCACCCTTGAGAGCATCCACAACCGTGCTCTTGTCAGCGGCACGGTTGTGGGCCCGACCCCACTTTTTCTGCCTGCTCTCTGGCAAGAGCACAACACCCACAGCTGTGCTCTTCCGCAAGGACGAGCACAATTAATTTAAAATTCAATTACACAAAAACATTTCCATAATACTAAAATTCATTAAAAAACCACAATAAATATTACAAATTACAAATAAAATAAAAAATACATAATTAAAATCCTAAAAATTAAAAATTACATAATTAAAATCCTAAAAATTAAAAATTACATAATTAAAATACTAAAAATTAAAAATTACATAATTAAACTCCTAAAAATTAAAAATTACATGATTATTGGCTAAAATTACCCGAGGAAGACTACGCATCCGGCGGCACCAACCCCAATTGTTTTTTGAGACCCAATATCATGTCCTCGTGCGTTTGAAGTTGCGTGGGGGTCATAGTTGACCTATCGGCCATATTGAGTTGGGCCAAAAGGACCCACAACGAGTTGTTCGGGGGTGGAGGTGGAACATAGGGTGCGGGTTCGGGGGCGGGGGCCGATGGAGTCGCGGAGCGCCGGCGGTCGGCCGCCGCCTTCTTCCTTCCTTGCGGTCGGCGTTGGGAACCGCTTGGTCCGGAGTCGGGGCTACCCAAGTTAGCTCCGGCGAGTTGGCTAGCCACTTCTTCGGAGCCAGAGTCGAATAGGGATACCGACCTTGACCGTTTGGATGAGCCGCTCGAGGAGGATGTTACGCCTCCCATATACCTCGGGTGGAACCGCGTTTCCTGCCAAACGTTGAGGTACTTGAACGACTTACCGTTCAAGGATTGGTAGGTGCTCAGCGCGGCAATGATGATGTCGACCTCGCTCCGGCCGCTCCCGGCATTCCGCGATTCCTGGAGGAAATAGCCATTGAACTTGCCAATTTCTTCGTTGGCTCGACCGATGCAGTTGCGCACCATACTCTCGTTGCGCTCGATCGTTCCCGGCGGCCGGTTTGCATTGTACCGGCGAGAGACGCGCCACTAAAAGTGATCGCCGGATTGGTTCGTGCCAACCGCCGCATCTTCGGAGATTTCGAAGTACGCCTTGAACAATTTATCCATCTCCGCCGGAGTGTACGGTGTTCGGACACCGCTACGAGTAGGAGCCGGCGGAGTTTGGGAGGGGGCGGTCGGCCTAGGCTCCGGTGTCCACCCGTATTGCCCTTCGGAGGCACCTTGGTCGTCTATTGGGTATGGCCGGTAGCCACCCGGAACGGCCGAATCTTGGGTGAGAGGAGGGGCCAAATATTCCGTTTCCAGACTAGGAAACGGTTGTGCACCAAACCATTCGGGGTTCCAACCGTGAGAAGGCGGGTTGTCATCGCCTTGGCCGGACATTGTTAGGGTATGAGAGAATGAAGATGAAAATGGATACGGGAGAATGAAGATGAGAATGGATATTGGAGAATGAAGATGAGAATTGTGTAGTTTGATGTGAATTTTTGGGTGTGAAAGTGGGGGTATTTATATATGAAAGTGTGTATTTTGGGGGGGGGAAGTGTAAAAAACGGTAATAAACGGTTATAATTTTTTTGGGAAGTGAATTTTTTTATCGGTTTTTTTAATTAAAACCGATTTTAAATTAAAAAAAAAACATTTGAAGGCAACGGCTATGCCGTTGCCCAATCGCCCCGCGACACGTCAGCTGCTCGCTGGCGCGGCGCGAGCGCAGCGGCGGCGAGACACATCCGTTCCAGCGGCGCGGACGGCGGTAGCGACGGCTGCCACCGTTGCGTATGCTCTGATCACCCACCAATATCTCAATTTTCTTCTTGATCTCATCCCTACTCCTAATCCCATCCCCATCTTGCTCAATTCTCGATCCAACCAATATAGGTGTCGGATATATCCACACTGATCCAAACGTGCGCCACCTTATTCTTATTTAGTGATGTGTCTATGCTATACAGATTGCCATAACGACCTGGCTGGCAGAGGCGAACACAGACAAATGCAGGTTAAATCAAAATTACAACCGTCTCGTACTCTTCTAAATGCTTGATTTCCAGTTTCTGGAACATTAGTTCTCTCATCATGATCTTCACATATGTTATTAGTTGTCTCCAATCTCCATGATGCTAGAATGAATAGTTACAATTATATTCTTGTTATTTAAGTTTGTGATACATAGTTAACACGTCCTCTATCCATGATGTTTTAATTCAGTTTTTTTCAATAAATTTGGTGATATATCTGTTATCAAGAATAAAAATGTCAGTGAGGTCGCCATAGATGGAAGCAACAACTGTTCTGTGATTGATTCCTCTCATTAAACGGTGTTATATTTGGTATACAGGATTGAGGAGATGCATGTCGACTTTCTTGAAACATACAAATTCGATTTCAGTTGCCTGCCAACTAGCGCAGGTTTTATGGAAGAATGTAGGAGCTGGTTGCTCTGTTTATTCTCTTGTTATGTGACGTTTATCTAGATCGTTATCCTATCCGGGCAGCATATCATGTTCAAATTATCATACAGACCAGACCAGACCCTAAGGTCATGCTTGGTATGATGGAATGTGATTCCTACTTCCATTCTATTCGTTTGTCTCATATGATAGAATGAATGAGGAAATGGATTAAAATGCAAAGGAAATCGTTGTCTCATATGAGAGAATGAATGAGGAAATGGATTAAAATGCAAAGGAAATCCAAAGAAATTGACATTTCATTTCTATGGATTAAAATGCAAAGGAAATCCAAAGAAATTGACATTTCATTTCTATTTTCATTCCATTCCATTTCTCCTCATTCCATTCCATTATACCAAGTATTGGCCTAAGTGTCAAATTATTGAGAGTTGTTAATCGTTAAGCAACAGGCAACAAAATTTGATTGTGTAAACAGTTCTTAATTAGAAGGTTTGTATTGAGTTTTAGCTTTCTTAATTGCTAGTATTTATATTTGGATATCTTAGTAATAAAATAAAGATCATAGGATAAAATACAAAATAAAAATAAAAATTAACACTAGTACTCCCTATGTTCCACAGTAATTGAGTTATTTCATTTTATACCTTCATTTTGGAAAAATGAATAAATAGTTAAAATGGAGAAAAAGTAAAATAAAAGAGAGAATAATGTAAATAAGACGTTCTCTATATTATTTTTTCTTTTATTTTACTTTCTCTCCACTTTAAATATTTATTACTCTTACTTCCTTCGTCCCTAAATAGTATGAATATTTGGTTTGACACGTATTTTAATGCATAATTGGAAAAGTAAAAGAGATAGAAAGAAAAGTATTTAAATTATTGTTAGTAGAGAATAAGTCTCACCTTAGTAGAAAGAAATGAGTTTCCAAAATTAGAAAGTTCATACTTTTTAGAGACGGACTAAAAATGAAATAGTTCATAGGAGTATTGTACTTTTCAGGAACAGAGTGAGTAGTTTTTTAAAACTAGTGCAGAAAATGAAATGACCCAACTGCCGCGGAACGGAGGGAGTATTAATTTGGATCGTCTAATTTCCAAACTAGAAGGTTTATAATTGAAAGGACATAATTCTAATCAATTAACATGATAATATGATTTTGATCCTCTACTTTAAAAAAAATAACCCACAATATAATTTTATGTTTCGTAACCTGGCCATTTTATAATAATATGTGTGACTTTAAAATTGAATAAGATGTAGTACTACTACTATTGAATATATCATCTATTCATCTCGATGAATAAAATACCGTGCTCTGTAACAATCGACTTGGTTTTCATATATGCCCTGGTTTTTTTTATACTACTCCATATCATCTTGCTTCCTTTTCCCCCTCTTCATTCTGCATTATTGTTGAGGTAGGATCATCTTTGTGTCTTTTGCATGATTTGAACTCTGCGGTTGCATTCTTTATCGTTGTAAATTTATCATTGAAAAGAAAATTTTTCTTTTACGTCTCTCTATTTTCCATATCTATGTAGAAAGAACTTCATATCTTATTCCTTCTTTTCACTCTTATACCTCTTAATAATATTATTCCTCGTTGGAGTGTGGATGGCCTCGAGAGGGGGGCGAATGGATCAAGTTATATGGAAGATAACCGGACCGGTTGGATCAGTTAGCAAATGTCGTTGCCTCTTGATCGATACAATCTCGCTCTCACTCGTTTCCTACCAAAGTAATTTATAACTCCCAATTTTGCACTACTTTAACAGTAAAGCGGCAAGTTCGGGGTCGATCCCACAGAGAAGTTGGTGTATCAAGTGTGTGAGTAGTGAACAGGGCAGCCATGCTTTAACTTTGGGAGTTTTTAACTACTGGTTTTACTCTAGGCAGAATTTAACTTGCTAACTTGATCAAGGGAACTTTAACTACTGGGTCAAGTACTCGGAAACGAAATTAAAACAGTAAATGCGAGGATGAAAACGAAATAACTTCGATTAAAACTAAACTCAGTACAGCGCGAAATTTAAACTAAGCGAACACTTCGGAGAATACGAAAGCAAGTAAAACCGAGGAGATCCTTTGCGGGAAACTTAAGAATACACCGACAGAAATCAAGTATTCTGCAGCGCTCCTTCGATCGCCCTTTCTAACTAAGCATTACTTTATCTAAGCTAAGCTATCTAGAGAACTGAACTAAGCTAGAAAACTAAATTAAACTAAGACGGAAAGTAAAAGATCGGATGCCCTTCATGTGGTGGCACGTCCTCTATATATAGGCTCGGCAACGACCTCCAGCTGGATAACGATCTTGGCAGAGAATATTCGCTCACGCTGAGAGTGAGCGATTCATCGATTGCTACGTGCTCTTCTTCTAGAATGTCGACGCTTTTCAGTAACAAACTCATGACTCAGCTCCGTCCTTGCGTCTCATATATCAGCACGTGTCCCATTCTAGAACGTTGTCCTTGATAACAGAATGATGTGTATCATTCAGCTCATAGCCTCACGTGTCCTTCTTCTGAAAGCCAATGGTCCCCTCCTTAACTGCTTGGTTACTCCCCTTGATCAACTCCCCCGATTTCTGGCATTTTTCGCCTATTGTACTTGCTTGATCAGTTTGGTCTTGTTGCCTTGGTCAAGCGGCATTTCTGCACATTTAACACTTGCTTTGCGCGATAAAACCGATCAAGTAGCGTACATTTTATTCTTAAACCGATGCATGAAATGAGCCTTATCAGAGTGAAAAGGAGGAATAAGCTCGTGAGTTATGATAGACAGTATAACTCTTAGATTTAGTTTTTTTTATATATGTATAAAAAGTTTAAACTTTAAACTCAGAATAATAAAGAAATGAAGAATTACTACTCCTTCCATCCGTAAAAAAAATACTACTAGTCTTATTTGTGGATGACACAGATTTTAATGAGAAATTGGTAAAGTAAAATAAGGGAGGAGAATAAGTGGGAAAAATATGAAAGAAACTTTTCATTTTTATAATTGAGACTATTTTTATGGATATTCAAAAATGACAAAATGAAAATGGATATCCAAAAATGACAAAATGAAAATGGACGCATGGATGGAGTGTTATTTATCCAAAACATAAAAAGATCCGTTTAATTCGAAAATGTACTAACCCATGGACCAAATCTCTAGATAGTACTCCCTACTTAGGTAGATTAGTAGATAGATGTTCCGACCAATCTAGAAAGAACTTGTACCATTTTCTGCCAAATTGATTAACACTTCTTAAAAAGAAAATTGTACCACCTCCGTCTCAAGATAAGCGACTCACGTTCTTTTTTGGGACGTCTCAAGATAAGTGAGCCATTTATTTTTTTGGCATTTGCTCTTTTACTTTTTCTCTATACTTTATTAACTCTCTTACTTTATTTACTTTCCAATTTATTAACAAAATCTCATTTTCTTAAATCCCGTGCCAAAAAGTTTTAGCTCACTTATCTTGAGACGGAGGGAGTAAGCAATGGGAGGAACATTCTTTTTTAATTGGAGGAACACTTAGGCTATCCACAATGGCGCCTAGCGCACCGCCTAGCCGAGCGCCGGCGCTAGGCGGTCGCTAGGCGAACCATTGCAGCTTCCAAAAACCGCCGAGCGGTTTTTCGAAATTAAAAATCGCCTAGCGCTAGGCGGTCGACGGGCGCTGGGCGATCCGCTCGGCGCCATTGCAGCGTCAGGATCGCCCAGCACATCGCCCAGCGGTTTTTTTGTTTTTTTTTTTTAAATTTTCGAGACACTATATATACGCGATTTGCACTTCATTTTCATTCGCACCACTTGTATTAACGAGTACTCTCCCTATCTTAATTTCTATACAAGATCAACACCGAGAAATGGATCTAAACAACGAGCCTAGTTCAGGGACGAGTGGTTCTCAAACTCCCCCAATTAATGTTGGAGGCGGATGGAATCAGATGCCCGGGTACTACAACATGTACCCGTGGCAGCAGATGCTACCCGGGATGCCGACCGGAGGTAGTCCGCCGGGGGGGTTCCCGGCGATGGCGGGTTGGGGACCCAATATGCAGATGATGCCGGGGTGGGCACCCAATATGCAGATGATGCCCGGGGGAGGTTCGGCGACGCAGGGGACGACGGGGGGAGTACCTGCGACGCAGGGGACGCCGGGGGGAGTACCGGCGACGCAGGTGACGCGGGGGAACGTCTATCGCCCCAGTTTTGATTTCAGCACTGCTTCGTCGCACACATCGACCCCAACGGATGCGCAGTTCACGCCGAGCGGTTTTGATGAATTTTCGTTGGCGGATTTGGGGTTTGATAGTCTCGGAGTTCCGGAAACTCCCGTTCAAACGGGGGGAGCAGTGCAGGGTAGTGGCGCCCCAAAGAAGAAGGGCAAGGGAAAGAAGGTCGGGGAGTCGTCGCAGCCGGGTGGGGATGACCCCACGGCACGGAGAAGGTGGACGGACGCAGAGAACGTTGCCCTGTCAAGGGCGTGGGTGAGTGTTTGCGATGATCCTCTTGTTTCTAATA
The DNA here is from genome assembly GCF_004379255.2 of Salvia splendens. Lineage (NCBI taxonomy): Eukaryota > Viridiplantae > Streptophyta > Magnoliopsida > Lamiales > Lamiaceae > Salvia > Salvia splendens. Next base: position 27,818,363 of record NC_056044.1, read on the forward strand.
ATCAGAGGATCGTCAACATGTGGGGCAAGGTAGCAGCAGCCTACCAGCGATTTTGCCCGGAGGGGAGGCCACACAACGGGGAGGATTGCCGGAAGGCGTGGAACCGAATCAGGGCTGCCGTCTCCCGATTTTCGGGTTTGTACGCCAACGCCCTCCGCATGCAGAGTAGTGGCCAAACGGAGGACGACTGCAGGAGGATAGCGGAGAAAGCCTTCCCCCAGCTCGGGTTGTATAAGGACTTCACCTACTGGAACTGCTATCTTGTGCTGAACGACTCTGAGATATTCCGAGTAGGTGTCGATGCTGGCTGGCCGAAACGGCAACGATTGAACTATACCGGGGATTTCAGCGGCAGCAGCGGTGGTTCCCACGACCTCCCCGAGACGGACCAGGTGCTCCCCAACCCTCGTTCGTTCGGCCGCCGACCTCGCCCCGTTGGGCAAAAGCGGGCGCAACGGGCGGCGAGGGGGGTCGCCGGGGGTTCCCAGGAGGTTCAGTCGGCATCCCCCTTTGACCGCCAGTCTACAGAGGATCTCAAGTACTTCGCGCGTCAACAAACGCGCCAGATGATGGTGAAGACGTTAGCCGAATGGCGAGCGGCGACGGACCCCCAGGAGAAGAGATTTCTCTTCACATTGCTCGAGAGCATGAATGACGATCTGCGTGGAGGCGGCAGCGGCGGTGGCAGCGGAGGCGGCGGTGACAGTGGCGACGGAGGCGGCGGAGGCGGTGGCGACGGAGACGGCGGTGACGGTGGCGACGGCGGTGACGGTGGCGACGGCGGTGACGGTGGCGACGGCGGTGACGGAATCGAGGGAGCCACCGAGTGATTTTTTTTAATTAATGTACTTTTTTCTTAATGTAATTTTTATTATTAATGTACTTTTTAAAATTTTAGTACTTTTTAAAATTTATTGTACTTTTTTAATTTATTGTACTTTTTTAAAATTAAAATAGTATTATTAATGTTTCCCGTATATGTCTCGTAAATTAAATTCCGTATATTGTGTTATTAGTGATGTGGCTATTGATGTGGCTGGGCTATTTATGATATGGCTAGGCTATGGCTGGGCTATTTCTGATGTGGCAGGAGGGTTTTTAGTATTAATGATGTGGCAGGAGGAGTTTGTGGTTGGGCTATGGCTGTGCTATTGCTGGGCTATCACCACTGTGGATACCCTTATAGTTACAGTGAAGTTTACTTGACTAAGATCATTCAGTTAAGTATTCTATTTATTGACACGTGACAATGTATGTCAATGGCCACGTCAATATATATCATATATACAGCAATATTTGAAAGAAAAGATTTAATTTCCCAAAAACATAAAACAAGTGATCATATAGGGCTGGCAATTTTTGACACGGCACGATAATCCGACACGAATCTGAATGAAATATTTGGGTTTGGATCAAGTCTTATTGGATACGGGTCATTATTGGGTTGACCCAATAAGAACACGAAAAATTCGGGTCGGGTGCGGGTCGGATGCAGGTAACCTGTTTAAAATTATTATTTTATTATTTTATTATTTTTATTTTTTATTAGATTTAATTTAGTGACTTTCACTTAGAAAAAAAATAAAAAAATAGATTATGGTTTAGAAATTAGAATTACCTCCCTCATGCCGCCGCAGCATTTTCAGATTTCCTACTTCTATATTTTTCTTTCCCTCGCGAAAGCAATCCACGACCACAATACAGAGGCACAGAGCCCTCATTCTTCCCTCTTTTTCCATTGATTCCTCTTTCACCCATCTTCAAACTTAGCTACAATCCCATCCCCTAAATCACTCCTCTACATCTCAACTTCAACTTGCAAAGAGACCAATCTATGTGAGCCCTAATTTCAGATTTTCAACTCCGAATTAAATTCACACTACAAGCTTTAATTTTTATTATACTGCTTATGCTTTCGGATTCAATTCACAATGAAAGCTCAACCCTTTGAATTCTGTTATGATTTCGAGCTCAATTATAAAATTCTATTGCTTATGATTTCCAATTTCAGTTCACAGTCGACGCCCAAATTTAAGTGGTTGTTTAAAATGGTTCATGTTGTTATTGTGTTCAGGTCGATATCGTGTTGCTATCGTGTCGGGTCAACCCAAAGCGGTTCGTGTCGCTATCGTGTTTGGGTCGTGTCCAGGTCGTGTCCGGGTTTGGAGGTGGCGGGTCGGATTCGTGTTCGGGTTTGGGGTTTGCTTAACAGGTTGGGTTCGGGTTTGGCCTTATTGGGTTGGGTCGTTATCGGGTTGACCCGATAACGACCCAATCCGCACGATTTGCCAGCCCTATAATCATACTCCTACTAAATTAAACATGCCACGCTACGACATATGACCCGTTTATCCTACGGTCCTACCTACCTTTAGTAGAGTTTGAAATTGGAGACCATTCATTATTACATTGCAAGCAGAGAGTATCTAGTAAATCGATTCTATGAAATTGACAGTTACTCCCTCCGTTCCATGTTAATAGAGTCATTTTTCTATTTTGGGAAGTTCCAAGTTAATTGAGTCATTTCTATTTTTAGCAAAAAGTAATTCTTCTTTTTACTTTATTCTCTCTTTATCTCTCTTACTTTTTTCACCATCCATTTAACACACTATTCTTAAACTCCGTGCCGAAAAGAAATGCCTCTATTAACAAGGAACGGAGGGAGTACTAAAATGTGAATCCTTTGCTTATTGCAGTTGGTTGGTATCTCACACCTAGCAATGCACACGATTCAAAAACTGTCGGTTCCGAGTAGCTCACACCTAGCTATGCACACGGTTCAAAAACCACCGGTTCCGGTTTGGAGCCGACTGTTCACGAAATTTCATTGAACCTGAACTGGCCTGCCAAGGTTCTAGGTAGTTCCGATTCCGGTTCAAAAAACCGGCGGTTCATGGGGCGGTTCAATTTTTTTTTTCGTTTTGGTCTTAATTTGACCGAGACTACAAGTCACAACTTATAACGTTGGACTTGAGCCTTTGAGTTGAAGGATAGTGTATTGGATGATTCTCTTTTATAGCTACATGTTCTTGGATGTGTTGCTCTTTCTTTCAATGTGGGATAAAAGTCATTATTTGTAACTGCGTGTTAGATTTCCATCATCTTTGTTTATATCTTGACTATTTTCTAGTATTATAATTATAATTTAACAACAAATATTATTACATAAAGTATTATTCTTTAATCCTTTATCATTATCGATTCGTTTGTGTATAAGTTTATGTAGTACTCTCTCCGTCCCGCACTACTCGCACTTATTTTCTTTTTGGGCGTCCCAAGTTACTTGCACTCTTTCCATTTTTAGTAAAAAATTTCACCTACAGCCGTCATTTTTGACTTTCCTATACACTCATTCCTTAATCTCCGAGCCGAAAAGGAAATGAGCGAGTAGCCCGGGACGGAGGGAGTATATGTTAACTAATAAATACCATTATATACATTAAGAGAATAATTATTACAAATTGTATTAATATAGCGATAACTATTATATGAATGATTATTTATCTATATACAAATCATATTACTCAATAATTGTTTATTCGTATCAATCAAGAATATATTCACAAATAATAATTTTATTTATATAAATTATACTACATCTATTAGAATAATAGCTATTATACAAAATCATACTACTAGTCTACTACTAATATATAAATATATAAACTATATTATATCGCTATAGAAATCATTCTTTAGTTATCTATTTTTATCATTATGATACAAATTATATTAATTGTTGTTTTCACATTTTAACCAATATATTGAGAAAAATTAGCAACATGCTTACATTTAAATCCAATTATTTGAACACGTCCACATTCTATAAATATACAAATTATAAGCAACATGCAACATTCAAATTTAATTAAACTATTCAAACTAAACTATTCTAGTTGATACTATTATTATCTATAAATTTGTCTTAGAAAAAAAATCATACAAAAACAAAGATAATGTTAGTGAATAATAAAATGTAGTATAAAATAAAGAAAAGTAGAAAACAAAAGAAAGTTTTGTATCCCACATTGGAAAAAGATGAATGAATGATCTAAACATATAGTTATAAAAGAAAATACTTCAACATATTTTGTTCCATATTGAAAGTGAAACACAAAATATTTAAGGATGTCTCTATAAAAGTGAAACAACCAAGAATGATTTCTTAGAATTATTAAAAGTGGGCACATTTAAATCCAAATATTATTTGAACACATCCACATTATATAAATATACAAATTATGAGCAACATGCAACATTCAAATTTAATTAAGCTATTCTATTTGATGCTATTATTATCTATAAATTTGTCTTAGAAAAAGAATCATGACAAAAATAAAGATAAAATTAGTGAATAATAAAATATAGTAAAACATAAAGAAAAGTAAAAGATAAAAGAAAGTTTTGTATCCCACATTGGAAAGAGATGAATGAATGAGCTAGACATGTTGTTATAAGAGAAAATATTTCAACATATTTGTCCCACATTGAAAGTGAAACACAAAATATTCAAGGATGTTTCTATAAAATAGAAATAACCAAGAATGGTTTTTAGAATTCAGAGACCCAACAAATAAATTTGGGCTAGTATGAAATTCTTGTATTTATTTATTTATTTATTTATTTATTTGTGAAAATTGATTGATTTTTAAATATAAAAATTAATTTTTATAAATAATAAATGATAAATATTTTTTAAAAAAATTTCATTTGAACTGCCGGTTCGAACCGGCAAACTAGCGGTTCCGGTTCCTGAAATTCTTGAACCTGAACCGGCCCGCATGAACCACCGAACCGTCTGCCAGTTCGGAACAGCCGCGCCGATTCCGGTTCCGATTTGTGAACCGGCGGTTCGGTTCGGTTTGTGTATGCCTACTCACACCTAATTCTTTTATGGGATAACTGTCTTAAAAGTCACCAACTTTGCCCGAATTCTGATTTTTCCCACGACCTTTAAAATTGGCGTATAAAGTCACCAACTTCGCATTTAGTCGCCGATTTCCCATGATGGGTTTTCCGGCGAAAGAGCGAGCTGACGTGTCGTATTTTGTTGATGTGGCGTCTCGTGGCGGTGACATGGACAACAATTACTGACTTTACAACATAAAAAAATTTAAAAAACAAAATTAAAAAAATACGACATGTCGTCCCTTCTCTCCCTCCACGTCTTCGCCGACTACTTCGGCTCCAAAAAACTCCACCAAATCACCAAGGGCTCCACCTCCACCTCCACCCTCTTCCAAGCCTCCAGCGAGGCCGCCGGCACCTCTGGCTACGTCAACATCACCGATTTCAAAGGCAGAAAGGTCGGATTTACCCCGTTGACTCCGATTTTGACGCTCCCATGGCCACGTTCCTCAAATCCATCCACGAATCGCCCTACAACATCTCCGTCATCCAGATCAGCAACGTCCTCGCCTCGCCGGAGGCCGAGGCCCCCGTCTCCGCCTCCACCGATCTAAACCTCATCTCTCTTCTCGCCGACGTCTTCACGGAGTCCGTCGAGGCCGGCCTCTTCGTGTTCTGCCCCTCCGACGCCGCGATCAAGTCGTTCTCGGCGGCGTACAAAAACCTAACCGCAGCCGGGAAAAACTCGCTGCTGTTGTACCACGGCGTGCCGAAGTACAATTCGCTGGGGATGCTGCGGGTGAGCAACGGACTGATGCGGGCGCTGGCGACGGAGGGGGAGAAGAAGGTTCGATTACACGGTGGTGAACGACGGTGACGAGGTGAGGGTGATGGCATCGCCGGGCTGCAAGGCAGAGGAGGTGAAAGCCCTGGAGGTGTGCTGGAGGACGATGGCGGCGGCGGTGGTGGCGTTGTCGACGATGGAGACTTTGTCGACGTGATCGGCGTTGATGAGGTTTTGGATGAGGAGGCGCGTTTGGAGAATGGGAGGCTTGAGAGTGTTGTAGTAGAAATGATCGGGCTGGCGGAGGAAGAGGAGCTGGTGGCGGTGCTGGGCGGCGATGATGGAGGCAGGGCAGCAGCTTCGTAAAATGACGTCGTTTTACAATTTTCCGATGCCATCCACGTCAACATTCAAGCATGCCACATATGACATTCAGTTGCCGGAAAACACATGGTCGGGTCAATTTGGGAGATACCAGCGACTCGGCAAAGTTGGTGACTTTAAACGCCAATTTTAAAGGTCGTGGGAAAAACCGAAATTCGGGCAAAGTTAGTGACTTTTAAGGCAGTTATCCCTTATTTTAATATCGTTAAAAATACCATGTATACCCCAATAATTAATGATACTGCCATTCAGATGTTCTTTCAAATACACACCATTTTAGGGCGTGTTCAGTTTTTGCTATTCTAAATGTATTGATTAAATTCCTTTACTTTTGTATAAGGATGGGCCCAAATACTTGTAATTCAATTCACGTATTAAAGGAGGCAGAAATAAAGTCAAATTTGCATTTATGGTATATTTATTTATTCCCTTTTTTCCCAAAAAAAGCAGCAACCTTCAAATTAATTGCGGGGGCATAAAAGTAATCTTGCACTGATTGAGGACTTTACAGCTGTCTCCAGTTTTCATATACCAGCTCCACACGGAGAATTGAATGTTGGTAAATCAAAGAGGAACAGTGCGGGCTTTGGGAATATATTCGGGCCGATCAAATTTAGTTCCGTGAAGATGAACGATGAAATCTCCCAAAAATAGCACCAAAATTGGCTATATTCAAAAAACTGAATTTGATCGGCCCGAATATATTCACGGAACTAGAGAGTTTATTTGCACCAAACTAGAGAGTATAATTACTAGTTTTTAGACCGTATTGTCATTTCAGATTATCAAATTTTGTAGAGTTTGCACAATTCAATGCTAGCTCAAAACTAGAATGGAATCTAAGAACAGTACTGCAAGGGTAATATTAGGATTCATATACATACATTACCTATACTACTTAGTGCTCTTAAATTCAGCCTAACTTTCATGTTTAAGACTGGGCGCAGCCGGGCCTAAGAAGCCCACCCAATGAGCCCTCCGCGTCTGGCCGACTAAGCGATTCGGGCTAAAAGCAGTGTTTTAAAAACCGGACCGGACAGGCCGGTTCAACCGCGAACTGGCAGGCAGTCCGGTCCGATTCACCCCTAAAAACCACTAGCACATTGAACCGCCACGAACCAGTAAAACCGGCCGGTCGGACCGGTCCAACCGTGAACCGGAAACTAGTTTTTTATTATTTCAAAATATATTTTTTTAAAATCTGTTGTTGATAGGGCTTGAATACATGACATAATCTCTAAATACCAACCCCTTTACCATTCCACAACATGGTATTTGAAATATTATAAACATTAATTATTCTTATACATTAAATATGTAGGTCTTTTTCCACCAAAACTAATAATTCATTTTAATTTTATATTATTTTAAGATAATTCATTTAATTTTATATTCTTGTAAGAAATTGTTACTTATAATATATATTTCTTATATTTTAATTATACTTTTATAATATAGGAGTTATATACATAGAGTTTAATAGTTTTTAATATTGTGTATTATAATTTATTGTTACCGGATATTAATATTTTTATTTTATATATTTAATTTATATGGAGTATATAGTTTTACTTAAAATAACTAAAATTCATGTTTTATTATTTCTTTCAATACGCTTTTTTAGTTAAAATGAACTTTATCTATTTATATATATAGTATTAATTTTTTTTATCTACAATAACTAATCATTTATATATTAATTTTATTTATTTATAATTTTTTTTGAAATTTTATCATTTATTAAATTTTAATATTTTTATTAACAACTAATTATATATAAGGTTAATTTTTTTGATATATAATTAATTATATGTAAATTTAATATGATTTGTATATTGTATATTTAATTATATGTATTTGCAACAGTATAACGGTTCAATCAGTGATTAAACCGGTTGGACCGGTTGAACCATGAACCAGTAGCTTCTCCAATTCGTTCACCGGTCCTGTTTTTAAAACATTTGCTAACAGTCTAAGAGATCAAGTGTATGTCATCTCACAAATTTGGAAACGAAGTATCCAATAGATTTCATGTGAGCTAACTACTACCAATTTTATGTCAATTGACTCTCCCAAATGTACCAAATAAATACAAACACACTTATATAAACACAAAGCAAAAGCAGGCGTGGATATGCAAATCATGAGCTCCCTATCCCTAATACTATTCACTGCGGCTCTAGGGTTTCTCATCCACACCATCCTCTCACGGCGGCGGGCGGCGAATTCTCCGCCGCTGCCGCCCGGACCGAGGCCGTGGCCGATCGTGGGGAACCTCCCGCAGCTGGGGCCGAAGCCGCACCAGTCGATGGCGGCGCTGGCGCTGGTCCACGGCCCCCTCCTGCACCTGAAGATGGGGTTCGCCCACGTGGTGGTGGCGGCCTCCGCCGGCGTGGCGCAGCAGTTCCTCAAGGCGCACGACGCCAACTTCTCGAGCCGCCCGCCGAACGCCGGCGCCAAGCACGTTGCTTATAATTACCAGGACATGGTGTTCGCGCCGTATGGGCCGCGGTGGAGGCTGTTTAGGAAGATCTCGGCGCTCCACCTCTTCTCCGCCAAGGCCCTCGACGACTTCCGCCATGTTAGACAGGTGATTGTTAGAGAGAGTAAATTGACTTTTTTTTAAATTTAGGCAGCATTTAGTGTTGTGAATTAATAGAGGTGGTTAATAGGGTAGTGATAAATTGCAAACTCTAATATTGTAGAAACTAATAACTATGATTTGAACCGTTAGAAAATATCAACGGATGATAAAATAATAACAACAAAAAATGTCAACACAGTTTCAACACAATGTCAACTTAATATCAACCGTTGACATTGTGTTGACATTTTTTGTTGATAATATTTTATCATCTGTTGATATTTTCTAACGGTCCAGATCATAGTTTGAAGCTTGCACAATATTTAGAGTTTACATTTGATTACATTCCGGTGGTTAACATGACTATACTTTGTTAGTGATGATATAGTAGTAATTGTTCTCATAGATTAATCTATTAGGGAATTTGTGTAGGCTTTAAAAAAGTTAGATAAAAATGGTCATTTACTTTTAGTGGGGTAATTGCTGAATAACGATAGATGGTCAAATTTTTGGTATAGAATTTAAAAAATTAGATGAAATGGTCCTTTATTTTTATGTGGTGAGTGACATGTTTAAAATCGGATGGCACATTTCATCTCTCGAGACTAACTATATAATTTAATAATTTTTTTATGATTTATTTGATAATTTATTCTCGTTATTATTAAATTGGGGTTATTTGTTTAACTTGGCCAGTGTGGCGTGTCTTAACTAAATACAGTATATTATCCGTGTATTTACATAGTAGCTCTAAAATCCAATTGAAATAAATCTAAAATTGAGAATCCAAAATTTTATTCTTTTTTTTTCTTTTTTGGATAAGATTCACGCTTTAGGTATGAACTCTTGTCCTTTCGAAAATAGAATGATGCAAATATTACATTTTGGGTAGGTACAAAGGTTTGATTATTGATTACACAAACAGTCTCATCCAACTGTCTCATTTAATTTCGATTATTAACTAAAATGAGATTGTAGTATACTCCATATAAAGTACTCGTACTATGTCTCTCACATCCAAGTCGAGCGGGAAGTGGAGTAATATTTAGTAATTTTAGTTTGAAAGTAGATATTAATTAGATTTAAAAATGATTAACTAAATTAGTAGTATATCAAATAGTAATTAGATTTAAATATATAGAGGGACTATACACGCACATTTATTCGCGCACTCCAAATTAGATTTTCTGCTAATTTGTGACCACATGATTCAATAGTAGTAGTAGGAGTACTACTTCACAATTATTTTGAATAATAAAGAAATAAAATAAGCTCTACCGACAATAATGTGCTCTATTGTTGCTATCTTCATTTATTCAGGAAGAAGTGGGGATTCTCTGCCGCGCCCTAGCGGGTGCAGGGCAAACGCCGGTGCGCCTGGGGCAGATGCTGAACGTGTGCGCCACGAACGCGATATCGCGCGTGATGATGGGGAAGCGGGTGGTCGGTCACCACGTCGGCGGCGGAGACGAGAAGGCGGAGGAGTTCAAGGCCATGGTGTTGGAGCTGATGGTGCTCGGCGGCGTCTTCAACATCGGCGACTTCATCCCGGCGCTGGAGAGATTCGATCTTCAAGGCGTCGTGGCGAAGATGAAGAAGTTGCACACACGCTTCGACAACTTCCTTACCGCGATCGTCGATGACCACAAGATCGACGACCAGAATAAAGGACACGTGGACTTGTTGAGCACGTTGATATCGCTCAAGGATGGCGAGGACAGTCTCACTGACACGGAGATTAAAGCATTACTTTTGGTATGTCACTGTTATCATCCCCCCTATTTCACTATAGTCGAATCGTATTTTTTTTAATTGATCCAAGATACAACTGTTTTTTCTTCTTTTAATAGTAGTATTCTTGTAGAATTTATTTGCTGCTGGGACAGACACAACATCGAGCACGGTTGAGTGGGCTATTGCCGAACTCATACTTCATCCTGATATTCTGAGCAGAGCTCAGCACGAGCTCGACTCAGTTGTGGGTAAGAACCGGTTTGTGACCGAGTCAGACCTATCTCAACTCGTCTATCTTCAAGGTGTGATCAAGGAGAACTTTCGGCTCCACCCGTCCACGCCCCTCTCTCTTCCGAGAATCGCGGAGAATAGTTGCGACATAAATGGATACCACATCCCTAAGGGGTCTACACTTTTGGTCAATGTTTGGGCCATCTCTCGCGATCCGGAACAATGGGCCGATCCACTCGAGTTTCGGCCTGACCGGTTCCTGCCGGGTGGGGACAAGTCCAATGTCGATGTTAAGGGCAATGATTTCGAGCTGATACCGTTCGGGGCAGGCCGAAGAATTTGCGCGGGTATGAGCTTGGGAATAAGGATGGTCCAACTACTCGCTGCCACTATGATCCATGCGTTTGATTTTGAGTTGGCTGATGGGCTTTTGCCCCATAAACTCAATATGGAGGAAGCTTATGGGCTGACTTTGCAACGGACCGAGCCTTTGATAGTGCATCCCAAGCCCAGATTGGCCCATCATGTTTACAAAGCCTAATTTGTGCTTTTATACAAGTTTATATTATATCCGTGTGAGTGATGCAATACTAAGTTATGACTTGAGTTGTTGGATTGCAATGATTATTATTGAATTAATAAAGTATGGGTTTTTTTTTGTATAAGATTGATAGATTACACATGATAATAGTATATTGTAACTATAACACCGATACATGATAATGAAATAGTACAACTTAGTTGGTAAGATTTTCTTCTCCGCTAGCAAGTTTGAAGTTTGAGTTACCTATTTTAACGCTTATGTGTGTGAGCAAGTCTCAAGAAACACAAATAGTATGTTGGAATGAATATGAGTGATATTATCTTTTGAAGTCTATTTACATCCCTACAATTAACATATCTTTCTATTTAGAGTCGTTGCCTCGAAGGAAGTCTTGTTCCTATTAAGGTAAAAATAATGAGGTTAAAAGTTCATATATTATCAGACCAATCTTTTACATGCAATTTCAAAAGTGATCTGCTCATTTACAAGTTTACAAGTCAATAAATAACAAGGCATCGAGACATGTACCTTAAAAATCAGTATTCAAAAGCATGGCTGTCAACAACATTCTTGCAAACAAATTCAAATCTATGCATATCATCATTCTACTAGCAATGATTTTCTACTTTAACTTTTGCATTATTCTTTTTGCAAACAATCAATAAATCAAATTTAAGAATCCCAACTTTTATTTGAATTGGCACTATTTTCCCCTACTTTTTCTTCTCCCCAAATAAAAAAAAAGCAACGAACACTCCACTCCATTCCACACTCTACCAAAATTCCTTCTCTCTCATGGCTGCTTCTTCTCCGCTTCTGCTTCTGCTAGTGCTTCTCGCGATTGCTGCACGCTCCAGTAAGCTCACATTCAGCCGTTGAGATTATACCTACAAAAAAAAGCACTACAAAGTTTTAATATTTTGGCAGGTGCAACGTGGTGCGTGTGCAAACAGGGCGTGAGCGACGCGGTGTTGCAGAAAACGCTGGACTACGCGTGTGGATCCGGGGCGGACTGCAACCCGACCCGCCAAAGTGGCCCCTGTTTCAGCCCTAACACTGTTAGGGCACACTGCAACTACGCCGTCAACAGCTACTTCCAGAGGAACCGTCAGGTGCCTCTCGCTTGTGATTTCTCCGGCACTGCTGCCGTCGTCAATTCTGACCCTAGTCAGTTTTCTCACTCCTTTTTTTTTATTTTTATTCGCATAGAAATCATGCACAGTGTACAACCCAACGTTGGACCACTTCCGACTAAGCATTAACACAGTTGTGCATGTAAAGATGTGCGCGATCGAGCACGTTTCATTTTGCCATCTGTTTCATTTGCTATTACTTGTCTCATTTCATTTTTTACTACTCCTTTCACACTCAATTAACTCGTTTCACTTATATTTTATTTTAAAATTAATATATAAAAGTGAGATTCAATTGATTTTTCAGGTACTGGTGGCTGTGCTTTTCCTTCCACTTCAAGGTGATACAGATTTTCTCATATGCTTTACTATTTCTTTGGATTTATGAATAATACTATAAATTAACTTTTATTCCCTATATTTTTTAATACATGTATATCTATGTATTTATTTAAGATAAGTGGCAAAATGATACATTAATCACCTAAATAAATTAAATTGTAGATTGACTGATGAATACCATCTTTGGAAGGGCACATCAGTACCACTTTTATGAACTTTAACTTTTGTTTTTTTCCCTGTTCAAGCCATCTTCATTATTAAAAGGTGGTCAGAAATTTGCGGCTTTGTTTTTATTATTGACGTTTTTATTTAGCTTTTATTATATGTTAAATTAGTTGAGGTAAAAACTGATGGTAAAAATTTCAACATGGGTATCCACTGTGATTAGAGGCTTCCTTCAATTTTATGTTTGCTTAGTCGTATGTGTGTAAATTTCAATAAGTAAAATTCATAAAACCAAAAGAAATTAATTACGAGTACATAGTTAACTATTCTTTCGCATTTTACTAAAGAATTTAATATGCTCGTTCCTATTCAAGTACCATACGCTAGATAGTGTTTTTTTAATAAAACTACAAGAAGATTATATATAATTTCTCTTCTTTTTTTTTCAGTAGCAGCGTCATTCCGACAACAACTCCTAAAACACCAGGTACCGCCATACCCACAGTCACAACGGCCAATGGCGGCTCGCCTCTCGTAACAACCCCTACAACGGGAGGGGTTAATAATGGTCTAGGAACACCAGGTTTCAACAATAACTTCAACGGTGGAACAATTATAGTTCCTAAATGCATCCTCTTCTACTTGCTCTTGATTTTAATTATCTTTTGATTTTATTGGGATTGATAAGCTTTCCGAGGATGACTTTTAAACTACGATGACTATTTATTTTTATTTACCTAGGGTAATGCCATAGTATATATTTATATGGAACCTATGTACAAATTCCTGTCTATTTTCGACTATGTATGTCGAAAATAAAAAGATTGGTTCTCTTTTGTGGTATTAAAGTATCTTTGGTGTTATGATGTTGTAACTTTTCATGTATTAATGTAGCGCACCTCTCTAATTGAGACTGCTTTAGTATTTAGATATAAGAAACAACTGATTAATCATTCGAGAATGTGACTCGTTAAGATTAAGAGTGAGAAAAATACTCGAAAATCAAATATTCAGACTGAACCAAATGATATTAATTTTTTTTGTTTTTTTAGTAATTCTCATTCATTCATTACGGTTTATACAAACGAACCATGTTTTTTTATACAAAAGAATGTTTTACAATGTTCTCTAAGGCTCCGTTTGGTACACGGAATTGGAATTGAAATTCTATGGAATTAAATTGGAAGGAATTGAATTATAATTCAATTCCAAATCCTATTTTTGGTAAAATGAAAATTGATATGAAATTGAATTGACATGTTTGATAAATATACACACAATGCACACACTAAACACATTTCACATATTTCACACACTGCACACATTTCATACACTACACCTATTTCATACACCACACACATTTCACACACTACACACAGTTCACACATTTCACAGACTATACACAGTTCACACACCACACATTTGAACTGTGTGTAGTATGTGAAATTTGTGTAGTGTGTGAACTTCGGGAAATGTGTGAAGTGTATGAAATGTGTGAAGTGTGTGTAGTGTGTGACATGTGTGTAGTGTGTGAAATATGTGAAATGTGTGTAGTGTTTGAAATTGTGTAGTGTGTGTATTGTGTGTAGTGTGTGAAATATGTGTAGTGTGTGGAATTGTGTATTGTGTGTAGTGTGTGGAATATGTGTAGTGTGTGAAATGTGTGTAGTGTGCGTAGTGTGTGAAGTATGTGTAGTGTGTGAAGTATGTATAGTATGGAAGTGTGTGTGTGTGTGTGAATATTTGGAATTATGGAGTTCAAATTGTGGAATTGGAGGATTTGGAATTGGAATTCAATTCCAAATCCAATAATTTTTATAATACCAAACACTAGATTTGGAATTGAAGGCTTCAATTCCAATCCCACACCTCCAATTCCGTGTACCAAACACAGTCTAACAAATTTTCAAATTGTCTTCTCAATTTACATATTGATTCTGCCCGGAATTTTTTAGAAGTTTCTCTACAAATTTTAAATTGTCTTATCAAACAATATATTGATTCCACCGCTGATATGATAATTGGCTTTAATGACGATGAACGTAATTCATGAAGAATTGGCCTCGATAATCACTTGAAAACCTAACAAATTTTTTCAAAAAAAAATTGGGATATTATTTTTTTTTAATGAGAGTCGAGCATTTTTAGTCCAGTCTTACTTTTATAAAGAAGCTCATTCTAGTAATAAAAAAAATTAAAATCAACAAATCTGGAAAACTAAATATTCATATAATTCCCATAAATTTTGACAACCTCTTGTCACACAATTCTTGTCACACAATGATAAAATTTGCTTTTCTTAAAATGTCATTTTAAATTCTTTATCGGATAATCAAATTTTTATCATATTATAGCGACTCATTTTCGAAAAACTTGGTTTCTATAATATCTTCGAAATCGCATTCTCTATAATAATTTATGGAGTATAAATTATAGATGAGAATTTTCTAGTAATATATGTAAGTTGATTTGGTAGCATCATAATCATAGAAAAATTAAACAAATCAAAAGTACTTTTTTTTTTATTTCATTACACTAATTTTTAGTTCATTTAATGATTTCATCTTGTGAAAGTTTCCCGCATACAACAATTTAATATTATAAGTTCTTGTAATATGTCAATTTTCTAATATTTTACATAAGTTGATTTGGTAGCATCAGATTAACAGAAAATGTAACTTGATAAAAAAATTAGCAAATACAATTTTTTTATAATAATATTACACTTTTTTTAATTTCATTACATGGTTTTCATCCAAAAAAGTAAAAGTTGGTAGCACACAACAATTTAAATGTATAATATCTTTCAATTGAATGTGAATTTCTAGTAATTTCTATAAGTTGGATTGGTAGTGTCAGATTATATTTAAATACCCACTACACATGTAGAGTGCTACACTATATTTCACCTGGTAAATTTTGCTAAGGAATACACTAAATAAGACTTTGGTGGAATAGAGTCACTCTCCCAACTTGTTTTTAACTTGCTTTCCAACATGGTGAGAAAACTCCACCTTTATCGTACTTTCTTCATTTTTTACTGTCTATTTGGTTTTACTTGAGTCCTACTTTATGCATTGAAGTACATTTTTACAGTTGTAGTTGCTGCTATTTTTCTTGAATTTTTTATAGTTGCAGAATTGCAAGTATTTTTGTTGAATTTATTGGTGAAATTTGCCTATACTGTAGGAGTAAGGATAATGTTATGTCTATAAACGTGTGGGTGTATGTTTTAGCTGCAAATTAAGCTAAGTAATATGGTTTAATGGAGATTTTATAAGTTATTTTTTATCTAAAAAAATAGTCTGATTTCGTAATGATCCTTGTTTTTTTTGTTTTTTTTTCCAAAAATAACTCCTTTATAAGGGAGGAAATTACAAATAAACTCCTATACTATAGATAGGAGGAAATTACAACTGATGCACTGCATGCAATAATGTCTAAGCTCCTCGACGCTAGGACAAAGGCTCTGGACTTGTAATGATCCTTGTTAGCGGTGTCTTGTTAGCGGTGTCTTTGGTGCTTGAATATGGGGCCATGTAAACAGACTATCTTAGGCTTTATATTTTTTCTAAATGGATTAAATTTTAATATCATTTGCTTGTCCTTCACATGCTACACAGTACACACACAAATTGATGGCATCTCAGGCTTCAAATCCTAATGTTGTTGCATCTGAATTCAACTATTTAACAATGGCTAAAAAACCTTTTAGGTGTCGTTTGATTATTATGAACAATTATCATATGATTATCTATATAGGATTAAATTATGAGAGTATTTTAGTTGGAAGAGGGTATCTATGACTAATTATCATATGATTATCCATCTAGGATTAAGTAGTGAGATTCAATATCATGAACCAAAATATATTTAGTCATGAGATATATTCTTGCAAACTGAACATGCCTTACTGAATTATAATAATCACATCAAGATTCCAGGAAAGTTTAAATGCCCTTGCTTGATGGCATAGACATTTCTTTGTCTCCTTTTGTTTTAATGTTAGCTATCTACATATGGAGAATCTAAAGTTGATTATATTAATGGCTTTGATTTTCACATGTGTTTTCTAATGGCTAAAACAATGATGAAACTCCATTTTCTATAAATGATTAGAAAAACGTTTTGATAGAATGCTGAAGAAAGACATATTTATACTCCCTCCGTTCCTTGTTAGGAGAGACAATTTTTTTCGGCACGGAGTTTAAGAATAGTATTTTAAATGGATGGTGGAAAAAGTAAGAGAGAATAAAGTAAGAGAGATGAAGAGAGAATAAAGTAAAAGAGAAAATTACTTTTTGCCAAAAATAGAAATGACTCAATTAATTTGAAACTTCACAAAATAGAAAAATGACTCTATTAACATGGAACGGAAGGAGTAACTTATAAGGCATATAATGTGCGTGTTCCGAATTTCAGGTGTGTTGCGATATCTGTGGTGATATTGGTGTTGCCGATGCATTAATAACATGCAGTTCATGTAAAATATATACCGAGCATATGTATGACCTCTCTTTCTCTCTCTCTCGGTTGCTCACTAAATTTGTGACTCCTCTTGTTTATAACATTCTCGGGTTGTGTCTTATTTTTCTGGAAGTGAAATGGAAGTAGAGGTTTAACTTTAAGGGAAAAACTCAGATATAAAAAGTTCTCAGTTTATGAATTTTTGTTTTGTGAGAATTCAGGGTTCTATAAATAGTTTTCCCTTAAGTGGACTGTTTTATCCCGATATCAGGTATTGCGTGAAAGTTGTTCTTGAGGAGCATGTCGACAACTGGATATGTACAAAATGCTCGGAGGCTTCCTCATTGCAAGTTCGCAAAAGTGGTCAGCTAGGCGCACATAGTAGAAAGTCATCAAATGAATCTAAGAAGACTAAATACATCAGTGCCAAAGAAGTTATCGCGCTCTCAAAAACCTCTGGCCGTAAAAGTGGGAAAGGTAAATAAGCAATCAACCATTAAACAATCCTGCTAGATTTCTCATATTATATCCAAATACCATATATTTTATTCGAATCAAACCGAAATTTAAAAGTTGGTTTGGTTTTTTCGATTTTCGGTTCGGTTAAATTTTTGTGGCAAAATTTTGTTTTTCGGTGCGGTTTAGTGTGGATATATTCTATCTACTATACCTAAAAAAAACTATTTGTGTTGATTTATATTAATAAATGTAATAATATTTAGATTTTATGTAATTGTTTGAATATGTTACTTATTAATTATAGAAAATAATTTTTGGATTTTTTTGTTTTTTGATATACTGCAATTTCAGTTTTCGAGTTCGATTTTTTGGATATGTTTATCGATACAAGTATTTTTTAAGGATGCAAAAATCGAGATGGAATCACTTGTGTTGGAAAATTTTAAAAATTAACAACCCATGACACAAAAGAAAGCATTCCTTAATTTAGGAAAAATTAACTTAATCTTTTATATTTTAGGATGTTTCCATTTACCAATGTTTTAAAAATCGGACCGGCAAGCGAACCGGCGCCGTTACCGGTTCACTGTTCAACCGGTTCAACCGATTAAATCACTGGTTGAACCGGAATATATAATAAATATATATATTATATATTATTAAATATATATAATAAAAGACGTGAATAATAAATAAAAATAGCATTATCAAAATATCAAAAATGGCAGATTTGGTGCCACGTAATGCATCTCAAGTATTTTCCGATACACTGCCATGCCATGCCATGCTATGCTGGTCAGCTTGCATTACAATACCAATAAGTTCAAATACCAAAATACACAAGACCAATAAGTTCAAATATCTAAATACACAAGTCTTTATCAAAATACATAAGTCCTTATCAAAATACATAAGTCTTTATCAAAATACCAAGCTACGAACTCAAAACAAAATACTTAGTGATCATCTCAACCACTTTCATTTCCAACTTCAAGCTTAATGCAACTCAAGTCACAAAAACCATCGTTGATGCTACCAGTATTTCCATCATCATCAAATCTTGACAAATCAATTTCGTCATCATTAATCCCCATTATATCATCTTCATCATCTACATAAAGATTAAACAATATCAAGCAATGAACACAATAACACAAGAAATTATAAATAAATCTATAAAAGTTTATTTACCTTTGCTTGTTCTTCATCTAACATTTCCTCCAACTCCTCATAATCAAGCTCTTCATTAGCATCTTCATCAATCACCCAAAACTCTACTATGTCAATACACTCATAATCAATCGGATCATATTGTCTTTTATTTGAACAAACACTACACATTTATATGAAAAAAAAAGCAAAAAACAAACCTCAACATAAACTAAAGAGAACATAGTGGGGTTTTTTCTTTTTTTGTTATAAACTAGAACTTAGATTCCGTGTTTGTTCTAGACTTTTTTTTTGTTCCGGGTTTGGGAGAGACGCATGACCCTCATGCGTCTCCTTTTAATGAGACGCATGAGGATTATGCGTCTTTCATAGAGACGCATGATCCTCATGCGTCTCTTATTTTTTTTAATTTTTTTTGAACGACGCATGACCGTCATGCGTCTTAGGGAGAGACGCATGAGGGTCATGCGTCTCTGATACATACACTGAGTAATGATTGCTATTTTTTGGAGAGAGATATTGTATGAATATTGTAATACGCAAGGTCTACAAGCCTAGTAAAATGATGATGTGATGTCTGTGTTGTTGGTTGAGATATTACATATACTCATTACGCACGATTTTGTGATGGCAGTGCTGAACGATGGGAGTCAGACCAAGGAAAACAGCTTCATCTATGTATTAATAATGCTACTAGCCTACTTTTCCACTTTCTCACTTTCCCACTTTTCACGCCACCTTTCCCACTTTTCACGCTCCACTTTTCACACTAGCTCCACTTTTCACACTAGCTCCACTATTCACACTAGCATGAATAATAATGCTACTGCAGTGTATGTATTAGAGACGCATGACCCTCATGCGTCTCTCCCTAAGACGCATGACGGTCATGCGTCGTTCAAAAAAAATTGAAAAAAATGAGAGACGCATGTCCCTCATGCGTCTCTATAAAAGACGCATAATCCTCATGCGTCTCATTAAAAGGAGACGCATGAGGGTCATGCGTCTCTCCCAAACCCGGAACAAAAAAAAAGTCTAGAACAAACACGGAATCTAAGTTCTAGTTTAGAACAAAAACAGAAAAACCCCGAACATAGTGTATTAATTATAGTGTATTAATTATACTACAAGGAGTCTGCATCTCCAGTAGCAGTGCTACTTAAATTTGAGAAACAGACACATCCATACATACCATTGTTTCAAACTAAAAGCTTTCAAATTTTCAATATATATACATAATTTCTACTCCCTTCCTCCACGAATTCAGTGCTACTCCATTAATGTAAAATTAGTTTAGTATAAAAGAGATAAAGCATTAATCTTTGGGAAAAAAGCAGCAGTGAAGAATAAAATGCAAGGCTGACCAACCTCTAAATGCGCGACGGCGATGGGGAAGCGGAGGCGGCGATGTACGGTGTTGGATGTTATCGAGGAGAGGAGACGAGCGGCAATGGGAGGGCAAGAGAGAAGGAGCAACGAGAGAGATGGAGTCCGGGAGGGCTCGGCGATTGGGGCGCCGGAGGTAGCGAGGTGGGCGGCGGAACAGGGAGGTGTGGAGAACTTGAGAGAGGAAGTGGGGGGTCGGCGCTCACTTTCTGAAAAGTGAAGGGAATGAAACTAATTCTTCCAAAGACCCCCAACCCCTAACAAAATATGATTTTAAAAAATATTTAAATATAGTTGAATCGGTTCCCCGTTCGCGGTCCAACTGGTTTGACAGGCCGGTTTTACCGATTTTGGGCGGGTCAACCTACAGGCGATTTTTAGAGGCAAATCGGATTGGACTGCCTACCGGCCGGTCCAACCGGTCCAACCGGCCTGTCCGGTTTTTAAAACATTGTCATTTACGTCCTCTAGTTTCAGTTGTGACACCAACAATAAGGATGTTTTTTGATGCATTGGTTGTATATTTAGAAATATAAATTAGCGTTCTTAATTGCATTAAAAAATGTCATTAACGATTTATTGTAGTGAATGCAATTTGTTCAGTTCAGATTTCGTTTGATAGTTTGATTTTCTTATAATTCGGTTTGATTCTCATTTAGCTGAATTCCGATTTTCGGTTCAGCTCAATTTGAGCAAAAAGTCGAACTAAAAAGTGAATATTCACCTGTACAAATACTTCGTGTACCTTTCGGCTAGCCAGACCCTGACCTACCTTGTAAAGATCACAAAAATACAATTGCAACAATCAAACCTCAGGTTTAGTAGTCAATTCATAGACAGACTAATTTTACAATTGTTCTGAATTAAGATGATCCTTACAAAAAACAAGTTCTTATTTTTTCCTACTATTAAATTTCTAAATTTAGTCTTATTATGTAAAATTTTATGGTTCTTGCATCTCTTGCATTCAAATTTCAAATTCATGACATAATGTATAATTGTATATTAAGATGGAATCTTGCAACTTTCTTGTAAATTGATTTGTTTATTTACAGTAACAAAATAAATTACTAGTTGATTTCACAATATTGATTTAAAACTGTTTCCAATTTGAATAAGGCTTTTTAATTCAATAAAATAAAAATCTAATAAAATTACGCCAACAAAGAAATAGGGACGATTGGATTGGTTGATTTAATTGGAATTGAATAGGGGGAAAATTACAAATCGTTTCAGTTACAAGATTCATTCACTTTTTTCTAGGGAAAGAAGGATTCTTCTTCATTCTTCTCTGTCACTCGCTCAAAAGTAGGGGTGGAGAGATGGAGTCAAATGGTGAAATTGAGAGCTCATTGAGCAGAAGCAACGGCGGTGAAGATCGACGGGTGGGTTTGATTTTTGATGAGCGCATATGCAAACACTACGCCCCTGCTGAAGAGGATCACCCTGAATGCCCTGATCGGATTCTGGCCATCTGGAGCCTCCTCAATTCCTCTGGCCTCGCCAAAAGGTCCCTTCTTTTTTACCCCAAAATCAAGACTCTACTTTTTTTTTACTTGTGCTTGGTCTCTATTCTCAGTTGGTTGCTGTCTTTTTCTATTTTGTGTTTACTTGTTGTGGAATTCTTACTAATCCTGTAATTATGTATCAAAATTTCCTTGTTTTGACTTTGATGCTCGTTCATTACTAGTAGTAGTTTGTCAGCTTATTTTTGCTACTTAAACTTTGTTGTTTGGTTGTTCTTGGAGTTTCTGATTATGGTCTCTAGAAAGATGGGTGTTTTAACATGAAGACATGATCTGAACTGTATTAATTTTACCTTTTGCAGATGCATTATTTTGAAGGCCAAGGATGTGGAGGATAATCATTTAGCGTTGGTTCACACCAAAAAACATATCAGTTTGATCAAGAGTATTAGTTCCGTAAACTCTGAGTCAAAGAGGTCAAGACTTGCTGCAAGGTTTAATTCCATATATTTCAGTGAAGGCTCAACTGAAGCTGCCTCTCTTGCTGCTGGCTCTGTCATAGAGGTATGGCCTTTGAGATTGTTGAGGCGGATACGCGCTAATGCTCTATGTAATTTGCTGTGAAACACATGTTGAAAAAGTAACAATCAGTTGGTTTTGGAAAAAAGGTATTTTCTGAATAAACATTCAGCATTGACAGTTCTAGATTATTTAAACAGGATGATTCTGAAAGTAACAAGACAGATGTTATAATCAGGTGGTTTTGAAGTTTTATAAAGCTTGATTTCCCTGGAAATCTCCATAAGTCTCTCTCGCTGATAATACTCCCTCTGCCTCACATTTACTTCTTTGCAAGAAAACTTGACAAGTTGACATTACCCTTGAGATTCTCCTATGAAGGATATATGTTGTTACTTATGAGTTAATAGTTATGACTTATTAGCAGTGTAGTCTATACTTTTGATGTATAATTTTATCATAAATTTTGAAAAATTCTTATCCCTATACTCTCTCATTTTCTACTATAGGCTGCAGAAAAGGTTGCTAAAGGGGAACTTGATTCAGCCTTCGCTATTGTGAGGCCTCCTGGTCATCATGCAGTGGAAGGTGAACCGATGGGCTTTTGCCTATATAACAATGTTGCTATTGCCACAAGTTATCTATTGAACGAAAGAGTAAGTATCAGTTTCAAGTCTTAATTGGGCTTGTTCATAACATTGTACGTTTCCCTTGCTTGTTATTGAACTTTGACTACTTTTCGTACCATAGAGGGATTTGGGGATCAACAAAATCCTTATAGTTGACTGGGATGTCCATCATGGAAATGGTACTCAAAAGATGTTCTACAAAGACCCTCGAGTACTTTTCTTTTCAGTGCATAGGTACATGAAAGTTTTCAGCTCAAGTTTTAATATTTTTTTCTAGAGAAGAATGTGTGCAGCGATTGTAAGACAAACAAGCAAGGCGTTTTCTCATAAAGTAGGAGTGGTTTGTATTCATGTAATATATTATTATTGATGTTTCTAGAATACCATTGTGTCTGGAAGTCTTTATATGTTTAAAAATATATTCTTGATGGGAGCATAAATCAGAAGTTTGAAAAACAATAAACATATAATGTTGCAATGGTCCAAGTGCTGTGGAGCTTTTCAAAACATTCCATTCAGTAAAGATTCCCCAGCCATAATCTGGTGTTGTTCTACCTGTATTGTTCTGTTGACTGCACTTAAAAATAGATTTATATAAGTGCTTGTTTCTTATATCTTCTTACCTTGATTCAGTCGTCATTTATAAATGATAATAATCATTATATACTCTTAGAATGTGAACTTTTTACCTTTTTGGGTTATATAGTTCCCCAATCTAACCAAGTTATGGAGTTTGCCTCTTATAGTTATTTATTTCTCTATAACAGGAACCTGATTAAAGAAAGTCTTCCAATTTCCAAATCAATAAATGTGATATTGGCTTTTAATACTATATGTGATATTGTTTCTTGTCATGATGGATGATTTTATTGATTTTTTATTGCCTCTATTAGATACGATTCTGGGACATTCTATCCATCTGGTCATGATGGCTCATATATCATGACTGGGGAAGATTCAGGCGCAGGTCACAACATTAATGTTCCCTGGGAGCATGGCCGGTGTGGAGATGCGGACTACCTTGCTCTCTGGGACAACATATTGATTCCTGTTGCCAAGGTATTCAATCCCGACATGATAATTGTCTCTGCCGGGTTTGATGCAGGTTAGCTGATTTTCTAATGAACTTAGTGGCTGATCCTTATGCATCTCTTAATATGCTTCTTGTCTTTTGTAATTCATCATTTTGAGTTATCTGTACTTCAAATTCTTTGTTCGTGCATCGATGTTGTGTACTTTTGTGAATTTTCATGTTCACCCGATTTATGAAATAGTAAAGGTCTATTTATGAATTAGTTTTTGTGGTGAATTTGAACAGCCATAGGGGATCCACTGGGGGGCTGTCGTATTACTCCACATGGATACTCAATTATGCTAGACAAGGTTAGTACTTGAAATAGTTACTTATTTTTCTGCTGTCTTGTTTCTTTTCTGTTATTACATAGGTGTGCTCAGTATCTCTTATCTCTTCATCGTGCCTAGCCATCAATTCAGATATTAGTATCATTTTTATCTAATTACTTTATTGCATATGATGCTTGATGTAGTTGATGGAGTTTGCTGGGGGAAAGATTGTTATGGCACTCGAAGGAGGATATAATCTGAACTCAATAGCAACTTCTGCTTGGGCATGTGTTGATGTATTGCTTCACGGCAAGGCGCCTAATGTTGTGTCAGAGGCTTACCCTTTTGCTTCTACATGGCGTGTGATACAAGAGGTAACGCTTACATACCGAAGCTTTCAACTAGTTGAATTAACGTACTTAATGTGACTTCATGTTATGATTTGTCAGTAATTTCACTCGGTTTATCTGGTTAGGTACGCCGAGAACTAAGCACATATTGGCCGGTACTCGGTGGAGAATTACCTGAGAAGACGATAAATAAAACAACTCAAATTGCGGTAAGAATTTATTATCCTCCAGTATTTCTAAATCGGCTACTTTTGTTTTTTGGTGGTGACATGATGCATAGACAGAACACTGTCCTGATAAACTCTCAAATTCCAGATCTTGAGCTCTGATTATGAAGACAAAACTGAAGACATTGTTCTCTCCGTACCAGAAGTCCCGACTATTGAGGATGTCATACAACCTTTATCTAACCTGAAAATCGACTTAGATAGTCAAGGTAACAAGAACATTATATTCTTGTAAATAAAAAATGTTGTGTGGCGCTTCATGAATCATGATGTAGTTGGGCTGAATGAAGTTGTTAAAGAGTAAAGGCTAGTGCTTTAGGAAAGGAAAACTCAAAGTGTTTATTGAAGGAAAGGAACAAGTAACACTCCTCACGAAGAGGCCTAACGACTACGTCGTCCACAAATTGATCCTCCAAAAAGATACCCTTTTTATTCTTGGTTTACATCTATTTATAGCTTTCTAAGTCGCTAGGGTTACAACACAAATTTAGGAACTGCTAACTTATTGAATTCGAAATGCATTAAAATAGGAACAGCCTTCTCTCTCTCAACTTCCCCAGCTGCCTCCTTCTTTCTCTCTGCTGGCTGAACTACTTTCCAGCTGCTTCCTTGTTTCCCTCAGCCGGCCAAACTACCCTCCTATCTCCACGCTTATAGACCCTCCAGCTTTTACCCGTATTAACTGCCTCGCCGGTCGAAACAGCCTTGTCCTCAAGGCTGAAGAAAGGAAATTGGCCTTGAACGTCTGCCACATCCATCCAGGTGGCTTCCTCCTCATCCAAGTCGCCCCACTTGACTAGCACCTGGTCTACCGAGTCCCCCTCGCGGTCCACGGAGCGACGGTCTAATACTGCCTCAGGAAGGAATGGGGGTTCATGCTCGACCACCCCGTCTGGTAACGTCGGATCAGCCACCTCCTCCCCGATGGCTCGTTTGAGAAGGGAAACGTGAAAAACCGGGTGGATGCGAGAGGAAACCGGCAGCTGCAGGCGGTAGGCAGTGCTGCCGATCCGAGCCTCGATCCTGAAAGGGCCGAAGTAGCGAGGAGCCAGCTTCCGATTTCGGGCGGAGAATAAGGTGGCCTGCCTATGCGGTCTGAACCTCAAGTAAACCAGGTCGCCTACGCCGTATTCCACATCTCGGCGGCGTTTGTTTGCCGATACAGTCATTCGGTCCTGAGCTCGACGAAGGTGGTGCCTTAGAAGTTCCAAGGCTTCGTCGCGCGCGCGCAGGCAGTCGATGGTGGCTTGGGCCTGAATCTCCCATGGTAGGAACGCATGGATCGTCGGCGGTGGCCGACCATAAACCGCCTCGAAGGGAGTCGTACCCGCCGCCGAGTGAGTGCTCGTATTGTAGCAATATTCCGCCCACGAGAGCCATTTATACCAATGCTTAGGCCTCTCCGACGAAAAACAGCGCAGGTATGTTTGCAGGCATCTGTTCAACACCTCGGTCTATCCATCCGTTTCCGGATGATATGCCGAGCTCATCTTGAGTTTAGTCCCGGTGGCGCGAAACAGCTCTCGCCAGAACGAGCTTAGGAATATGGGGTCTCGATCGGAAACGATTGATCGGGGAATGCCATGGAGCCGGATGACCTCGCTGGTGAAGACGTCCGCATTTGTCGGGCCGAGAACGGGTGGCGTAGGCCGATGAAGTGAGCATACTTCGATAATCGGTCCACGACGACCAAGATGCAATCGATACCGCCTGCCCTGGGTAGACCGGAGATAAAGTCCATACTTATATCTTCCCAAATTCTGTCCGGGATCGGAAGAGGTTGCAGGAGACCAGCCGGGGATTTGGTTTCTGACTTATTCTTTTGACAAGTTGCGCAGGCGGCGACGAAGTTAGTGACTTGCTTCATCATTCCCGACCAATAGACGTTAGAGACTATTCGGCGATTAGTTCGATAGGCACCCGAGTGGCCGCCACTTGGCGTGATGTGGAACTCTGCCAGCAGCTTCTGGATCCACGGGGAATGCGGTGGAATGACTAGTCGGCCTTTATAGAATAAGGCGTCGTGGATCAACTCGTAGTGGGCCTTCGACGGAAGCTCTGCCTCCAATTCTGACCTTATCTTGGCCAATGCCGGGTCAGCGGTGATTGACGACTGGACGGCTGCCCATTCCGGCCAAATTGGTCTAGAGATCCCTGATAGTTCAATCGAGGTCTCATCCCGTCGCGAAAGGGCATCGGCGGCTCTATTCAATCTCCCCTCCTTATAGACGATAGCAAAGTCATATCCCAATAGCTTGGCAGCCCAATTTTGTTGCGCCGGGGTCGCGAGAGGGTGTGCCAGCAGTTGGCGAAGGCTCCGTTGATCTGTGTGCACGATAAAACGACGACCAAGTAGATACGGGCGCCAATGGTGGATGGAGAGAACGAGGGCCATAAGTTCCTTCTCATACGCTGATTTTGCGAGCCAACGAGTTGCCAATGTCTTGCTGAAGTAAGCCACGGGCTGGCGCTCCTGCATCAGAACCGCGCCCAAGCCCCGGCCCGACGCGTCGCATTCAATAGTGAATTCCTTGGAGAAATCCGGCGTTCGCAAGAGGGGGGCCGAGGTTAGAGCTGTCTTCAAGGCGTCAAACGCTGCTGCTGCGTCAGTTGGCCAGCTCCAACGTGGTTTGGTTGGGGGGGGGGCTACGGCTTCTTCAAGAGGGCGGTCAGGGGAGCTGCAATTTTACCATAATTCTTTATGAAATGACGGTAGTACCCGGTGAGGCCGAGAAATCCCCGGATGCCTTTTAGAGATGTTGGGGTCGGCCAACGTAGTACCGCCGAGACCTTGGCTGGATCCATCCTTACACCATCATAGGATACAATATGGCCGAGGTATTCCACGCTGTCGCGTCCCAAAAGGCACTTCTTCGGATTAACTACCCGTGAGTGGGCATGTAGGGAGTCGAACACCTGCCGTAAGTGACCCATGTGGGCCTCCCAAGAGTCGCTATAAACTAAGATGTCGTCAAAGAAGACCAGGACGGATTTCCGTAGCGCCGGGCGGAATATTTCATTCATCAGACTCTGGAAGGTTGCCGGTGGATTGGTGAGACCAAACGGCATGACCAGAAACTCGTAGTGCCCTGAGTGGGTGCGGAACGCGGTTTTATGCACGTCGGCTTGAGCCACCCTAATCTGCTGATAGCCGGCCTTAAGGTCGATTTTGCTGAACCATCTAGCTCCATGCAGTTCATCGAGGAGTTCCTGGATAACTGGAATTGGGTATTTGTCTGGCACTGTCCTCTTGTTTAGCTCCCTATAGTCGACGCAGAACCTCCATGACCCGTCTTTTTTGCGGACTAAAAGAACCGGGCTCGAGTATGGGCTGGTACTTGGCTGTATTACTCCTGACGCCAACATCTCCGCCACCAGCTTCTCCATTTCGTCCTTCTGCAGGTGGTTGTACCGGTATGGTCGGACCGATACGGGGTCTGCCCCGGGTAACAAAGGGATCTGGTGGTCCGTGTGGCGGGGTGGCGGCAGCCCTGGATCGGGGCGTGTGAGTGAGGGAAAAGCCTCCACCAGTTGCAGTAGCTGGGAGCGGGCAGCAGCGGCCAGCAAGCTACTGATCCCGAACCCGTCCGGTCCAGCCTCCTTCTCCACTGACCGGAGCACCCAGCAGCAGTCCCCGGCGTCAAGGGAACGAAGGTCCTAGGGGGAACATGCGCGGCGCATAAGGGTGGGGTCTCCCTGAATGGTTACCAGCCTGCCGTCGACCGAAAATTTCATTGATGAGTGCAGCCAGTTAGCTAGGACGTTTCCCAAAGAGGCCAGCCAAGAAACCCCCTATATCACATCAATATTGCGGAGAGGAAAAATGTAACATGATAGGGAAAATGTTTCCGACGCCATCGTTAAGGGCACCTGATGGCAAATGCCGTTGGCGCGCCGTTTCGTCCCGTCTCCCAGTAGCACGGAGTACGGCGAGGTCGAGGTGATTGGTAGCCTCAACGAACTGGCGAGCTGCTCCGAAATGAAACAATGGCTGGCACCGCTGTCCACCATAACCTTAACCTGTTCCTGTCCGATAGTACCAAAAAGCTTCATGGTTCGCGCCGTGTCGATCCCATGTCGGGACAACTCCGACAATTGTAGTTCCAGGTCCGGGTCTGCATTTTCCTGTTCGTCAAACGGATTGTCGTCTGATGTCCCGTCGTCGTTGTCGCAGACGAGAACATTCAGAGTCTTGGGGGGGCACCTATGAGTCGGCCCAAATTTCAATCCACATTTGAAGCAAGTGCCCGCCACGATGTGTCTCTGATATTCTTCCGTGGACATGTTCCGGAAACGCTTCGGACCAGGTCGAGATGAACCTGACGACACTGTTGGCGAGGTGTGGGAATATCCCTTCGAAAAGGATCCCGCCGGTTGCCTGGAATGGGAACTGGCCTGTGTGGTCGACTGCCCTGACTTTGGGGCGTGTGCGGCTGTGAGGGAGTTGATGTCCAATGCCAGTTCGACTGCATCCTCGTAGGTTGTGATCTTCGCTGCCTTCATTTGGAGGCGAACCCCAGGACGGAGGGCCGCCATGAAAAACCCGAGGTACTGGTGGCTGGCAATGTCGGGAACCTGCGCCAGACGTGCCTCGAAAGCAGCCACGTAGTCGACAAGAGATCCGGTATGTCGCACCGCAGCGAACGCTTCATACTCGTCCAGCGCCCCATTACTGCCGAAACGCTTCATCAGTTCACGTGCAAAACGAGCCCACGAGAGATTTGGGACTCGCTTACGCAGTAGCTGGTACCACGGAAGGGCTGGTCCTGCCAGTGCCACCATCGCGATGCCCACTCTATTCTCCGGGGTTGTCTCCGCAATCAGAAAGTATTGTTCTGCCCGTGCCAGCCATGCCAGGGCATCAGTCCCTTCAAAAGTCGGCATCGGTGATGGTGTCTTGCCTCCCGTGGGCGCTGAGTTCGACTCTGAGCTCTCCGGAGGGTCGTTCTCGCCCGTACCCGGACCACCGGATTTGGCGTTGATCGCCGCGAATCCTGCTCGGATTTCTGCCACCATGGCGCCGACCTTCGCCTCCAAAGTTATTGCCCGCTCGTCTGATTGTTGTAACCGAGCATTGAATTCCTCTGTAGCCTTCTCCAACCCATCCAGTCGCGTATCCGTCCTCGAAACAACCATCGTCACCGCACCAATTTGTTAAAGAGTAAAGGCTAGTGCTTTAGGAAAGGAAAACTCAAAGTGTTTATTGAAAGAAAGGAACAAGTAACACTCCTCACGAAGAGGCCTAACAACTACGTCGTCCACAAATTGATCCTCCAAAAAGATACCCTTTTTCTTCTTGGTTTACATCTATTTATAGCTTTTTAAGTCGCTAGGGTTACAACACAAATTTAGGAACTGCTAACTTATTGAATTCGAAATGCATTAAAATAGGAACAGCCTTCTCTCTCTCAACTTCCCCAGCTGCCTCCTTCTTTCTCTCTGCTGGCTGAACTACTTTCCAGCTGCTTCCTTGTTTCCCTCAGCCGGCCAAACTACCCTCCTATCTCCACGCTTATAGACCCTCCAGCTTTTACCCGTATTAGAAGTGTTGACTAAATGTAAATGATATAGATCAAACTAGTGATCTCCATTATCTCTTGAGATTAATTTGAGATTATTTTCATTATTATGGTGATTGTTGAAAATTACTTTAAACGTTGAGGATTTGTTTCGTTGTTTACTTAAAGCATGTCTGGTCGGGTAGATAACTCATCTATGTATGGAATTCTATGACCAAAAATTATATTTTTGGTCATACAATTCCAAACATAGATGAGTTATATAATATCTACCCTACCAAACATGCTCTTATATGTTGATCTACATTCCTAGAATAGAGTTCGTAGAAGTCCTATAAATAGCTCATCTTTTATATGAGCTAGATATCTCTGAAAAGAAAGTGTTTTAGGAAGGTATCTTCGGAGGACTGTCTTGCCCTCTTCGGAGGATTGTTCTTCTTTTAAGTTTTAAATTTAAGTTCTCGTCTTTTGTTTTCCCTTTGTTCTCTTTATCTTGCGTTGAACTGCCTTTACTCCTATCAGTAGACCAGGAAGCGAATATGAAACCTTCATGGAGATCAGAGCTTTCAAAAGTTGATGTATGGTATGCATCCTATGGATCAAACATGAAAATGTCGAGGTTTCGCTGCTATATTGAAGGTGGACAGGTAAAGATCTGACTTTAACATTATGTGCACCTGTGTTCAACAAATTGAAATTGTAGGAAACAAATTAATACTCTACTTCATATCCCAACCTTACGAACGCCCAAAAACACACCTTTTCTTCATTGTGGGACCCTGGTTATACCCTTTATCCACTAAAAACACATCCACCAACTATTTTCCTAAAACGTGTGCCGGTCAAACGTTATATAATCTTTATGGATCGAGAGAGTATAGCTTAGTAGTTTCATGTACTCATATGCTCGATTTTGTAATCCATGTGTTCCAGGTAGAAGGAATGATGAGGCTATGTGTGGGTTCAATGGACAAAAGCAAGCCCAAAGGGATCATTTGGAAAACTTTCCCTCATCGCTTGTTCTTTGCACGAGAGCGTACTGCCACCTGGGGTCCAGGAGGTGTTGCTTTCCTCCATCCCAATAGTAATGTGCAGGAGAAAACTCACTTGTGCCTCTACAAAATTACGTATGCCTTTTCCTATTGGCACATGATTTTAAGATCTTCCAATTATCATGTATCTCTATCGAAGTTGTTTCCCTGATGCTATTTCTTTGCATTAGGCTGGAGCAATTCAATGACGTGCTGCTTCAGGAGAACGGTTTGAACCTGGAAACGAGTCATCCTTTGTTTGATTCAGCCGCTTTACAGACTATTCAAACTGAAAAATCCATCTTGGTGGAGCTTGTGCAGGTACTTTTGGTCACGTTGTAAGCTACACCAAAACCAATGTCTAAAACATCATTAACCTACGCTATTTTTTCGTCTGCACATGACAAAAATGGAGTGAAACATTTCTGATTAGTGATTACATTTTGGCTCAATGCAGAGGGGTTGGTACCATAACGTTGTTTACTTAGGAAACGAGGGAGATATTCCAGTTCTCACAATGACGTAAGTTTACATCCCCATATCCATAATCCATGTATCATATCACCAGTTCATAATAGCACACACTGATCTTGCCTCGTTGCTCGCCTGAGTGCAGGTGCAGTCTCTCTGACGTGGACAATTTCATATCTGGCAAGTTCCCGATCAATCCACCATGCAAGGAGTATGCTAATACCTTGATCACAGGGCTCGTTGAAGGGGAGCAGCTATCGGAAGAGGAAGCCTCCGCTTACATAAAGGAAGCATCTTCCAAACCTCTGTGAACCCCTCATCTGTGCATATCATTAAATTCTTGGCTAGATTTTATGTGGTTTTTGGCATTTCTTGTGCAGTTTTAGTGATTTGGCTAAGTTATTGGAATTGCCATGAGTAGGCTTGTAGTGATTGCTTTAGATCATGGCCGTTGTGATTTTAGGTTAAGCTTTGCTTTGTTAGGCCAACCTTTTCTGTTGCTGATTACTATGGTAAAACATGCTAATTCATTACAATATTATTATCATTATTATATTATTATTAATATTTCGAGTAAGGATGCTAATGTAGTAATGTTACATTGGAGAAATGGAGATAGAGACATGTGGGCTTGTAAATGGAGAAAAGCCCTAAGATTGGCCCAATATGCTGAAGTGGGTCTTTCTACATGAGCTCAGACATAGTTATTAATTAATCACTAATTACAATTAGGGCAAATTGATGAATAAATTATGAATTTTGGCCAAAATTCAGATTCGTCCAACAAAAATCAGCCGAAAATTTTGAATTTGTTTAGCATTTTTTAATCGTGGGATACTTGAGAACATATTCATATTTAATTTTTTTGACTGATTTTTAAAGTTGTTGGATGGACTAGATTTTGACCAAAATTTAGGGTTTTTTTTTCTGGCAATTTGCTCTTATAATTAATTAATTATCAATTTAATTGATGTATAGTTAACTTTTAATTAGCACTTATTAATTTACAATTAGTTTATTAAGACATTCTATTTATGATTGGTTTTCCGGCTTGGTGCGGCTGTCCACATTATAGATCTTGAAAATCTAATATTGTCACAAAGAGTCGATATTGCATAGAAAATAAATATTTGTTACTTTTATTTGTAGAATCCCCGAGTCTAATGAATATTGTCTACTTTAATAGGTGATGAAAAAGCGAAAAATGTGGTAAAAGAAGCAACCTTTAATTTAGAATAATACCCATTTACCTAAACCCAAGGTAAGGTGTAACCAAACATGCCATAATTGTTTGGGCAGCATATAAAGCTTGATTTGTAAGTTCAAACTCTTTAAAAAGTGGTCCATTACAGGAAAGATTGTTCACAAGTTTTGATTTGATTTGACCAAACCCCACCATCAATTTAGTTTGTCTTGAAAGTTTTAAATTAATCATGAAATAAAATTATGCTATCTAAATAGATCTAATTATGATTTTTAGACATTAGTAAAATTGAATCTTAATAGCGTTTCGAATCTTATCAATCACACAACAATTGAGAAAGAGAAACAAAACAAAAATGACATGACTGTCATGTCCAAATCTAATTTTATTTACTAAAAATACATTTAATAAAACTTAAATTACTAATCAGTAACTCATTAAAATATTTAGGTCAATTAACTAATTTTTTACCTAAAATGAGTCTCACATTACATTATTTATTTTACTCATAACACACTTAATTACTAATTCATTAAACCCCATACCGAAAGCACATGCGACATATTAAATAATCGGAATTTGCTTCCTCCCAACTTCATATGGTACAACAGAATATTAAAATTATGTTACAACTTACAACAGAGAAAATTATTACAAATTTACAATGAAAAGAAAACATTTGAAAACGACAAGTAGACATTTGATCAGAGAAATGAATGTTAATATGTTAAAACAAATTAAATATTTAAATGATTATACAAATGCCCAGTCGATCACTTCGAATGGAGGCAATCTCATAAAGTAACATAAATATTCATCATAATTTTAGTCTTTTTATGGTGCTACTTTGAATATAATGTATTAGAATATCCTTACTAGCTAACACTATATTATTTTTATCATCCTGTCAAAAAAAATTAAGAATTAATTTGCTGTCAACAGCAAATAACAGTAAAACTATTTTAATCAGTAAAAAAACTAAGAATTAATTTGTTGAAACTCTTTATTTTGCCATTTTGATGAAAGTCCGTGCATTAACTTGTTATTAAAACTCTTTTTATATTTTAATTAGAAATGATTAATTAAGTGATTAACTATTGGTCGAGGGTTTCATTATTAGGGGCAATGGTTACTAATTATTGTCAATAAGCATCAATTAACCTTGTATTGAGCGAGGTGAACAATTTGTTTTTTATTACTTGTGATTTACATTAGCTTTCCCTATCATGTTTCTGTTGTTGGACAAATTAACCTTTCCCCATTTAGAAGCTTGATTAATTACTACCTTTCTGTAATGTTATTGTATTAATTAGATAATCATCATCAGACACCAAATTATATTTTATTAATTAAAAATCTCACACATATATGTTTCCAGAACTCATATCTTTTCTATAAACCTCTCATTCTTCATTGTTTAAAAATTTCAATGATTATTAAACATTTTCAGAGTCAAAATTTAATGGAGTATATGAAAATATTTAATTCGTGACATATATACTTTATGTAGTAAGTTTCACAATATTAATTTATAGTTTCAATGAAATACACATAATATCATGATTGCTACATACTTTTATTTTATCTTTTAAGTTGCATAATTGCTATTGTCGATTTACATGGAAATGTGAGTTAACGTGTTTTTACCTGCAAGTTTTGTCCTTTTTTTTTCAAATATAAAAGTTTAGTTACTAAATGTAACTTCCTTCTCTTAATTTTAAACTTTGTGAAAAAAAAGATAAAGGTAAATAGGAAATATTTTTCCATTTACCAACTTTATAAACTTGCTATATATATCTTATAAAATTCAACAAAAACTTGATAACGTAGTAAATTCTCGATCATTCTTTTTGATATATTTATATATAAATTTGACAATCGGTATGGAAGAATAGTTTTGGTTTATTTACTTGCTTGATAATTACAATGTATGTTACAGCACTTTATAGGCCTACAATTCTCCCAATATGGTAAACCTAGATTGTGTAATCCCCCCATATATTAGGTAAGTATCAATTACAAATCAATCTTCCCAATTAGTGTAAATCATTCCTTGTCTTCGATGATTGCTTGATCTCCGGAATATCTTCCAACACTCCCCCTCAAGTTAAGTGATGGGATTTCCAATGCTTAACTTGTCTAATACTTCTCTGAAGGACTTTGAATTCACTGCCTTAGTTAGTATGTCAGCCAGCTGATCTTCGGATTTGACAAACGGCAGCTCGACAATTTTAGCTTCAATGTTCTCCTTTATGAAGTATCGATCCACCTCCACGTGTTTTGTCCTATCATGTTGAACTGGATTTTCCGAAATGCTGATTGCAGCTTTGTTATCACAAAATAGTCTGCACGGTTGTGACGAGTGGAGACCAAGTTTGGTCAAGAGTCTTTTTAACCATAACACTTCGGTGAGGCCGCTTTTTATGCCTCGGAATTCCGCCTCTGCACTTGATAAAGCAACCACTTTCTGTTTCTTACTTCTCCAAGTAACAAGGTTCCCTCCGACAAAGGTGAAGTATCCGGCAGTTGATTTTCTGTCATTTGGGTTTCCGGCCCAATCTGCATCAGTGAATCCATGTATCTCCAAGTGACCGTGTTTTTCAAACAACGCTCCATGGTCTGCCGTTCCCTTCAAGTATCGAACGATCCTTATGGCTGCTTCCCAATGGTCCTCCTGTGGTGAGTGCATAAACTGGCTAACCACCCCCACAGCGTATGCTATGTCCGGACGGGTGTGCGAGAGATAGATAAGTTTCCCCACTAAACGCTGATATCTCCCCCTGTCAGTGAGTTTTCCTTCTTCACGGATCTGCAATCCATGATTTTGCACCATTGGAGTGTCGGCTGGCTTACAGTCTATCATTCCAACTTCTGCTAGCAGGTCGAGCACATATTTCTTCTGATTTATGAAGATTCCTCGGTTTGATCTTAAGACTTCAATCCCCAAGAAATATTTGAGAAGTCCTAGGTCCTTCATCTCGAACTCCTTGAACAAGTTCTTCCTCAATTCACCTATCTCCTCTTCACCGTCTCCCGTTATGATCATGTCGTCCACATAAATGATGAGACACGTGATCTTTCCATTCTTCCTTTTGAGGAACAGCGTATGATCCGAGTTGCTCTGCTGGTACCCATATCTCTTCATTACTTCTGTAAACCTGCCAAACCATGCTCTCGGAGACTGCTTCAGTCCATACAATGTTCTCTTCAGCTTGCATACTTCTCCATCCCGAAACTCGCCAGTGAATCCTGGGGGAGGGACCATGTACACTGGTTTTGGCAACTCACCGTGTAGGAAGGCATTTGTGACATCAAACTGGTGAAGAGGCCAGTCCCGGTTGGCTGCGATCGAGAATAGCACCCGCACTGTATTGATTTTTGCCACTGGAGAGAAGGTTTCGGCGTAATCGACCCCATATGTTTGAGTATATCCTTTTGCCACTAGGCGAGCTTTATACCGATCAATCGAACCGTCTGGTCTTCGTTTGATTGTGAATACCCATCTGCATCCCACAGCTCTTACTCCTTCAGGCAGTTTCCCTTTCTCCCAAGTATCATTCCTCATCAAGGCTTTCATTTCGGTGAGCATAGTTTCCCTCCAATGTTTGCTCTTTATTGCTTCTTCGGCTGTCTGTGGTATATCCTGTTCGTCATACAGGGCAGCCTCAAATGCTCGGGCCATTTTACTCAGATTGCCTTGAACAAAGTTAGCCACTCCATATCTGTTTTTCTTGCCAATCTTCTCCGGGGAGTATCTCTTTGGGGGAATACCTCGAGTACTCCATGGAGGATGAATGTATCTCCCTGTGTCACCGTCTACAACATTCTCCTCTTCTGCATTGTTAGAATCAACTGTAGCATTTTCTTCAGAGTTTGGTTCCGACATACCTCGGATATTGGCTGAGGAGAATCATGAGAACATGGTTGAGGAGACTCTGGAGAGGCGTGCTCGGCGGCAGTGACAACTGACTCTGGTAGATCCTCAATTGAGTGGCTTGGCAATGGTGCAAACCAACTTAAACAGTCCTCATGATTACCTTTTGGGTTACTCTCAGTCTCGATTTTCTCCCCCTGACTGCTAAGGTGGTGTGTATAAAAGAACTCGGTTTCTAGGAAGTCGCAGTTTATGGTGGTGATGATTTTTTTAGTGTTCGGGTCAAAGCACCTATACCCTTTCTGATTGACTCCATACCCCACGAAGATACATTTTGGTTGCACACGGGGAAAATTTGGTTCTCTCGTGTTTAGGAATGTGAACGTACACAGTACACCCAAAGACTTTCTGTGCCATGGTAAGAGATTCTGGTAGCTGGGCTTGTTGGGAAATGACGTTGAGGGGAGTTTTGGTGTTTAGGATTTTGGTGGGTAGTCTATTTGTTAGGTAGACATATGTCGCAACGGCTTCTGGCCAAAGGGTTTTAGGGACGTTGGACTCAATCATGAGGGCACGGGTCATTTCTAGGAGGGTTCGATTTTTTCTCTCAGCGACCCCATTCTGTTCGGGTGTGTAAGCACAAGATGTTTGGTGTACGAGACCTTTAGTACGAAAGAAGTCGGCCATAGTGTTGTTAACAAATTCCCTCTCATTATCTGAGCGAAGGGTCTTTATGGTTGTGTGAAATTGGGTGTGTATCATTTGGAAAAACAGGATGAATTTATCAGCTGCTTCAGACTTGTGTTTTAAAAAATAGATCCATGTTATTCTCGTACAGTCATCAATAAACGTCACAAAATATCTAAATCCACTACCCCTAATAACCGGTGCAGGCCCCACACATCAGCATGTACCAAATCAAACATAAATTTCATTCGAGAATTTGAAGGTTTAAAAGACTGTCGGTGGCTCTTGGCCAAAACACAAGTTTCACAAGTAAAATCCTTGGGTAAAAAAAATTAGGGAACAAAAGTTTAAAGTAACCATGAGACGGATGTCCTAGTCTTCTGTGCCACAGCCAAGCCTCCCTTCTCGTGGATCCGTGAGCCAGCATCGCACTACCATGGTGAGCTACCCCATCCACGTAGTAGAGTCCTTGGTTCTCAGTGCCACGCCCTATGATCCTCATCGTCCGAATATCCTGTAAAATGCAGAAAGTTGGATGCATTAGCAGTGTGCAATTCAATTCCCTTGTTACGTGGCTTACTGACATCAGCCGCTGAGATAAACTAGGGACAAACAGACAGTTTGACAGTCGAAGAGTGGGGAAAATTTGTATGGTTCCCGCCCCTGCTATAGTAATCAGTTCCCCATTGGCAGTTCTAATAAAGGTTTTAGTAACTTCTTTAAAAGTACTGAAATCAGATTTTTCCGGAGTCATAGTATCTGTGGCCCCACAATAAAAAATCCATCCTTTCCTATTAACAGTTTCAATATTTTTCACAGATAAAGCAGCGGAAATATTCATCAGGGGTGTAAACTGGTTATGTGTGGGAACATAGCTGACATGGGGGCCTAATTCGGTTTTTCTAGAAGTTCTGGGGTGTTTTTCATAAATTTTCGGGTTTGGGGGGTCACATTTGGGATTATCAACAAGTAATGGGCTCAATCGCATATTTCTCATAACCTGGGGTTTCAATTTGGGATTATTCGTAAATCGGGGACTCAATTGCATGGTTCTAATAGTATGGGGATTAAATTGTAAAAAGGAAAGGGTTTTAGGGTTTGATCGGTGATCAAACCCGATACCTCCGCCTCCATTCCACTTCGGAGCCTCTGTCTGATTTCCGGCCCTCTCCATGAAATTTCCGACCCGTACTCCGCCGCCTCCACTGCCACCGCCGTTATTGCCGCCGGGGTATTCTGGGACATTCTGATTTGGTCCTCCCGACCCCTCTCTGGGTTGAATTTGGGGATTTCCTGGTCGTTGCCCCGTTTCGGTGACTCCGATGGCTGCTAACTTCGTTTGCGCCCTTGACCTATGTTTCTCATCCCACCACTCCGGGAACCCTACATGGAGAAAGCAGGTATCTCGCGTGTGTTTATTTTTCCCGCAATGTGAGCACCAAAGTTTGGTTTTGTCGACTCTTCCTCCGGCTTGGTGATTGGCTCCGGTGGGTGGTGGTCGCGGCGGTCCTCGGTTCGTCGGTCGGTCTCTCTGTGCTCCAAAGCCATACCCGATTTCCCCCGATGATGCATCGGCGCTACCGACGCCAGGATCTTCGGCGGGTTTGGAGGATGCCGGTGGCATGATCTTCAATCGAGCCGCCTCCCTCTGAACTCTTTCGTAAGCTTCTTCAACTGAGGGGTACGGTTTTTCCTTGAGTATATCTCTGTGGATTGTATCATATTCCGGGTTGAGTCCCGTGAGGAACTTGAATAGCCGTGTAGTGTTTGAGAATTCTCGGAACTGCTTTACTCCCTTATCGCAGCAGTCCACTGGCTGTTTTCGACACCTATCCACATTAATCCACAGTTCGTGGATCCGTCGGTAGTAGGTTTCGAGATCTAGGTTTCCTTGACGGAGTGCGATGGCTTTGTCCTCCAAATCGTAGTTGAGGTAAGGGTCTTTCTTGCCTTCAAATGTCACGGCAAGATTGTCCCAGATTGCCTTCGCGGTTTGGTGGTAAGCAAAGTCGGTGATTATGTCGTTCTCGATGTTGTCGATGATCCACGAAAACATTACGAGATCGGTCTCTTCCCACTCGGCATAACTGGGATTCTCCGGTCCTGGCGGTGGATCTTTGATGTGGGAATACCCTCCTCGGCTTCCTATTGCGACTTTCATAAGTCGTGCCCATAAAGGATAGTTCTTCCCATTTAATTTGAATGCAACAGTGACGTGTTTGCTTGTTTTCATCTTGGATGGTTTGATTGTGGGTTTATTATCTCCTTCGGAATCTGATTCTGACATGTTTTGGTGTAGGGTTTGGGATCAGTAGCCGTTCGGCTGGGATCGGTATGGTTTTCTTTGGCTTGGGATCGGTTTCAGCCTTCTCGGCCGAGATTGGTAAGGTTTCGTGGCTATGATGAGAATTTTCTGAGCCAGATTTTACTCTGCTCGGATGCCATGACAATCGGTATGGAAGAATAGTTTTGGTTTATTTACTTGGTTGATAATTACAATGTATGTTACAGCACTTTATAGGCCTACAATTCTCCCAATATGATAAACCTAGATTGTGTAATCCCCCCATATATTAGGTAAGTATCAATTACAAATCAATCTTCCCAATTAGTGTAAACCATTCCTTGTCTTCGATGATTGCTTGATCTCCGGAATATCTTCCAACAAAATTCATATATTTTCTACAAATCATAGGTAATAATTCTGAAAAATTGTCGGTCATACAGCTTATATTGTATACCTACCTCATGTATCTGACTTTTCTTCTAAAATACTAAAATGGTGAGGTAATTTGCAAACCATGACTCACAGTTGTTAACTACTTATAACTAATCATTTTTTAACATTATTTTCATTTAAAATAAATCATTGTCAATCAAAATAACTCCACTATCGTTAATATTGTGAGATCATATTTTGATAATAATATAAATGAGTACCTTTTTTTAGTATTAGTTTTGAAAACAAACGCAGAAGCATATTTGTACACTGTTTTCAAATAACATAAAAAGTACTGATAATATGACATGGAAATATAGACCCATGATTCTATTTTTTTTTTCTCAATAAATCCAATGTTTGTCCCACCAACTTAATTAATTTCGTATTCCATCCCATTCCACGTTAATTAAATGATAGATATAGTCTGCCAAAAGATTATTATTTCTTAAATCTCTAATTTCTCCCTTACCCTTAATAATAACAATAATAATAACTAAAAAAATTGTCCCTTATAATTAAATACTAATATCTTGATTTGTTGGTGATTTCGATGGATTTGTTTGGGATCTTCTGTGCATTGGATGCTTTAGTTATTTTATTGTTCTTATTTGTTGGATTTTTAGCGCACCAATTTATATAGCTTGAACGTGTTTTAATTTGTTTAGTACTCCCTTCTGAATTTAAGGTAGATAATAATATATAGAAAAAACATTCTCCACATTAAAATCTGTGTTATATACAAGTTTGTCAATTTTTTAAGGACAGTGAGATCTAGTATAGTTTTCCAAAACAGAGTGGAAAAAAAAGTATGAGTGGCTACAAAAATATATATAAAAAATGATAATGTAATGAATAAGCTTACTTTATCATCACTAAGATTTGTTTCCTTATGAATATTTTCTTATAATGAAGTACGACCAGAATTAGATTTATTTATATTGTATATATATAGAATTGCTTTCTCTCATTGTCAACTGTGCGATCAAATATTGTACTTATAGAGA
Organism: Salvia splendens; assembly: GCF_004379255.2. Classification (NCBI taxonomy): domain Eukaryota; kingdom Viridiplantae; phylum Streptophyta; class Magnoliopsida; order Lamiales; family Lamiaceae; genus Salvia; species Salvia splendens. Next base: position 27,859,641 of record NC_056044.1, read on the forward strand.
ATTTAGGCTCCCTAGCTAGACCTAAATACACTCTATGGAACTAGCTAAACAATTTATATATTCATTTTATTTATATTCGTGATTATCTATGTTAATATTTCTAACACAGCCTCACACAAGGACGAGGGAAAAAAACTCATTATTTCTTTGAGTTTAAGATTCCCAAAAGATGACTCCCAACACGTATATGTTGTATTAAATGATCATATTTTTTCACGTTTGTCTCCTATCTACCAAACTTGCAATCCCAAATCATCACATGGCCTTCTTTTTAACTATAAATAGCCTCACATGCAATGGACCCATATATCAATCACACAAATTAATTCTTGTCACACATCTCATATATACATACCAAAAAAAAAGTGAGATCAACTCAACCAAAATAACAATGGTTTCCGAATTGAACTTGTCCAAGAATGTGTGCGTGATCGGAGCCGGCCCGGCCGGTCTGGTCGCAGCCCGGGAGCTGAGGAGGGAGGGCCATGAAGTGGTGGTCATTGAACAAAAGCATGATGTTGGAGGGCAATGGCTCTATGACTCTAAAGTGGAGGAAGAAAACCCTCTAGGCCGAACCCGGTTCTTGAAGGTTCACAGCAGCGTTTACGCCTCGTTGAGGCTGATCTCGCCTCGAGAAATCATGGGGTTCACTGATTTTCCATTTCGTGGCAAGAAGGGTAGGGACATGAGGAGGTTTCCTGGCCATAAAGAGCTTCTTCTCTACTTGCAAGATTTCTGTGACTCCTTCGGGTTGAGAGAGCATATCCGGTTCAATACTCGGGTTGAGAATGTGGAGATGCTTGACTTCCCTGTTCTTGACAAGGAGCATTTGAAGTGGGTGGTGAAAAGCAAGGCGGAGAAGGAGAAGGAGGTGGAGGAAGTCTATGACGCGGTGGTTGTAGCCACCGGACATTACTCCCACCCAAGGTTGCCTTCAATTAAAGGTAGTATAATTTATATTCCACTATTCAAGATATATCTCATTATAGGGAGATGGTTCGTTTCAGAACTTTTCTTACAGTCAGAACATAAATCTATATTAATTTACAAATACATTAATATCTCAGCTGGCATCACTAAACGTATCAACTCTGACTCAATATCAGTTCGTTGATTCATGAATATCCGTTCTCGACTCAATATCCACTTATATTTGATCTTGGAATATGTTTAGGAATGGATGCATGGAAGAGAAAACAGATGCACAGCCACATATACAGAGTTCCACATCCATTCAAGAATGAGGTAACATAGAATTTAATCTTTTACTATTTAGATAAGACAAGGCATATTAATAATTTGCAAGAAAAGGTTTAACTGCCAATTACTGGTAGACATGCATACCTAACTAATATCTCATCAGTTTTATTGATGATTGGTTGATTACTTTGCTCTCAAACATACCAGCAAATAGATAGTAACTAACTTTATATTTCATTTTCATGTGATTATTCTAAATTATTACAGGTAGTTGTGGTCGTTGGGAGTTCTTTGAGTGGACAAGACATTTCAATGGAGCTTGTGAATGTGGCAAAGGAGATCTACCTAAGTTCTAAATCCCCTGATATTTCTCAAGGCCTATCAAAAGTCATTGCTAAACATGATAATCTAAACCTCAAACCACAGGTTTGTTATTTCAACATTTTAAGCAAAAACATTTCATAGTTGATTTCCTTTTAATAGCTTCTTCATGGATGCAGATAGAGTCCCTACACGAGGACGGGAAGGTCCTATTCCGTGATGGCTCGTGGATCATAGCCGACACCATCATATACTGTACCGGGTAAACACCATGACCATGCTTAGTTCAAACTATACTTTATGTGACCATATCTTGAAGCATACACTAATTCATGGATGACAAGAGCTGATGAGTACAAGTGGGCATTGTGTAGGTACTCATATTCATTCCCATTTCTTGATACTAAAGGAATAGTGAGGATAGAAGATGACAGGGTGGGACCCCTCTATGAGCATACCTTCCCTCCTTCACTAGCACCTTCTCTATCTTTTATTGGCATCCCAAGAAAGGTAAATGTATTCCATGTAAAACCACACTAGGGTGTTCTAACTCAAGTTTTGCTAAATTTGTTTTTTTTTTAATTATTTTTATTGTTAATGTGTAGATCATAGGGTTTCCTTTCTTTGAATCCCAAGCAATATGGATTGCTCAACTCTTGTCTGGAAAACGGAGTTTGCCATCATGGGATGCTATGATGCAATCGATCGAGGAGTTTTATGACTCGAGGGAGGCTGCTGGCATCCCAAAGCACTACACACATGACATTGCTGAGTTTGAGGTATAAAAAGACTATGCTGATATAGTTCCTTTTCATGAATGGGATTCACCTTATTGCACAATGTGATGCTACTTTCCATTTGTTTGCAGTATTGTGACAAATACGCGAACTACACTGGTTTTCCGCATTTGGAGGAGTGGAGGAAGGTGCTTTGCATCTCTGCGATTGTGAATGCTGAAGCGAACTTGGAGACATATCGCGAATCGTATGAACAAGATGAGGAGATGCTTCAAGTTGCTTATACCAGCACACATTTTACTCAACATGGACCTCAAGATTCTACCTAATTAGAAACTGGATGGATCTATTTATTGAATTTTCACAACACAATTATGTGTTGCATTAGTACTACAAGAATTCACCATCATAGATTGCCAAAATAAAACAAGTTTTTTCATATTGAGAAAACCAAACAATTTTGTCAAACTTTCTGCTGCTGTCAGTCAAAATATGTTTTAGTGTGGTTTGGGAAGGAAATATTGATGTTTATTTGTCAAATCTATTGTAATAACGACATGACGCAAAAATGGTGAAATTTCCCCTTTGTAACAATGTGTGTTAATTACAAGAAAGAATAATAACATAGAGAGCCTATACATCAATCCTAGTTGAACAAAATCAAAGAAAATCAGAAACATGTTCAAAATCCTTTTGTGTGCAAGAAATTCTAAACAATATGGCCAACACCTCCTTCATGTTAGGCCTAGCTTGAGGCGTCTCAGCCGTGCACCATAGCCCGACCCGGAGCAACTCGCCCATCTTGTCGGCTCCATCAGCTAGACCCGACACGAGCAGAGCCACCGGCAGAGGCCTCTGGCCGTCCCCCATGACCCGCTTGGCCCACTCAACCAGACACTCCTCGCCACCATCCACGGCCCGCCTCCCCGTGGCCAGCTCCATCACCAGCACACCAAAGCTATACACATCCCCTTTCGTCGTCGCCTGCCACGTCTGCCCGTACTCGGGCGCGACATACCCCACGGTCCCTGCCACCATGGTGCTGACATGGCTGTCTCCCACGTCCACCACCCGTGCCAGACCAAAGTCAGTCACCCGGGCCTTTCCATCCTTATCGAGCAGCACATTGCTCGCCTTGACATCCCTATGCACGATGCTCGGGTAGCACTCGTGGTGCAGGAACACCAGCGCCCGTGCCACGTCCACCGCGACATCCAGACGCCTCCGCCAGTTGAGGCCGATCCGGTCGGTGATGTGATCCTCTAGGGTGCCCCCTTCCAAGTACTCGTAGACGAGCAGCTTCTCCGAACCGTTGAGGCACCAACCGTAGAGTGTGACTAGGTTCGGATGAGGCCAACCTAGTCCATTACCACTCAACAACTCCATCTCAGTTCTGAACTCCCTCTCCCCCTCCACACCTTCCGACTGCAGCTTCTTCACCGCCACCTCCCTACCGTCGGGCAGCACACCTCTGTACACCGTGCCCGACCCTCCCCTGCCAATGATTCGCTCATCCGAGAAACTTCTAGTAGCCCTCAAGATATCCGAATGTGTGAAGGCCGTTTTGTCCAAACGAATGACCTTGATCGTGTTCGACCCCCATGGCGAAGACGAGCTCGAGCCTGACCCGAACTCGACTCCCTTTGACTCATTCAAGAGATACCCTCTCGAGTCAATAGGGCTCTTAATAAGGAGACACAGTATGAGTGTCATTATCCCACAAACTGAGGCAGCAAGAACCAAAGCCAACACCACTAAAAACACACCTATTCCCCTAGGCTCATTCTTCCTTCCTCCCCTGTTCCTCCCCGGAGCCGCCCCATTAGTGTCATTGGTGATGAACGGAGGCAGCCGGAGGAGAGGGTCCGCGACGAACGACCACTTATCAAACGTCGCCAGCTGTCCAACGGCCGGAACAGAGCCGGATATATATCGATTGTAAGAAATGTTGAACTTGGTGAGATCACTTAAATTGTTCAAGCTGCTCGGAAACTGGCCGGAGAAGTTGTTGTGTGACAAATCAAGATTCTGCAAGCACTTCAGGTTTCCTATCTCCGGCGGTATTGCGCCGGAGAAGTTGTTTCGCGTGACGTTCAGCACCATCAGCGGTATCCTCTCCAGCCCCGGTGGCAGCTCGCCGCTGAACCGGTTTAGGCCAAAGTGCAACATACTGAAATTCAGCATGTTCCCAATTTCTTCGGGGATTTCGCCGGATAACTGATTGCCGCTGAGCTGGATGTAGCCGGAAATCTGCATCGTCCGAATGTTCGATCCCGGGGAGCAGACCGAAAACAGGCCGTACCCTTTCAGTATCCTGTCCCACAAATCCCTACACTTCTTCCTCGTGAGAAGGTCGTAGACGAAGCTGAAGGGCGGGTAGTCCGCCGGAACCCACCTCTTCATCGCCGTGCACTCGCCCGAGCCAGCCGGCACCTCATCGCTCCCGAGACGGTTGAGCCTGAAGGTTGGCGCGACGTCGTTTCCGATGGCGGTTAATTCAGTTGGAAAAGCCCCTGAAAACTGGTTGTTTGCGAGATTCAGCCACAGCAAGCTGCTGCAGTTTCCCAGCTGCGGCGGAATCTCGCCGGAGAGGGAATTGTTTGCCAGCATCAGCCACAGGAGTGATTTGAGGTTGCCGAAAGTGTTAGGTATTGATCCGTTGAGGCTATTATAGGAAAGATCGAGTGCTTGAAGGCCAGAGAGGCTTCCATATTGGGAAGGTATCCCGCCGGTGAAGCCGTTGTAGGCGAGAATTAGGTATCTCAAGCTCGACATCTGCGATATCTCCACAGGTAACTCGCCGGAGAAATTATTGTAGCTTAAATCCAATCTAACGATGTTTGGAAGCTCGAGCACACCAGATGTGTGAATTCCTCCTACATATGAATTCTTATGGAGGAGAAGAAATCTCACCTGCTTCAATCGGCCGAAAATCTCTTGAATGTCGCCTCCGAAGCTGTTGCTGCTCAAATCGAGGAATTTCAAATTGGCTAAACCTACTAAGCTTTCTGGAATCTCTCTTGAAAAGTTGTTATTCCCCAAATATAACGCTTGGATTTTAGGCAATGATCCGATTTCTTTAGGGATTAGCCCCTTGAATTTGTTTCCCCATAGCGTCAATATCTCCAAATTTTTACAATTGGAGATTTGAGATGGAAATTCTCCAACGAAGTGATTCTCAGATAAATCCAACGATGTCAAGCTGCAATTTTCGGAGAAAATTGCAGCAGATACGGCGCCGGAAAATTGATTCTCCGATAACGAGACTTCCTCCATCTGATCGAATCCAGGCCATATGTCTCCCTCCAACCGATTCGAGCTGAGATCGAGAAACTTCAAATTGAGACACTTTTCAAAGATGTCTCCTACTTCGCCGGTGAAATTGTTGCTGGAGATGTTCGCCACGGCTAAACTGGAGCAGTTTTCCGGTATGGTGAGACGGATAAACGCTTGAATTCTGTTGAGTGAGAGATCGAGAACCTCCAGATTTTCTAAGCCGGTGAGATTGACTTCCCCGTAGATGATGTTGTGCGATAAGTTGAGGAATTTGAGGCTCCGGCAGCGGCCGAGGTCCTCCGGTATTACTCCGCCGATGGTGTTCGATGAAAGGTCTAAGTGAGAGAGCTCCGTGAGGGCAGAGAAGTTATCGAAGAGCTCTCCGGCGACGTTGCAGTCGGAGAGGTCAATTGATTTCACACGGTTTGTGGAGTTGTCGCAGGTAATTCCTTCCCACGCGCATGGAGAGGCGTCGCCGGAGTTCCATTTCATGTACTTGCCTCGATTCTCGGCAATGGGATTTTCACGATTGAGAAATGTCTGCAGCTGGAGAAGGATGTCTCTGTCTCTCTCTAGCGGTGATTGGCCAATCACGAGCTCTCCTACAAAAAAAAAACAAAGGATTAATATCATATCCAAGTTGGTGTAATAAATGCTGGTCAAATCCGACAATCATCCTCGAAACTCTCAAATCCAATAAACAAACACAGTTGCAGAATATAATTGAGCAAGAAATGATTAAATTTATACCTGTGATGAGGAGGAGGAAGACGACAATTGCGGCGCGAAGGAGGAGGTGATCGGATTCGTCTTCTGACATGATCAGTGAGATCCAGATTGATCTTGTATTGGAATTGGGAATTACTTCTCACAGTTGTGGTTGGGATTTCATGTTCTTGGAAAATAATTAACGAATTGAAAATGTGGAATTTGGAAGAAAATTAATGGGGGGTTTTGGTTTTTTGTTTTTGAGGTCAATTGTTTTTTGTTGAATGTAGGGGGTGGGCCCGGCAACTAGATGCACGTACGCTCGAATATTTTAGCGATGTGAAGTGAAACACACTATCTTTTTGTTTTATTTGACCAGATTTTGAATGGGAAGGAATAGTGTATTGCGATAGATTGGAAATGAATATATACTAAATTTTTGTGTCTAGTTTTAGTATTATTAGGTTTTATTGTTGCTGTGGTGAGGTGGGAAAGGGAGAAGAAGAGGTTGATGAATTTCTGACTACAAAATGGGGGCAAAGGTGGTCACCTAAGTTGACCAGATTTTTCTATGTTCTAACCGGTTTATTTGAATCCAAACTATAAAAAAAGTCAGTTGATGTGTCCTTTTTTTCTAGTATTTATCTTAAAATTTGTCTCATTTTGGCAATTCCACTTGCATCACGTGACAAAATGACAATATTACTCTGATACTAGTTGGTCGGTGTTGAAGTCTTTGATGCATAAAAAAGGTTGAAAGCCAACAAGGAATCGGTGAGCAACATGTTCAAAAAGACAAAAAAAAATCATACCACCAATAAATAGTAGAGAATTTCCACATTCTTGTAAAAATCACAGTAAAGTTTCAAGTTAAGATAAAATAGATGGTCTAAAATAAAAAAGCATCTATATTTCCATATGGCTGAACAACCACTTGGCAAAGTTACAACGTAAAACTGAATTACAGCTAGTACTACCTTATTGCCAAGTAAATTGAATATTACAAGTAATAAAATAATAAATAAGTGGCTACTTATCCTTAAAGAAAAGGGCCATGAGTTGATTCTCCCTGAATCTAACCACACCAAACTCAGTGGTTCAAGTACCATCAAACAAACACACAAGAAGCAGGACCACAGCGAATTCGAATGCACATATATAAATATAATAGTAATAAAATGAAAAAAAAAAAGAATTTCTTTAAATTGCTTACAGATTACTCATAACTCACAATCACACGAGCATCCATTACAAAATTGTTACTCTGAAATATCCAAGTAAATTAGGATAAAAATTTAGAAAAGATAGATATATTCATAAATGGAAAATACTATGTCTAGCTACTACTACATTTTTTTAGTATTGCTTAGTAGACCATTGAATGTAGCCGTTGAAAAAAAAATCATCAAAACTATCAAATTAATAAATAATAATGAAAATATCACTCATCATCTTAATTTATACAGATCTTTTCATATACTAACCTAAGTTTGATTAATATTCACCTATGAATGCCACGTCGATTACCCATATGAAACTTAAATCAAAATATACATTCAAAAACCATCATCGGCTTCTAATTTATCTTAATTAACATAAATTATTATTCTATGTGTGTAATTACGTGGCTTCAAATGTGCCAGCTAGGCAAGATTAGCCCAAATCTGATCGACAAGACACAATTGTTAAAACTTTGAAAACATTAATTTGTAAGGAAAATATTATGAAAAGGTCCATATATTGACTTTAGGTTTAGGAGGCAGTCTTTGATAAATTAAGAAAAAGCAAAATCGAAGATCACATGATATGAGATTGTATTAATGAACTATTTGAATACATAGGAGACGTGTACGTTTAAAGTCGTTGTGAAGTTTGTCCATTGATGAATCGGCGAATTTTTGATGGTGAAGAATGCTGGAAAATACAGATCACGACACAGAGAATTTACGTGGTTCGATTTACTGAGGTAAATCTACGTCCACGGGAAGAAAAGAGGGCAGAGTTGTATTGCTTGATCTGTTTTCTACAGCTTACAATACAGACTTGCTATTTTATCTTTTATCTCTAGAGAGCTTAACAGAACTTTTTTTCTATCTATCTGATCTAGGTTCTATTTATACACTGAACCAAGATCGTGGCATGCAGCACCATTTACTAGGTAGTGGATGTCGTGGAGATCGTGGCGATCTTGCATGGGTCCACTATCCTGCATGAGTTAATGACTGCTTGACACCACTAAATAGATCGTGGGTGTAGTGGAGGTGGAAATCCTGCATGAGTCCACTATCTCCTAGTTCGGTCGAATACTGAGACCGAACTGCTGAATTATTGCCGAGCAGCTTTTGCCGATCTGAGAGTAGAGCTTGATGCCGACCTGAGAGCAGAGTTTGATTGGTTGGCTTTTACCGAGCTGTAGGCTGGGGCCGAACTCTTTGGTTGTGCCGAACTGAACTCTTTAGTCATGCCGGACTGATACTCTTTAGTCATGCCGAACTGATACTCTTTCTTGGGCTTTAGGCTGATGGGCTTTACCGCCGTTGGGCTTGTTTAGTACGTACTCCATCACTACCCCCCCCGGAAAGCGAAGTGAATCACTTCGGCATTCTGGATAAAGGTACGGGGTAAGTTGATGTTTGTCCTCGGTCTTATGAAGTAAACTCTTCTTTGACCGGACTTGGTTTGTGTCCTAATTTGGCGAGTTTTATCGCTCGGATCGGACTTTCCGTTGTCCTAATTTGGGGATCGGACTTTCCCTTGTCCTAATTCGGCGAGTTTTATCGCGTGGATCGGACTTTCCCTTGTCCTAATTCAGGCAAGTTTCATCGCGTGAATCGGACTTTTGTTGCAGTTCGTTTCAGACGAAGTGCTTGATTCTTAAGCTGAATTGTGGTCTTGTATCCTCTTTAGAAGCTTGGACTTCACAATCGTTGGCTTATTGCAGTTCGTTTCAGACGAACTGCTTGTTTAAGCTGAATTGTGGTCTTGTATCCTCTTCAGAAGCTTTGACTCACAATCGTTGGCTTGTATATGTTCTAAGAAGGGGATCAGCCTTCGAAGAACAAGATACCTCAGTAACATTTGTAAGAGACGACACGCACAGAGACAGACAAAACACACAGACAAAACGCACAGAGACAAGCAAAGACCAAGCAAACCAAATAAAGCACATTGACCGAACAGGACTCAAGACTGACTGACCGGACTGTCTCTTACAAATGGGACTTCTTGAGGTTGGAAATGTGCCATGTTCGGGGTACCTGTTCTCCTGACATGTGAGCCAATTTGTAAGACCCTTTGCCGAGGACTTCTGACACCCGATACGGACCTTCCCATGTGGGTTCGAGCTTGCCCAGCTTTTCTGCTCGGCTTACTTCGTTGTTTCTCAAGACGAGATCTCCCACTTGAAATTGCAGCTTCTTCACCCTTTGGTTGTAATACCGGGCTACTTGCTCCTTGTACTTGGCTGCTTTTATGCATGCCAATTCTCTTCTTTCTTCGGCAAGATCTAGCTCGGCTCTCAGTCCGTCGTCATTCATTTCTGCTGAGAAATTTAGAGTTCGGGGACTGGGTATGCCGATCTCCACCGGAATCACGGCTTCAGTGCCGTACACAAGACTGTACGGAGTTTCACCGTTGGAGGTTGTGGGTTGTAGTTCGGTAGGACCATAGGACTTGAGGGAGATTTTCTACCCATTGTCCTTTGGCTTGTTCTAACCGAGCTTTTAACCCTTTCACCAGGATACGATTTGTTACCTCCGTTTGTCCGTTTGCTTGTGGATGAGAGACCGAAGTGAACCGCTGTTGAATATTCAGCTCTTGGCACCAATTCTTGAACGTCTTGTCGGTGAACTGAGTCCCGTTATCCGAGATGAGGATGTGGGGTATGCCAAATCGGCACACTATGTTCTTCCAGACGAAATCCAATGCCTTCGAGCTCGTTATCGTAGCTAATGGTTCAGCTTCCACCCACTTCGTAAAGTAGTCCACGGCAACGATTAGGAATTTCATTTGCCGAGGAGCTTGAGGAAGTGGTCCCACTATGTCTATGCCCCATTGCATGAAAGGCCAAGGGCTTTTCATAGTGTATAGATCGGTCTGCGGCATCCTTGGGACATTTGCATGAATTTGGCACTTCGTACACTTCTTGACGAGCTGCACTGCCTCTTGTACCATGGTTGGCCAATAATATCCCCATCTCAGAACTTTTTTAGCTAAAGCTCTGGCTCCGATGTGGCTACCGCACGATCCTTCATGAACTTCTCTGAGGATGTAGTCCGTCTCTTCTGGCCCTACGCACCGCAATAACGGCTGGAGGTAAGACTTTCTAAAGAGGACTCCTTCATGAAGTTCGTACCGAAGTGCTCGGCACGTGATCTTCCGAGCTTCTCTCTTATCCTCGGGCAATTGTCCTTGATCCAGATACTGCAAGATCGGCGTCATCCAGTTCGGCGAGCTGGATACTGAATGTACCTCGGCTTCATCAATGCTTCGATGCATTAATTCTTCCGCCTTTGAGCTCGGATCTGAGGCCAACTTACTTAAGGTATCTGCTCGGCTATTTTCCGCTCTGGGAATGCGGATTATCCGAAAATAGGAGAAACTTCGGCTGATGCTTTGCGCTTTGTCCAAATACTTCTTCATTCTCTCGTCACGAGTTTCACTTGTACCCAACATGTGATTTACTATGACTTGTGAATCACAATGGACTTTGAGAGATTTGACGAGCAGACATTGCGCTAACTGGAGTCCGGCCAGGAGGGCTTCGTACTCGGCTTCATTATTAGTAGTGGGGAATAGGAACCGAAGTGAATAGGTTACCTCGTGTCCATCGGGAGTGATAAGCAGAATACCAGCTCCACTTCCCGTTTTATTCGAAGCTCCATCTACGAATCCGCTCCAGCAGTCCGGCGGCTCTTCTTCGGATTCCAAGGGCTGTGCTAGTTCGGCATTGGCAGAATTTTTCTGTTCGGCAATGACAGGGATTGCTTGATCGAACTTGGCCTCTGCAAGAAAATCTGCCAAGGCTTGTCCCTTGATGGCTTTTCGAGGTAGGTACTCGATTGAGTGTTCTCCCAGCTCTATGGCCCATTTGGCGATTCTGCCTGATGCTTCTGGTTTGGTCAACACTTGCCGAAGTGGCAGATCAGTTAAGACGCATACCTTGTGAGCATAGAAGTATGGCCGCAGTCTCCTTGCTGCATTTACTAATGCCAGAGCAATTTTTTCCAGAGGTTGATACCTTGTTTCTGGACCTCTTAATGCTCGGCTTGTAAAGTAGATGGGAAGCTGCTTTAGGCCTTCTTCTCGTACAAGCACCGCGCTGATGGTTTGATCCGATGCCGCTAAGTATAAGAATATTACTTCGGCATCTGTTGGAGCAGAGAGAATTGGAAGCTCGGCTAAATAACTTTTGAGCTCGTCAAAAGCCTTTTTCTGCTCTATGACTTCAGAGACGATTTAGTCTTCCCGGCGGGGAGAGCGTCAATAGTTAGGATTACTCCATCATATTGCGGCTCGTTGTCGTCTTCGGGATCCTGTTGCCTTTTCGGATCCTGAGGAGCGCAGTTCGCACCTCCCTGCTTTTTGTTCTTTTTCGGCTGCTTGCTTTGGTATTTTTTTAACGTCCCTGCTTTCACAAGGGCATCAATACCTGCAGCCAAATGTCGGCACTCCTCGGTATCGTGACCGTAGTCTTGATGGAAGGAGCAATATTGATCCTGAGGTCGGCGCGCGGCCGATTTCGTCGTCCGCCTTGGCTTTTCGAACATATCGGAATGCAGTTCGAAAATTTCCGCTCTTGACTTGTTCAATGGTACGAACTGAGCGGGCGGCTTCTCAGGATTGAGACGTGGCCCCAATCGGTCTTGCACCGGAGTCCTTTGAATCCTTTCGAAAGGAGTTCGGCGAGGATGTCCCTGATCGCCAAAAGGAGTTCGGCGAGGATGTCCCTGATCGCTATGATCGGGCTTCCTCCTGTCTCCTCGGGATGAGCTGTCTAAAGACCGTTTGCGACGGTCTGCCTCATCGGCACGGGAGAACTGGTCCGCAATGTCCCACATCTCTTGAGCTGTTTGCGGACTGCATTCCACGAGCTTTCTGTAGAGAGCTCCGGGCAGGATTCCATTTTGGAATGCCGAAATGACAAGTAGATCGTTGAGATCATCTACTTGTAGGCATTCCTTGTGGAATCTCGTCATGAAGTCGCTGATCTTTTCGTCGCAACCTTGACGTATAGAAAGCAGCTGAGCCGAAGTACTTCGGGCTTCCGCTTTCTGAAAGAATCTCCTGTGGAAAGCATCCATTAGATCTCGGTAAGATCTAATGCTGCCTTGGGGGAGGCTATCGAACCACCTTCTCGCGTTCCCGATAAGCAGCTCGGGGAACAGCTTGCACATATGGACCTCATTGAGACCCTGGTTCGCCATGTTATACTGATAGCGTCCCAGGAAGTCATGAGGATCCACCAACCCGTCATAAGTCATTGACGGTGTCCGGTAGTTCCGCGGCAAAGGAGTTCGGGTGATATCGTCCGAGAACGGAGTCTTTAATGCTCCGTACATGGCGAACCCGACATCTCTTCGGTACGGAGGAGATGGAGTTCTCCTGTGGTTCCGGTACCGAGGAGGAACAGGAACATGTCGGGGTTGAGGATTTTTTCTCCTGGAAGACACGTCACTACTGCGGTAGTGACTTTCATGTCTAGATGAGGAGGGAGAATCCGCCGTTGTCTTCTCCGGCTGTTGGCTCTTCTGCAGGAAGGTTAAGAACTCCTCCTGCTTCTCGGCCAAGAACAGCTTGACAGCTTCATTTAAATCGAGCTGCTGGGAAGACTCGGTGCGATCTCTCCTGGAGTGGCTTGTTCCTTCTTCGTGAGAACCGGAGGTAGATGTCTCCCGAGGCCGTTTTTCAGACCTGCGAGCTGGACTAGCTTCCTCACGGTTATCACGAACGGTATTATGGGTGTTATGTGATCTGGTATGCATTTTTTTGGGGTGGAAAAAGGGTCAAAAATTCGCTTTATCACAAATTTGGTTCTCTGTTTCCCACAGACGGCGCCAGTGATGAATCGGCGAATTTTTGATGGTGAAGAATGCTGGAAAATACAGATCACGACACAGAGAATTTACGTGGTTCGATTTACTGAGGTAAATCTACGTCCACGGGAAGAAAAGAGGGCAGAGTTGTATTGCTTGATCTGTTTTCTACAGCTTACAATACAGACTTGCTATTTTATCTTTTATCTCTAGAGAGCTTAACAGAACTTTTTTTCTATCTATCTGATCTAGGTTCTATTTATACACTGAACCAAGATCGTGGCATGCAGCACCATTTACTAGGTAGTGGATGTCGTGGAGATCGTGGCGATCTTGCATGGGTCCACTATCCTGCATGAGTTAATGACTGCTTGACACCACTAAATAGATCGTGGGTGTAGTGGAGGTGGAAATCCTGCATGAGTCCACTATCTCCTAGTTCGGTCGAATACTGAGACCGAACTGCTGAATTATTGCCGAGCAGCTTTTGCCGATCTGAGAGTAGAGCTTGATGCCGACCTGAGAGCAGAGTTTGATTGGTTGGCTTTTACCGAGCTGTAGGCTGGGGCCGAACTCTTTGGTTGTGCCGAACTGAACTCTTTAGTCATGCCGGACTGATACTCTTTAGTCATGCCGAACTGATACTCTTTCTTGGGCTTTAGGCTGATGGGCTTTACCGCCGTTGGGCTTGTTTAGTACGTACTCCATCATCCATCCATATCGTCAAATCTAATAATCGTGCATTAATTTAAAAATAATAATAACATGAATTTACTATATTAGTGTGTTACAAATTCAGTGCATCGAATATTAATTTATAAGGCATGCACGTCTAAAACCAAGTCCTATTATTATTAATTTGATTTGGGAAAGTCCTAAAATAGTTTGAGTCGAATCCCATCTCCCAAAAAATATTTATGATCGACAAAAATGTATCTCGTGTTTTTCTTTAGAAATATGTGTATTGAATTGGTATATAATTTATAGCTTGGAATAAGATTTCATATCCTTACTTAGGAAGAAAAATTAAATAAAATCAAAGGATTTTTTTAAATAAAAAGATGAGATATTGGCATCTAATATTATGAAACTTTCAAAAAGTTGGATTTTTCCCACGAACTTTAAAATTGACAAATAATATCACGAACTTTACCCCGGATTTGTTTTTTTCCACGAATGAAAAAATTCCCACAAATAAAATTATGATACATATTTTTTTTAGTAATTTCTCGACAACAAACGGGCGCCACTTGCTACTAGTACTATTTGAATTTTGTTCTTCATTATCCTACATATTGTAAATTCAGACCTCAAAATTGCGATTGCTTTATTTTGAAAAGAAAAGCGTGATTATTCAACTGTACGGACGAATGTATGACCATTCAAACATCAACAGCGCAAAATCAAAATTAAGGATAGTTTAGGCATTGCGTTTTGGATAAGCACATCAATTTATAGCACTAATCCGCGCACTATCACATTCAACTTAGATCCGAGGTAAATAAACCATGCTTTATTTGGAGACAAATAATTAACCATGATTAGAGTCATACTTAAACTAACAATGAGCAACGACCAAAATACTAGTTAGAGCTTTCTTTCGCTTTTGATCTCATCGTAATCCCAACCACTTAATTTTAGTGTTTTTCATTAATAATATAAATCAACATATTTATTCAGAAATATCATAACGGTTAAAATTTTAAAATAGATTCCTAACTCTCTTGCTATCCTATTAGTTACAAAAATTACTTCAAAATTGTCATTTGAACTTTTGCACATCTAGTTTTAATCGGGTGAGCCTAACTTAGTACTATAACTTCTCAAATATATTTCAATCTTATTATCAAATAAGGGGCATGCGTCCAATAAATCGGCTCAAGTAAAATTCTAGAAGATGAAATTATGCATCAAATAAAATAAAAGGGACTTTACAAGAGTAAGAATTTTCAGCTCAATATCGATAATTAATTAGTGTGGCATTTTTAAAATTCTGTATAAGTCTAATTCAATCTATATTAGTTTTAATTTATTTAGAATAAAGGTGATTGGCCTTTCAATCCATTTATGGGGAGGATTGGTATTTAAAAAGTTCCAATTGCGTAGTAGTCCGGATTATAATTATACGGATATCATTTAATTATAAAATTGTTATATAAGTAAGAATTAAGTGCAGTAATATTTATTCATCTCAAAACTAGAATCAATATTTATGACCTTGCGGAGCCGAAATTAACGAAGCAAATAGCAAAATGAGAGAAAACAATTGAATGAATATTAATCATATCAACCCGCCCATTCTACACTCAATATTTTACTTTCTCAATAATTATAGAAAAAACTTAGTTATAGAAAAGAAAATTGTGATTGATGGCATAGCAAACCAAAATATAATGAAAAGATGAGGAAAATGGCATCCATTTTTCTTCCTTTTATTATAATTCAAGTGATTTTTTGCCAGTTGGTTCTTGGAAACGAGAGGTAAAAAGAAAAAATGTGGAATAACTTTCTAGAAGGGGAGAATCAACGTCGAAATTAACGGTTTGAGCATAAAAGGAAGAAAGCTTCATATTCCCACAGCTTGCCTTTGAAATACATGCACCTTTGACGACTTAGGTCATCCGCAACGCTGTCATTTATTTGTCCCTTAACCGTCCCTTAAATTACTATTCATGGGCTTCACTGTACTTTTTTACTCCATCTTTTAACTAAGGGACGGAACCTCCAACCTTTTATCCCTTAAATGACTATTCATTCAATTTCATTTTTTATTTTTATTTCCAACCAAATTCAATTAAAAAAAATACACTTTATTAAAAATAAATAAAATAAAATTACAACATAAAATAAAAATACAACTTAAAATTTAAAAAAAACACATAATTAAAATCCTAAAAAAATAAAATTGACATAATTTAAAATACAATTTTATAGAAAATAAAAAAAACTACTCCGCCGGCGAATCATCCCCCGAAGGCGGTGGAGGTGCACTGAAGCGGTGAGGAGACGGAATGCCAAGTTGTGCTGCCATAAACGCAATTCCGTTAAGATAGGCTTGGTATTAGGGAGGCGTCACGCGGGAAGTGTTCGCCATTGTGGCGGTCATGTACATGGACATAAGGGAGTTCGAGGGTCCCCCCGAGCCCGAGCCCACCTGGCTTGATTCGGCTCGGCCCCTCCTCCCTCTAGCCGCCTTCGCTGCATTTCTCCCTTGCGGCCGACGGCGCCCACGGGAGGACCCCCCGGCATCATCTGTCGTGCCCTCAACCTCCTGTGAGGCAAACTCGCATGCGGCACTGCCCAAACCGCCCTCACTAGACGAGTATTGGCCACCCGTCGTGTGCTTCGTGCGCTTCGAGGTCGAGCCCGAGCTGGACCTCACACCGCTGCCCACCTTTCCTCGTCTTTGACGACCTCCCAAACATCGACATATTTGAATTGTTTGCCGGTGCGTCGAATTAGACTCGCAAAGCCGACCTCAGAATGTCGGTTCCCGTGGCTCTGCTTTGGTAATGAGCCGCTTCATTCTTGTAGATGGCGCAGAATTTTTTGACCTCTCCGTCGACTCGGTCAAAGTGAGCGCGGAGCATCTTATATGTGCGGTGGCGGGAGCCCTTCGGCTTAATCTCGTGGTAGGCCTCGGTGACCTTTTCACAGAAGCACTTCCGGGGTTGTTGATTCCCGACGATGAGATCGTACGTGATGCTGATCCAGGCGTTGTACACCGCCAGCGTTTCTTTGGGGCCGTACGGATGCCGGCCTAGATCCTCCTCCTCCTCCTCCTTGCCCGCCTCCGCCTCCGCCCTGGACCTTCCACCGCCTCGGCCTTCTTCCGGAGTGGGTTCAACGGAATAATCCTCCCGAATCTAGGATAATCCCTGCGATTACCTCGGGCCGGAGGAACGGGCGTATGCATCCACATCAAAATGGGGTGGTTGGTACCCCCCGGCGTCGACGAACCGGAACCACCACCGAGGACATTGTACATGCCCCCAGTCGCCAAACGCGTTGTTATCGAACCCGTCGGAGCAGCCACCGCCAGAGTTCCCGTCGCCAGACATTTTGTGATGAGAGGTTAGATGAAAATTGGAGAGGAAATTGAGATGATTTGAGAAGAATAGATGTGTAGTTGTGTGTGAAATGAGGATGAATTAGGAGTATTTATAGAGTAAAAAAAATATAAAAAAAGGAAAAAACAGTAATATTACCGTTTTTCATTTTTAAAATTTTTTTTATTTAATTCAATTTTTTTTAAAAATGATTTATTGCTTCAGGGTGACGATGCCCACTCGCAGGCCGGTGAGTGGGCGTCACGCATGGCGCCGGAGCGCGCCACGTCGCCTCGGCGCGTGGCGAGACGTCTCGCCATTCGTCACGGCGGGACGGAACGCGGAACGGGCTGGGGACGAGACGGGGCGCTGCAACGCGTCACGCCACCGTCCCGTCCCTTAGTGACGGAATACGAGCCACCCGCGTGACGCGTTGCGGGTGGCCTTAGACACTTAACAAAATTGGATATTTTCTCCTCTTGTCGATGGCTAGAACACTGACAATCCCTCGTCTTAACGGTACATAAGGACTGACCAAATGGTTTGCTCCATTCATATGGACAGAGATAGAACTCCTGGCCTTAGACTTAAGGGACGAGGCCACGAGGGACTAAACCATCACGCCAATCATGTTGGTTAGATCAAAGCGTCTTTGATACTACTTAGGAGTATTAACTATCAATATATATCTACTAATAATTAGGACTGGCAATTTTTGACACGACACGATAACACGACACGAACCGGCACGAAAATAATGGGTTTGGGTCAGAGCTTATTGGGTTCGTGTCCTTATCGGGTCGACCCGTTAAGGACACGAAAATTTCGTGTCGTGTTCGTGTCGTGTTCGTGTCGTGTTCGTGTTATCCGTTAACAAATAATATTTTAATATTATTAATTCTTATTATTTTCATTTTTAATAGGTTTAACCGTTATCAGGTCGTGTTGTTATCGAGTCGTTATCGTGTCATCTCGTGTACGTGTTGTTATCGTGTCGTGTTG